>NC_136702.1:6110102-6749955 GCF_947650265.1 Symphodus melops
ATCAAAGGATCAAGCATAACTTGAGTATCACTGCTCTGAGTTTACAAATCTTCCCAAGTCTCCTTGAAAGCCTTCAACAACTGTAATCACATGTCCATTTCTATACAGTAGAAGAATTTGTTGCTGTTCTGTATGCAGCATAGTGCTGATAAGTCATCATTACATCTTGAATAGTTTCCAACTTCACCAAGTCACAGTCTCTGTGCCTTTGTGTGGAAAACAATTCTTGCCTGGCTTGTGCTGAGCGTAATCCTCCCCTGCAGAGAAGAAAATCCGCTCTCCATGTGAGTCCATGTGAATAGGAATTGAGTGTTTTTGTCATTAGGGGAGATTATAAACATAGTAAACAACCAAAAACTAATGCATCATGACTCTTCATGTCACTTAAAGGATATAAAACCATAAATAGTTGCTTACACAGAAAAGTCTTTTCTGTTCTGAATTATATTCCATCTGACAAACTTTGATATCATGTTTCGTTCTGTTTTTTGTCTTAAAACTCACAGGTACTCTGACCTGATCTATCATCAAATAAGCTCCTTTTCCAAGGGTTGGCTCTACAGAACTCTATCTGTTTGGAAGTGGTTCAAGCACTTTTTGGCCTTGTTTCACTTCTGATTGTAACTACTCAATGTAAGTGTAGTAGAGCAAGGATGCAATCTGCTGCCTTTTTTATGCTTTAATCTAAACACAAGCACAGGCAAAAACTATGCCGCCTTGTTTCTGAGCGGAGCGTTGGCAGTTTGGTGCTTTTACTGTCAAGGCTATCATTCTATGTTTTAATTTAATATGGATGCCAACAGGGTGATAGCTACAAAGACACTTCGAGTACTGTTTGAATTAGAATTTTCGCATGAGCTTTCACCAAATCAGTGTTACTTTGCTGTTAATAATACATTTAGGGTACTTTTAAGATGCCATCTTAACTTTGGGCTTTTTTAGAGCCTGAATAATCACCAGAGTGCATATCTTTCCTCTTACTAAAGCCTTCTTGTACCCCTCTGAATAATGTCCTGTTTACAGACCTAAAATATTTCAAAATACTTGCATAATGAGATGAAAATGTTGATATGTTCAGTTAAAAACTACAATGACGAGATCTAAATTGTTTCAATAATAACATTTTTAGGGTTGTCATTGTCCATCATTTCGCAGAACTATTTTTTAATATGCTGCTTATGTGAAATCCTTCTTCACATGTTCTTGTTCACACCAGGCACTGAATACATTTTTTTCTTACAATTGTTTTCTATGACTTAAACTATTGTATTCTGTCTGCCTCTTCTTCTTTCAATCCCTCAATCTAACCTTTTAAGGAATCGTGTGCCAGTGTATGATGCACTCACAAGCTCTGCTTCAGCACAAACCCTCCACTGTTTCAAATGAAGACAAATAGACAAAACCCTGCAGACACACCTGTTGAGAGTTATATGCATCTCAAGTGAGGTCAAACAAGGACTGTATCTGTACAGCACCTCTTAATTCATCAACTGTCACATGTTTTCCCTGGTTCAAATCCCCCAGAAAAATCTACATTTTCAAGTCCAGATGGTATGACAGATAAATGAATGGGATACAAAAATAGAACGACTGAACAATTAGTTTCTTTAAAAAGTGTCACATAGCAGATTTCCAGGCTGTTACATCATTTAGTGAAAACTATAGTGATTGCATTCAGCCCTGTAAGTGTGAAATGATGTGTCTAGGTGATGTTGAGTGGGTGATTATTTTCCACAGTCCAACACATTGGCCTCTCTTTTGCTCTCACCTATACTGAGCTTGGTTATACTAAATCTGTCCAAATGTCTCCTGTTCCCTCCGTGCTGTCTTCCAGCGCCTGTCTTAGTTTGATCCCATAGTTTATTTATCTTAATCACTCAGAAGCCCAAAGGCGGAGGCGAGACTAAAGAAGGCATTAGTTCAATCATATTACCAAGCCAGGAAAACAAACTTGCTTCAATCAAGAGGTTTTTTTTTCTCTCCTTCCTTTCTTTATATCTGTCTACCTCCCTACAAGTCACTCTGATAATTAATTAACTGGCCAATGAGTGACAGGCCTCATAGCAGTGGCTCTGGACTAGCTCAGCAAAAGTACATTTCACTTGCATTGGAAAAAACCCTGCTAAGCTTACACTTTGCCTCAACAAGCATTCACTTGTCACTGTTTTTTTCTTGATGAGCCAACAGATACCTGTCTTACCATGGAAAGACAAGCTAACAGTAATATTTTTATTAATAATGGGAACAAAACTAGTACTACAAATAGTTCTACTACTTCTTCAGGACTGTCTTGGTTAGGGGGAGCTGAGCCTGAAAACAACGCTTCCAATTTACCAGTTGATATAGATCGAAACATGGTCATGAGTCACTGGTAGTGACTGACAGAATGAAATCTCCTAAGCATGGTTGGACCCAGCCATGGAGATTAGGTAAGGAGCTCAGACATCCGTCAGGAGCTGGGTGTAGAACTGTTGTTCTTTTTCATCCAAAGGAGCCTGTTAAAGCGGCATCTGATCAAGAAAACCTGGGGTGAAACTTGCCTAGCCTGCCGCCATTGCGATCTAGCCCTACATAAGCAAAAGAAAATGAGTGGATCGATGGACAGATTGACAACTACTGTTTAAGACTTTCATTTATTTATCGTCACAAATTCTCTAACTCTAAATACTGAGATGTTGTGTAGTGGTATGTCACTGTTGCTAAACCAAGGGCTAATGAGGTCACAGAATGAAATGAATTTCCCAGCCGACTTTCAGTTTTGGCAATGCACCTGGTAAAAAACCCAACTTCAATTCAATGCGGCCTTTTTAGGTCTAAAAATGTAAACATATCAACCCTCATGTTGATGTTTGTTCTCTAAATGTTGAAAAGGAAAGAAACTATCTATCCATATTAGTTAAAGTCTAACCTTCACAAAACTCATGTTTTGATGGAATATCAATTTTAAAACAATGTCACCCTGCTTTCTGTGGAAGCAGTTTAACTAACGTCATCTCACGGTGTTTGTTTTAGCTCTGGAGAGAAAAGTGCATTGCTAAATCTAAACTGATGAAGTGCAGGTATGGAATAAAGTGCACTGTGAACAAACACATCTAAACAGTTTATCTGTTGGCCCCTGAAGGTCTCCTTTTGTTTGCTCTGTTGCATGCACGCTGACCCAATCCACAGAACCTCACATACAGTACAAGACTGCCCTCTCATAGCTCGCCAATGTTCCACCATAAAATGTTATTACAGAAATGTGTCCTAACCTTAAAACTCAATGTGATGCTGGATTCTTGCTTGATAGGAGGCAAAGATAAGTGCTTTTCAAGGTGTTTGTTCCTGAAAATGACTTTAGCAGAATGTCCATCTGCAAATTGATTATAAATGTGTTTTAACTATTGTCAAGGATGCGGCCTCTTCCCTGTTTGACATGGTCTGTGTTTTGCATTTGGATGCTTAATGGAGTAGTGGAATCTTCTCAACTGGAGTCCATATTGTAATATTTTAAGGTTGTTTGGTTAATAACACACCTCATTAAGCCTCAAGTTATGTTTGTTATAATTCATTCTTTTCCTGTTATTCACATAGCAGAAATATTTTAATGCGTAAGCTTGGGTATAAAGTTTTGGGTCCTGTAAAAAGAATAGTATCAGGAAATTAGCGTGTTCCTTTTCTTTCTGCTAATTTAACAAACCGACCTTTGATCTATATAATAAATAAACTGCTGCTAAAGAGCCAGAAGCAGGTCATACAGACTTAAAGCAGGGCAAGCATGACTTTGTCCCAAGGTGTCAAATCCAGCACCTTAAAGTTCACTTATTATCACTTTTGGAATATTTTATGTTAAAAAAAAAAAAAATATATATATTTTTGGAGAACGTTTTTCCATTAAAATCTAGGTTAGAGCCAGGCTAATTGTAGGAGGCAAACCAAGCTAACCGTCTTTAAGCTGTAGGTTGGCGCCCTGTGGCTCCACAGCTGCATGCAGTGCTTTTACTCCAGAGAATACTATTCAGTAAGGAAGCAAGCACAGAAAGTTACGTAATACAGGAAATAAAAAGTCAAAGAAATAGAGGAAAAAGAGGAGGCCGCTGTGTATATCATCCATCTGATGTGTTACACAATTAAAAAGAAGATATAATTGGACAAAAATAACAGAATATTCTACCATTGCCAAAAAATTTCACTTTCAAGCCTTTTACCAAAATGTTTAGGTCTTGATTTCCTCAAGATGGACTCCTTTCATGAACAAGGTGAACTCAATCCCTTTTGAAAGCACCATAAAACCTTGACTTACTGTCTTTTTGCAGACTGTGTTGAAGTGGATAAAAGCTTAAATAAAACAGTGGTGTACCGTCACTGTTAAGTAGACCTTGTGAGCATTCAGTTGCCTTTTGGCCACAGGAAAAATACCAGTCCAATATCCTTTTTCTTTCAGCTCTGGTTTTCGTATCAATTGCCCGAAGAAAAACATCTGTGCTTTAGCTGCTACATGCTCCCCTTTTTTAACCTTCTACTTGCTAAATGAACCCCCTTCTGTTTTGGGCTGGGCAGATATTTTATCTTCCGTTTTCTTTTTGTAAGAACTTCTTGCTGCAGCTAAAAATGATGCAAAGGGGAACGACATAGAGCTGCTAACGGGCAAATATTAGTTGTTTTTTTTAGCTTTTTTTTTAATTGAATTGAATATTGTGAACTTTTTCCCCAAAATGTAACAGTTACTCTTTATCAGAAGTAGCACAGTAGCAAGCTCTTCTCTGATCTTTGGCACTGAGGTTGATAAACTCTTTGGGTGAAAGCACAGTGCAGTAGAAGAAGAGAACGTTTTTAAAAATGTGCGCCTTTTATGAGTATGTGTGTTTTTGTTTCAGCGTATCAGAGGCGGGTTCTCACTAAAGGCCTGTGGATTTGTCTCGTATCCTATCTGCTGTCAGCTCTAAGCTGCAGGGCTGATCCTCCCTTGTAATGTGGTTATTTATCTTTCATATGGAGGATCCATCCTGACAAGAGCCCTTGCATACTTAAAGCATGCACACTTGCACAGACGCAGTGAGTATGCGCACATACGAACAAAGGCACACAAAATGAGAACCACATTGAGCTTTTGGGTACTGTCTTCTGCTCTCAGACAAATTCAGAGTGGATGAATTATCTCTTTTTTTCTGTCCTGGAGTCCCCCTAAATCCTTCGGCTTCATCATGCAAAACCTTGTTGTCCCCCATCACTTTCCAGCAAGAAAGATTTGCTGATTGCCACATGGCAGTTGGCAATAACACTGGTCTGTCATCATATTGTGGTTATGGGTCTAATTTGCACAAAGAAATTGCTGGTGCAGGCTTCTGGAGTGAATGCCAAATTTAGAACAATGTGAATGATCTGTCATGTAGGTTTCAGACTTTTCAAAAATATTTTCAGGAGATGAGGAGGTTCACTGTCCTGTGTAAGTGTGTGTGTGAGGATGTGAAGTTTTGTGCAGCTCTTGATTGATTGATTGCATTCAAGATGGATCCAGGTATGGCTGCAGTTTTGAAAATCAGAACTCGTATTGTCAGTAACATAATGGCGATGATGAAGAATTTTCAAGACAAGAAGAAGGTGTGAGTGTGCATTGTGGATGCTTAACTGAAAGTGAGTGAGCCCATGACCTCTGAGAAACGGAGAATATTTGGAACAATATTCCATACATCATCATATTTTCCACTTTTCTCCAGAATTCAGAGCAGAACTCTTTATCTGGCAAGAAAACCAGACTTACTGCACTACCACACATCCTGACAGTCACATAATAAATTTCCAAAAATGGAGCAGGGTCAGAAGTCAGGGAATTTTTTCCATCTAATGTATTAAGAGGCTATAATATAGGAATGTGATGATACTGTACTGATGACAGTAGTGTAGTGTGACTCCTATGGTGTGGCATGAAGTAGAAGAATGAATATGAGTGTTTCAAGTCTGATACATTTTCACCCTTTAAATGCTCTGACCTGGGTATGGAAGCCACTGTAACTTAATAAGCCACTCCATTCATGGCATCAGCAGATTGGAAAAAGAGTGGAAAAAATCTAAATTATTGTCTTTTTCCATTCTCAAAATCGAAACCAGTCCAAGTGAGGAAACTTGCACACACTCCACTGAGCTGTGAAAGACCTTCTGCTCTTGGCCCTGGCAGCAAAAGTTTTCCAATCGCATGCACCTAGTAGCTGGAAGCAATCAAAAAAAAAAAATCATGATCTTTATTTAAACTTTTATATTTATATTGTAAAAGATTCTGTATTTTTCCACCTAATTGCAGGTGATCCTTTTCCAAGTAGTGTGTTGGTTACTAGAAAGAAGTCTGATTGTTGATTTTATCACCATCAGCATTACTTACACATTGATATGCAGGTACTTTAAGCCACTTGACCTTATTCCTTCCTTGATACTGTTTTCAGCTTGTAGGTTGCATGTTGGCAGGTGGGGATGATGAAGTGATGAAGAGCTAGACATGAAAGAAAATAAGTGACAATTCTTTGAGGACAGAGGCAAGACGAAGACAATACTCCTCAACGGCAGGGTTGGTTATTATCGAAAACTAGCATGATTTTTAAAGTAGCATCCTCTCCGTTCTCTGTCTTCACCCACCCCCTCCCCTCTGTGCTCCATTAAAAACCACACCCCTCACTTACATGCACTAGCGCCGTTGGTCCAGAAGCAGATTTCAGCTCATGCTTTGAGTGTGGGCTCATGCATGCACGGGGTAGAGAAGCGTGATTGGTTTAACATAACGTTGTCAAGTGCTGACACTGGTCAAAGTTTTTACGTGTTTACAACTGCTATAGATGACAGGTTTATTTTGTTTCTTTCTCAGAGAACAGGAATTATTACCGTAAATTCCGGACTATAAGCCGCTACTTTTTTCTCACACTTCGAGCACTGCGGCTTCTACTCCGGTGCGGCTAATGCATGGATTTTTTTATGGGGGACAATGAGCTTCTGCCGCAAAAACATTTGACTTCGTCACGTCGGATCTTAATATCAGTCATTTTGCGCTTCATGCACGCACCCTCATGATGGAAAACACACGGAGAAATACATATGATGCAGCTTTCAAGTTAAAGGCGATCGACCTGGCTGTCAAAGAAGCTAACAGAGCTGCTGCACGTTAAGATGACACTGACAGCGACAACAGAGACTGAGGAAGTGAGTAATGAAGTCATTCTGAGGCAGTGAATGGATGGACTTTTTCTTGTGAAATATATTACGGTCATCTTTTTCATCAGCCGTGTTACAGACACCGTCGGCTAGGCTTCGTATTGTAACGGTTCATGTTGTAAAGTCAGTAGTTGATAATGTGTTCATAATTCCGATTATGTGGAGAGTCAGTGAATGCACCAGCGAGAACGTGTTGAGTGGCTGTATGAGAGAACGCTGGGAGAGAGAGTTGGATTGTTACGTCAAGTTATGTGTTGCTCTCTGCTGTAAACGGCGTGGTCACGGCCGACAGTGATCGGGTTATTAAAAGTTATTATTTGAACGCTCTTGTCGTCCTTTAACGTCGCTACAGTATTTGCGGATGTTACCGGTAGCCTAGGTCTGTGTAAATAGCTCTTGTTATAGCGTGGACACCTGCGGCTTATAATCAAGTGCGGCTTATATATGTACAAATACATTTATTTACTTATTTTTAGCCGGTGCGGCTTATATCCAGGTGCACTCAATAGTACGGAATTTACGGTAATTACTGTCAGGACCTGAAGAAAATTTCAACCAACATAATTATTAAGAAGTATTTCCGGAGGAAATTACCTACCCTACCTTTAAAGCGGCTATGGTTACAAGAAGAGAATAAACACAAGGACAATGACTAAGTGAAAGCAGACAATTTGAGAAAGAAGTTATTGATCTTTGTTACTTCTGGCTCTAATGTCTTTGAAATTGTACTGAACGTATTTTAGGGCTTAAAGGTCTAGTATGTAAGACATCTGATGAATTAAATCATAAAATGATCTTACTCTATGATCAGACATCAAGGAATCATGCTATGTTGAACAACACAGCAGACAGTATGCCATCCTTCTAAACTACGATTCCGATCAGGAATGGTTTGTTTTTGTTTTGACCAGTGAGGGAAGGTGGTTTTAAGGCACACCCACTCTGCTGCTGTGGATGCCCAACGATTTGCCAAGGCTAACAAACTAAATGGTGTTGCAGCGATCGAAAGCAGGTTCAGATATATCTGATTCCCATGACCTAAAAAGCCTCAGCATTTTTCTCATAAGCTCAACGACATAGAAACGCTTTTGAAAATTGGAGAGGTTAGAACGCAGAAAGGTTGCAAGACTGATACAGACCTGACTAAACACTGACGCTCTGGTGTCTGCGGCATGACAACCTGTACTTGCACATGAACTCTGGGAGGGCGGTGTGAGGGGAGACAGCTCTCTCATATGTTTAAATTTGGTCTGCAGTACCCATTTCAAAGGCTAGGTGTCAGAGTTACATATTGCTCCTAAAAATCCTAAATTTGTGTAACCAATGCCATGAAAATTTGGTTATCAAAGCTTATAATTTGCATTTAAAAAAAGAGGAGATGAATGTGGTGGTGTAATCATTTTATAATATTTGCTCTTACACTGCAGAGGAGTTGAAACACGTTCTCCCCCAAACCTTTTGATATAATTCCACAGAGAGCAGTTTACGATTCGTCTGTGTTTAATGAGTTGTGATCAAAGCTGGGATTCCACTGCATCATTTGGTTCAGGGACTTCCTTAGAATTAGAAGACACACCTCCTCTGGCATCATTTCCTGTCTCGTGTTATGACGTGTGATATAATCAGCTGCATTGGTGGGTGTGTGGATGTTGGAGTACGCACATGCACGTGCAAGCAGACATGTGTGCGCCTTGCACAAACATACACACACCCCTTGTCCTTGAGGCTCACTTGTGGCTCAGAGTTTCTGGCTGACCAGAACGAAAACTGACTTGAGGAAAGATACACACACAAACACATATTCACACCTAAACAGATGCAAAAATTAAAATAAGTAGCTGCAAACAATGATATACTTGACTTCTAAGAAAGCCAATGATACATCGCTGTCAACATGTGTTTGTGATGCACCAGACAGTCGTGTCTGAATACAGGACACATGGCTTCAAATTGCACGTTTCTGTCAGCTTGTCTGCAGTGCACGTGATCTGTTTTCTGTCATTGGCAGAAAGAATATTTATAGATAGGATGATGAGAGACATTGTTTCCATTGAAAATAATGGGAGCCATTCACTGCACACTCATAACATTTGAAACACACAACTTTATGACTTTTTCAATTACCCTTCAAATTATTTTCCTTTTTTTTTTAATGGCAATGTGGGGACCCAGACGTGGAAGACGTGCACAGATATACCTTCAATCTGGGGACCAGATCTTGGCTACAAACTAAACCTTTTAGATTGGTGTTAATACATCAAATGTTTTGTTGAAGTTGATGATAATGCTTTAAGGTTAAGTCTGAAACAATACCAAATATGCATTACATGAATGTTCACGAGGGAAGTGTTACTCCTGTTAATGTGTGAGAAAATATTGATGATGGGTTCAGAGCTGAGGAAAACCTTTGGTCCTTCCACGTACTCTTCTCCAATATGAATCATAGGTTTGTCCATCCTAGAGAATGGATTCATATTGACACAGTCAAATGACACATCAGTGTGTGTCCTGCTTAAAGGCAGGGACAGCTGATTGTCAATCATAAAATGTTTCTTTGCACTTCTGAAGTGGCTTCATGTTTTAAGACAAAAACATATTGCTTGAAAAATGTGCAAATCATTACATTATTAAACCATCTAATAAATGAATAACAAACGTGACAATATACAGTTTAGCACACAAAACATTATGGAAATATGACAAAAAAGGAATGCATTAGAACCGACATTTTGGATGAATCATAATACAAAGGAAAGGTGAAAAGTAATCAAGTTAAACTTTTTAGGATGTGAAAATGTCGGCTGTAGATTCTCTAAAAGGTGTCATGAAGTACTATAAAACAACAAATAATTAGTTATGTGGTGCTGCCCTGCTTGTGACCTGGACTCACGTTGTCGCTCTTGTGCAATATGGGCAATGTGGAATATATGTTGTATTGATTTGCAATGGCATGTGGATTATTTTAAATGTATTGATTCCAGTAAAAGAAGCTGAATGTTTGACAGCACTTTGAGTCCAAGAACAATTTCCCCAAGGGGACAATCAAGTGTACCAAATCGTAGCGTACTGAGCCAACATTGTTGCCAAGTAGAAGACAAAGTGAGAAACATTGCAATGTGACTTATTCACAAATATGCATATTCATTCACAAAATTACATATTTAGTGTGGTGGTTTGGTGCAAAGACAAATAAAATCGGAATACTACTAGATTTGTGGCTATGCAAAATTTGGAAAGTTTCTTGTGAATGTCATATGCAGGATATTAAGACTCTGATCCCTAGAGTGCATGAAATCATACTAAATGTTAGAAGAGCTAAGAAAATGAGAGAGCAATTGAGAAGGTCTATGAGAACAATGAAAAGTGTTAAAAGGCCTCCACAGATGGAAAAAAAGGAACACTGGGACCACACCAGACAAAGCAGAGAAAAAAAAAAAGAAAACAGAAAAACAGACAAAGAGGGGGCAGGAAGCTTTGAGAAAACTTTCATTCCTTTTCCAGAGAAAAAGAGTGTGAGATGAAGCCAGAGAAAGGAAGAGATGGGGGAGGGTAATCGGAGTGGGTGTGTTCGATTCTGCCTGTGCCCTCCCTCCATAACAGAGGTATAGATAGTGCAGGAGCCTGCAGAAGTCCAGTCCAGTGAGCTGCACTAGTCCTGAGAGCCACTTGCTCAGAGAAGTAGTCTAGCCACTCCAGAAGCATTTCAGATCCTGAACCTTGCAGCTGCAGCGCACACCAAGCTTTAACTTAGCATAGACTTAACTCAATCATTGCTGGGTGATAGCCTCTGATTCCTTCATCACACTCCTGCTGTGAGTGCTCTGAGCTCATTCAGATCGCCGTTACACCTGAGAGTCTGAACAGAATTGATGATGGGGATGCAGCAACACTCACACAGCTTTCTAGTCCTTCTCCTCATTGTCTTCATCTCTGGGATTGCCCTCTCTGGCCCATCAACGCTCCGCAGGAGCAGAGGTAAGGTTATGAAAGAACTAGAGTTATTGCATGTGGAGGGATGTTTGTAAACTGTGGCCATCTTTGCACACACAGGTGAAAGTGAGCATCAGTGTTATTTTTATTCTGTTGGCCGTGTGATCCACTGATGCCTTTTCAGAGTTCAAATGCATGCTGGGATATGCTTGGACAGACAATTTGTCACAGAAAATAAGAATATGATTTTTTCTTGAATAAAAGACAAGCAAAAATATTTTTTTATGATAACCTTCCCCTGCAAAGTATTCTGAGTCATGCATACCATAGACATCATTTGTACCATTAGGGAGTTTACAGGTTTCAGCAAAAACCTTGATTGGTAGGGCTGTTTTAATCACAATAAATCACTGAATTTTAATAGTTATTGGTGATTAATCGGTGTTTTTAATCCAAGTTTGAAATTACTTTTTTTTTTCTTTTTAAATTTTGTACTGTCTTAAGGTCAAGGCTACTTTACTTCCTGTTTTAATACAAACCTGCATTTATTTTGAAATAAAATGAGGAACTTCCCGTTGATAGAAGCTTATGATATCAACTTAACTAAAGAAAAAGAAACTTTAATTAATACAAACAGCTAAAGGGAACAGTAACAAAGTGATGTCACAAGGAGGATATTCATTCTGAGCTGATAAATCAGACTGAATTGTTAAATTTATGTGATTGTTGCATTAATTCTGACATCCCTATTCATTTGTTTTAATATCTGGGCAAGGAGACGCTATAGGTGCTGGCTGCTTTTCCTAAGAATATTTACTGATCGCAAACCCTGATGACAACATTTGGCTTTAATAAAGGTGCAGCAAGTGTTTTTTCACAGACACGTTTTCTATGTAGAGGAGCAAGCTGAACACCCCTGACTTGGCACTTGTGAGGAGTCGAGTTAACTGCTGGTGAGCAATGTGCCATAATTGTACCGTAAATTGCCGTTAAATGACTCTTTCCAGCTTACATGTTTAAGCTAACGTTGTTAAAGGCACCTAAATAGATTCCCTAAGGGATTTAACATCAAACACCACATACTGACTTCTTATATTGTAAAATACTGATGAACTCAAAGATGGAGCCTCTTGAGCTACCTGTCGGGCTTTCAAATTACCTTGACTTTTTACAACCACTTTGTTTGATCCGCATTTCCCTGAAGTGAGGTGAACAGACACAGTGAAAGTGTCAGTTGCTGCTGAGAGGTTTTAGTGAAAGTGTTTCCAGGTTTAGGGGTCAAGGGTTAGACTTGTGGACATGTGGATGGGCCGACTTTCCTGGAAATGTGCCGATCGAGCAGAGCATCTGATGAGTTTACAATTTGGGTCATTATTTTCATTCACTTCATTGAGAAAACATTTTTTGAAACTACACAAATGCAGTGGTGAAGACATTGTATTTCTAGCCAGTGCAAACAGTATAGCTTCAGTGTCACAGCGTCACTATATGAGCATTCACAAACACTATTCAGTGGTAGATGACACTTGTTTGAAGATAACCAGTTTCACAGCTCTCACCCCTCTCGCGCCCTACATGGCGTGTTTTCTTTTCCAACGTGCCTTCAAGGAAAGCACTCTGTCTGATTAGGAGTCTTGTGAAGAGAAAACTTTCCACAAACGTTTTCTGAACTGCCTCATTATCTCACTGCGGGGTCGGTGCTGCAAACTAACACACACAAATAAACTGCCACACACTGACCTCTGGCTTTCCGTCGCTGTCTCTAGTCTTTGCTGTCGTGCTCTTGTTGCTTGTTAGATCTGGGTGGCTTTTGCAGACTTTGAAATAGGTCTGCAGAATGGATTTAATTCCCCTGAGTAACACTGAGCTTGCTGAGTTTGGCTCGCAAACACATTTGAATGTGCAGCTTTGGGAGCCAGAAGAAAGGAGATGTGTATGTTTTTCCTTTTGGGTGGAGAGTGTAACGTTTGTATTTCTGTTCATCTTGGATCAAGCTCCTGGTTTTAGAATGACTCATCCTATGAGTCGTGTTTGTTGACTGTTTAATCGATATTGTAGAATAAAACACACAACTTAGGCCTCACAGGTGCATCCACTTTCAAAGTCTTTTTATTCCATTCCATATACACAGAGGTGCTGCTTGTCAACAGGCAAGGCAGGCAACTGCTAGGGGCCCCAGGCCAGTCGGGGCCCCCCCAATGACTGACAAACTTCAAACCACAGCATTGCCTCAAAATATGCACATTTTGCAATGACAGTAGTAAACCTCCCTAATGGGGCCCCATCTGACGGCAATTACTTTCAATGCCCTGCAAAGTTTTTCATGCATTCATTGGAGTGGCCCCCAATGATTGTTTGCCTAGGGCCCCAACAGACGCTAGAAGCACCCCTGCCAATACATCAGGTTACTCAACAATACATTTTTCTACTACTTAGAAAGAGTGTGTGTACATCAAAAGATCCTATATGTGAAAGTGTTCAACTTTTTGTAAAATGTGAAACAACTCATCACTTCCCCCCATCAGGACAAAATAGAGCAGGACAACTGCCAAACAAAAGATGGACATGTCTCAGATAAATAAGATGGAAATATGAGGAGCAAACAGACAGATTTGGAGAAGTTAAGGATGTTGAAAGAGCATCAGGTTAATGCTGACACATATAGGACGGCAGTGATTGAGTGAAGTAGGAGAAGAATGGGATGGAGCAGCGCCACAGGGGAAGAGAAAACAGCTGTTGCTCCGTAAAGCCTGACAGGGGAGATATAGTGTGAGAGCTGAGAGACCAGCAAGGCCAGGAGTATAATCCCAGGCAGAGCTTGGACCTCGAGGTGAGGCTTCTTATGAACCTGAGAGATGTGATTTTCCAGAGAGAACTGGATCAAAAAGGGTTCCGAGGGCTGAATTTCAGCAATTTGCAGGCTTGAAATATTAGAGCTAATATAGGTCAGTTTGACTGCCCTTTACTTGCCAGCTTAATGATTTCAAATCCTCTGTGCTCTCTCTGGCGCGAGACTCAGAGACATTTTCACACTTCATTGCCTTAAATGAAGGTGACTTTTTCACAAAGGGGCCATTAAACATCTGTCTGTGTCTCCACTGTGTGGGAAGCCAAGACTCCTCTCCACCTCTCCTTTTCCAGAGAAGAAACCAGAGGGCTGAAACATGTCTGCTAGAGCTGCATGAAATCACACACCAGCCATTCATAAGAGGAGGGATAATGTGCGTATTTGTGTGTGGCAGGAAGGGTGTCGTCTGCTGGAAGTTTGATTGATATTATAGACGTGACATCGTGACATACATGGGTGTATTTAGAGCTAGATGTCATACCAATAAAGGGAGTTTATACCCTCATTAGTCAGGGGGATTTACAATCTACAGATCTCAGCTGTGAGGTCCAGCTAAATGGACACGGTTTCATTATTCTGTATTACTTCCATCAATCAGGACTCAAACATCGTCCTCCAGGAAAAGGAATAAAAGTTATCTTTCACTTCTTCCTTAAAACAAATGTTTTTGTTGTATTTCTTTACGAAGGCTCTACAGATAAAAAGTTCACATTTACAGTAAGTTGATGTGGAAAAGTCTTCAAACCTCCTCGTCTTCTGAACCAAGAACAGTTGAGCACAAGACAGCTGCCAGCGCTGGAAATCTGTTTTGTTATTGTTAGACAGTAAATCAGGACGTGTTCATGCCAGAGCTACTCAATACTCAACACATCCACGCTTTAAGATTTGTCTTCAAGCACACATAAACATATCATGTTGCTCAGATGTCGGTTGATGTCGTTACTAATTGTCAGCCTGGCAGAATTCCATCCATATAAGGCAAAACAATCTGGAAAGATGTTTATTGCATGATCTGATTTGTTTACTGGCTAACTTCGAGCACAAAGATGGATTTGCTCGCACTGTTATGGTTGTTAATTTCTCACTTTGTCACTCACATCTAGAATGGGACTGGCATTTGAGAAACGGTCTCCATAGCCTGTGACCAACACTTCATAACATACAGTGGACCACAGCTCTGTTGTTGGATTGAACATTAGAACTATGGGAAGGACCACAAGACTCAAGGGTTAAAAGAGACGTAAACTTTGTTGTTCTGTCTGGTGATCTTTTGGCATCACTTTGTGGAAACTTTCTTGTCACGTTAAACTTTCCTATGGTTACTGTAAATCTCTTTGCTGTCATTTAGTGTCCTTTTTTGGCTATTTTGTGTCCTGCAGTGTTACATTTCTTTTCTTTTGTGGTCTTTAGGCCAAGAGTTTTTTGGAGGATTCACACTTGATTCACCTGTCCTTACACTTAAGAGAATTGAAAATGGCTAAAACAGACTCTAATGTGCAAGGTTGAAACATCCAGATGAGATCCAAACTCCTAAACGGCTTGTGGACTCATCTGGACTGCTACAACTTCATCGATTATTATTGCTTTCTGTTTTGATGACATTAGAAGAGATCACCAGAAGAGTTTCATTGCTCATTTTGGAATCCACAGCTATCTTTATAATATCTAACAATGTGTGGCGCACAATTATCTTCATATCTTAGAGGGTGTTAATGCTTGAGATTAGACAGAGGAGATGTAGCAATTTTCAAGTACAGTAAGGGTTTAGTTAAACAAGGTTAATTAGTGTTGGTTAAATATTCATTAACAGGTGTCTGATCCCATTATTTGGGTCTCTTTTTGGTTATTTTTGAGTAAATGTTAAATGGACTGCAGTAATACGATTATGAACTTGACTAAAAGCCAATAACGGTATCAGGAACCTATATCATCATTTATTTATGTTAATCGGTCACAGTGAGGGATAACCTTCATTTCTACTGCAGAGGTGAAGACATTAGACAAGATACAGTTCACAAAGAAATCAGGCAATATATTCAATCAATCAATCAATCAACCAATCGATCTTTATTTGAGTAGCATCAATTCAGGACCTCGAGAGGACCTTACTCTTTGTCTGTGAACATTACAAAAGAGCAGGTAAACAGACCATGCTCATCCGTGTGTTTACAAAAAGCAGCATTCACTCACTTGCAGACTAAGGGTTATCAAGATACTACGCATTGTGCTGCAACCCGTGGTTTGGTGTCTTGTCATAGGACACATTTTATGGTCAAAAGAAATGTTAACAGCAACAGTTTCTAACAGTTTCCACTCTGTTTCTCTCTGGTAGGACTGTTAAGTGATACATGTATGATAATAAAAAGCAATATTATGGATTTATTTAAATTTTAGTCATATTCCCTAAAACTGATGAGTCCTTAAAGTCCCAGTGTGGCCAAATGGCTGATGACAGGGTGTCGCAGGACTTGGCCAGGGATCGTTTGTACTAGAGTTTAAAAGACACACTGCCAGAACTTTTCTAATGTTTATTACACTCTGAGCCCCTCACACCCTGGACCAATCTCACTCTTGTTTATCCGAAATATTGATGTGAAAATCAAAACAAATGCAGTTTTGATAGAAAACACATACTGTAGCTGGAAGAGAGTGAGGGAATTTTTCTAATCCAGGGCTTCCCCTTCTTGCTTTCAGTGTCTTATCTGGCATCTCGAAGCTGTTGGCATTTATCCTCGAGCAAAAATCCATTATTTTCCATTCTATCATTTGATGCTGAAATATTAACCGAGGACATGTGCTGTTGGAATAAAGTGCAGCCCAAACCGTAATCCCTGTAGCCTTGTGGACTGACAATGAGAAGTCCACGTTTGACCTTCCGAAGACTTGTTTTATTTTTTCACTGAGAGGACTATAATATTAATCAAATTAAAGGAGATTTAATTGAATTAACACATTTTCACTTAATATAGCTTGATTTCAAAACAGAAAACCTGTTGACAGAAAAACCTTAATATAAGTCAAACAAGCTCAAAATGACATGCCAGTATTTTTTCCGGAACCACTGATCACCATTTCTCATCCTCAGCTGCAATGGTTTGGCCATTTATTGTTTCACCTGTGCAAAAGCCAGCTGTCCGTCACTCATAAGTCACGCTTCTGGTAGAGTTGCAAAAATTCAGCAAAAATTTCTGATTTTCATTGGCATGCCTGTTACAAATTGGATAATTAAAAGCTTGCACATTTCTTGGCTCACAGCAACAAAGCAAAAGCAATAAATTAATAACAAAATATTTCTATTCATACTTTGAAAGTCCTTGCTTATCACTTCACTTAATATGACTAGCTTTAAACAAAGTACACTGTCAGAATAAGCTAGCTTTGGAAAGTGACAACTTTATTTCAGCAATAGCCATATTCATGGCTGTGGAGACGATATTGTATATGAAGAGACTGAGATGCAATTTTACAAGCCTGACTTTTAGAATGTGTGCCTGAATGTAATAACGCAATATAGAAATCTACTGATCCACCTTACAATGCTGTCACCAATTCATTTCAAATGTGAGTAGGTCATGAGCACATCTGTGTTTCTGTTTTTGCTTTCTGTGGAGTCTTTTACCTCAGTGAAAGTGACTCAAGTCATTTATACCAGTGATAAACAAGCTGTCGTAATCTTTGCTTTATCCTTACCCACCCATTGATGCCTGTTTTTTTTTCTTATGCCTGTTCCCCCGCTCTGCTGATTAGGACTGTTTTCTGTAGAAGTCAGCTCTGGAAGAAAATGTGAGGTTTCTTGTAAAGTGATGTCAATGTGCTAAAATATCATTTGTGTGCCAACATGATATCAT
This sequence comes from Symphodus melops, assembly GCF_947650265.1. Classification (NCBI taxonomy): domain Eukaryota; kingdom Metazoa; phylum Chordata; class Actinopteri; order Labriformes; family Labridae; genus Symphodus; species Symphodus melops. The sequence continues at coordinate 6,127,905 of NC_136702.1, forward strand.
GTCCTTTTCTTCTCAACTCAACACAAACTTTTGTTGCCTTGCTAAGGTTTTAATAAGTCATGCTCACAGATTTTAATTCATAGAATCAGAATTTGCATTTTAGGAGCTTTTTCTGAAGCCACCAACACCTACTTAAATATATAATATAGTAATGTTAATCTCTCTATAACAGTTATTCGCTTACCCAGTTGAAACGCACTAAAAATATTAAGTCTTTCTTCTTGTATTGTTCTCCTTGAATATGATCCCCATAGCTTTCAGTAAGTCTTACAACTCAGCGGGTTTAGGAACCAGCAACATGTTTTCTGTGAAACAAGCACCCCTTGCATGCACCTGTGAGGTTACGGGGAGCAGAATGTTTGAATTACAGAAGTCATGGTTGTTCAAATAATGGCTTTTACATAACTCTCTGATATTGGTGACATAAGCAGGAAGTAGAACATATGGTATGTAAAGAACATGGTAAACTTTTCATTGGAACAAATGTTTCCTCTCTTGCCTCCCCAGTGAGACGTCAGAACATGAAAGTCCGTATCAACGCCACAGGAGACACCATCGTGATGAAGTTTCTGCGTCCCAACTCTGACATGAAGCTTGAGGGCTACATCCTAGGCTACGGCAGCAGCATGTTCTCTAAACAGTTTATTCAGCTGCCTGAGAATGGACAGCTATATGAGACAGAGTTTGGTAAGACTGTGGATATGTTTGTTTTCAAAGTTTCTTTGAGACATGAAAAACATCTGCTGCGACTCCTATGATGCACATGTGAATTGCATTTGAACCTTTTTAGTCATGGTAAAAAGAGAAAGATGTTCAAGCTTTGGGGATCCATAAATCCTAGTTTGTGCTTCCCAAGCAGTAACCTCTGGGGCTGGAAAATGAAGCCAAGGTGGATGTGCCAAAAACTGCAATTCTGCAAAAAACACTTAAGCTTTAAGGCAGCTTAGCTCATGTCCACATTCATAGAATCTTTTTCGAGAGTTAAAACGTTTTTAAGCCACACAAACTATATTAAGGCAAAAAAAAAACCCTAATGGAATTCGATTTGTGACTATGTGAAGGGGTGGGGCTAGCAGTCTATTACCTAAGCTAAGGGCTTTTGGTGTAGTCAGGGGATGTCTACACAAAAACAGTTCAGATTTATCTGGGCTGAGAACCTGTTTTCCAATCCCTTGCATGTTTATAGTCCTGCTCATAGCTTTGCAAGTGTGAATAACATCAATGACCTGATGGTTATCTGTACTTTTATGCAGTTATCTATCTATTGATTAAAAACTAAATGAGATTTGGTGATAGCCAGTGGGAGTTTATGTACGAGTATGAGTTGTACGAATAAAAAAAAACTAAACAAACTAAACCTCATGCTCCAAAAATACAAGACTGTTATGTCCAAAATCCAAAAAGCAGATGCTTGAAAACAGTTGTCACAAAAAAAGGGTGTAATTCTAGTGACTATAATGTTCGCTTTTTATACGCAGTGATTTTTCTTCTGTTTTCAGATGCTGAGCCCAAGTACCTTATAGCTGTCCAGCCCATCCCAACCAATGACGTCAAGAAACTGTGCAAAGGTAATGTGTTAGCATGAAGGTGACGTGGTAAACTTAGATTTAAGATATACATTGTGAATATGAGGGGGCATGAAAGTGAAATGTTATTTTCCTTCCAGGTAAAGTGGAACTGGAGAAGCCACTGCACTTGGTCATTGGGTCTGTAACGCCAACTTCAGTCCTCCTGTCCTGGGGGACCCTGCTGAAAACCCCCTATGAAGGCAATGTCATGAATGACTGTCTTGAGGATGGGTAAGCGTCCACACAAGCAAACGCCTACACGTTAACCTTTATCATACACTGTGTTTTCTCAGCTGGTACCAACTCTGAAAAATAGTCATAAAACATTTAGATTTAACTTACAGCTTTTTGATTTGATGTAAGTGGTTGTTAGACAGTTTAGATGAGCATGGAAACAGATTGTGAAAGGATAAGTGACTAACACACATCTGTTGAACACACATGCACACTGTGTATGTTTTCGCACCAACCAGGGTATAACTGCATCAACAGTATATGATTCCCTGCAGTCTCTCGGGTTACTGGGACAGGAGTCCACCCTCACATCATGCGGCACAAAGCCACTCCAAAAACTTTTGATGAGAAACTCTATATTAACATTTTGAAACAAATCTCCTCTTTTGATCAAGATGGTTTTGTTGTACATTCTGAACAAAGTCAGCACTTTCTTGCACAAAGTATCTGCACATCATCAGTATGATGGTTCCTTTTGTAAGTTTCATGCAGAAAAATAACTGCTAAACTACAGTTTGTAAATTTTAGATGAACATTTTTATTTACCAATTTTCACAAAAGGAGAACATTGTAAGCATGGTGTAATGAATATTGGGTACTGTTTGAGAAAGGAAATCTGGTACTGATAACTTCACACAATAATTAGCAACATTTCCTTGTCATTAGTTGTGAGTGCTCCTTAAAAGGGTTTAACTATCTGCAGCCTAGGGATGTACATGTTTAGTGGACTTAATGATTAAAAATCATCACCCTCACTAATTGGCATCATAAAGTTAAATTTCTCTTTTTTTTTTAAAAATCCCTGCAGGCCCACAGTCCTGTTAATGTTGTGTCTAAGCTGTAATACAGCCACCCACCACAGGCTGGGACTTTACTTTTACCAGAAAATTAGTTGCCAGTTTAGGGTGGGAATATGTCTTTGGGGGGAAAAAAAGGCAAATTCATTGACTTTTCACCATTTGCATTTCTATATTTGCTTTTAGTTTTTCTTGAAAAACAGATTAGAATGCTTCACAAGTTCTGTTTTTTCTGTCTTTGGTTCAGACACTACACAGTTCGTTATCGTGAGAGGAACAGGAAGTGGAACTATCAGACCTGCCCAACTAGTGACACTGTCATTGACCATCTGAAGCCTAATGCAGTCTATGAGTTTGGTGTTCAGCCGAACTCTAAAGACGGTACTGGAGTGTGGAGCAAACCAGTCATCCACAACATAAGCTCAGGGGGCATAGAGGGTAAGTGTGATGCAATTGATGGATGTATTGACAAGTGGACAAAATGTGGCTTCACTGGCTCTTCTTTTTAGAGTATTGTTATTTTTAGGGCTTATTTGGCATAGGACAACTTTGTGAGTTGGAAAGAGAGAGAAAGGAAGATACATTCAGTACACCAACTGTGTCCAAATTAGGATGTTGAGGAGATATAGTCCTAATAGAAATCATCTTCTGGAAACTTGTATTATTGCACTATTGCAAAACTTTCCCTTTCAAAATGTTGAGATAAAATGCATCTTAAAATGCAAGTAACAGTGTTTCATAAAGATCACTCACTTTTTTTGTATTCCTTTGTCCTGACTTAATTCTTTATGTGTCACATTTCTAGAGAAGGCCGTCAGGAAAATCTTTAAACGCCCAGTCACCCCTATGGTATGTATAGGACTAAATTAAATTGTTATCAAAACATATGCAACCCATTCTACTAGTATTTTGAAGTTCTTTTTCTAAATGTCTTTCCATGTGTGTCTTTTTTTAAACTGCTATACAATAAAAGTTGTATTTGCCAAATGAAATCTTTCATAAACTTGAGACTGAAGTGAAGTTCTTAGACTGCACAGGTACACTTCTCTTCAGAATACATATTTTTGGGAACAGGGTGTATATTTGGAAGGGGTAGCATGCCTCAGAGTCCATGGTGTGTACTTTGGTGAGCTTGTACAATTCTCCGGGTTGTTTGCCTCATTAATTTTCCATCCAACTGCGGAATGGAAACAGCGTCAGCCAGGACTGGCCAAACCAATGGAGCACTCTATAGCTAGCTCACTGTCGGAGTGGAACAAAATATGGGGGACACAGATAGCAGGATGATGATGATGATGTTGAAATGAGTTTAGAGGAGAAAGGTGGCACTGATTTACCGACAGTGCAGGGGTCATGTTTCACGTGCTTCCAGCTCTGTACTCGTAAAACATCACAGCTGCAGAGAATCTGACACAGCACTCCCCTAACCGTCGGAAACCTTGAATAACAAGCTTTTTGCCAGTGATTTCACCAATTTTACATAGAGTAGAGGGTCTAAGCATTATCATACACAGAACAAAGCTGCAGTGAAAGAGATGAGACTGACTTCATATGCTAATACTGACTATGTTGTTATAATGGTGACAACTATGACCAATACATGTGCTTGTTTTTCCCCTCTGCCCTTTAGAAACCTCTAACGACAGATCAACTGCAGTTTCCCTTTGCTCCTCGTCATGGTAAGTCAATAGAGGTTTGCTGCTTTTGGTCAAACACACTGGACCCTTTTCAATACATCAGCAAACTTGTTTTAATGTACTATGATTTATCACTGCTGAGCAATGTCTGGTTTAACCTTGTCACTGATCCCACGTTTAAGACTCTTGACTGAAAGAATTTTCATTAAAACTTTGATTTATTGTTTTGCTGAAAGGATCTCAGTTTGTTGAGTTTTTTTTAAATTCCGAATTTTTACTATGGTTTATTGCAGGTGCCAAGTATGGTTCAGATGTTTTTTAAACATTGACCATGATGAAGGTGGAAAACATTTCCAATCTGTAATAGACACACTTTTACCCCCTTCTTTATTCCTGACGTCATCCTCGTCATCGTCTTCCGTCAATGCTGACGGCTGTCACGTCATGGCATCAGGCAAATTTGTAGCTGAAGTTGAATATATTTAATTCATGTGAAGAAAAGAAAAATAAAGGCAAGTCTATGTACTGTAATTTTATCGCGTGACAGTGACATCCTTCAGTGTACACAGCTTTAGGCCAATATACAAAACATACTGTATCAATCTTTCATCCAGTCTAGCTCTACTGAAGGAACTTTCTGAGCAGACTACTTTGACCTCTGAAAAGAACAATTCTAAAAGTTGAGAACATCACCCAGCCCATGTTTTGGTTCATTTCATTGGCTCCAACAATCCAATGCACACTACTAACCGTGCAATTTACAGCAGACAGAATAAGTTAACGACTAGCTGGCTAACATATTATAGCAGTTAAAGTACCAGATGTTATTCTTGTCAGTTGGTGATCCAAACATGCTTAAAAGAGTGAATATTACATTCAGGGGTATAATAAGGCGTCTTCACCATTCCAACTTCATGTCATGTTATTGCTATGTTTACAGCTTCTTCCTGCAGCTTCCATTGAGTCAAACAGGAGATACCAGTTATGTACAGGGATTGAAGCCAGAATTATTGAACCGTTATCTTAATTTGCATGAAGATTTTTCTTTAAAATGACATTGTTTACTGTGTGACTCTGACTTAAATCTTTCCTCCTATGTTTGTCAGTTCCACATAACAGGACCAAGAGCAGAGTAACACTCATCAGGGAAATATCCCCAAAGACAACTCTTGGTAATTGAATTTCTGAACTAAAACTGAATTTAGAAGTCGGAAAAAAACTCTTCACCTTACAGCTGACTTATTCTACATGACTATTGCTATCCTGCAGATCTTAGCTCCTCTTTATTGTTCATACAGCAGGTTTTTTTTTGTAAACTTCTCAGGAATTTAAACATGTCTCCTGGTCTACTAATGTACACTATATTTCTCAGCTCCAACCACAACTACTAGGCAGGAATCTCTGTCAACCCCTGGACCCAAACTACCTGTGCTCACCACACTGCCTATCGGTAAAAAGACAATAGTGGTTATTTGATTAAAAAAAAGCTTAATGGCTCTTACTGTGGCTGTATGCAGTCATAAACTTGGCTTATTATAACTGAGATGCTGTGAGTGCTTTACATTGTCCTTTTGTAATGAGCTGCATGAGCAATAGCAGCATGATCTGTCAGTACAGTCGCTATAATGTACTAGTTGAAGCCCAAGGTGTCAGCTGATTGGGTTGCAGTGACAGTAAGATAGGTGGCCTTAGCTGCATGGCATTTTAGCAAAGTGACTAATCTTGGAAGGATTCATAAATCCTGCAAATTGCTCAACGAAAACTCTTAATTTCATATCTTAAATAGTCCCTGTATGTCAAACTGTCCTTGTATCTGGCTGTGTCATGTATCAAGTGACACAATATTGCAACTGAGTTTGGCAACAGTGCATATTCTGTATATCGCCTAAGTATAAGCCTTCACTGCTCAGTTTGCATTAAAATGTTATTTTTTCCATTTTAGCTCATCACAAACCTGAGACTTTCCTTTCAATGCAGTACAGGAACTGGTGTGAAGTCTGCATGACAAAACTGCATGGACCAAAAATGTAATTCTCTCCAGCAGGAACCCAGGCAGAATTTTCATGTTCTACCTTTCTTCTGTTTTGTTTTACCATGTTCTTTATGTCCCCTCAGTAAACATTTATATCTTTTTTTATTTGCAGGTAGACTTACTTCTTACAAAGCAACAGTACAAGCTAGAGTAAAAAAAGAGTCTCTTTTCCATTTCAAACTACTTATTTCCTGTCTCTATCATTCTGTTTCACTGATGATAACTTTTGATCACATTGAACAATCAATCCAATTTGGTTCATAGACAGGCCAGCGTAAGCAAATCGACGATCAATCTCTCATGTGTCATAGCTTCTTTAAGGAACAGCAGATGGATTTCAATGGCCTTCGCTCACAGGCGCCCTGGACCTGGTAGCTGTGTCCGTCTGTAGTAACATGGCTGTTACACTGCAAATACCTCCATATGGTCTGTCTGCCTTTGAAATTGGAGACAAGTACCAGGCAGAAGCTATTGTGTAACTTTTGCTTTAGTCCAGATAAGCTCTGGGAGTTCTCAGGCCAAAAGTTGTTGGCCCTTCATCTGATCTAAATGTCAGCTATTCCCTGGCTGCTGTTATGTCTTACTTTCATAATTTTCTAGACAAAATCATAATATTGTGTTTTATTTCATTAAAAAATCCTGCATCCTGAAAATTATACCTGAAATAATATTTAACACCACAGTATTGTGGCTTCACTCCGATATTTTCTCTCTTTCACAAAATCCAGCAGGAGGAGACCACTCCAGATCTCTCTTGCCTCCTTCCCTGGAGATCCCGTTAGCTCCCTTGTCAGCCCCCCAGGAAAATGTGGAGAGTCCAGAACCTCAACCAAACCCTCAGCCTCAGCCAGAGCATCCATATCTTCTACAATCAAAGCCCCAAAGCCCCAAAACTAAACTAAAGAACTGGGATAAGGCTCAGCCTCAACCACATCCTTCACAAACTTCACAGTCCATACCCCATACCCAACCACAAATGCAACCTGAACAAACATCGCAGTCCAGACCTCAGAAAAAAACACATTCCCAACCAACATTCAAGAACACATCTGATACCCATCCCCAACCACAAACCAAACAAGCTTCCAATCCCATAGTAGCGATGCATCCTCAACCAACATCCCAACACACTCTACAGACCCAACCACAACTAAAATTCCATCCAACCACCAAACCCATACCTCAGACCAAGTGGAATCCCCAACAAACATCCCAACCCATACTACAAACAGAACCGCAATCAGAACTTCCTCCAATCTCCAAGCCCATACCCCAGACAACGCTAAAGTTCCAACCAACATCCCAACCAATAATGCAAACTCAATCGCTAACAGAATCCAAGCCCATAATTCGAACCAAGCCAAAACTGCAACCAACATCCCAATCCATTCTACAGACCCAACCAAAACCAGCATCCGTACCCAAGTTCATACCCCAGTCCAAGCAAACGCCTCAAACAACATCTCAACCCATGTTATGGCACATTCCTCAAACACAGTCCCGTCCAGCATCTAAATCCGTTCTCCAGATTCAATCAAAACCCCACGTAACATCCCAAACCACACCACACACCTTATCACAACCACATCCTCAACAAGCATCCCATCACAAACCGCAGATCAAACCAAAAACCCATCAAACATCTCTTCCAAATCTCCAAACCCTTCCTCCTTCAGTGGCTCACACAAAACCACATGTCCAATCAAAGCCTAAAACTACAATCCAGCTCCCAACTAAACACAAACTTCAACCAAAACACCAACTAAAACATCAAGTCCATTTTCAAACACAACCACATGCTGAGACCATGACACCAGCTAGGGTTCAAACAACAACAACCCATCCCACAATCATGACACACCCACTGACACCTCAACCAACACTTCAGCAGATACCTCAGACCCAACAAGCAATTGAGGTTAATGTCAAACCCCAACATCAACCAAAATCCTACTCCACAATTCAGACTCAAATCCAAAGAAAATCTCAACAAACAATTAACCCACAACCTCAGCTAAAAAGAAAACCTGTGACTGAACGAACAACAAAGCAGCAGTCAAAGATCCAACTACCAATGCCCAAAAAAACACTTCAAACCTTGGACAAAACTAAGCCTAAGAAACAGCCTAAGCCAAAAAGCCAATCCAAGCCTCTACCATCACAAAAGCTTCAACCATATTCTCAACCAAAGAACCGAACAAGGGCGAAACAAACTCACACAAATAATCAACAGTTGCCACGATCACAAAATCCTATGAAGACCCAAACCCAACCTGTACCTAATTCTAAATATCTTCAGCCACTACCTCTACCGAAGGCTCAGTCTAAGTCCCAAGTTGATCCTCTACCCAAGCCACACCCAACATCTAGGTCCCAACAACAATCTCAACCAGGGCTACATTTTGATACTCAGTCCAGGAGCTACTCTGATACCACCACCGTCACCCCAAGGCAGGCTGTTACTACGGGTAAAGACCCTACATTTTGCCATCCGCAATCCACGTCATCTAAAATGACACTTTAAAAGGGGCATTGACATTACATTTCTGTTATATCATATTGGGTAGTTGAAGAAAAACTGTCAAAAGCATATTGATCTTCTAGTCAAGAGTTAGGGCTGTCGCGGTAACTGCGAACGTGAATTACTATGATATTAACAAGTCAACTGCGAAGCATATGAGACCACTATCACAACTGCACATGAAGTTGCCTCACCTCTCCTCATATTCAGACAAAACCAGTGGTAAATGCACTGATACTTAAACCTAATATTACTTTGCATTTCGGGAACACTTCAGCCTTTTGACATATAAAGAATAAAAAACAGCTAATTTAGATGAGACAATTTGTAAAACCTGCAACGAAAAGATCCCTGTTATTAGTAACTTAAATTATTAAATTATAGGTCTCACGTAGCAAATAGTATCTTGGCCTAATGTTTTCTTAACAACAAAGTTATGACAATCTATGACAAGCACAAACATTCACATAACCAAACAGAATGCAAGCAGTGCACAGAGCGCCTGGTGTTGAAACAAAATGTCAATGACCATGCAGCTTATCAGCTCTTGCTCTCTCTCTCTTACACACTCAATCATCACATAATGCATTAGACAAATTGAACTGTACAGCTTTAGAAAAACGAGTGCACTGTCTTGCGCTTTTTTTAAATTATTGGCGGGCCAGTTTTGGCCTTGGGGCTGGTAGTTGCCAACCACTGATTCCAAAACAAATTAGCTAAATAAATAAAAAAGTGATGTTGTGATTAGACCGCATACCGTGCTATTGAATCACTGCATGGGGAATTCCTTTACCGTGACAGCCCTAGCCAGAGTTAAGCTTTGTCTAAAGCAAATACCCTTACACCACCTGCAAGGATTTAAACGTAAAGTTCTCTCCTTGCATTTCAACAAATAAGGGTAAGATATGCCCCCTTTAAAAGTTAATAATATAATCATGTACATGCAGTACTATCTGATTATAATAGTGTATAGATAAATAGTGAGTTTTCTTTCATACAGCTCCTAGTCCACCAGAAGAGGGCAAGCCTCTACCAAGACCTGCCCTGGCTACAGAGAAGGCTGGTAGTAATACTCAGGGTAAACGCCACAAGTTTGTCCCATCACCATCTCTGCTTCCGTAAAGTCACGCGAAACCCAGTTGTCCCTCCAACCATTGGATGATATCACTGCTTCCTCATCGCCATTTCTATCCTACCACCCCACACAACCCACCCTTCATTGTTTCTTTCTCTGTGTGCCTCCATTTTCAGACCAGCACACTCACCTCACCTGTGCCCACTTACAACCAGTACAGTCTTGCTAGCTCTCCAGTCTCGTCTATTCCTCTCTATTTCATTCATTGTCCAATCTTCATTGTTTTCACTAATGTGCTTTTCATTGATTTCATCTAGGTAAAGATGTCATGCTCAAAAGTTGATTTTCCCAAAACTCATTAATTGCCTTTCTGCTGATCTAGGTACTGGTGTCGTCAAATCATCCATTGCAGAAGTTCCTCAATCTCCTATTAGCACATCAGTTGCTCCAGCAGGAAGAAACAACACTCTGTCTCGCAGCCGGGCTCCTCCAAATTCCGATCGTAAAAGTGTCCGACCATTTTCTCCATCCAAGAAATTCATCTCCTCTCAAAGCTCCAGCTCACCTGGTGGTAATAGATTACCCACTTTAACTTTCACTCAGCATCTTTTACCTAATGTGATCCTCTCCTTTCAGCACTTTATTATGTTCCTGCTGCAGCTGCACATCTAGGGAAGATAGACAGTCTGTCTTTTGGTTAAGAACAAGTTCTTTGCTTAAATGTTTGGACATTTGTTCCTTTCTACCAGACTCACTCAATCTTCTGCTTTAACTCTGTTGTTTGGGGGGCGGCCCCCTGACAGAAAAACCTTGGGGGAAACACTGCCTCTTATCATCCATATGTTCTCTCCGCTCTGCCACATGTGCGGGGTGTGTATTTCACTGCTTTACCACTAGCAGCAGTGGTGTCTCTGGGGTCGGGATCGTTAACATGATTTACGGGCCCGCTCACTGGCCGGGTGGGAAGTCTGGCCACAGCACTGGCCAGGACACACCACATTTTACACCCTCCATGCCAAGCCAAGCACTGTGCAGACAGAACAGCCACCCCAGCCAAGCGATCCCTCTCTCTCTCTTGCTCTCTCTCTCTCTCTCTCTCTCTTTCCCCTATCTCCATCAAATTTGGCGCATGTTCTGGAAAGAATTTCAGGAGTGCAGAAAATTTAAATTTCAAACAATGTAATATATGTTTTTAAGTCATAACAACTCCATATCCTGAACATCTGTCGAACCAGGTTAAAAACATATTTCCAGCTTGATTACCATTGATATTAGAGTTGAGGTAAACAGTAAGCAAGAAAGACAACGCCTTTGTTGGGCCTTAATATGTTGGTCACAAGACACAAAACATTTAATAATAGACCTTTTTCTTCTTTCAGCAGTCGGTGGAGCGCATCACAGGGGCAATGCTCTTGCTAAGCCTGCGGTGTGGCCAAGAGAGAAACCTGGTAAAGACAAAGCAAGACAATTGCCTTTCAGTGTTCCTCGCTCACTAACCAGAGGCAATGTTGTGCCGATCACACATGGCCAAACTGATCTTTGCTTCTGCCACAATCCATAATTTTCCACTTGTTTGTCAGCATTGTCAAAAAAGAAATCCCAGCAACTTAAACTTGACTGAGACTGAAGCGTTATAGAATTCTTAATTTGGCTAAGACACCTGCACGGAATTGTAATCTTGAGGTGGTTTGTATTAGTTTGAGAAGAGCTTGTGCCTGCTTGTTCTAAAAAAGGTGAACGTGTCTTTCCCCTTTTTTTGGTCGGTTACATTTTTCCATTCCGCCAAGCAGGCTCAGTTAATTTGAGTAATTAAATCCATCTTAAGCAGTAATACAAACCACGTCTCGACCACATGTATTAATGGTGACGCTGTGCTCACTCTTTGTTGTTTGGAGTTGTGAAGAGAGGTTTTGCTTCAGTCCCATGTCACAGCTGTTGTGTTATTTCTGGAAACTTGGACAGTTTCAGAGGTCTTCAAGGAGTCACATGGCTCACTTGAAACAACTCTAAGGCAAAAATAGTCATACTGTCTACCACCATGAACATACATACAAGAAGAGAGCTGGTAATGACTGTTACCTTAAAAGTCATAAACTACATGTAGTTCACCTTCCTGACCCCAACCAGTAAGTGACACCCCACAAAACATTATTGCTTCTTAAACCAAATAGCTCTGAGCATTTCTGGTTGTTTTGAGAGCATGTTTGCAACAGTTTTTGAGCACAGCTTACAGTGACTCTGAAATGGTTTCCATTGTTCAGAGAAAACAGAGAGATCAATGTAAAATTAGACATTAAACACCCCCATATAGTGTATCTGGAATGGAATTATCCTTGTGCTGGACTATAAGAGTGGCAGATGACTGAGGCTCTGACAAAAGAATCGTCGAGCACTCGGCTATATGGGGTTAGACCTGCTAGTTTCCATAGGAAAGACCAAATATTAGGTTCAGATTTTCTGTCGTAGCACATCCCTGATTATTTGTATACTGTATCTTGAGAGAGGCCTTTAGTTTAAGAAGTATTCCTAGAACATATTTTTAGAGTTAATCAGTGACTTGTTGGCAGAAGTTTTTTCTGGCCTCAACTCGTTTCTCTTGGGATAGATGCCAGCGATCACTGATTTATGCTGACCAGCAGGATGTCAGCTTCAGGGAGGAAACAAATCCAGGAGAAATTTCCTAGCATGTTTTGGCCCAAACAATTGAAAAATTACAGAATGTTCACGACAGAAGGACCCTTGATGAATCTCTGAAATAAGAAATGACAAATGGCAAAAGGAGTGGATGCTCTGGAAGTGAATCATTACAGTTAAATGGATTACCTCAAAGCAATTCAGCTGTACGAACTTTTCATGTGTCAAGCCTCCCAATGCTTTTCTGCCTCTTCTAAGATATAACACAGATTCAGGACACACTTCTTTAACAACACCAAATCGTAACACAACCTTAATGTTAGCACATCTGAGTTTCACAACTTGCACTGTGTCCACTGTGTTTTCTTTGCAAAGCCTTGTTAGTCTTTGTGATCACTTCTCCAGTTCGCTAAATCTAATCAGTCCCTTGTGTTCATTAAACAAGTTTAGAGTCAAACAGATTTGAGTGTCTTATGATGGCTTGGCTTGATCTTTATTTTCTCTGGGGGTGCAGGATTTTGTAAAATGCTTGGTTGTCCAAGTGCATTTGGTCCAAATTAGTTTTTCACAGAAGGGGGTCAAAATCCTATTTACAAAATATTGGCCATTCTCCCTTAATTTCCTGATTCAGATTCAACAAAGATTTTAAAATTCCAGAGTTATGCTTTGGGGGATCTTGGTTGAGTGGTTAAAGCAAAATGTTATGGTTTCAAGGTTATTAAAACTGTCATGGTTTTAATTAGTCAGAGACGGTGGTGGTTCTCTATGGCAGCACTTTAAAGAAGTAACATGCAATCTGCTCGGCTTTTATGTGCTTTGTTGTTGTCTGTGTTAAGCCTATGTTCTTCTTTCATTTTCAGCACACAGTACAAGTCTGCAGTCCTCTCCCTGCTTAATGTCTCCCAGTCTTTGAATCTATAAACTTGACATTCCTTTTTCCCTATTGCATTATTAAATAACCAACAACACTTGTTTTCAGTTTGTATCCCCTCCTCAGAACTGACCACCTGCTCTGTTTCAATTTTCAGTTTGTGTGAATAAAAAACAACTCTTGTTTCCCAAATTTCTCTGCAGTTCAGCGTCCATCTATTCCTGTCAACGAGTCACCCAATCTGGTGGGGAAACCCAGTGACCATGGTGAGGAACAGTGACCAGCAATAGCTGCACTGACCACTGGCACTGCTGCACTATATTCTGTCTGATGTAGTTGCGCACAATAGAGCATGCCCAAACTCTGAAGACAATGGTTCTCACATGTTTTTCTTCATCCCTCTCCTTAGACTGAGAAAACTTTAAATGTCACCAACCCCTCTGTTAAATGGGATTTCAGTCATTTGAAATATAGCCTAGTAGTTAAAGAGTATGAAAAATATATTTTGTAATGTTTGATCAATGTCGACTCAGAGTTAGACATCAAAGGAAGTTACAATGCATTGGTATTGAATTCCAAAGAATGGAATTGGTATCGTGAGACTAAGCAGCTACAGAGAGAATTAGCAAAGCTTGAGGTCTTCTTTTAGCATCTTGCCAGAACGATGAACAAATCTAAGAAAAAAAGGACCTGCTTGTCATGTAAACACGTTTTTCTTTCTTTCTGAGTAAAAAAAAAAAATCTCTCCTCTCAGCTGCTATGCATCCTGTGCTTCCTTGCTCAACCCAATCCTTATTGCTTTGTAAGCACTCTTGGTTTTTAATTTTTATTTTAGCCCAACATTAACTTTAATGCCCCACATATTTCCACATTATCAAGAATGTCTCTGCTCTGTAGCTCTGTTCTCATCGTAATCTGAAGCTGTATTAGTCCAATAAAAGAAAATACCTGAGAACTGGAAAACTGCCTTCATAGAACAAGAAGTTTTAACAGCATTCCTCTTAACACACAGCGCAACCCATTGGTCTTGTGGCGAAAGCTCTTTCCTGGACTTCCTCAGTCTCTGTTCACTTTGTCACGTTTCTATCGCTCTCCCTTCTCTCTCTCTCTCTCTCTCCCCCTGCTCTGTTGTAAGTCTACTTATGTGCACAAAGTGTGTGTGTAGTGTTTGCGCACGTTTCTGAGCATCTGCGTGGTCTCAGAAGAAGTATTCTGGCAAAGCTTTTTTCCCCCTCCTTTAAAGACTCAAGAAGCAAATTCTGATCTTTCGCAGCAAGGAACAGGCCACTGAGTTGCTCAGTGAGGATGGCCAGAGCAGATGGATCGCAACTGTGTATGACTGTGAGTCAGATGATGAGGGCGAAGAGCTGATCTCTCCTCCTCCTGCTCTGTCCTCAGATAAACCCATGGACCTGAAACAAGGAGAAAAGGAGTCCATCTTGAAGCCATTCCCTCTGGTCACAGCCAAACCTAAGCAAGAGCGCAGACAACACACAACCACCCCCTCCCCTGCAGTAAACAGTACGATAAATACATCTTTAATGTTTTATTTTCAGCGCATGCACATGGAAATAATCAGTATTGCAGATGCAGCTTGCAGGTGCCTTGTAGTAATAGAAAAAAGAAATGCATAATATTAGGAGATGGACAAAGATGCTGAATTTCAGCCAGAGCAGGTGCTGGGTACTAGCAAGCGTTTGACCTGGGCCAGAGCTGTAAAAATGAGGACAGAAAGAGCTGCCAGGGACTGCTGGCACATAAACCTAAACCCAACCACTTGCTTCTGTTTACTTTTTTAGGCAGCCGCTTTGACATTAATGAAAATTCCTCCATATTCAGGCCTCTGCCTGCATCTGAAGTAGACATCATGGGCAAGAAACGCTTCGTAGGTAAGACTCCTTAGGGCAGTTTTAAATCTCCACAGTACGTTAACACTATCCTGAAATACTGTATTTAAATAAGCAATCGATTCAAAATGTTCACATCCCTTAATGAATAACTGCTGCACTTCATATGCCTTCCCCCAGCTCCTCATGTGATCTACAAGACTGATAAAGGGCCAGATGAGCCGTGCTCCATCACCACCTCCCTCACTTACTTCCCTGATGAGGAGGGGGGGGATCAAAATGTGACAGCCCCTCCCCGCGTACCTCCTTCCAACCTTACTGTGGTTACTGTGGAGGGCTGCCCATCGTTTGTCATTCTTGACTGGCAGAAATCTGACAACGAAACCCGAGGTATGAGGATCATAAGCTTGTTTATATTATAAAGGCCTATTCTGTGAGGATCTCTGGTTTCAGTAAGCCACCGGCTAAAAAAACATTTATGGGGATTTTCACCTCCCTAACACACTTGCAACACAAATATCCACTGTGTAAAATAATTTAACTTGTCTTTAAGTTATTTGAAGTAGCCTTAAAGGTGCATTCTTCCTCATGTCAGTCGGGTGCAACTCCATAGGTTGTAAAACAACATCAGAATATGTGAGAGAGATTGTTTATCAGCCATTAATGAATGGACTATTAGCTCAATAGTTATAAACATCAGTATCGGAAAAATCCCTGACTTCGCAAGTCTACTTTTGAAAATGGAAAAACAACTCTATTGTCAAGAACTATTTCTATTTTATCGACGTCATCATGAAGTTGAAATGTACATTTTGTTCGACTTCATGCAAAGTAATATCCCTGCTCCTTTGTCAGAGTATGATGTAATATCCACCACGAAAGGACCAAATGGAGAGGAGGTGTCTATACTAACGACCAACCAGACACACACAGCTGTGGAGAATCTCAAGCCAGAGAGCAGGTATGTATCTGGAAGAACATGTGACACACTGCCTTAACATTTTCTCCTTCAGGCTTCCAGCTTGTTGGGTACTCTTGCCAGGTTTCGGTTGGTTATCCATCCACTCGTCTAAATAGTAAATGTGGTGACTTTTGCATCAAAGTCAAAGATGTCAAAGGCCAAAATGCTGAATCCAGAGCTTTGAAATAGTAATCTAAAAACCAGTAGGGGATAGCATATTGGTTATATATCCAATATTTAAAGCGTATGGTTGTCTGTGTTTTCTTTGTCTCATAAATATCCTATTAAGTAAAATAGCACACAACAGTCAAGCCAGTTTTGACAAACTATTCAACAGCTCAATTGGCATGAAACTAAGACAACATCGCCCCAACAAATGCAGTGGCAAAAAACCTTCTTACTGGTTGACAAAAAGGTTAACAACCAAACTTCAGTTACCACTGCAATGTTTTCTGAGTAAGGAAATGCATTCATGATGTGCTTTAGACCTTAGGGAGACCAATGTGTTCTGATGAGTGAAACAGAATATACCAATTACTTTATTTATCCAAAAAAACCTCCACACGGCACCTCTAAAGAACAGAATGCTAGAACTACTTGCTCATTACATTAGATAGCTTCACTGTAAATCTCCTAAAGACAGTATAAAATGGCACTGCAACATACTCCTTGATCCTGCGCACTGACTAACGTTTGGTTTGCACATACAAAGTGGATAAAGCGACACAAAAAAGCTGATGAAATCTGGGTGGAGTGGATTTTTAATTAGATCCCAGCATCTGGAGTCTCAAAACTCACAAGAACCCGCCTTTGGGCTTAGTTTTCTGGCTCAACTATTGGCCAAACTCTTGCCAGGACATCTGAACGAAGCACATGGAATAACCATCAGCTCAATGAATGTGTGTGTGATCTTGTGTGTTTGACCTTAGCTGTCAAAGGCATGAACATATAATGTGTCCCAGTTCTTGGGTTTTGAAGAATTTTAGATCAAAGTTTGGATTTTTGCCTTTTTATTCCCCTTTCTTCCTTTTTTTATATTTCAGTTATGAATTCACAGTAACACCAAGAAATGAGCTGGGAACAGGACCTTCCAGTGATCCTGTGTCTTTTAACACAGAATCAGGCAAGTTTCAAAAACTCTCAAATCCTGTAAGACATACCACAAAGAGTCCTCATCGTCCTGATATGTTTGCACCGACAGAAAAGACCAATTAGTTGAATGTTGATGCCATTGTGAATGTTTCTCATGTGTAGGCAGAGATTAGAATTGAGATGAGTCTAAGAAGGTGGGCTGTTAGGCAGGTGTTGGTCTAATGATATTAACATGACACTGAGGTCTGACTGATTAAGACGTCAAGGAATTTTCAGCTCAACATGTCATCGGTGTTATTTCAAACATTTGGAAATTTGGAAACCAGAAGTCTTTCTGGTAGAGGAGAGGTGCTAGGGCACTTCCTGAGTACTGCCGAGGTGCCCTTAAGCAAGGCACTAACCTCAAAACTGCTCGGGTGTGCTCACTGCACAGGTCCTCTTTGTGCATGTGTGATTTGGGCCTATTTTTTAAGCATGTGCCTAAAAAATAACAGTGTAAACCTGAATTTCCCTCAGGGATTAATAAAGTATTTTAATTTTAAAAATCAGATTTGACCAAATATTGTGTCTTTAAACAATAACAACACTAAGAAAAGAGGGCTCTGCTGAATTGGCCTTGTGCCCCGGTGCAATCAAAGCTCAGTGTTTCGGGGCTAAACATAAAAAATAATGTGCCAATTGGGCTCTGATACAAGTTTTTCTTGCACAATAATTCAAGGTAGCGTGTGTCACTGTGTTCATTTGAAGTTAATCTGACAATGTTACTCATTGCACCTTTCCCTTTTGTTTGTAGCTGATCCGCGAGTGAGTGAAAATGCTTCAGGTGAATACGTGTTTTTTTTCTTCTTCAGATCACCATGTCCTGGCTCAATCGCAGATTTTTTAATGATTAAACTTTAGGATTCTTCTCTATAGAGATATCGCTTTGTTTATGAATCCTTCACTTTCAATGATTTCCTTACAGGTAAAGATGCCATCTGGACCCAGTTCCCATTTAAAACCGATTCCTACTCTGAATGCAATGGAAAGCAGTATGTGAAGAGAACTTGGTACCGAAAATTTGTTGGCATCCAGCTCTGCAACTCCCTGAGATACAAGATCTACCTGAGTGACTCTCTTAATGGTAAATAAAGAATTAATATTAGAGTGCTCAGACAGCAATATATTCTGCCAATGTCAGGTGCAATATGCAAAACTCAAACAAAACCAGTTTAAGGTTTTTGTTTTGTTACCAGTAAATCTCCAGTATTGTTTACACATTTGTAGGATCTGGATCCTGTCCGAATGTATGAGTTTTTGTCTTAGTCCATGCTCTTACCTTCCATCAAGTTTCATTATAGTCATTTTTGTCTGTAATCCTACTGATGCACACTGATTGTGTAAACTCCCTTGATTAAGTTGGACAACTTTGCTTTTTTTTCCCAGTATAAAAAGTGTTTTTAACCTTAAAACTGGGTACTGTTGAATGACTGTTCCAGTATAGTAATGGTGGAATATGGACTATAAATAAGCACACAACTAGAAATAGAACAACAAGTCACAGATGTGTAAACCCTGGTCATATTATTGTCAGTAAATAACCAGCACTGTTTCTGACCACTTTCTTTCTGTCCCATAGGGAAATTCTACAACATAGGAGATCAGTCGGGACATGGTGAGGACCATTGTCAATTTGTAGATTCATTTCTGGATGGACGGACTGGCACTCAGATGTTTGCTGACCAGCTGCCAAGCAGGCCAGGTATACTGATAGTGACATTGATAATTATTATTATTATGATTAATCTATCATTATGTAGAACCTAACCCCACCTCTTTGTATTTGTAACAGGGTTTTATAGGGCCTTAAGACAGGAACCTGTGCATTTTGGAGAGATTGGAGGGAAGTCACATGTTACTTATGTTGGCTGGTATGAGTGTGGTACACCCATACCTGGAAAATGGTAAGACCCACATGGCTATCAAGGAGGGATAACTTGCTGCAGAAGTAGTAGTAGAGGAAGAAGATGCCTAACCAGGCTTGAAGGGATGTTGGGCTTTCTTTCATATTACCATGGACACTGTAAATGGGTATGTTCGTTTGAACTCAGCCCTCTCCTCCGGGTATGATCCTGTCCAAGAATATTAGGTGTCACAAAACTGCAAACAGTGCATTTGTAACATCGGTCTGCGTTTCTGTATTTATCAAAAAGGTCACAATGGATGCACAAATGCAGGTGAACTAAAATGCTGAATATACAGTAACCACAGAGAACTTGTTGGGAAGCTGGCTCCCTAAGTGTCATAACTTGTTTGATGTTATTTATCAAGGAGATTGAATATTGAATTTTCTCTGTGTGCTCTGGCTTTTGATATAAGAAAGTTAAAACAGCACTTGCATGTCGGCATACACATTGTACACACACATTTGTATACAAAAAGTTGACAATGATACTTCACTGTACATTTTGGTTATGTAAAATACAAGTAAACACAGACATGCAGAATCAACCTTCTGCTGGCCCAAAGGGATTATTAGCAGTTGCAGTTTGCACATTATTAAACTTGTGTTGATATATGTATATGATGTCAAATGCAATTTGTATACCAGGGATAAAAATGTCATTGTCATTTCAGGTAAAAGAAGAAAAGCTTTGGTCGAAATTAATGATCTATCGGTAGCCAAAGCTTGAATCTAATACTCCTGGTGTCTTTTTGAAAAAAAAGATTTGTTTCTTTTGTGTTTGTGAAGGCTCAGCCTGTAAAAAAATATATTTTTTAAAAATAATAACAAAACTGAGGTTCCATGTGAAATGAATTAACAAATGACATTATTTATGTTTTTGTGTTCACAGTAACTTCATGTACATAAAGCTTTCAATTATTGGAAAGAAATGTTCACTCTGTCTTGACTGCAGTTGTTTTTAAGCACCATGTTTAATTTCAGCAATAAATTTTGTTTTCATAAATACTGACTTTATTTTCAATTTCCGTTTGACTTCAGAGGCTTTATAAGTCAAAGAAAAAGTCGGACACTTTTAGAAATCTCATGTGCTTGTTTGCTTTCTTGCTAATAAGACAACTTTTAGGCTCACATGATTTTTCCTCCCAGAAAGGTGAGCTACCAATTGACATAAAGCCACTGATCAATAATCAATAATATTACAACAGAATAAGTTACGGTTGCATCATCCTGGATATAATTAAAATATACATTTCTGAATACCATGCATGCATAATCAACCCGCAGCAATACTAGTGGCCACAACAAATGCATTTAAAGTAACACAACCACAAATCAAATCCAAGTCACTCGAAAGTATCTTTGGATATACAAAAATTCAGCTATAAACAAAAACTGATGACAGCCTTGATGGATTTGAGTAAAACTTTATTGGACAAACTTATTGTATTTCACACACTCAGTTCTTTAACTTCTTTCATGTCAACCTTTTGTTTACATACGCACCTTCAAACTGGCAACAAACCGACCAATGAAATCAAACAAGAACCGACATTCAACGCCCAACATAACTGAGAATATTTGTTGTCGCAGAACGTTGATGTGTCTTGTTTGTTTGTTTTTCCAGTGCCTGATTTTAAATGAGAAAATTATAATGAGGGCCAGGGGAAGCAACTACTCAACTTTGTACGGAGCCAGTCAAGCTTTAGTTATTACCAGTCTTTATGCTAAATTACATTTTTCCTGTCTCATATTTATTGGTTTCGATATGAGGAGTGTCAATTTATCAAATTTAACCTTTTATTTGTATCTCAAATATAAAAGTCATTTCAATGCGTCTTGTTTTTCTAAACAGGTTAAATAATAAAATTGTGTATAAGTAAACTTCAACGATATTAATTGGATTACTTTTACATTTATGCAAACTGTCACCCGGCTGCACACTATTTTCAATGGACAAACCCATCTAAAAAAAAAAAATCTGCTTTTCACAAGCTAAATGAAGGGCAACCGAGCACAATTCACTAAATTGTCTTCAATAAATCCTGTGTGCTCAGTTCTTCTCACTTAGTCAGACAGATTGACACGAACATCCAACCACATACTCCCTTGCCACATGTCGCTGCCAACCACAACCCAGTCAGAAAAGGCTAAATAGAAATACCAGCATTACCACAGTTTTCCAGATCAGGGTGGAGAAGAGAGAAGCCAAACTTAACATAGACATGAACTCAGAAACCACAAAGAAGAGAGTGAGTGTTGAGGTAAAGACATAAAGGATACAAAGAGCCAAAAGCAACTCAACATCAAAACATAAAAGGAGTCCAACTGGGTCTCAATCATTTATTAGGTTCAAGAAAAAAAATGTTACAGTTTATACATTACAACTAATATCAACTGAAGGTGGGATTTAATTTATTAGTAAAAACCAGTGATAAGATAACGAGAAAAAGAGATGGAGGTGATATAACACACTTAAGAAAAGAAGCTTTCTTCATGACAGTGGGATCTACATCTCCCATCAGCCATCACTTCACTAGTGTTCCCAACATGGGGCAGTTCAGTTTCATTGACACATCATTAATACCGACATGGTGGTGAAGTTGTTCAAATAAAGAAGAAACTAAACAGACAAAACAAATAACAAAGGGGTAACTTTTCATTTAGATAGTGTTGAATAAATGCATATATATATATATATATATATACACACACAGTAAACAACAGGTGGAGATGTCTGTCATTAACATGTATGAAACATTTTGAATCTAGATGCTCATTTCCCTTCTAAATGAAGTGTTACCATGAAAAAGAAAGATAAACAGTTTGTGCAACAGCCTGTTTTGGTCTCCCAGGTGCGTGCATACAGACTGGTTACAACGGGTTTTTTTGTTTCTTTTTACAATGACAGATACAAAAGGACAGAGCTGACAGCAATGGAAGAAAATAACACCAGGAACATACACCGGGGTCAAAACAAAGTGGTTTGTTTGAGAGACGGCATACAAACACTAACCATCGGACTGGGGGAGATTCTCGTTTCATATTTGGATTGATATTTGTATGATGGGGAGATGCAGAGCAGTAGTTTTCTGCACCCACCCCAAACAGTGGGAGCCACAATGTGAGGAAAGGGTTTAGGGTGTGAGGATCAGTGACATCCGCTATCCTCTTTTACCGGTATCCAGGGCCTGGCTGAGTGTAGCCCTGGACGTAAGGGGGGCGGTTGCGGGCGTACGGGTTAGCAGCTCCTGGTGGAGGGGTGCTGCCCGGAGGTGGGGTGTATCCAGGTCGAGGTTGGTACCCTGAGCCGGGCTGGGAGCTGGGCGGCATGCTATAGTTGGCGGGCTGGGAGGCTTGGGAGGAATAGTTTTGGGGAGGGAAGGCTCCGGGTGGATATTGCTGGGCTGCCTGAGATGGATGGGGCTGCTGCTGGCCACCCTGGAAGCCAGGAGCTGGAGCTTGAGCAGGAGCTTGAGCAGGAGAAGGCGCAGGAGCCTGGGAGGAGGGAGGAGGGTAGTTCTGAAACTGTTGCTGCGGCTGTGGTGGACCGGGCTGAGGGGCTCCAGGCTGAGCGCTGTATCCTGAAGCGAGAAAGTGAAGAAGGAGGAAGTCAATTAACCATAAAGAGGGAAAAGAGCAGCTACCCTTAATTTGTTAGTCTTAGCCGTTTTTAGTTTTACCAGAGTACTGCATGCCATACTGCTGCTGGGGCGGGGCTCCTGGTTGCTGAGGCGGGTAACCACCTGGAGCCTGGTACTGCTGGTAGACCTGACCTAAAGATACGGGAACAAAGCTCATCAGTGCACAAGAAAGAAGTAACCTAACACCAAAACCACAGCCGAGGCAGTCAGTTAATCTTCCCATCTACATTTTAGGAATATTGTATGCAGAGAACATGATGATGTTATTTCATGCACTTTAAGGTAAAGATATCCACATTCATCCCCTCTACTTAGATGATGAACATTATTGTTGACCATAGAGACAAAAAAAAAATACATGAAAAACAAGAGCGTAAAAAGCAACAAGATTTTTTTCAACATTTAAACTCATGCACTTTCATTTTTTACCATATTATTCTGGAATTACACTGAACTAACTTCTTTAAGCTGAAAGTTACAGTTCAGCAGGTTTCATACATGTCTTCAAGGGAGAGATGCATTCATGTCCTCTCGAATATCTGGACAGAACAAATTGAGTGCCTTTTTTTCGCCTGTACTATTTGCTTTTTTTCACATTAGATTCAGCAAGTACTAAGTAAATAAACACTCCGTATTATCCGTATTCTCATGAAAACACCGGTGTTTCTGTTCATAATAACACAAAACTGCTCCAGTGAAAACATCTGCAACCACTTTGATACAAGTATTCGTTGAAGAGGGTCCAGTACCCACAAATATCTCCGTATGCTACATTACAGTGAGAACTGGAGAGCAGCTGGAGAGCAGCATGCAGGTGCCTGAGCCGATATAAACAAACGTAAACTGGATTTGAGGAAAACGTTATAGTCAGTAAAAAAAAATAAAAAAATAAAAAATAGCAATTCTTCAAAGGTGAGGCTGACGTGTTTACTATTGAGACTTTTATAGGCAGACAGATAATGACAACTCTTCCTGAGGGTTGATCCCAGCTCCTTCAAACACGTCTTTACTTGCAGACAGCAACTTCCTGTCACACTTTTAGTGACGATGACTTCACCAATCCACACTGCCGACATGCACGTGGAAGGACGCTCAGTGTCATTTCTACAACTCAAAGAGATGCCATAAATAGATTTATTTTTACTAAAGCATAAGCTTATTAGAGTAGTCCCACAATTAATCACGCTCGACTGTAATGCCATTACAAATGTTTTTTTTTATGTTTCCAAAACATGGGAACTTTTATTCCTTGTTATTTTTACTTTTCTCATCAAGTTTTCCGCTTATCCCCTTAGTGTTCGGCAAATCATGCAAAGTATTGGCAAACTTGTGTTTTCCCTTAAGAGGCATGAGGTTCTCTCTCCTGCCTGGCATGCAAGTCGGGTGATGAAACTTGAAAAGAATAAAAATGAAGCCAACCCCCAGTATTCACTGATTTCTAAGTGTATCTCAAATAGGCGCTGAGTTCCACTCTTTGGGAGGTTTGACATTTAGACATTTTCTTTTACAAACCAATCAAATTATTCAGCCTCGTTCTCCTCTGCTCAAATGGTGTTTATGCAACCAACAGCGTACCACACATGCAAGGAGTCCATCTGGTAGACCAAATGTTCATACTTTAAATATTAAAACAAATTCTCAATCAGTCCTGTAACCTGCATAGATGTGGGAGACATTTGACATCTAGATGTTTAACTAGAAACAGTCGACTTATATAGTGTCTTTTTTTTTTTTTTTTAAAGCATGAGCGTGACGTGGCCGCCATCTGTTACCTCACGGACTGCACCTTTAAAGTGAACGCCACGGTCTTTATTGGCTCAAAAGGCATGTGTGTGTTAAATTGGCTTCTTCACTCTGTGATCCATCATGAGTGTTATGTAAGAGTGATGGAAGGGCTTCGTGGTTGTAAGAGCCCTCTAACCTAAGGAGTTGAGTTTTACTCTGGTGTGTGTAAGAGGTCAGAAGTCAGCTCCGAGCCTGCTGAGCACTCGTGGGGACGAGGAAACATCCGGTGGAAATCACTGAACACAGAGCTGCTGATCTTCAGGAGAGAATCCCCAAGTCAAGAAAAGACCGCTCGTTGAAACAAAGACCTTTGGCTGAAGCTCTGCTGACCTCAAGACATACCTGAGCAATGACTCATGAGAACGCGGTCCATTTTTAAATCAATATTTCACACCAAACATGTCTGCCCATCTGATAAAGTGCCTCAGGGTAATGGCTGAGCTGTTGCTGCAGCATACATGTTTTTTATAGCTCCTTTCTTGTGCAGATGTAAATTGTTGGCAAGAGTCTATCAGCAACTGACAAACAGGTTGAAATCTTTAGAATCTTCTGGGTCTCATTAGCAGCATTCTTTGGCTAACAAGGAAACTCAGTTTGCATTGAACCTGATTTTGAGGCTTCCCTTTAAAAGGCCACACAGCATCAGTTAAGTATCATTTCATAAACTCATCGACTGGCGGCTCCGATTTGCCTCGAGCTTGCTGTACTGAAAAAGTCTGTTAAGAGTGAGGACAGAGTTGAGTGGGAGAGAGGACTGGGCACAATCTGGCTTTGCGTCTGAGATGCCAACCATCTGCAGCTTTGGACGTAAGGAAACAGATGAAGAAGGGAAGCTCCGAGTAAAGGAGGAGGAAAAAAAAGGGGGGGGGGGGACAGTTTGTTGCCATGTCAGTCTTGAGGTTTCTCAACGCTGCTGATGACAGTACACTAATACTTTACTGATCTCTGCGGGGGAATCGGAGCAATTCAGTCCTTACATCCGCAAGCAGTTAGCCTATACTTCAGTCTAAATTCTATTTTTATTCTGTATGTGTGTGTTCGAAGACGTCTGCGTTCAAACTACTGCCGGCCAGTCCTCTCAAATCTATCAGATTCTGTGCCAGTCTCCGATTAACACTCATAAGGGCACAGAGGGAGGCAGGCAAGTAAAAGAGCGTGCATGCAACAGCCTAATGAAATAGTGCAGTTTATTTGTTGGGTAAATTAGAATTCCTTCAGGAGACAGAGAGAATACAGCTGACGAGTGAAGAGGGATCGGTCATCGTGATATCGTACAACAAGAGCACCTTGACTCTAGATGTCAACTACAATACAGCAAACAGGTTCTCTCATTACTTTCAGCTGGCCTGGACCTTCAGACCTCCATGATAGCCTCCCCGCATCTCAACATCTCTGTAAGTCCTTAAAGCACATTAAGGAGAACATGAAACCTGCAACAACAATCCCTAATGGGGACAAGAAAGTCTTGTTTTATTCTCTTCCCTGGAGTTATAGAAGGAAGGAGGGGGGGGGGGACAGGATAACTTGCCATTGTGCTGACTAACCCCATGTGTGTACAACTCTTCATTCTGGATCAACAAAACTCTTAGTGAACCCCACAGAAAGGCCCTGCACGCTAACAAGGCCAAACCACAAAACCACCAGTTATATGAAGGAAGTCGTAACCGCGTGTGCTGATCTCCAGTGTTGCAGGTGCCGTCAGGCCTCAGGAGCGTGTCTGAGAGTGAGTAACAGCTCTCATGGTGGGGAGGGAAGAAAAAAAAAAAAAAAAGGAATCTCCTTTGCTTTAGCTGATTCCAAATTGAACACGGCCAAACTCCAAGCTGAAAACAACCTGGGATAAACAATACTGATACTAATACTAATACACTTGACCTCTTTGGCTGCACCCGTCACAGACGCATGGAGATACAACACCCTCATTGAATCAGATACTACGATAATGTACCCTAACTATTGAAAACAGGAGACAATTCGCTTTCTCAAAATGGATGCCAGGGTGTCCAGAAAATTAAGAAAAAAAAGTCTCTCGATTGTTTCCACCAACGTCCGGTCTAATTTCTTCCTTCATTTATTGTAATCTCTGCATCAGTTTGGGGTCCAACATGTGTTAAGAATCGAACACCGAGGAGAGTCTGATAAGGTCTGCTGAGTACGATAAGCTCCAGGGATACTCATGTTTACACTGTGTTGATTCAGATTCCACTGCAGTGAGACTCGAGCATCATCAGCAACATGTGCTGCTTTAACAGGGCAGCAGATCGGATTCCCACAACCTCTGATTACAGTCCACGCACTAATCACTAAATCACTAAATCAGTGTACTTAGTAAAAAAAAAAAAAAAAGGAGTTTAGTAGTGTCTGGCACATGCTTTGGTTCGACTCTGTCATACATTACCGGAATAACACATTGATATGCATTTGTTGTGTCATGTGATTAAAATGAAATGACACCTCTCATACAGTAAGGGCCATAGCACACTGAGTCAGATTTTTTTGTACAAAAGGAATACGGCCTCTTGTTATGACGATCACGTTTGCACACTGACTCTGAAACTTTGGTCTGTGTGTGTGTGTGTGTATGTACGTCTGTGTGTGTGTGTGTGTGTATGTCTGTGTGCGTGTGCGTGCGTGTCTGGACTGTCCCTACCTCAAACTGCCAGCAGCTGCTCAGGATCAGTTGCTTCCAGTAAATTGTTCGTGTTGTTATTTATGTGCGGTTCCAGTGCAGAGAGCAGCGTATCAAACTGGATCCTGACAGACACCGTGAAGCGATCACGATAAATCTGCAGCTCCTTTTCAACGACACAAAACTCCTCGATCGACAATGGAGACTCTCCTCGCTCTCATTTCAGGAGTGGACCAACAACGTTGATTTTTTTTTATTCATTTAATGAAAGAACCACTAAATCGTCTAAACTGCATGATCACTCTGCACGATGAGTTCGAGACATTTCAGCACATACTGCCAATTTTAACAATTAAGAGAAAAATAAACATCAGACTCAGTGTTCAAGGTCTCAAGTGTGTAATTTTTTTGGATTACGGATCTGAAAAAATGGATCAGAGAAAAAAAAAAAACCTACTCTTTGTTCTTCTTTTTTTGTTTTTAATCTCCTACAGTTTTTGAAGGTTTATATGTTTTTCAATACAGCACAGTCTGTCCGTTGTGTGGCTGGGATTTTTCTTTTTCTAAATTATATAGATATATAAAAGACGGAAGTCTTGTGAAGCTCGGCAGTTCTTTGTCTTCAATGGACTGTCTCTTTCTCCATTTTATGTTCGTCTTAGAAGGAGGTAAAACTCTCGAGGCAATGGACTGTTATAGACACAACGAAGACCGACACAGCTAATGCTAACAGATATTAAAATGTGGAATGTAAATCAACTCCTTCTAAATAAAAACTCAGCAGGGGATTTATATTTAGACTCCCTACCTTGGATTTATAAGACTTGATGTAGAACTGCTCTGGAAAACAAAAGGGCCTGGATTCATAGTTGAAGGTAACCCATTAGAATGTACTCAACGGGGGGGACATTTTTATGAGGCTATATTGGTGGTAATGTGGGAAAAATGTCCAATATAACAAAACCCCTTTCAAATAAAGTGTTAATGGACAGAGTTTCTTATTCCCTGAGCTCATCATCCAGCTGTAAGTTCTTTCTAAAAGCGACAAGAACTACGCATCAGCGTATGAGTGTTCACCAACCACGCTGTGTTATATGTGGTATGCGGCCTGTATCCAGATTTCCCTAAGGAGTATAATTGTTGTATGTGCATGTGACTCACCATCCATGCTAGCTGGGGGTCCCTGCTGTACTCCTGGATAGGGGGCCTGAGGTTGGGGAGGCACTCCTGGCTGAGGGGCAGCAGACGAGGAGGAGTTGATGCTGTCAGGGGTTCCTGAGCGCTCCTCTGGGGCCACTGCTTGGGGAGCTACTCATGCGATACAGAGGGAGACGCTGGATTATTTTATGGACGGCTTATAACTGGAACAAAATCAATACCTGAGGTAGCATCCACTGCATTTTATGTGTACGATTGCGTGACGTACCTGGGGCCTGATCCTCGCTCAGGCCGAAAGCAGAGATGACATTCTTGCTGACCTCGTCCTGGTTTTTTAACGGGTCAAAGGCCGACATACTGGCTGCGCTGACTGGAGTGGCGTGTTTCACTGTGGGGTCTGCTGCCATCACTTTACCTTCACGCCCATCCACTGAATCTGAAAAACACAAGCGCGGAAAGGTTTTGATAACCGATTCTAACAAGGGCAACTGCAATTTCTTCTGACTTTCCAACTCGTTAAATACGACTTCAGGGGGCGTTGCAGTTGAAACTTCCGACTGGGAACTCGGAATTTCCCACGTCCAAGTCCAACTGAAATGCAACATGTGCTTGTTCGAAAGAAGGCAAGACTGGCTACCTGTTCCCCATGTACAGAGGAATACTGTAGTCCTCTAAGCAGGCAGCCTGGGTTTGAATCTAACCTGTGGTTTCTTTTCTGCTCGTCATCCCCACTCTCTCTCTCGCCCTGATTTCTGACTCTATGCACTGTCCTATCTCTAAATCAAAAGGTATAAAAACCCCCAAAATAAATCATAAAAAAAGGAGACACGAGTGAAGAAGCGATGGGAACATGGCCGCACATGTTCCCTACATACATCTGTGGTTCAAACTCCAAAGGGTGTTTTTCTCATTGAATTTGGAGTGGGTGTGTTTTACTACAGCCAAACTGGACTAAACCAGTATGTAGCTCTGTATCGTGTTGTTCCAGACAATTTTCATTCAAATAAAAAGGATTCTTTTTTTTTTTTTTTTTAATTATCCCAGTAATAACGTCCTCTTGTAAACAGTCTGGTGTCTGTACGCCGGTGGTATTTAAATGTGAAAATATCAACATGTTTCATTTGTTAAGGAGGATGCGTCACCCAGAAGAGATGCACGAGGACCAAAATCTGTGATTCGCACACAAAAGAAAAACCTAACGTGACATGTTTGACAGCTACTGGATATTTGAGGACAATAAAGTTATACATAATAAACAGGTTGTGACCAGAAATATAAATTTTTCAGAACTCTCTGATGTCCTTTCATTTTAACCCAAAACTTAGATTTGTATTCAATATGGACTCTTGAAACTATTTACACAAAGCTAACATTGACAAACTAGGTGGTCTAGTTACAGCTTGTGTTTGCAGATGTGTGTGCGTGTGTGTACGGCTGCTTACCACAGTCGGGGGCTGAAGCAGCCAGGCCAGGCTCTGTGGGAGGCTCCAGGCTGTCCAGGAGGTTGTTGACTTTATTCCTGAGCTCAATGAGCTCCCTGCGCAGGTACTTCACCTGACTGGACTCCAAAGGCCGCGGCTGACCATTAACTGTGCACAATGACAGATGAACACAAGAGGGGAAAATTAAACATGTCTCGTGTTGTTTGTTTGGCTGAGATCTTTCTCTCCGGCTCTGCACAGCTGACTCCACTTGTGTGTTTGACCTCAGAGATCATGATGGATAGAACTCGGCTCGTGATCGCTTTTACAGAAAGAACAAAAACGCCTTGTCTGTACCATTTTTAATGGGGCATTTTTCTACTTCACTGAATCTGGATCTCATTAGTTGCACTCATTTGGGGCAATGTTGTCTTGAACTTGAACTTCTTGTTCACAGAGGTCTTGGACCAGATCAGAGGCATAGCCATAAGAAATATCTGGGTCAGACTGTAAAGAAATGTGTCAGCAGCCAGGCAGATAACCAAACCACAGAGGGGAAAAAACAAAAGGAGATTGAAGAGGAACTACAGCTTGTGAACTTTATACAGAGGAAAAGAAGAATTCCGTGAAAAACATCCATTAAAAAAAAGCCAAGAACACACTTTGTTCTTCGCTCCATTAGACATGTTCCTGGTAGATTAGTGTTAAATGGGAAGTATCCGTTCTAAATGATACAAAGAAAGCCATCAGCAATAAAACAGGACAATTATCTGCCAATATAAAACAAACACAGAGATTTGAATCATGTGGTTCACTTATCTGGAAAAGCTCTTGGTGCAACAGAAAGTGTGCGGATATAATGAGTGATGAGCTGCCTCAACTCTGTAAATACCCGGGATTATGGCGATCATCTATCACATGGTTGCATCCACAAAGACTTTCGCAATAGCGGCTGCATTAACAAGGGAGTGAGAGCTTCGTCATCACACACTGTGAGCCAGGTAATTCACTAACTATGGAGCTGGGAAATGCTGGGCTAAAAGGCCAGTGGTTTGGCAAGAGGTGAGAGATGCACTCAAATGGATTCAGGAAGATGGCGAACAGGAATTCTTTTTTTTTTTTTCTTCTTCTTTTTTTTTTTAAATGGACCGTAAAGTATTTATTTTTTTAACACCTGGAAAGCCCCACACACAATAACAGAGCACGAGCAACTTTCACAACTTGGAGCAAATAGTTTCTATGGTTGTCGTTTCTTTTTTTTGTTAGACTGGCTGGTTGTCCGTCTCTTTATGTCAGCCTTGTGATTGGCTGGCAATAAGTCCAGGTTGCACCCCCAACTCTCGCCAACCTTGTAACACCTGCAGTCTGCTCCAGACCCCCACGACCACCAACGGGAGAAGGGGTATAGAAAATGGAAAAAATGGATGGAAATCAAGAGTAAGCTGTTACTGCTTCAAGCATTACTTTACTTTTATACTATATTTAGTTTTATTTGTCCTCTTTGTGAACACAGCAATACTTAATGAAATCCACTGAAAACAACAAACTTCTAATGTCCACTATTACAATGGCAATCTGTTACAACCAACCTGAAGTACTTGGGTCACAAGAGCCTTTTGAGTCTGTATCTCCTGAAGCTAATTGTGCTTGAGGAGCTGAAGTTTCCAAATCAACAGAATAACTTCTAAGACCACCAAAAATGAGTCTTCGACATTCCTCTGTTTGAGCAGACGACATTAAACAGAGACGCATGGGGTCCTGAGGCGCTGAGCTAACACACGAGCTGCCACGAGATTCCAGCTCTCGCTCGATGTAGAATCCACACATGTTGAAGAATATCAGTTCCACGTGAGGTCACGACATGTAAAGATGAGCCAGGACTCAGGTTTCCTTGGGAAAAAGTCCAAAAATCTCTACTTTCCCCCCCCCCCCTCTTTTCAATAAGAAGAATATTCTTACAGATCCTTGGCTAATAATAGCAGCAACAAGATGACAGCTTGACTGGAGACAGAGCAAAGGAATAACATCATGTTGTCATTACGGCTTCAAGAGTAAGCGTGTGTTACTGTTATTCTAACTCCGTGTGCGCCATTTAGAGTTCTTAAATCTTGTTTGAATTATTGAATTTGTAAGAGACAAGCCCATGGTGTGCCTTGGTTTTTGAGTACTTTGTTTTCCCAGCTGACAGAAATATTCAGATATATTTATCTTATATTTGAGACTCAATATCTTTTGACTTTTATATGACAGTATATGGCTTTGTTCCCATACTGATGAATCTCTCAATTGACTTCATTTCCTGGACGAGGAGAACGTTTAAAATACAAGTTAAAGCTCCTTCGAGGAGTTTCTCACTGGTTATGTAACAAACTGAAATGAATAAAGCGGCCTTATTATCACCTGCAAAAGGCTGAACAGACCATCAGGGAACAAACTCATTATTGCCTTATAGTTATTTTAAATGTCTGTATGCGCTGCTGAAGGGAGGTGTCACACACGGTATATAAGAAACAGCCTTTAGACATAGATTCACAAAATCTGATACATCTGACAGCTGAAGAAAGCCGGTGAAAATTTCTCGTCAGAACACACATGGACATGGACATGGACATGAACATCCACTCCACTCCATACACTCCAAAATGCACACAAACCAAAAGTTCCTCACAGTAGCTTTAAACATTGGGACATATTTACAGGACATCAAATAATAAACACTTTAAACACTGAACGTAACCTGCCGAGAGACACAATCAGTGAGAACGGCAGGATGTGTTTTGACATTTTATATTAAACCTGTGTGTTGGAGATGACCTTTCACGGCCCTTCTGTTTTCACATTAATAAAGAAATGTATCCCAGATGGCGAGTCAGCTCAGAACAGAAGAGTTCCATGTCAGATGGGACTGAATCCGAGGCCATATGTTCTGTAAATTATCTTTGTTTTTGCTCTCACGTCAACAAATTCTGTCATGTACCAAAAGTCGACCCATAGGTTTGGTCTTTCTACAAAACAGAAACAGATGCGCTGAAAGGTTTCGTGAAGAACAAATACCACTACCCATCTAAAAATCACAGATGTGTTCAGAGCCTGTTTGGATGAATTAAAGGTTAATGCGTGGAGTTAATGTCTGTTTCTATAAAGGTGTAGTGGTTAAATCAGACAGCTTTTACCTACAGGATTTGTGAATACTTCTTGTGGCAATAATCACAATACTCTGAGTCCAGTATTGATTGGTTGTACATGTTTTTTTCAAATAATTGTAAATACATCTTTATCTAATGTGTTACAATGAACAAAATCAGGCCTTCACAAAATGTATAAGGGTGAGGCTGACAGGTTGGGAAAAGTGACTAATCCGAATATGGAGTAAACCTGAAGTCACACAGCTCCAGGAACACAGAACAACTGTGGACCAAGTAGGTCTTGCATATTTTAAAGATTACCAAACCTGTATAACTGGTCAGGAAGCGCTTTTGTGAATGCATCCATTTATCGTCTTGTCACTTGCTTTGTTTGCAGAACCTGTGCTAAGGAACACATGGCTATCCCACCCTTCAGTTAGTCAGGAGGGAGTGTAGGAAACGTTTACATGAACAGAGCAGAGCTGAGGTTGTATGTGGAAAACTTTAACTGGACTGCCCTCCAGTGACTGTTTGCTGTAACAGCTGCGGGAAACATGTTGGTCTATGGTGTGTCATGATGTCACAATCACAGGATTTCAAACTTTGAGCAGAAACTTATATCTTACCAAACAAGGTGAGTTTGAGTATTCTACTGCACTGGATGGCAAAGGAGAGGTCAGAGCTGTCAAAGATAGTGATGAGGTCGTCATCTAGAAAAATGGGGACGAGACCATAGGATTCACTGTTAGAGAAATGAGCTTCATCAAAGACTGACTGATTTGGAGGGTTTCAACCCATTCCCCCGACTTACCTTCATCTTTGTATTTGATGGTGACCTCGTCATTACTCTGCAGCTTTCCCCTGAAGACGCGCTGCATCATCAACACCAGCTCATCATAAGTTATGTCTTCGTTATGGATAGGTATGCGTCTGATATCATCGCCCAACTGAGCTTTGATGATCAGCTTCCCGCTCAGGTCCAGCTGGCCGTTCATGGTGCCGTCCGACCTCTTCTGCTCCCACCACTGAACAGGAAGAGCAGAAAGGTAATTTAGCAAAACATAAACAAATAAAACACCTTAAAACCATCTATTGTCCTGGCTTTTATTAGGATCTCTTATTACTCAACACAAATTTAAACCTATTTGAAAATGTGACTTTGCAATATAACAGACAGAATCTTCCAGCAGCAGAGTTGGCCTTACCTTGACAATGTATTTGTTATAAAAGAAGAAGAGTTATGATTTGGAAAGCAACATACTTCAGCCAGCTAGGACTGTGATAGAGTAGTTTGCATAATCTCCAAAGGCACAATAGGATTTGTTTTTAAATAAAGATTTTTTTCTTAAGTCTTTCTGAATCTTAGACTTATGCGAGGTGTTTTTTTCTGAAGCTAGCTTATCCTGATTATAATCTAAAATCAACATACAAATCACAATCAGAAGTGATTATGTATGTGATTAGTATGGTCAAATATCATGACAGTTACACTTGGGTCTAAGGGTCAAACATCACTGAGTGAGGTGGCACAATGTTCTCTTATCAGACTCTGAAGAGGTCAAAAAGCTGTAGCAGCACTTGTAGTATAAAGTTCAACTTCATTCACAAATTGGTCTAATTTGTGAATAAAGTTGATCTTCATAAAACAAGTGTTGCTGGGGCTTTTTCTCCTCTTCAAAGCCTGTCACTCTTTATGAACTTTGTTAGTTCTTGAAGTTGATGTTGTGCCAGAACAGACTTTGACCTAAAATATCACACTTAAACAATAAAAACAAAGCCTTTTTTGTGATGATTAGTGGCTCATTCAGAACAACACAGAGTTCTGATGTGTATGCTTGACAGGTTAGCATCACTATCTTAAACCTTGGGGTGTGTGAGAGCCTTCATACATTCACTAAGCTCAGGGGTCTCCAGCAAAGTTGCTCCAATAAGCAGCTCGCCAAGCATATCCAAATCAAAAATAAAGCAAGAAAATAAAAAATATCTATCCTATGCATAAACAAAACCTCATTCATAGCAAACTGTAGCTACTTACTACAACTATAGACCTATCTAAACATATTACAATGCTCTGGTCGACAGCATGCAGAAATCTTATTAAAAAGGTAAACATATAATATTATTAATATACACTGCAAAAAAAAAAACAATAAATTTGAAAGTTGCTCCCGTCCTATTGAAAGGTGGGAGACCCCTTATAACAGCATCCTGTGGTAATTTCACGAATCTCACTGACTGTGTGCCACCGCCAGCTGGATTAACTATGATGTAACTGCTGCTGTTTTAAATCGGACAATATACAACAGTGGATTTAATTCCAGAAATGCTTCGGCTTTGGTTTGCCATGCCAGATGAGTAATTGGCTGGATGCTAGGGATTGTGTTGTAGCTAAAGTTTAGCATGTATACACTAATGGTTAAAAAAAACATGCTGAATTCAACCCACCTGGTTTATACTTCAACAGAGATCTGGGCAGTAGGATTGTACATGTCAAAATGACACTGTCAAAAAGGCAGGTTTAATAAAAGTAGACTAGTAAAACAAGCTCAAACGCAGAGTCATCCGTCAGCGGCCCATCAACAGCAAACTTCACGCTGCTAATGTTAGCAAGGCCGTGTCAGCATTATGTCCATACTTCTCATGGAGGATAAATGTAAAAACATACGCTCATAATCCCGCTAAACAGGTACACAAGAGGTGTAACACAACCTGGCTTTAATTCGTGTAGTAATCTGTCGTCAAATGCTAACCGGTAACAGATACTATCATTTGATGAGCATCTAATGCTAAGTAAATCAACAGCTTGTATGCACTCATTTTGTTTTCCAGACAGTCAGTATAGCTTGATCATATATATTTTTTTATAAGCAAGGTTCTGATAATCAGTCTGAACCCCCTGTTTGGGCGAGCAAGCTCACTGCGCAGTGAAAGTATCATGAACAGCTAGATAGTAAGCTAAACACTTAGCTGCTAACTCACCTAGCAACAGAAGACCCAAACAGGGAGGGAACTGAAGCTAAAGTCAAACTTACGACATGAAGTTTCTTTTATATTTTTTTTACCTAAATCAGACGACTTGACCACGCTGTATTTCACAGGTTTTCCCCCAAACCGTGAAAATCAAATGTAAAGCTAGCCTAGCTTAAACCGGGTGCCAGCATCAGGAAGTGTCCTCCAAACTGTCAACGTCAAACAGTACGTGGCATTCATTGTGCGCATGCGCAGAATACCTGGAGCAAAGTGCGCTGTGATCTCAATTTATCGAATTAAAGATAGTTCATTTTAGTGTAGCATTCAGTTCTTATTGATTGACTCAGGCTTCATACCCATGCCTTTTGACAGTGAATGATATCACTTCAAACAAAACATTACACGCAGCTGTTATGATTACAACTTTATTTTGTAATGGTTTAGATGCATTCTGTGTAAAATACAATGTGGAAGGTAATCTTAATGAAGGAGATGACATCAGCGATGGGAAATGTGCTTCCTCTGACAAATAAAATGTGAATTTATGAGCTACTTTAATCTTTTGGAGCATGTATGCCTAAGCTATGCTTTTACATAAGCATACATCAAACAAAGCATATCCAGGTCCTCCTGAAAAACTTGTTCTTTTTCAGCATGGAAAAAAAAGCTGAAGAGTTGATAAAGTTATGAAGGGAGCTGAATGCAATGGATGTGGATTTGATGCAACTCCTGATTGTGTGTTTTGGAGACCCAATACCTGCTTTTAATCAATAACAGTGACACGCACACAATAACAGGTCCCTTTATGAATTGTATATCTTTCTGTATTTGACATATGTCATAGAACGGTTGTGGTGAAGGAATGATGTTAACTGGCCCTGATGACAAAATAAAATAAATAAGACTCATAAGATTCATAAATTAAATTAAAGCATAAATTAACATGAAAACAATTTTTCCCAAAGTCTCTCTCTCTCTCTCCCCTCCCCCCATTATTTCTTCTTCTTCTCTTGAGTGGCGTTGAACCATGAATCCAGTAGCTTCTTCATGTAATATAGCTGCCAGGCATGCACTTGCACAGCTATCACCATGATGAGGTACATAACAGTCACTGCAGAGAAGCCAAAAATGAAGCGATAGGCCTTCCCATGGCGATAGAGCTGCTGTGCTACAGGAAACATCTCCATTCCTCCATAAATGAGAGGTGCCACTGAAAACAGCCCTGCGCTGATCATGGATATGACCATGTAGCTAATATTGTTCTTTGGAAGCGAAAGGCTGCTGCAGAGTAGCGGGACAAGACTGAGCAAGTAGGGGTACTCCCACTGGTATGGCATGGACACTGTGTCGTGTGACACCAGGTTCAAGTGACTGACGGTCACCTGTGCCGCCACGAGTAGCCAGATGAGAAGATGGACCAGGTTCAACTTCCTCACCTCTGACTTTTGAGGAGCACTAAAGAAGAGATAACAAATAGCAATATGAACGTTTGTTGTTTTAGCTTTTCAGAGTATATATTTATGTTTGATTACCAATATTAGAAACAGATCAAATGACTTACCTCATTTGGTATTCTGGTGCCATCCTTTCTCTGGGTTTAAAGTAACTTCCATTGGTACCGGCAGCTCTGGGTCCAACGCGTGATGTCATGTTAAATTCTTACTATAACACAAAACACAGCTCATTTCACATGACCAAACTATGAGGATTTTTCTTTAATTATTCAAGTATTTGTAGATGTTTTATTTAATAAATTACAAAAAATCCTCCCAACTTGAAGCTGGAGTAAAATGGAAAGGGTTTGACTCTGCTTAAAGTCAACATCCATTAATAATAAAGATAGTTTCCACTTATTTTCTCTTGATCAATTAAGGCAATTTGACTTTTGAACTAATGTGAAATAAAATGGTAAATTAGTTATGTTGTTATGGTAAAAAAAAAAAAAAAAGTACGCCATCAGGAGGGATAAACAAGTAAATAACACATAAAAATCAAGCATATAAGGCCGGAATGTTGTCTTATTCCGATATTTATTTAGAAAACCAAACTCTGACCTATTTAAGGCTTATTAAAGATGGATTAGATGGATTGTTTTGACGATCAGAAGAAGGCTAGCATGTTAGCTGCCATTGCTGGCTTACCTAATTTAACTTTAGCTTTAGAGAGACACGTACTGTGTGTTTGGTCTGTCGTCGTTTATCTTCAGCGACGACAGACGAACATTACAACAACTGACATGTAGTTTGCTTTTAATGCTTACCGTAGTGTTGATTCCTTACAGTTTTGCAGAGCTTCTCGTTTGAATGTGTACTTCAAACAAAAGATGTGGTGTGGATGTTGTAAACAGTACTGCGCATGCTCCCAGTCGCAAACAAGAGGACCTCCCACCGCAGCATCAGCAGCAGCATCTGTCAGAGCAGCACACAGGCGGATTTAGACGATTTGAACTCGCTTAAAATGGAACTGGTCACTTTGTCTTATCTGTTTATCCCGTAATTCATCAGTATATTTTGGCACCCCCCCAAAAATTTTTTAAAAAAATTAAAACTATCAATTAGTCTTGTGCATATTAGTCTTTGATTAGTTGTTTACGTTTGTAGCCAATTGTTGTTATTTAATGTTTACATTGTACATATTCTGATTCTAATTACATTTTACTTTGGCCTGAAGCTCTCTTGCCCTGAAAAAGTGCTGAGCAAAAAAAAATAAATCTTTCCAGATATGTAAGATTAGTCATAACCATAAACGTATATTAATACTTTATTTAAACGTGTTATAGCTTAACTAATTGATGTTGTAATGGATACATCTTTAAAGCTTGAATTAACATGTCTAACATACTTCTGTATTGTCTTTATCTCTGTATATTGTAATTAATATTACTTATCATTATTGTCAGTATGCAGCTCTCAGAAATATCACAAGCAAACCAGTTAACTCTAACTTTGAAATAACAATTGCAACATCAATGTTATGATTATCAACAGGAAATTTAAAAAAGTTTAAAATAAGATGCGGGCAAAACAGCAGTTTTTTTATTCAAATCATTTTTATTAAGAAAAACAGACAATAATAACAAACACAAAACATAAAGACATCAAATCTCTGGTTATGAAAATATTAGCACCATGGTACAAAGGAGAAATACATTATATTTTTTATCACAAGTTGTTGTGTTCTATGTCCTTATCTTTGCATGTGTGAGATCGGCAAACAAAATACTATAATATTAAGTTAACTGTTGGGATGAATTGCAGCAACATTCAATATTTTTCATCAGTTGTAATACAGTTGTTTTGTGTTTCCCATGAGACTTGATTTTAGACAAAGGGCTAGTGTGCCATCTCGAGACTTTGTAATAGAGGAGGAACTTAATATGTGTGCAATTATCCTGCCCTTCCACACGATAATGAAATATGGTTACAAACAGTACCAGAATATTAT
This sequence comes from Symphodus melops, assembly GCF_947650265.1. Lineage (NCBI taxonomy): Eukaryota > Metazoa > Chordata > Actinopteri > Labriformes > Labridae > Symphodus > Symphodus melops. The sequence goes on from NC_136702.1 coordinate 6,167,292, forward strand.
TGGTTGGATGATACATTTTAAAAAACGGACAAAAAAGTACATATATTTATGTTCCTTGCTTGGAATTGAAACTAAACATTTGCAGAGTCATAGATAAAATGCTCAGAGAGACTGCATCACTGTGGATCGTCTGTTCAATAAAATAAATGTTGTAGTTTAAACTGTTAAACTGTTCATGTTGACAGGTAGGATTTGTGCTTTCTAATATTCACCAAAAGCTGCTTATACCAGTTTAATCTTGCAGTGTAGTTTTTGACATAGAGATCACGTATAAAGCGCACTGTTTATATGTTGTAATATAGTGTATGGAGTGGTTTTCATACTTCTGAACGATGTAGAGTGTTTGTTTCACCTTAGCATTTCTGCAAAAAAAACTAAACATAAACCTTCATGCAAAATTAAAACATACAATTAATATTACATTCTTACTCATTGAATCTCACTCATGTGAGCAATTGTCTGTGAGCAACATATATAATGGATGTGATTATTTATTTTGCCAGTCCTATATTCATGCTCCTACAAATGCATCAATTGCCATTAAATACCCCCTCAAAAGTGTAGGTGTCATTTAGTTTGCTCCTGCACTGCATTTGCAACTGAGATTGTAACTTGGGAAGTTGAGACATTGAACTATTAATAATACGATATAGATCGAATACTATAAACTTTAGTCCAAAACTCAGTCTTTTACTGGTTGCATGACCAGAGATGTATTTACTGCAAAACAGAAGTAAACACACAGCTACAATGCAAACTAATTTACATGATGGCCCTCATCAACAGCAATGCAGTATCTGGTATGGATCCGAACATTGTCTTCCAAAATGAAAACACCCAAATGTGTCTCACTGAATTTCACATTCGTTACCACATGGGGGAGCTGCCTGTTCTAATGAGGAGCAGGGTTTAAAACAGTGTCACTAGAAGAGTGTGTTTTTTTGTATTTTGGTTTGTATACATTTCACATTATATGCGTCAAATGTTTGTGCCCTTCTGGGGTTTAGCACATTTCTTTATATATAATACAACTTAAACAATTGTCATGTTGTTCTTTGACTGTAGTTTTATATATATATGATATCTTTGAAGCTGTCAAAGAAAACATCTTGTTGTCATTTCCACCAATTATTTTACTTCAAGGCAGTAATGGCAGCGTGAAAGCTGCTGAATATGCAGACTCTCATACCTCAGATTTTTCCCAAGAAATTATATCTTCACCTCTCATCTCTGCTAATGAGATCCTAATGTGTTGATTTAAGATTAGGAGATTGCTTATTTTAGGTGGTTTATGGTCATGATTCATTTCATACAAGTACATGCTTCCCCTATGTACTCACTGAAACCTTTCCTTCCTTGCAGTTTGTGGTTTTACATTGGATATAACAAATACCCAGAAAAGGAAGAGTGCACATATTGCCCAGCATAAAGTCCTGATGCCTGGTCTGAGGGCAGCTGTAAATACACAGTATCCCCAGGTTGTAGAGGTAATACTGCACTCCCTGATGCTTGATCCAGGAAACCCTTCTTGTATTCATCATATGTATACATAACTGGCTCGTTGTTCCTCATCAAAGCCACCCACACATTAGCACCTTTGCAATGAATATGGTAGGCAAAATAATAAATACCAGGCATGTCACAGGTAAAGATTCCTGTCTCAGGGTTATAGTTTTGCCGACCATTGTACAAGAGCTTTTCAAAGACAACTGGAGTGCCCACAGGTGGAAAAGGAGTTGTTATTATTGCTGTGAATGCTGGCATTTCCAATCCACTGGCCCCCATTATTTCTGCCCCATTGCCTCCATACTTGCCCATCTTGCCATAACTACCAGCCTTGACACCATCTAGTCCAGGGCCCATCTGTGAAAGCACTCCAGCCATATCAGGAGACACACCAGATTCTCCAGGTGGGCCTGGTGGTCCAGGAGGCCCCCGCTGACCGGGTTGTCCAGGGGGTCCTGATAGACCATCTTTTCCTGGAGGTCCTATGGGACCAGGAAGACCTGAAGTCCCCACACCTGCAAGCCCAGGTGAACCAGGTGAACCGCTATCTCCTTTTGGCCCTGGAAGACCAGGAGTCCCAATTGGTCCTGCTGCACCATCCATTCCTGGGATTCCCTTAGGACCTTGAGGTCCTACTTCACCTGGTAGTCCATCTTGTCCTTTTGGCCCAGGAAGTCCTGAAGGACCAGGGTTACCAGGTAGTCCTTTATGACCATTTTCTCCTTTGGGACCACTTGGTCCTGGCAAACCTCTTGGGCCAGGCTCTCCCTGCTCTCCAGGAAAACCATCCTTACCAGGTATCCCGGGAGCACCCTGTTGCCCTTGGGCTCCATCAACCCCTTTAGGTCCTCCCTCCCCGCAGTCACCTTTAGGACCAGGTGCACCCATACCTCCTGGGGGTCCTATAGGACCCATAGGACCTGCTGCACCATTTGGCCCAGGTGGTCCGAGCAAACCAGGTAGTCCTCCATAGCCCTTGTCTCCTTTTGGTCCTGGAAGTCCAGGTGGCCCACTCATACCTTTATCACCCTTTGGTCCTGGAAGTCCTGGTTTACCAAATCCTGGCAGTCCTGGCTTTCCTGGCAAACCTGGTGGTCCTTGATGACCTTTTGGACCTGGCATGCCTGGCTGTCCTGGCAGACCATTTTGACCTGGCCTTCCTTGGCCAGGTAAACCTGGTGGGCCAGGCTGTCCTCCGTCACCAGCTGGCCCAGCTGGCCCCAGCTCTCCAGGATGCCCTTTCTCTCCAGCTGGTCCCTTTGGCCCTGGTGCCCCATTCAACCCTGGCTTTCCAAAACCAGGCAACCCTCTTGGACCAGCAGGACCTGGTGGCCCTGGGAATCCTTTGTGACCAGGTTGACCTGGCAGACCCATCCCCTTGTCTCCTTTTGGTCCCGGTAATCCTGGTAGTCCTGGAAGACCTTTGTGTCCTGGCTCACCTTTCAGCCCTAGTTGACCTGGTAATCCTTGAACCCCTGGTTTACCTATCCCTGGTAGGCCAGGTGGTCCTGGGGGACCCTGAGGTCCTGGCTGTCCCACTGGCCCTTCTTCACCCCTCGGACCCATTTCACCTTGGGGCCCTGGCTCCCCATTTCCACCTGGCTGGCCCTGTAGTCCAGGTAAACCTGGTTTTCCCACTGCAGGCACTCCTGGCGGACCAGGAGGTCCAGGCCTTCCAGCAGGTCCCGGCTGTCCATTACCTGAAGTTCCAGGAGGTCCTGGAGGACCCTCTGGCCCAGGGGGCCCAGCTGGGCCTGGCTCTCCCTGGGGAATTCCCTCAGCTCCACTTGGGATTGTTTGTCCTTTGAGTAATGAAACAAACATCCAATAAGATTGTGTTTATCATATTGTCAAATGGGCAGCAGCACACAGTACTTTATACAACTTCTCTATACATTCTATAAAATAAATAAAAAAATGTTGTATCTTGTTTTGTTTGTTTGTGAAGTCACATATAAATTATATTTTTGTTTTATTTTTAGAGGAAAATGGTTGATTCTCACCTTTGTCATGTCCACCATTATAGACGCCCCCTTTACGAGGATTTTCTTTGCCTTTGTGCATTGGCAGCTGGGGTATCTCCTTTCTGTAGTGGGGATACTGCATATAGGGCCCCTCTTTGCCCAGGTACTGCTGCTGGGGATATCCTTCCTTGCCTACGCCCATATGTTGGAGGTGCTGCATTGACTGGTACGGCTGAGGATGTTGTTTGTGGCCATAGTATGCCCCAGCACTTACACAGGTGAATACTACTAGCTGTAGCAGTGCCAGGGTAAGGGGGGCAGGGAGTGGAGACATGGTCAAGGCCTGTGTAAAAGGTAAGAGTGACAAGATATGAGGGGGGTATGCATCAGATATTTTTATGTCATGTGTATCAGTTAGTTTGACCTCCACTATCACTGCAAAATGTATTTAACAGAAGACACTTCTTTGTCTCCCTCTGCTGGACTTCAATTCGATGTACGGTACATACTGTTCTTGTGAACAGCAAAGTAAATTGGTTGACCTTGGTTGTTATGTCACTAAAAGCTTAGACATTTACTTTCAGACCCCATTGATAAACCTAAATACTGTATTGAACATATTTAATAGGATAATAAATAAGGTCAACATAGAAGTTCAACCACAACTACTGCAACAAAAGAGTTTTTATATATAAAAACTACACATAAAGTAACAGTGAGGAAATGTCTGTGCAGATACTCCACCACAAGGTCCCAAATGTTGCAAAAAAAAAAAGTGATTGTCAGAGGTTTTTTATAACCTACTGCTGAATGATAGAAAGGGGTTGTGCTAAAGAACAATAAAAATAATACATGTGAGATACAATTTAAGTTACTATCTCAAAAGCTCTACTTGGATGGCTGCATGTACAATGGTTATCCACAAGAGGGAGCCACAATAACTGTCACATAGAAGAGCATCTTCAGGATTTACATTTGAAGAGAAGTAATTCCTTAAGGAACTAAAAAAGGTATTTTTATTTACAAGGGCACCAGTTCCTTGTTATTGTTTTCTAGGTCTGCCAAATGTTTGCAAACTAACCATGGTGCACACTAGCCATGTTGCGACACTCCTGGCGTTAAAGGAGCATTCTTGTCCTTCCTGCAGCCTAAATTCAGCCATTTACTCAAACATTTATCCAAGACATTTTAAATTAAAAACATCTGAAATATCTGAAGCCATCTACAGCTGTCTGGTAAATATAACAGGGAACATAAAAGAAAATCCCTTTATTTGATGGTGTTTGTTTGATCTCCCTTTCTCTTTTGGGTCTGCAATAAAACTAAAATACAATCCAGTTGTGGTCCAGCAGTGCCATTCAGACCTCCTATTTATTTGGAAGACTCATCACTTAGCCTCAGAGTTTTCTGCTTTAAAGGATCAGAGCAGTGAAATGGATAGCGTTTGCTCTAACCAAAAGATCTCCTTTTTATAAGCTGTCGGTTCATTGATTTTTGTTATTAAAGCCATCTAAAGTCTAATCCCAGTCTACTCACTTCCTGCCACACTTCCCAGCAAGGTTTAAACTGCAAACCTGACACGATTTCATTCATTCATTTCCTCTGTAGTTTTTAAATTTCTCATCCCAACCACATCCTCAGTGTCCAATCCATCACTGGCTCTTTGGATCTTTTCCGCCCTCTGACCTTTTCTCAGTCGACTGGTGATTTTGACATGGCAGTGCCACTGTCTCCCCCAATGAGAGCTGGCCTTTGAAAGAAGCAAACGTAGTCTCCACAGCGACAGAGGCCAGACATGCCAAAGAGGCCTCTGAGGAATGCCATTGTGTTTTTCCCAACAAGAAGTGAAACCTATTTTTTGCCCAAAGAGTGATAGCTGGTATTTTCACAGATTTTGAATTAATGATACATTCTGTGAGGTATACAGATGACACAGGGAGTATAAGGTGTGAGCATCAAGCCCTTTCTAGACTGTGTGTGAGGCTGTGTTCAGATCCTGAAACACTTAAATGGACACTATCTGGGACAAGACTAACTGGGCTGGATTTGGAAGTGAGAAGACAGAGGTGCATTAATGTTGAGAGACTTTTTATCTTTAGCTATTCAGACACACATTGCGAAGAAATACATAGAAGACTATTCAGGATGTAAAAAAATAATAAATTATTATCTAACTTCATTCCACAGGTAGAAACATTCTGTTCTTTTTGACAAAAGAGAACCATTGATTGCACTAAAGCTCCAACACTGCTGAGTGATATAGATAACACCATAAGTACTTGATATGAAATCATTTAATTACATTACATGATTTAAAAAAATTAGACCATATTCTACAAAAGCTATATGCACATCAACATTATTCTGAAATGAAGGTACATGCAGAGACAAATATGTGTATCTCCATCAACATGTGAGCCACATAAGTTTATTTCAGATATTTATCCACTTGCAGAAACAGTCCCTGTTTGAAATATTCTTTGGATTATAGTTAAATGGATTATAGTTAAAAGATCTGGCAACACTGTATATATTGTATTTAGTTTGTATGTATATAATGTATACTGTATCTCAATATCAAAATGTTGATGTCTATTCTATGAAAAAATTCTGTTTACACATTAAAATGTCTTCCTTTGAACAGTTTCAGATTGTTATCATTAAAGTCTAGATATGACAAATTCCATGTTGAGTCTTGTTTTTTCTGTGAATAAAAAATAAACTACAGAAACAATTTTTTTTAAATGACAAAAATCACATACCATGGCATATTACAAGTAGTAGTAGTAAAGACAGATAGCATCTACAAGTATTTCACAAACACAGAAAAAGGATTTAACTTTTCCAAACAATGACCAACAATTTGTGTACCTGCTGGGTGAGGAGCGTTAAATGCTGCTACATGTTATGTGAGCCTTTTGTTACCAGAACAGTGTAGTCTAACGAACCGTGTCACTGCACCATCACCTGCATTAAGCAGCTCTATATATAACAGTAGCCTACATTCACACTGACAATGAGCTGCAAATATTAAAAATAAATTCTCAGGGCACTGGTAGTCTAGTGGTCCCATATAAAGAGGCTGTGGTCCTCCGAGTGGGAGGCCCAGGTTCAAATCCGACATGTGAGAGTGTGTGTATGTGTTTTTAGAGGGTTAGGAATATTCTGACAAATTTGCGACCACAGGTCAGAGGGACTGCTCACAACGAGGGTCTGTTGAGCATCACATAGTAACGCAGTGATGTTGTCATAGCAACTGTAGAGTGACGCAAACACCTCCTGTCTTTTCCTGCTGTGCTTCTCTCCAACACATTATTCTACATACTGTAAGTGTTTTGCCCAGAGCAACTGGTTCACACTTTCATACCCAAACCAAATTTCCATATCGTCACTTCAAACAGAAAAAATAGAGGGATTGTTGGAGTTTAACAAATAGACTTCAGCAAAGAAGATTTTCCCCATTAAACCTTGTTTGAAAGCTATCATCATATCTTGATTGGTATCCGTATGGATACCATAGATGTCATCTGTATAGATGCCAAACTCGGAGCAACAAACTAATGTGCCACAAAAACAGTGAGAAGTCATGATGGCGTGGCAAACAAGTTGTGAACTGTTTCTCACATTTGTCATATGAACAGTTTTAATTTCTCACACTTTGGTGTAAGACATTTGGGCTCTGTCAGTGATGACTCTCTGACAAGCCGCAATTTGCAACAGGGACTAAATAATGGCAACCATGGTCTACATTTTCAGGTCAGGGAGATGTCACCCATCTCTCATACACTTAACACCTTTTTTGGAGCTGTTTCTGAGGTAGGAAAAAACAACCTTGTATTTAGCCAGTCATTTAAATTATTGCAGCTGGGGCACAGTGAAGCAATGAAATCCCATTTCTTGTCAGTCTCTCTCCTAGATTTAATATTGTTGTTTGGAGTTCATTTGAGCCAAAACATCAAAATGTTTTTTTTCTTTTTTCTTTGCGGAATCCATAGTGTACTTGTTGTTAATTAAGAAGGGTTGCTCAAATCAACGATCAATTTGAGCTGTGAGGTTAGATTTTGACTACAAGAACACAAAGACCAAGTATTGAAAGTAATTCATATTTTACTTGGATATTATTTTCATTTTACAGAACTTGTGCCAAGCTAGTGACTGTGTGTAGCTGATTTTACTGTAGGTACAGTTTCTCTTTGAGTCAAAGCTAACATGTAACGTTTTAATCTTAATTGTTTTATGTTGAGTAATAAAATTAAAACAAACACAAGTTAGGATAAGCACCCAGTGAAGAAATCCCTCATCTGAAATATTTCCCCTACAAAAACAGTCTTGCCAACTCCAACAGAAACATGCTGTGTTGATGTAGATCCAGGTACTATGAAAATGCTGATACTACCTACCCTACCACGCGACTACTTCTGGCCCCAACAACTCAAATAGTCCCCCGACACTGCGGACAATAAGCTCCAGCGTCCCAAGTCCCCCCCCCCTTTTTTTTTTTTTTTTTTTTTACAAATCAACATTTTTAATCAGAGGATTTTCCTGAAGAAAAAGTCTGTCTGTAAAAAATAGTATTACAACCCATTACAAATGTCCACATTTGGCATAAAGGAAAATGTTACATTTTTGATCCAATCCCCTTCAGTGACGTCCCTAAATCTGATTTTACTGAACCTGAGACAACAGCGGGGGGTGATGATCAGGTATGAGTACCTTTTGGACAGTAATTGTTCAACATCTGCTGCTAAAATAATATTTGGCTGGTCACACATCACTGAGTTCACAGCTTGTCCTGCCTGTGCCAGACGGGCGAAAAAATAAGCCAAACCTCAAAGTTGTCTGCAGCGCAATTTATGTAAAATGTGTGTGCTTCTGTTCCCCCTGCTACTTCCAGATGTCCATAATTTTGACACTTTAGAGAAACATAACAGTAAATTGTCTGTCAGGTATCAGAGGACTTATGGGTATCATGTGTCTGTAAGCGTTTGCTTCTGCTGAGTCGGCCTTCATGAGGTGTCAAATTCAGATACAATCTCCAGAATTAAACAGAAACAGCTGTGCAAATGTGATGAAATGATACGACAGTACATCATACCATCATATCATATCAACCCCTGCATCTCTCATACTTCCATTGGCAATTGCAATTACAGAGGAAGGTTTTTTTTAAACAATTGTTGAAGGAAGCAAATTAAGAAAACAAGCTATATTTTCAAATGAGTTATTTATTATCAAAATGTTTTATGTGTGTGTGGGGCAAATGCTTAGTCTCTCCTCCACCTAGGGAGAAAGAGAAGTTGAGATACTGTTGCTTTTTGAGGAAAGGGGAATACCACATTAAATAATTCTGTCTCAGCATTAAAACCACATAATTTTTTGCAAAAATATAATGTTTCAAGATCTGTTTTACTTTGAGAGCATTTGAATGTAAAACTTTTACGTTATATGTAATTGAGGTAATTTGCATTAAACGCAATCAACATCCAGTAATGTTGAAGAGGAACGGGGGATTAATCAAAATTGCAGCTCATGAAAAGACATGTGGCTCCCTTGGTTTGTAATGCATACACACATGGACATAAAAATACAACATTTATACTCCTGAAAGCCTAACCAGGGACAAGGACGACTTTAGCCATTACTAGAAGTTCTATACATTGCATTGGTTGCAGATGTAACAAAGCGTATTGTCACTGACATATAAACTGATAGATTAAATAAATACATTTGGAGACGGGGCAACACATTCCCACAGCTCAGGTTGTAAAAGACTCCCTATCAAAATCACTTTTTAATCCCACCTTTCATTCATAAGTATCAGATGGAAATGTTAGCTCTGCGTGTCCAGACACATCTGTCTATTTCTTCTCAGGCGTCAGATCTCTCTTTTGACCGTCTCTCGTTCTTCCTGTGTGTCTGTGTGAACAGAGCGATGCCTGTTCTGCACCATCTTTAACGCCTGCCTCAGTTTTGTCAGTTTGCCCTCGCTGGCCCTTTCCTTCCTTCGCGAACATCCCTATTCACTGACCTGAAGCCTCTCTGTGACCTTGCAGACTGCGATGGATGTCACAGGGCGAGACTTGGTGTCTCTTTTAACCTTCCTGCTAAAGCAAAGAACGGTGCTGCAAAAAAAGTCCACGTGTGCTGAGATGTGAGAGGTACTTATCGCAGTCTGGGAAAAGAGTTAAATTAGCCATTTCATCTTTTGGTGTTTGGAGTGTTCTCACACTCGCTTATGTGTTTACTTTTCTTGTGCTTTATGTTAATGCATACAGAAAGAAAACATTACAGCATTCAGCACCTTCACTCTTCTCTTTTAGCCAAATACGCTCTTTGAGTTTCTCTTACCGCAACATAACAAGCAGCCTGACCCAAAACTGATGTTTAATTCTCTTGAACGTGTCTGGCAAGCCACTCCGCTCTCCTACACACACACACACACACACACACACACACACACACACGCACACGCACACAAACACACCTACACACACATACACACCCACACCGCAAAACCATTTACAAATTTAACCTTAAGCCAGCGGTACTCATGCACTCAATCTTGGTAAGTAGCCTGACGTTGTGGTTTCTCTGCGAAAGGAAAAAACATTTGCAGCTCCTCGGCTCCCTAAACGCAGCTTTTATCGCAAAGCACACCTCATAAAATTAACACCTCCTCAACTCACGCTGCAAATGTCCTCGTTCAAATAAACCCAGTACACAAACCAGAGGAATACAGCTAGTCCACACACACACACACACACAGACACACACTTTGCCACAGCTGTGCAGCTAAATGACCAAAGTGTTTGCATCTCTCCCTCTTCTCCCTCAACCATTATTCTTGCTGTCCATTGAGTGCTGTGCATTCCTAAAGTTTGCTGAATGGTGTCCACAGCAGGGTACAATGCAGGATGTACACAAACACATACAAATACAAGCGCACACGCATTCCAAAGGTTACCTATGCACACTATATGTTAAGGTCCTCTCTTCTTCTTCAGCATTTTTTTTTTTGCACACTGAGGTCACTGAAAGTGCCAAAACACTGATTTTATCATGACGCGATGCAAAAATAGATGAATATAATAACATGGGAAAGAAAAAGTGAGTATAGTTTTATCCTTTTTAATGAATGAATGACCAGCTTTATAAAAAAAAAAAAAAAAAAAGGATGAGCAATGCTTGAATCTTTATGAGACAGGTTTGATAGTTTGATTTGCACAGGTTATGTATACTCCTCCTGATTATCATGGACACAGATCAGGTAAGACGGTTGTGAAATCAAAGGGACATAATGAAGGACTTCATTTTAGAAAATGATCAAAACTTTATCTTCTTTAAGGACGAATGATTTGACAAAGAAGAGCACATTCAATATATTTGAACAGCTGAAACTCATGCACTAAAAAATTTTTTTCTTTCAAAAAAATCTGATTGAAGGACATTGCTGTGTAAATGTTGTCTAAAGAATACATTTGTTGTGTTTCCCTACATATTAAATCTCTTAACAACTGGCCTGAGAAAAAACACCCTACTTCTATAATGTCATTTGTTCAAACTTGTGGGTTTCTGATATATTTCTCATTTTTTCAAACAGAAGACCTTTCAATAAAACTGACTTAAAATTGAGAAGCACTATTAGCAAGTGAACCTTTTAACGTCAAAGTGATTGACAATGCACTAATCAGACACTTTATGAAGGGAGTGAATTAAAAAAGTCAAGAAATCAGGCCAGAGAGACAAAGCTGTCCAAAGAAATCTGTGACTGTGTTTGCACTTCAGTCTCTTCTCACCAAACTGATGCTTTGCCCCCATCACATACATCTGACAGTTTGGCTTCAGCTTTCTGCATACACACATGCACACAAAACACTTGAACGCATATTTGCCTTCAGCACAGGCATTCTCTCACTGACGGACATACAGCACACACTACAGCTCTCGGGCTGTAATAAGCAAACTATCAGGGATGCTGTCGATGCAGAAGTGTGGAATTCAAGCACTCTGTCAGTGAGTTAAAGATGTTTTACCTGCTTCTCTGCAGGATGATGATGTAAAGAAATGATGCTAACTCCACAGTTCAAGGCCCCAGACACACCAGCAGCTCAAAGCAGATTGCAGTGACATCAAATATTTGCCTTTTTTGTCTTTAATGCGATTTGCAATTTTAAAACGTATTTCAGCTGCAGCAGCAAAAGGCGCAGCAGCAACGTCCACTGTTTAAAAATAGATTTCACACTATATAGAAATGATTGACATTATTGATTACCTATCTTGTTTATCAAATATTGATATTAAACTTTTTTTTAATAAGAGCCTCTCTTTCAGTCTTTCTTTTATTCTTAAATCAAATTTTTAAAAAATCATCCCAATTCAAAAGAGCAAAACTTAGCGATTTCGTTTTTCTAAAAGTTTTTCAGATACTCATGGCTACAACGACAAAAGTTATGTTATGTTAGAAAATGGATTCGATGAGCATAGTGACTAAATGTGCAAGCAATTCATTTGAGTTTATTTCAACAGGGGGTAGATCCGAGGTAAATCCTGTAAATTTCACATTTTTGGGGATTAAAATCAAATGAATAATAAAATCTGGAAACACTCACTGACATTATGGAAGTATTTACAATTCAGTGAATCAGTTCAGTAAAGGCAACAACAAACTTTCAAAGGAGTTTTTTCAAGACAACATGCATATAAATCCTGTAATTAAACTGCTTACAGAGATTTCAATCAAATGAAAAATAAGCATATTTATGAGATCAGTGCTTACCGTTGTGATTGGCCGTTTAAAGGGGAAATAATCACTGCAGTCAGGCAACTAGAAGAAAAAGCAGGCGGACAGACCACCACACAGAGGGAACCCTGGGATATGTGCTCATTAGAGACGCACACCTTGTAGACACAGCTTATATTTGGTGGAGGGTGGAGCCAGCCATGTGGGTGGGAGACTGACTGAAAGGGAGGGATGGAGACTAACTTGACAAAGAGTAAATATAACCCCTCGAGAAAAAAAAAAGTTTGACCAAAATTCATAGTGGCAAAACATATTCACATCTCCATGCTGAGCACCCACCGTGTGTGACAATGATAAACAGGAATGTTTCCCTCATTACTGTGCTGTAAAAATCACAGCAGTTCATTATTCCTACATATGAGCCAAGACACAGGAGCTGCTTGTTTCAGCTCACCTGTCCTGGCTCTCACCTGGGAAAAAAAACGTTATAGCACAGGCGTGGTTAAATACAGCATTAAAATACATTAAATACACAATGAGGTTATGATACACTAAACAAATTATTTAAGAAGTGCACAACTTCCTCGATAAAAAATAAGAAGTCAGTGTGAAAGGGCCGTAATCCTGTGGTCATTTTGATGGCCAGCAAGGGTTGTCGCCATGTCTTGCAACGACAACAAAAAGGTCGTAGCAAGTCAATAAGAACATGACTTTGACTCTCAGTAATTTAAATCACTGTTTATATTCTGTGAATATTTCTAGTATACGGTGGTCATGATATACATGGTGAAATTGAACAATATTCATACTTTTTAAGATACCATGGCAACAAAATGATATAACCTAGAAACACAATATTGAGTAATTTCTTAAATCTGTTAAACTAAAAAAGCGGGGAAATCCATCACACTGTCTGAACTGCACAAATACAATACATTTGTAACATTTCAGTACAGAAATGATTTGTGTTTGTGAGATTTAGACTGATTGCTCCTTTTTTAAGGTACTGTAGCTTTTGGCTGAAAAAATATGATGATCCAATTTATTTATTTTAAAGGTTCAGCACTTTTACAAGTCTTTCAATCAAGTCAATAATGGAGAGATGTTCTAGTTTTAAAACGTATGGTATCAGTAAAATTGTAGAATTGTTTCAAATCTCTATAAACCAATGTGTATATTCTTTTAAGTATATAGATCACATTCTATTGACATTGTCTTTTTTAATGCCAATTCTAAGTCAGTGGTTGCCTGTAAACAATCAACTCCAACTGAAGCCTAAGAAAATCTATATGATTTTTCTTTTCAATCCCTTGCCAAAATTAAAATTGTTATTAATACAAGAATAAATGGAGTGAATAATGGAGGAACCTTGTAAACCAAGCTAAACCTAGCATTAGCTGCTGACTAAGCATTTGTTGACCCATCTACACTCCAAGCCCACCTTTATGGTAATACACACCTTTAAGCGAGAGTCCTCCTGAAGGGCAACCCCCCCCCCCCCCCCCCCCCGTCATTTAATAGCAGACAAAGGAGTAAAACACAAGGATGTACAACTTAAATGTAAACTATCAGAATATTTTTGAGATAAAACTAGTTTTAGTGGCTAAAAAATGAAACGCAATGTAAAAGACATGAATGCATCTTGATTTTTAACTTTAAAAATACTGTCACACTTCTTATTCGGTCGATTTTAATATTATAATGATATTTATTTTGTAGCTCTGGTTATATGCATTTTTTTAAAGGACTTCTTCCATCACTGTGTTATGTGCACTCAAATGTAAATAAACTATGTTAATGATTTTTAGGTTCAATAACATGAGCGTCACCTCCGTTCAGCGTGAGAGTAACATCTGACTTCGTCAACAAGCTGAAGGAAATATAACATCCTTGCTTTTACACCTGTCATAGCAACAGTTTGAAATATTTAACCAGCATTAAACATGGCTGATGAGTACATAGAGGAAGCCTTCAGTCACAGCTAAGGACTAAAAATACTCATTTTCTCAGAGGTTCTTTGTTAGGGTGTGACCACAGACTCTTTCCAGGGCAGGTTTGACACCTGTCTACAACAACCTGACTACATTTTTACACAGCGCATATACATACAGCATGGCCGTCTGTACTCCCTCCGTGATGACTGTTTGTTTTCTCTTTTCTCTTTTCCTTTGCGTCAACCGCTCTGCTCTTTGCTCTTGTGATTTTAGATACATAACAGAAGCCTGCAGTGTGTCCAGTTCGAAGATGCGTGTGGATGTGTGTATGAGGCATTCTGGGTGCGTGCGGTTCTAAAGTGACACAGTGGTGTAAAAGGGCGGATGTCCTGTTGCTTCTCCAACAGTGTAGTGCCAGCTGAGTCAGCTTGATGCTCTCAGTCTGCCTCTCTGACTGAGGGCTGTCAGTCTTTTGTGATGATGTGATTTTGTTCTTTGTGGTCCTTAAAGTTTGGTTTGTTGTTGTGTATGTAACAGAGTGGGAATCAGCATAGCTTGTAATTGTCCCCCAACCCATCCACTCAAACACCAAACTCATATAGATGCAATAAATGCAACACGCACACACACAGGCACACACTTTGAGTTGCGGTGTGAAAGGTACACGATAGCCAGGGGGTAATGAGTTGTGTGTGTTTGCCCTCGTGCTTCAATTCTCTTCCTGTTCCATTAATGAAGCCACAATGGGCCTCACGATTGCCTATCACCAGCCGGCCTGCACCTGCTGTACTGTGTGCTGCTTTGTGTGAAAGTAGACCCTGATCACATAAGTCCTGCTATTCTCATTCTGTCAAACTCTGTTCTTAGCTTATCTCAACATTTTTTTTTAGCAAGATTAGGTCCACAGTTTGTCAATTTAAAGCTGCCCCTTACAGTCCAATAATGAAATAAAAGATACAGTTGAACGAGTAATGTGAAGTAAATAAGAACAGCTTTTATACAAATTTGTATAAAAGCATCTATTAGATCCTGTAAATTTACTGTTTTGGTTCAATCTCAATGTACAAAGTTGTGACATTTACAGCTCCGACTGCTTCACTAATTGGGGATGAACTGAAGGTTTACAATGTCTCTATCCTTTTTTTCTTCCTGCATCTCGCTCTGTTGCACTTTCCAAGTTGAACGCAGATTAGGCAGGTTGCTGTTCAGCATGAGTCTGGTTCTGCTTCAGGTTTCTGTCTCTTAAAGGAGTCTTACACCGTCTGTGGAAAAGATGAACAACATGCAGTTTGTGAGACAGTGACTTTCATGAGGAGGGACTACAAACAACAATTTAAATACAAGATTAATGCTCCCTTTTCTGGAACCAATTACAAAAAGAGCTGAAACTTCACAAGCTGCTCTGATTGGATTGGATAGTTTTAGAGGATTTCCAATGGCTTGGATGTTGTTTTGGATATATTTACTGTGAGGCTACCTTTATTAATATTTGTTGTTTAACTTTGTTATTTTGTGTCTTTTAAGGTTGTAAGGGTGATTGTTGTTTGGCAGAAAATCTGCCTATGTGAGCCCCAGGACATGCTTGACTTGAAAAAAAAAAAATGCATATGAATAGTGGTGTACATACTTACCAAAGAAAACTATCATAGCTCATAGCAGTAATGTTGAATAGTTTTCAAAGGCCTGGGGATAAAAATCACAAGTGAGCTCTCACGAGGAACATGCAGACACGTAATGTTCTTCATTTTTTATAAGTATATAACATAAGGGTATAACTCCTAACTGAGGGTTCACATACAGAATAAATATCTCAGAATTCACATGCATGCATATTTTATGTACACTTTCCCAAATACAAAACTGCCTGAGTATATACTATAGAACTATAGAGTGTCTTTGTTTTCCCACCAGCTGGCACGTCGCCTCTTCGCCCCAAGAAACTTTATGATGCGTATTATGCATGACATTGTCCAGAGCACCCGATGAGAGTTACACTAGGTATTTGTGTTTTTGCCTCAGTACTCCCTTGGAGCACCACTTAAGACTCTGAATGAAAGCACATACTTGGTCTTTTATAAATGTGGCTTATCAATAGTCTAAACAAGTAGATGGCAGGCAGAGAGGCATTTAGACAGAAGACACAGTATGCATGTCAGTGTTTCAAAAATGTTTATTTGTGTTTTATTTGTAGCTTACAGGGCAATCTGTGCCGAGTCTGTCATATATCACTGTCAATCTCTGAGTCCGCAAATTTCACAGACAATTTTCTATGACCTCCATTTTTTTCTCTGTGATGTGAATGCACACACATGGTCTTCAAAATACTTACATGATCCCAGCAATAAATTCACTGTATCTGCTTAAGTTTAGTATAGCGGAACTGTTGATGCATTTCTCTTAATATTTGCACAGCTGAGAGTTTACATTTTACAGTCATAAAGCCGAGAAAACCAGCCTATCGCTACAGTTACTAACTGTTAAGAATCCGTTTTTAACAGTTTAAGGGTTGCTGTCCCATAGTCTTGTCACATATTCAGATGACTTTATGGCATCTAAGTTTGTACAGCCTCCACATTCCTGACTCCTTCTCTCTTCACCATGAGGCAATCTTGGAATTTGCAGTGCAAACAGGAGTAAACATCCGAAAGTGTCCATGTCACTTTGTCAGTGGGGACAGAGCGCTGTGGAATTTAGACCTGCAAGAGAGCACCCAAATATACAACTGATCGACTTAACATTCAATGTCATGAGCATCAGTATCCCTGGTAATAAAATATGTAACACATCACCAATTGAACTACACTTTATTTTGTTTTACAGCATCACAAAAAAACATAATTACCTCAAAAGATACTTTAAATATTTATGACCTTCTTGTCAGATTCTGATCGCTTGCTGAGATAATATTTACCTCCCCATGATGTCACCAATGGCATCCAGCTGCTTTGGGATTCTTTCAGCAGAAGGCAAGTAAATCAGGGTTATACCTACAATGCTTTTCAACAAGTGTGTGATCAGCTTCTGTCTTTTAGGAGTTTTACAATTTTGAACTTTTGCCTCAGTCCAGAAGAGTGAACCTTGACCTTCCTTTTCAGAACCCGTAGGTCATGCTGAACAAACGCACCAACAACGGGGGACATAAACTCAAAAAATCCAAACTACGTCAACAAAGCTAGCATGAACCTTGCCACAACAGTCCTCTACATTAGTTTCACTCCAATAAATCCTGCCAATGTACTGGTTACATCCCAGACTTGAAGTCTGACAAACCAAAATTTGACTTTCTTGGCGCCCTGTTTTCTGAGCTGCAGAGGACAGGAACAGGAACCATCTGGCTTATTATCAGTGCTTAGTAAAGACGCCAGCTGTGATGGTATGGCAGTGCATTACTACATATGGTATGGGTAACCATGCACATCTTTTGCAGGGAAGGTTGAAGAATTGCTGGCATCAAATTATTATTATATTGGCAATTTAATTTCCTAAATAATGTTGTTTTCACGTTACAAGTTGAAATTTCTTATTAATAAATATTAAAAAAAAAAAGAAAAAAAAAAAAACACCCCTGAGCATTTAGACAGTAAAATACATTATTGTACGTAGCTGACTTTCTTAAAAATTGACTTAAGGTCCCCCGTTCTTTAAAAGTAGTTCAGCTCGCTACATCATCATCATCTTGCCTCAGCCTTCAACCCACACCTGCTACGCTCAGGGTGGGTACTTTTCATTTCTTGCCCCCTTGCTTGGGTCTGGCAATAAATCACCAGCTTTAAGAGTCCCCTGTGTCACTTCAAAAATGCCCCTCAACACCAGCAAGAGCCAGAGGTTTGTTATTCAGTTTTTTAAGAAAACAACCTCGTTTCTAGCACAGTGGGGCTCCCAGGACTTGTACTACCACCCCCCCTCCCTCTCCCACAGACCTCCACCCCATGAAACAAAATGCACTCTGTGGGGTTTGAGTAGTGAGGCATTCCAATGAGTTCAAAATCCCATAACCTTTACTTTATCTAAAAGGAATCAGCTATCTGTCACATGTGTAGTGCTTAAATCAACTGTAGAATTTGAGTTAATGACTACAAAGAATATTTGATCACATATTTTGGCTAATTCTTTCCCAAAGCCGAGTTAAAAGTATCCCCAACCAGAGGTTCCAATAGCTGAGGCCCATCTGCAATAATAGATACTTTAACCTCTAATGCTAAAGTCTCCATTCAGTCTACCGAGGGAATTTAACTAATGGTAAAGACAAAACACTTGCTACAATCATTTATTCATCCCACTGTACAGGTATCTGGGCCTCTAACAGAGTATGTAGCTTTGTGAGTTTGCTGTGAACATACATGCGGTCCACACACTCCCCCGCTCACAGCTGGCCTTGCACTGAGTCAAGTCTTCACACAGGAGTGTTTCAGCAAAGCTCACATACATGCACAAAGATGTACACATGCAAAAACATGTGCAGTGTATCTTTTCCATAGTCTCCTCACGCCACATGTTAAATAAAACACACATACACTGTAGCTGGCCCACAATCCTTTGCCTTAATCAACAGGCAGTAACATTCCAGTTTCTCACCCGGGGCTGTCCAGCAATGACATCACTCCACCAAGAAAGACGGGGCACATACCGTTTACAAGGTATGAGGTGGCTTGAAGAATCAAGACCCTTTCCTAAGACCCTGCAAAGGGCTCATACAAAACCAAGAGTTTTTCCAAATTACATATTTAAAGGAAGGAGATGAAGAGTGTTGTGTTATTAGAATAGTTTGCTGCTGAATCCACTGTCGTAAAAACAAGAAAAGCTAAAACAGTTTTTTTTAACTGATTCTTTTGTTATTTTAAACACATTGAGATGACATTAGTCTCTAACTTCTCCTTGGGCAATGGTAGAGACATTTGTTTTATGTACAGCAACAGCTAAAATCATTGATCAACAGTGTGCAAGATTTCACACAAAGCTTTAAAACTATTAATGTCGCTGAGTCCAACATGGAAAACTGGACTGTCCATTTGTGTATGTTTGTGCTCATGCCTCATTGCATCTTTGCCATGAAATCATAATGTGTAATATTACAGAGTTTTTGAGAGCGCTGAACATCACTGATACCATTTTAATTTCCAGTGTTTTCATTTCGCAGATTTTAAAAAAACAAGCAAAACAGTGAATTGATTCTATTTGACAGAGCTGGACAATAATCAGAGAGATGATTGGTCAATTACAATCAAATGCTGCAAAAGAGAAGCACTGTAGATTGGAAAAAAACTGAATAAAAGTTAAGAGAAAAAACCGAATCATCAGAAACCAATTACTTCATTGCTCTACAGCTATAAATATATCCATCACTTGTTCTCCCACGCCCCAATAAGCTGAGCAGTACTTCAGAGATGACAGGAATCTACAGACTGTCTGTCTGCCTCAGACATGTCTGACAGTATATTACTTCTACGATTCTGTCCGTTTGCCAACTTGTAGATGTATAGGAACAGGCAGTAGTACCACAGTGTGATGGGGGAGTATGGGGGGCTCAGTACATAATGTACGTGTGACTCGGGTGTTTTGGATTATCCTGCAGGTGTAACTCTACATTCCCATAAAAACTGCCTTCGAAAAAAAAAAGTAACATGTATAGGTTATAACGGTCACAGTGTCTGATAACATGTATAGGAGTTAAAAATAGCTGGATGTTACTAAAGCAAAGGTTCAACGTTTGGAAATGCAAATGTGTACATTTTTTTCTTATATAGGGGAAACAAAAACATTTGTGTTTTTCTTGTAAAATGTCAACTGAGGCAGATAAATGTGTTGATAATTGTAACAAAAATTTACAGGTTTAACCTGCATCTAATTAGCTGGAAATAACAATAATCATGTTAGTTAAATTGGATAAATCTGGTGTAAATAGAGCAAACACTGTTAATGACAATACAACTGAAATGAAAGGAATGAAGGCAGAGGTTTGGAATTAGAGTTGAAAGGTTTAAGCATTGCTTAGTATAAAGTCTGAAGGCATTTCAAAGTGTATGATAATGCACATATATTACACCTACAAATCTAAAGCAGTGCATTGTGTTTAACAAAGTTAAAGTCAGCTACGAAAAGATTTTTGCAAATTTATCAAACGTCCACATAAATCTCCCACTGGGGTCACCCCCACTCTCTCCTCCCAACATATCCTGTCTTCCTTCAGCTGTCCTATCCAATAAAGGCAAAAGGCCACTGTTGCACTGTTGTGTGATCTTAATTGTAGGCATAATGGTATCAGTTTCATCCCAGGATATAAGCTTTTATTTTAATGTTATTTTTCTATAAAAAAAATAAAATAATGCTACAGCCCCCGTTGGGTGAAAGAGTGTAATGTATTGGACCATAAACACAGGTGTCCGCTGAAAGGAATTGTGGGTAGGGTATTCTGCAGTGAGGTGTTAGTATGTATGGAATGCTCATAGGACTCAGTGTTGACCTGGAACAAACAGATAGCATGCTGGGATACAGCGTATGGGGACAGGACAGCCCTAGCCTTTTTAAGAGTGCCATGTGGTACTCAGTGACAAAGTAAAGCGAGTAATAATTCACTTTTGTCACTTGTAACACTATGAAGAGAAACTCTGACAATGGCAAATTCATTGAAACTAATAAATATATGCACTGTATCAAAATAAACTTAGTGTGAATCAGTCCTTAAATTGACACACGATTGAAAACAGCAAAAAATCTAAATGATAGATCCAGATAAATGAAAGTTATACCATTTCCCCAAAAACAAGAATTATGCCTTTATTGACTTACTCATCTTATCTACACAGCCAGAAGCTAGAGCGCCACATTCCGACATATGCTGATGCTACGACCAAATTGCACTCGAAAAGAACAAACAAGAAACAATTTACAGTCTTCCAAAAACCAACTGCCAATCATGGTTTGCCCAAACATTAAATAGTGCCCTTACACAAGTGCACTATTTAATGTTTGCCTTGTGACTGAAAACACATTGAAATAATCAATATAATGGTTATAAATGTTGGCACTCTTGGTAGCAGGGCAGAGCACTTATAGTCCCAAATGGCCCATATATTAAGGCACACTACTCTGTTATTCCACCATACATGCACTGTTGCTGTGGTTAAATGTCAAACTGAGGGCTCTGACATGGCAGGCGAGCGTGCCAGGTGTAATATGCCTGACACAAACGCAGCTCCAAAATGTATACCCAACACTGTGACAAGGAACAGTCACAGTGTGTGTTCACTAATTTGTTTGCTTATATCTTACACACACACACACACACACACACACACACACACAAACGTATTCATTTTGTGACACAGTGAAATTACATCAGAGTTCCTAAAAAACTGAAGGCAATGATGTCACATATGTTTCAAATTGACAAAGTAAAGCTCTGAACATCCCAATACAATGTATCACTTATGGTAAATGGACTTGAGCTTGTATAGCGCTTTTCTAGTCTTCTGACTACTCTATGCTTTTACACCGTAGATCACACCTACCCAGTCACACTGATGGCTGGTTATGTGGCCCATCCAGTAACTAGTTCCATTCGCGCACATTCATACTGACGCAGCAGGGGGGGGGGGGGCAATTTGGGGTTAAGTGTCTTGCCCAAGGACACATAGGACTGTTGCTCACAGGAGCTGGGGATCGAACCCTCAACCTTCCGATTGAAGGATGACGACTCTACCAACTGAGCCACAGCCGCCCCATATCTTATCTTTGTGGTCCACAAAAACACTAATGCCAAGCAATGAATAATGAATGAGTCATTGGTATTCAGTCATTTCGTCAGTTTGTTCGACTTATCTGCATGTAGTTTAAGCAACTTGTGAAGTAAGTGGTCAATATTCAGTTACAGTTACCCCAACACTTGGGGGGAATGTTGTATTAGAAATCAAAGCTAGCTTGTAATGCTAGCTTTGTTAGCATTGCATGGAAATCAGAAAGATAGATATAATATAGGTAGCATCCATACTCCCTATAGCAATGAATCTTGGGTATTAAAAAAACCCGACACATTAGACAGAAGAGATAAACAAACCCAGCCTGACTGTACCAATGTTGAAGCCAAAACTTGTTCTTTCTAGATTTGATCATCTGTAAACTGTTTTTAGATTTCTTTGCTTACTTTAAGTGCAAATTCACCACCAAAACCAAACATAATGTACAGCCTGACTTGGCCTCTTATAAAGAAGCACAAACCGAAAACCCACAATATTCATACAGAGGTGGACCACATTATGGCAAAGTCACAGAAACGTTCTAGCCTACTGTTTTCACCACCGAAAAAGATCATAGATTGACAACATGGATTTGCAATTACTTTCTCCAGTCTCAGACCGGATATATAGGGATGCACATAAGGATGCACTTCCATGTATAGCCTTACATGCCAACTTCACACAACATAGTGTTGTAGAACTTTTGTGGAGCAACACAGATGCAAACATTAGACCACACACACTAAAAAAATATGAAAATGCTACCCAGACAGACTTCCGACACATTGACCTTCGATCCTCAGAAAACAGAAGATATAGCAGTTTATTTTCTCTGTCTTGGATGATGAAACGCCCATAAAAAGATCTTCTGACCTATTAAAATCTGGTACCAGAACTAATAACATAACCAGTTTCCCTTGACCAATGTATTCCACACTCCTGCTGAACCTAGCAAAATGTACAGCATTAAAGGCTAGACCAGAATATCTTAAATGAACAAAGTCTTAGGCTGGGTGCCAGGGAGATGAAACCTTGTATTGCATGTTTGAATAATGAATAACCTCAGCTTGGAAAAGTTTACATATGTGCTCATGCAGAATGAAAAAGAAAATACACAGCATCTGGACAAGGAATGTGTCCAGAAAACCAAGAGTGGATCCTGGGCAATCTGAATGAGCCAGCCATGCAGGTCTAAGTATCTCAGCAGCTCTGGGAATTGAACCAAGACGAGATATTTCACAACTTAAAAAATATAACCTCTCAACATCGGTTGCAGTGGCAGATCTGTAGAACATGCAAATGTGATGTAAATTTAGACGTAACTCTTTGAAGATGACTACTGGAGTCTGCAGTTAGACTGAGTTAGCATTAGCATTAGCCTTGGTGTTATGTGTCATGAATTTCCTTTGAGCTTGTGATGTAGCATAGCATGTTGCTTAGCTTTAGCATTATCCTTGTTATGTTTTATGTAATACATCTATGGTAGCATAGCATAGCATGTAGCATAGTACTAGCATGTAGCATAGCATTAGCATAGCGCAACAACTATTCTTCTTTATATATTGCAGTACAAAAGCAGTCATCATTTGATTTAATTTTATTTGTATTTCTTTATATAAACCTTTGGTGTGACAGTAATCTGTGCATTTTCTCTTGTCTTGTAGTTTTAATTTCTTATTTGATCTGGTGAATAAATGAAAGGGCAACTAACTCCCTTTGTCCTTCTGCTTCAAGGTAAGCATCAAAGTGAATTCCAAGCTACAGTTCTTAATTGTATTTTAGTGTTAAAAAATTGGCCGTAAATTAACAGCAATTGCTTACAGGGTAATGTAATCCATTATAACAACAACAAAATCTCGAACCTCAAAGTTATGTGATTGACTGCTCTTTTTTGTGGGCGCAAAATTAAGGAATTAAATGTTTTTAAAACTTTCTCTCTATCTCTCCGGGTACTCTTTACAAAAAAAAATAATCAATTATTTCAAAATCAAAATCCACATTCACAGAACCATCAAATGTGCATTAAAGCATATGCAATAAAGCATTCCTTGATTTTTTGTAGGTGTTTGTGCATTCACATAATGTTGAATGAACTCCTTGTGCAGTAGTTTATTGGTGTATATTCCCTGTGACGCAAATTGACACCCATCATTTACAGTCAGGGTCTGCTGCTGCTGATTTAGTCTTCTTATAAAAAGCGTTTCTCCCCAAAGTTCCGAAGGAAAACTAAAGACAAGCCATCTGTGCACAGTGTCTGATTACTGCTGACGGTATGTCTTCCATAAAGTGTCTATTTGTGAGGAAGCTCTATAGGAAGGGGAGTGTGTGATGTATGTACATATGTAGACTGTCCCATTGGAGGATGCTGTGGTGTGAGCACACACTGTGCTTAATACAACATTGGACCACCAGCCACGATCTCCCACAAGGATACAGACCGAGACTGACTCATCACATCAGACTTGTTTATTTAAATGAACAAAAAATATGAAACAAACCGGGCGCTAGAAAACCAACATCTCCTTCCTCATTTTTAAAACCACGGACAACCGCAGACTCTTAGATACCTAAACGGAACCATTTCTCTGCCTAACTGTAGTGATGATAGATGGAGGATGACACATCTCTCCTATGTGCTCATTTATACACTCAGACTAATGCACACAAACAAAAGACACATGTATGAAGAACACTTGCAGAATGAGTAACACACAGCTTCTTGTGTCTGTAGAAACCATGGCAGCATTGATTGTGTTGAACATTAATGTCAAGAAATAGTTTTGAGAATCAACTTTATTTCGATCATTTAAAATTTTAACTCAACAAAAAAAAAACATTGGGACTTAAAAACTGCTGGGACTTCGAATCGACTGGGGCATCTGGGGCACCATGGTAGAATCCATGGTTTCTCTTGATCCCCAACTTTAGTCATATGTCGAAGTTTCCTTGGAAAGACGCTGAACCCCACATTGCTCACAGTGTGCTGTGCATGACTTATATTTATTAATACTGATGGACACTTAACACAGCAGAATGTATGAGACTGTGTTTTGTCTTTACAGTTAAAGCTATGGATGCTTTATTGTACAAACATTTTAATGGAATGGATTTATTTGTTGTACTCAGAACATGTTTAAGCTGGAAGTAAAAAATTTTATATGTTTAGTTTGTGAAAAGTTTGAGTTAGAAGTTAACCCTGTACTTTGATGAAAGTGAATAAAGGTTTCTTATTTTTCAGAAATAAGAAATAAAAAAGTACACTGACTCTGTGTCACACAGAAAAAAAGGACACCCAGTGACTTATCTGCTCTCTTTACAGACCCCTAGTGGAGATAATGAATAGTGCATAATTTACCAGTTTCAAAATAGGTGACCTTTAAAAACTATATTAATAGCATGTTTTCCTTGTCACTGATTTTGTTAAGAACTGTAAGTCCAGATCTTTAAGTTTGTTCTTATTGACTCCTCATGAAGGTCTGGTGTAAACCATGTGTTCACAGACACTCAGGTTTGTGTCGCCATGGAAACTCCTGACCCTGTGTCCACCGTCAGCACCTTGGTTGAATTCTTTAAAATCCATTCCTCGTTTTACAACTGAGTGTGTTAGAATACCAATCAAGTTTCCCCCGCATCTGTTGACCTTCTCAAGCTCATCGGTCAAGAACAGTTACGTGCTCAGACTTCAAACGTTTGAAGGAAATTCCATTACTTTTCTTCAACAACAGATCGATATCTTCCATTACCTTGAGACCTTTGGTCTTAGCTGTATGCCTTTCAAAGGCTGTCATGATATGTCCATGTAAATGCTCATGAGGCACCTTAAGCCCTAACATGACACTGTCTCTATTTGATGCAGAGTCTTTCTAATATACATAGTGCTTGTTTTAAGGCACGATCTGGTTAATCGTCTGTAAGCAAATGTGCTTCCACAGAAATGTCATGGAGAAGTTCACACGCAGGCTCTAAAAGAGGACAGGAGGGAGGAAGGAAAGAGACTCTGTAGTTAGCAGAAGGGCAGTTCAAAAAACACAGGTGTGTTTGTTTCATATTTTGGGTACTTGCAGGGGTCCCCCTTAAAAAGGTATCACATTGGGCCCCAACTATCACAGTCCAAACTAACCCTGGAGAATTTCTGTAATCACACCTCCATCACACAAATGACCCGTTCAAACTTGCTTTGTTTTACACCGTAAAAATGGGAGATAAATAATCAGTGTAACATTGCGTCACAGTTTAAAAATAATTTAAACTTAGCAATATATTCACCTTTCAGACAAAAATTTAATAAAAATCATTATTGTTCTAATATTTTTTAGGGCCCTTGTCAGTAATGGGCCCTCAGAATCAGTTTCCCCTTAGGCATTAATAAAGAATCTCCCCAACACATTAGGGAAACCTCATCACTTGTAAAGTTTTGTGTTGTCTTGCACTAAAAGCTTGGTTTGGAGTACTGTTCCTGTGTTGGTTCCTAAGCCAAATGTTGTGTAGACCTGGTTCAGCAGGTACAAACACGATCCAGGCATGCAATGACTAACACTTACTAACTGCCTGTTTCCCCCTTAAGGGCTTTGCAAAGACCGTGTCAAATTCTCCAACATGGGACATGAAAGAAAAGATTTATTGATACTCAATTAACTGTTTAATCATGGACAAAGTCAAGGCTTGTATGAAACAAAAAAAAGAGTTGCCCTTAGTAGAGGTGCAAAATGGACTGTATACAGATTTAAGATATAAAAGAGAAGGCGCATAAAAAAATAAATGTGAGGTCATGAGGGAGTTTCAACTCTTGTTGTAAAGGCTAATGTTCTTCTGAAATGTTAAAATATATTGACCAGTTATAGTCAACTTGCAATAATACTTTCTGACCACTGAGTGGCACAGTCTAGTTTTGGCAGATGCATAGAAGTGGACTGGACCTTTCTTAGAAAATACACAGCTTTCCAGCAGAGGTCCTCGCTGTGACAGATTCTCACATTATTCATAAAGAAAAGGGGTTAACATCACTTTTTAGTAAGAATAATCCAATCTCTTATAGAGTTCTCACAAGACAATACTATAAATTAATATTATCTAAAAATAGAGTAGATGTGACCTGTACTAGTGACTCACGAGTAAAGAAGATGAATCATGTCTGAAGAAAAGATGAGCTCTGATCATATCTGTTTTAACAAGTTGCATTAATTGAGTCATTCATAATTAAATCCACAATTAGATTAAATACAGCTCAGTGAAGAGAACCTGTGTGTCACAAAGTGCAGAAACTATGAAACTATTTATTTTAACGGTAAAAAGGCACAAAAAACATCGGCAAGACCACTAGAGAACAACCAACACTAGGATACTCTGACATACAACAATGACCTGTTTTTGTTGTTTTTTTCACCAGAATACCATTTGTGATGTCAGAAGGACAGCAAATTTGAAACAGAGCATTTTTCTCTGTGTTTTAACACAAGAACTAATGGGTTTTGTTTTTTTACATTTTGTGGGTTGGTAGATGTTACCCAAACATATGTTAAAAAACAATGTAAACGCGGATTTTTCTCAATATGGCCCCTTTAACAAAAGAGTAGAACATTCTGAACAAAAGCCTTAAACATGATGGTAATTGATGACAATGGCGAAAACAATGACACTCAACAGAAATATGCAAATGCACTCACCCTCTTTGTCTAGCCTCCCGCCACACATCTGAACAGGGTTAAACCACACCCACTGCAAATAAACGGAAATTATGTCAAACCCATATCGGCAGCAAAATAACAAATAATCAACACAAGTAAAAATACACATTATGGCACCTAACTGTCTTTATGAATGAACCTTTTGGAGCAGGCATTATCAAACGGCATTTCTTTTCTTTTGTTTAATCTAATACAACACTGTACATGTATGTTATCCATGCTGGATTTTTAGAACAATTTCTGAGAATGTCCCTCAGATGAGAACCTCAATACACCTGCCTCTGTGCATGTGTTCTAGTTCGAGTTGAACAAATGTATAAAAAAAGACATAGGAATGAAGGCAGAAACACTGAAGGGAAGTGTGGGAGAGAAGGGAGAAATGGACAATTTCAGCATGAGTGACTATCTGGCTGCGTCTCTGAACATTACACTCTCCACCCTGATGGAACTTGCGATATACACACACACACACACACACACACACACACACACACACACACACACACACACCAACTCATCCATCCAGAATTTAAAAAAAATCTGAATCATTGGACAAATTAGTCACTGGCTGCAGGCTAAAAAGTGTTTGTTGCTACATGTTACTATTGGTTACTCTGAACGTTGCATCACATTCAAACTATTTACTGTGAGGAGGTGTAATATAGAACAATAATATCTGAATGTTCCTTTCTGTGATGTACTGCTGGACTATTCTTAAATGACTGGCTAAAGCCCGGGCGTATGATATGTGTCACACAGTCTTTAATCATTCAATGTCTTTCTGTACAATTTCACTTAAAAAAAATTCCACAATCCAATAGACTTAAGATGCTGGAGTTTTGGTGCAGGCTAAAGGGAACACATGTAAATGAAATAATGACAGGTGGACATCATATTTTTTTTAGCACACTGAATAATTTATGGGATAGTCTAGTTATTGGAAAACATAGTCATGACATAAGTGGGTTACGTATCACACAATGGTAGGGTTGATTCACTACAGATGGAAAGCACTGTTACTCATATTTTATTAGACTTCATTCTTTACATGAACTTATATATCTTTTATATTAGGGTTGTCAAAAATGTTGATATAATACCAAGTGATTGAAAAGTTTAATATGTAAGATATCTACTGAATCAAATGTGTTATCAGACATTAAGAAAACATGCCGAAGTCATGGCTTCTCTGTCAACAATGCAACAGCCAGTTTGTATGCTACTCCTCCTAAGTTTCAATTCCAGTCCTAAATGGTTTGCTTTTATTTTTACATGTTGGCGGTTTTAAGGCTTCCTCCTAAAATGCTGTTTTAAGCACCCCTCGGTTTGCCAGGCCAACAGCAAACCAACAGGTGTTGCATCAATGGACGTGGGCAAGCGAACTGTTTCATATGTATCAGATTCTTCGATTCTACTTAACTTAAAAAGCCTCTGCATTTTTCAGACAGATGCAGAGCTAGCTAAACACTGAAGCTTCCGTGTAAGTAACATGGACAGGAGGAGATGGCTTTGATTGTGGACTGCAGTACCAATGTTATACACTAGATGTCAGAGTTATAAGTTATAAAAAGACAAATTTGCCTTAAACCAAAAGTTGCAGAAAGTGAAAGAGAGAGTACTGACAAAAATGCACAAAATTGTTGCCAACATACTTGTGCAATTAAAACAGGGTGCAGGAGTTTGCCAGCATCTTTTAATTATTTAAAGCCAAGGACTTGTATTTTTGTTGCCATAGTATCAAAACAGGTATTGATATTTTTGTATACTTGAATCATTAAGAAGTTTAAAAATCTGGTATTGTGACGGCCCTACATTAAAATATATCTAAATTATAGCTATTTCTTCATTTGATTAAAGTATTGCCCAAAGTTATAAACAAAGCTTATTTCCCAATTTAATTTATTGTGATTAAAAGTAAAACACCAACAATAAATACGTAGAAATAGTCTACCCAAGAAAACAACAACATGAATAGTCCAATTTAATTTTTAAAGCAACCATTTTCTGCAGTAGGCTAAATAAACCTATTTTGTTTAAAAAATATACATTTCTATAGTTTTTTACAGTTTTTGTTTTCATCACTACAAGTTGGCAACAGGTTTTGATCTAAAGTTTTTCATGAGGGGATCCTTCAGACCACTTGGGGGACTCGGGTATCCCAGATCCCAGATCAGGAGGCGGAGCCTCAGTGGAGGAAGTAGCTCCACAGCTTGGATGCATGTGTGTATGTGTGTGTGTGAGGACTGGAGCAGTTACCTTCGTAGTGAGAGTGTCGCTAACCACTGGATTGTTCACGTTAAAAAAAAAGACAACAGGAAGCCCGCAGCGGACTCGCTTTTAAGGACTTCTGTATTTCACTCTCTTGCGGTACACAGGTAGAAGCCGAATCCAGAGGAGAGCATTATGCATTCAGACTGCAGGCTGCTATGGGCAGAGCGGTAATGGTGGGCAGGGGACCGACAGGGGCCGGGGTTCTCGTCCTGTCGATTCTCATCATCCTCACCGCGGAGGGCTGCGGAGCGCAGAAAGGTTGGTGGTGCCGCACAGCTGCGGTGACAACTGGAGGAGCCGAGTGTAGCCGCTCCGACATGCTGCCTGTAAAGTGTGAACACTGACGTTTATAAGTAAGATTAAGCGTGAGACATGTTATTGTAACCCCAAAAGTAAAAAAAAAAAAAAAAAAAACTACCTACCTACCTTACATGGCCGTGCGTACGTGGAATTCCTCTCGGTTTACACCGCTTTCTTTCCGCCGCGCGTCATGGTGTTTTGGGTGCAGAAAAACCAGGCAAACCGGTTCTACCAAAACTGAGATTGATAAAGAATAAACTGCTGTTTGGTAGCAGTGTTCATTGCCGAATTTACACGAGTGCTTGACTAACTTCACTGAAGTTTAAAGTAACTGTCTATCACATATTTACGCTTCACGCAAGCAAGTTAAATGAAAATTGTCAGATTTGTCAATGGGGTCTGGTTTTAGGTTCGCTGTGTACGGGAGAGTGTACATAGTGGCCTTGCTCCTCCTCGCCCCAGGTAGCCCCAGTTTCGACATTTTCGTCAACCTAATTTTACTTCAACCACAAAACACTCGCCTTTTTTTTGTCAGTGTTGCTTCACTTTACACCTTTTAAATAGAAAAAAACAAGTCCACAGCCCACCTCAGGTAGTCAGGGTGTTGGGGGTGGGGTAGCAGTGGGGGTATGACTGTAAACACGTGGACACAGTTTGTCATAAATGGAAAGTATAGATGAAATAGCCTCAAGATCATCCGTTTGATATTTTCCAGCTTTTCATTTGGTCTGAACATGAGAAGGGTTCCGTTTAGTTTGGGAGCATGAGGGGTCATAATAAAGGTAATCTGAACTTTTGCAGTTGTTCAGTATTTGTGAGTCAGAGTTAGGCGAGCAGCTTTTTTGTTTTTGTCCTATTCATCTGGATAGTGTCCACTGAGAGGCTCTTACGTAACCCCAGAACATCTACTTAACACCATGAAGCGTGACTGTTTAGTGTTATCTCAGAGACATTGCACACACACAGCATCAACTCCATACAACGTCTAGTTCCTTTCTGACAGCTCGCAGGACACAAAAACAAACCTCGACTTTGTGGGTCAGGTGATCATAGCTGGAAAATTTACTTCAAGATTGCTTCAGTCGTCTTAATTTCTACATGTGATACTGAACTTTTAAACTTTAGGTTTTTGAAAATGTTTTTCGCACACTCGGAACCAAAACCTGTTTAGCTAAAGGACCAAAAGCCAGCCTTTCTTCATTTGACAAGCAAAGACAAGCTCCCATTTGAGAAGCTTGAACCAGAGGTGTGTAGTCATAGGAGTTAAGTATATCATTTAAATGATAAATGACTTTTCAAAATGAATTCTTTTGTACTTTCTTCTATATGGGACCTTAAAGTCAGTAGTCTAGTATTCTAGTAATCGAATAGTATGAATTTTAATTTTGGTGTTTTATTGAAGCTAAAGCCTAATACTGACTCGGGTTAAAGCAGCAATCGCCCCTGCCTTCATTAGGCCTTAAGACATTGGTCCTGAAACAGTGTAATATTGGTGTCCCAATCTGTGAATTTAAATATCCTCACAGTGTTGCAGAAGAGCCAGAGAGCTCCACGCACAGACTCGGCACTGTGCTCCTCGACTGGCTTAGCTGATCCTTTAGCATCACTCTCACATTGTCCCCCTATCCCACCTCCACGGCAATCATATTAAAGGCGAAACTCAACAGGGACATAAATATTTTTAAATGACATTGCAGTCCGAGGTGATTAGGGTTTAGGATTCTTTTGCAGTTGCTTCATGTTTTCTCATTGTGATATGATGCAACAGATGAGAAGCTCTTAAATCTGATAGCCAACCACTTCACTCTTGAGCAGGACAACAAATCAAATTGTGAAAAACACATGTATGTGTTTAAAAGTATAAAAACAAAGAATCATTGGATTAGTCCTCATTAAAATTTCCTGTCTTACTAAGCCTGCATCGAATAAACTATGTTACAAAAAACAAAAAAGTAGTTTTCAGGCAACAAAGTAAATACTCAAAACATTACTGTAGTTTTTAAAATGAATTTTTTTTGATAAAGTAAAAAACTAGAAGGTGAGTACATTTGTATGGGTCTATTCCCAGCTGTGCATTAATACACCATAGTCTTCTAATATATGTTTCTGACAGCAGGGCAGACATTGTATGTGAGTTTTTTGTTTTATTATTATTGAGACAGGAGAAAGTTATGTTAGTCTGGTTCTGGGACTATTTTTACCCGCGGATTAAAAAATGTGATGCACTGTGGGGCTGATGCAAGAATCCACTGCAGTGTTCATCCTCCTTGTAAAGAAAGAAACACTCCCAGTGTAACAGTGGGGCTTAATGCTAGTACTTCAATGAAAGGCTAATGGAAAGTGTGTTTCTCGATTGTTTGAGGGACTTTTGTCTCGAAAATCTTTGTGTTTTCCTTTCCTGCTTCCACCTCATCTGTGCTTTATTACTGGCATCCTCTTTCTTTTCCTGTAACTGTGTGTTTGTGTTGTCCTCCAGGTGATGGCTGTGGTCCCAGTGTGCTCGGCCCCAGCAGTGGTACTCTGTCCTCTCTGGGTTACCCGGGGACGTACCCCAACAACACAGTGTGTGAGTGGGAGATCAGCGTGCCCCGCGGCAGCAGGATCCACTTTCGCTTTGCCGAGCTGGACATAGAAGACAACGACTGCCAGGTCAACTACCTCCGCCTCTACAACGGCATCGGACCTGAGAGGAGTGAGATTGGTGAGGGGGACAACACACAATATTAGGATTGACTTGGACTGACTGGGGGTGGTGGAAAAACCCAATGTTTGTCTCAAATGAAATCAGGCGTGGTAAAGGAGATCTTGTGGTCTGTGTGAAGATAGAAGTGCTCTGCGTTAGACGTGCGTTTCCTCACTTTCCTTTCTGGCATGGGAAAGTGTTTTTGGGTGGCTCTCTCTCACTTGCCCAGAAACTGGACAAATCTACAAGCTTACATTTGATTTGTTCGTGCTGATGCCTCTTGTCCCCTTCTGGACAGATTTCACCTCCAACCTGATTGAAGGAAAACGAATCACAGCCAATAAAACATGCTTCTCTTTGAGTTAACTACCACCAATATGGCTGCCAAATTGCCTCTTCCTTGTTAGCGATTTCCTTTGTGCATGCTGACTAATGGAATATTTGATACCAACATTGTCTTTTTAGGAGGTTAAAGCCGGGTTTAAGGCTTATCCTGTGTCCTCTATATAGCCAAGCTGGTTTCACCAACCACTAAGGAAGCTTTTTTTGTGTGTGCATAAATATGAAATGCAGCTGGTTGCATGTGTATTATATATTTAGAGCTAACCAGAACGTCTCTGTCTGCTTG
Source organism: Symphodus melops (assembly GCF_947650265.1). NCBI lineage: Eukaryota > Metazoa > Chordata > Actinopteri > Labriformes > Labridae > Symphodus > Symphodus melops. The sequence continues at coordinate 6,200,735 of NC_136702.1, forward strand.
TACTGCTGTCTCACAGTGAAGTACTGCGGTTTGGGTCTGAAGGTCAAAGAGCTGATTGAATCCACCAGCAACCAGGTCACTGTTCAGTTCATGAGCGGGACCCACCACACTGGACGTGGATTCTACCTGTCCTACTCCACCACGGAGCACGCAGGTAACTTTATCGCTCGCCTGATTACCTGTTAATGCACAAACACAAGTCCTTGACAAAGACAACAACTGAAACATGCTGTGAAATCAAAGAATCCCTTCAGCAACGAGCTGAGACATGTTGCACGCAACGCAGACTTCAAACTGTGGAAACATGGATGGTTTAAAGTCTGAAATTCTGTCGAAAAACGCTGCATATTCAGTCAAAACAAACTTAAATGTAACCTATTTGTCATCAGTGCCCCCTACAGGCCAGGAGCATTTTCTCGTCGTTACTGAATTAGCGTTTGATTCTGGATCGCCTTTTCCTTTCGATGTAACCGTTTCAGCTTGAGGACGCCATGCACGTTTGAGTTGTCGATTTAAAAAAAAAAAAAAAAAAAAAAATTAACTTTTGTTTGCATTTTGCTTTGTTTCCATATTGGCAAACCTGTCCTCCTTCTGAAAGTCGTTTAACTGTTGCATGGTGTTAGCTTTTGTCAGCACCTGTCCATTCCCATTGAATGAAATAACGTATACATTCAGTCCTCAGTTCATTGATAGAAAAAACAGTAACTCTTGCACGGATGATTCTTTTTTAGAGAGAGAAGTGTGTGGACAGTTTTGCAGTTACTTTACTAATTTACTTTAATTTACTTCTTACTTACTAATTTACAATGTGATGTTTGCTCGCTGTAGCCGGTTGTACTTAAACACACAGAAGAGATAAAGAGCTGCTCGGCTGTGAATGCCAGATTCTGATCCGTCACATATCTCAAATTCCCGCTGCTGTGTGCAGGATCATCATGTGGGTGGACATTGGTCATCTTATCAGACAGCGCTGAATACGGCGGAGGTTTATGGCTTTATTAAGAGATTTCTCTTCCTCCATCCCCCACTCAACGCCTAAGAGTCAATGACTTTATTACAATAAGAAGAGGCTGTTGAAAAATGAGCGGGGAATAAGGATTGAGCTTTTCTGAAGTGTCCGTATTTATTTCAGCAGGACAGAATCCGAGAGACGGGAGGATGTGTTTAGTCACTGACAGAAGTGAAAAAGAATCCCATTTCGTGGTTTTATTCTCAGACTTCCTGTCAGTCAGAAGTGTCTGACCTTTCTCTTTCAAGTCCCTCTGGGTTTTACACACATTGCCCAAAACGCAATTTTAAAAACAAGAGACCGATGGACCGATGCTGAGAAAGTGTAAAGCTTGTCGCCTTCTTTATTCACAATTCAGCTCGTAGCAACATCAGCTGTTAAAATCAGTATGAAGCTTTCCTGTCTTTTTACTAATGACATTTTAAAGGCCACTTCCTGGGTTCGACTTATACACACGGCTGATTTATAACATGAAAGAGGGATGTGGCTCTTCATTCATAATTCCAGATCTTTGACCTGAAGATTCTTCCTCATGAGAATAAGGAGATTTGATCTGTTTGTTACATGTTCACATGCATGCTGTAGGTCAGGAGCTTCTCAGTCAGCACTGTGACACTTAGCCGTGTTTGTGAATCAATGCTTTTTTTTATTGTTAACAAAAAAAAAAACCTGACTGGCGATCTCGAATGAGGCAGACCAGGCTCATATGACAACACATGAAGAAGAAGTATTTTATTCACACACTCCATCACTTGGCTCATCCATCAGTGTGTTAGCTGCTTCAGGTTGAGGAGATTCATTAAAATACTGGAACATGAAATACAGTTCATATTTTTTTTTAATAAGAATAAAATACCCAGGACACAGTATATTCGCCAGCCACCTGTAGTCATTGAGGGCCGACGCAGCTTAGCTTCTCCCCCTGTAGCTCTGGAGCAGCAGTTGCTGTCTGAGGGAAGCATAGCCTTGAGTCAAAGCACACGGTTCCCCCCCCACAGACCACGTCTCGTTTCAAATACATTCTCCCCACTCAGTGACACACACCCGATAATTGGAGACGGCGTCGTCAGAAACGCGACGTTAGAGAAGTCGGACTCTGTAGCGTTCGTCTGGATCAATCCCTAATCGGACCCGACTGTTGAGGTGCTGTCCAGCAAACGATGTGGACCTCATCGATAACCGGGAGCATTTCTGGGGAAAACCTGGTCTGTTAGCTGGAGCAGGCGTCCATCCCACTCTGGATGCTGCAGCTCTGTCTGGAAATAGTTTATTGTAGTGGGCGAGGGCTTCCTGTGTGCATGTGAAATACTGTGAGATAAACGGATCGATAAAGCCAAACAAGATGATGAATGCAGTGAAGTCTGTGTGAAGGAGAGATTTTACTCCGTCTGTCAGTGTTACTATCAGGACAGCTGAATCACCGGGGAGGACAAACATGGCCGGCGTCAGTGGACCTAACTAATCCCCCCCCCCACACACACACACACACCCCTCCACCCAAAGGCACTGATGTGTGTTTTTCTTGTAACCGACGGTGCAGATGAGCGTGGGAGGACAGTTTGAACAGCTATGTAAATCAGTCACCATGGTGACTTGTGGTGGCTGGGGGTATTTGTCAGTTTGACTCACTGGCTGCCTTACCAGATAAATGGGATTTTTGATAATGTGGTCAAGACTCAGCTGGACTGACCGCCGCCGCTGCTGCAGGGTTTACGTCCAATTCCCAGCAGCCCGCATCATCCAGACGGAAATGTTTGCTGTCGCTAATCATCGCAACACTCCTGAAATCATTTGTGTTTCTTTACTTCGACCTCAGCTTGGGCTTGTTTTCAGCAAACGGAAGGATGTTCATTCATACTGGGAATTATGCTGCTACAACAACAACAACAAAAACATGTTCAATTATTTATTTATTGACTCTTTGCCGATCGGGTAGACATCTCTGTGGACAGCAGTAAAAGCTTTCATTGAAATGCACCACTGCTCCAAAAACACCATCCCATTGATGTCATCATGAACCGTATTCGTCAGACTTCCTCTGTAACTCTTGTGGAAGTTCCTCGTTTGTTTCAGCTCGAGGACAGTTCTGATCAATGAGCGGAGAATAAGACGTGTGTTTTACCGGGGAAAGGTCGGAGTTCGTCGTCTCTCCTTCCTCGGAGAGAAACGGGAGCAGTTCGTCGGAAAAGAGGGCGACAGATTTGCATGAGATGGCTAGAGAACCAGTTCTGACTCTGTTTGTTCCCCCTCTGCAGATCTAATCACCTGCTTGGACAAAGGAACTGATTTCCCTGAGGCAGAGTTCAGGTAAACAGTGTTTGCATTGTGTGGATAATTGTGCTGTGATCAGGCTGTCTCATGCTCATTGTGTTGTCTCTCTTTTTTTTTTTTCTTTTTTTTTTTCTGCAGTAAATACTGTCCAGCCGGCTGTTTGACGTCTACAGAGGAGATTTCTGGAACTATGCCTAATGGTTACAGAGAGGTGGGTATCCATGCAGTGTGCATGTGTATGTGTGCAGCGTCACATTAGTTAAAAATGCACGAAGGAAAAACGCAAACAGGAAGGTTTGAAGAAGTGTTGTGCAGTTTGGCAGCCATATTGGTGGTAGTTGAAGGCATGGCATTTTCAGCAGAATCATGGTATCCAATGCTGAGTCATTCTTTAACTGGCTCCCTCCAAAGCATCAACACATGAATAATTCAGCTGTTTGTTTGTGTTCACACATGCAGCTCCTCCTGGACATTTTGGGAGTTTTTCTAGAGTTTTCTGCAAGTGTGAAAGCGCTATAGGTATTTAAATGTCCCAGTCTGTTAGTATGGAACAGGTAAATCTTCATCTTTCTGCCTCATTAGTTCACTGACTTTAGTAACAGCAGTGTGTTCAGGTTCTTACATACAACAACAGTTTTGCATCATATTGGCAACAGACATATTGTGTTTGCAACAAAAGCATTCAAGCGAATTGGCAATACAAAATATTTCCTCCCACTCATAAAGTCTGCACATTTTTTCATTTCATTCTTTCTGTTCCCTTTTTTTTTTTTTTTCTTTTTTTTTTTTCTTCTCTTCCCTCCTTGTTATGCGAGTCCTGCCCTGATGACCTCACAGCGCCCCCGCAGTGCATGACGTCATAGGTGCCGAGTCTCTGGCTGATGACCTCATGCTCAGCAGAGCTCTGGGTCTGTTAGGGGAGAGGGAGGGAGGGGGAGAGAGAGAGAGAGAGATGTAGCTGGCTGAAGGCGAGGACAGGGAGGAGCATCGGGGTGTGCTTCGGGGAGCGAGGTGCCCCACAGGAACAGAGGAGGGGCAGGGTCAGCGGGTGAAAGGGAGGTGAGATAATAGTTTGGCTGAAAATAATAAGCCTCTAATCCAGTCCAGCTGCAGGACGGTGCTGAGCTGTGTGTTCTGCAGAGACACGGAGCTGGAGAGGGAGGCAGCGTGATTTAGAAGACGGAGAAACACATGTATGTGTATGTATGTGCAACAAACTCATCCATGGATGTGTTCTCAGCCAACTGTCTTCTAACCAGGTAATCCAGGGTCTCGTGTTCATGGAGTACAGCTTGTGTTTTAAAGCTCCAGTGCGGTGCATTTATGACAAAGATTCCTCCAGAAGAGTGTGGAAAGCTTCAGGGCTCCTCTGATTCACACTGACACAAACAGACCGTTTAAAGCTGCGCAACATTTATTATTAAATCCACCATCACGATCAGAGCCAGGGAGGCGTCGGTCAAATCTGATCGACCAATTCACATGGTTTAAAAAAAAACAAACAAACAGCGAAACTTGGTATTTTTGAAACAAGAACTTAAAACACATGACGTTTATTTTCACTTTTTTTGATGAATTCAACTATCAACTGAAATATGCAATTTTACTTTTTTCACATTTACAGAGGCTATAGAGCTTTCTAGGCGTGTGCGTGTTTGGTTGCAACATCATGACAGTTTTGGAGACATATTTCAGCCTGTATCTTTCGGGGATCAGCTGCCACACCCACACCGAGCCAAACCAAAAATGTGTTTCAGACATTTCTGACTCGACTCCACAATCCTTTTTCTTTCTTTCGTCCATTTTTTAAATAAACGTTTATATCCCACCTATAATATGTTAGTGTGTGTTAGTGTGGTTTCCTCTGTTGGAGGCTGGCTGCAGTGGTTTGGGCCAGCTCTCTGTTTTTGTGCTCGTGGTTTGGTATAGCGCTCCTTAAGGAAGTGGTGATTGGTGTTTTTTGGGAAATTTAAGAGTCACAAGGCAAAGTGTTGATGACTTGTGGCAGGATTTGAACGCTCTACGTGTGTGTGTGCGTGTGCGTGTGTGTGTGTGAATACGTGTGCTTGTCACTCTGTGGGTCTCCACAGAGCTTTTCCCCACAATCTCTTCAGCTGTGAATTCCAGTGTGGGTCTTTTCCAGTAATAAAATTCCTCCTCACTCGACCAGCTGTTCACTGAAGGAGCCTGAGAGCACAGAGTCGATCCTGTTTTGTCTGTTCGTCAGTGATGTGGCAGCAGGTTCGGACAGGAATGCTGCCCGCAGTGAATCACGGCTGTCAGTGCCCCTCGGTATCCTCTCTGCAGTGAAGTGACACGATGCTGACTCATCAGCCTTTATCTGCCACAGTCTGAAGGTTAAGAGCTTTGGTGTCTGTGTAACATAAATCCTTCTGTTCCCGCTCGCCTACCTTCAAACTCGTCTGCTCTGCAATTGTATCGACTCCTCGTATTTATCATTGATTTCAACCGTGTGTTAGTTATGTAAACTGGACGAATATCTGTGCAACAATGCAACCAATGACTCACTGTGCATCATCACATGTTCACATTTTCCCCTTTAAAAGGATCTGCATTGATGTCAGGACTTGTTATTGAAATATTGTTGAAGATGAATCATCGTCGGCCTGGTCTGCAAAGTTCATCAAACATGCCAAAAAACATTTTTTTAATTAATATTTTTTTGGTTACTGGCACTTTTGTAACTAGTATCCCTCCTTCCTCTCGTCCCATCTGTCCTGTCCTCCTCTGCAGTCCTCTCCTCTGTGCGTGGCCGCTGTCCACGCAGGCGTGGTGTCCAACGCCGTGGGAGGCAGGATCAGCGTGGTCAGCAGCAAAGGCATCCCTCACTACGAGGCCACACTGGCAAACAACGTCACGTCCACTGGGTGAGAGCTGCAGCGCGTCGCCAAACCTCCCTCCTTCTAACTTTGTGTTTTTCTCACTCCGCTCGAGTTATGACGCGTCAAAGTAACAAATCAAAAAGAACACAAAGACTGCTTGCGGTGTTCATAGATATTATACCGCTTTACATGGTGAAAACTGTAGCATGTCTTAGATCCATGTTCTCATCCATGTCTTCAATGTTTTTTATCCACAGAGGAACTTTGTCAAACAGCCTCTTCACTTTCAAGACCAACGGTACTTTCTTTTTTTCATCTTCGTTGTAATACTGTGGACGAATGTTGTGAATGTACCATCAGCGTTTTTATTAGAGTGAATTAATTGTTGCTGTCCATGGCACACTATCCGGGGTGCACGAACTAATTTGTTTTTACACTTGCCCATGTGATGCACTCAGTTTTTGTTTTGACTACTGCAATCTGTTAAAAACAATAAATTGTAGTTAAAGTTCCCATATTTTGCCCCTTTTAGGGTTCATATATCTATTTTACGTGTCTACTGAAGTACGTTCACAATCGCTAATGTTCGAAAAATGTGTTTGTTTTCATGACTGCTGAATCCCCCAACGATCAGTGTCCCTAGGCCTAGTCTGATCTGATTGGTCGGCAGAATATGGGACCTTTAAACCTTTCGAGCCACATATTCTGCGTGAAAGAATGCGTCTCAGGACCCCCTAAACCTTTGTGTTGTCGCTTTTTGGTGGTGATGGCGTCTCGTGGGTTTTTTGCAGGCTGCTACGGGACTCTGGGTTTGGAGTCCGGTGGCGTTGCGGACATTCAGCTGTCCGCCTCCTCTGTGTGGGAGTGGAACAACATGGTCGGTCAGCACAGCGAGTGGGCGTCTTCGGGTGCTCGTCTTAAGAGGGACGGGCTGCCTTGGGCATCTTCTCACAATGACCGACAGCAGTGGCTGCAGGTGGATCTCAAGAAGGAGAAGAGGATCACAGGTACACAGCCGCAGAGATCCACGACACGAGCTCAGTGTGGGAAGGAGAGGAAAGTCCAGCTTTATCACGTCTTAGAGGCGGCAGAAGCTCAGTCCGTAGGGACGTGTGTTGGGAACCGGAGGGTCACTAGTTCAAGTCTTGGCATTGAAGCAAAGTAAGGAACACTCACTGCCAGGACACTTCCTGAGTACTGCTGAGGTGCCCTAAAGCATCGCACCATAACCCCAGCTGCTAGGGGTGCCTCCTCTGTGTCCCCGGATTTGGGGAATGGGACCGCCAGAGAGACGTGTGAATGCACTACAAGGACAAGTGTTGAAACATTAGCCTGCGAACACACAATCCTCCTGCATCAGCAGCGTTTGTAAGCATGCTGACATTAGCATTTAGCACAGTCGCCAGGGATAGCATAACTGAGTTTTCTATCGCGGCTGTAGACGATGTGATGTTTTTTTTAATTCTCTATCTGTCACTGGCCTTTCTGTTCATACAGGCATCATCACCACGGGCTCTACTCTGAGAGAATACCAGTACTATGTTTCAGCATACCGGGTCCAGCACAGAAGCGACGGCCAGCAGTGGCACTACTACAGAGAAGCTAATTCTACACAAGACAAGGTAACACAAGCACCAAATCAATACAAGCTGCTCACCCGACAGTTGCATCATTGGCTTTTATGTTTTCTTTCCCTTCGATTAGCAGCAGATGGGCAAAAATGTCACTTAAGAAGGCTACAGAGACACATACTTGGGACTGTTTCCATAGCAACTGGTATTGACTAAAAGATGTTTATGGCAGGAAATGAGGGAAGTCAGTGGTCTGAGTTAAGTGCTGTGTTAGACGAGTCAGGACACGGGGGTATTAATAATGAATGGATATGGATTGAGTGGCTGTCTACGAGCTGCTCTCTGCTGGGATCCTCTCAACCGCCGATTGTGTGGAGGAGAGAAGTTATTAGCTCGCCAGGTTTGAAAAAAAAATAAATCAGGTTACGGCTTAAAGTGCATCCGTTCACAGTCTGAAAGAAGAATATGCGAGCCTCACTTTCTTTCCTCTAAGCTACTACGACACTTAAATCTCCGGCACAAATAATCGAGTTTGTTTTGATGTCGTGGTAGATTTTCCAGGGCAACATCAACTACCTGCACGAGGTGAGGAATAACTTCATCCCTCCAATCAAAGCCCGCTTCGTGAGGATATGTCCAACCACGTGGCACCAGAGGATCGCGCTCAAGTTGGAGCTGCTCGGATGCCAAATTCCTGCAGGTAGGAGAAGGTAGTTAACTTGAACATAAAAAAAAATAAAAAATAATAATTTCAAACTACATCCAACCTTTTCTTCTCTAAATGGAATTATTTGGACAGTGATTCCGAGGACGGAGCCATTGCCCAGGATCTTCTCCCCTCCTCGTCTTTCTCCACCTTCTGCAGGAACAAAACATCCAACCCAGCTTGGCCAAACCACACACACCCCAGACATCAGAAACACCACTATGCCTCCTCACACCGGCAAAGGTGAGTTTAAATAAAAAAAATAAAATAAAATAAAATCCCCTTTGATCTGCTAGAAATGTTTTCTATCTGGTGTTAAAGGCAGTGTTTTTTTGTCTCTGTTAGATGTGGCGCTGGCAGCAGTACTGGTTCCCGTGTTGGTCATGGCTTTGACCGCTCTCATTGTGATTGTTGTGTGTGCTCTGCACTGTAGGAACAGGTGTGTATCCTTTTTTTAATCTGAGGTAGAAAAGTCATCTCCCCCCGCCCTTGTTGCCCTGTTTAATTTTTCACTCTTTGCAGGAAAAAGAGCTCTGAAGGGACGTATGATCTCCCTCACTGGGATCGCACAGGTAGGAACTCCGTCTGCAGCACATTCTCGTCTGGCCTCTCCTGTTTTTTTTTGTTTTTGACGAGTTTTCTGGCAATCCCTGTGATTCTGCTGCAGACTGGTGGAAAAGCATGAAGCAGCTGTTGCCCTCGAAGATGGTCGAGGCCGAGGATTCAGTTCGATACAGCAGCAGTGAGGTGGGCCGGCTCACAGGGAGAGGAGCTGTACCAAGGCTACACGCTGAACCTGCAGGTAAATAATACTCAACACGGTGAACTTTGTTTAGCTGCTAGCTACTGCGTGTGTTTATTATACCAGACGGATTGTGTTTCTGAAAAGACGATTCCATTATGTTTATGTAAAGTCTGCAGATTCTAAGATAGGCGACTGCTTTGGTTTCACCAGATTGCTTTAAGCGTCCTAATGAAGGAACAAAACAGTTGAGATGATTTTAACCTCGTTAGACTATTGCACGATGCTTTCACCGGCTCGTCGTCTCCTCTTTTGTTGTTGAAGCGGTTGAATTTAAAAGGACAACGATGCTGACTTTTTGATGCAATTTTGCCTGAAAACGAGAAGTCATGATCCAATTCTGTATTTTTTTGCTTCAGTGTTTTTTGATGGATCGCACATTTTATAGTCTTTGCCAGCAAGAGCAACATCCGAGGAAGAATCCTGTTTTGAAGTTGTCTCAATTATATGCTGATTAGATTTGGTGGTCAAAAGTCGAATCACTCATTTTGACGTCTTCTCCAGAACCCATATGTCCATTGTGACACATTTTTCAACAGGCTGATTGTTGATGTCTCTCCTGATCTGTTTGTTAATGAACACAATGACGTGCCCTCTCATCAGAGTACGCTCAGCCCCTGGTCAGTGGTGTAACAACTCTGGGTGCCCGGTCCACCTTTAAACCAGACGAGGGGCCCGACCCTGGGTACTCAGACCCCGACCTCTACGACGCCCCCATCTCTCCGGACGTGTACCACGCCTACGCTGAACCCCTGCCCGCTTCAGGATCGGAATATGCTACACCCATCGTGGTGGATATGGGGTGCCACCCGTCAGGGAGCTCCACTGTGTGTGGTTTCATGGGTGCCGGCGCGGCCTCTCTGCTCTCACAGACTGACAGCGCCCACTCAGGGAGGTCGGCTTACGACACGCCCAAGAACGCCACTGGACAGGCCACGCCCACTGAGGATCAGACCTATCAGGTACCTCAGAATAAACCAACAGGACAGAGTTGAAGAGTCTTGGTTGCACATGGCCTTAATCCACCCATCACCCTTCAACCAATCCCAAAGGACAGAGATGGAGGGTTGTTGAAGACGGAGGAGGGGTGAACCTGTGAGCCCCAGAGATGGCGTCAGGAACATGACCTTAGCTTGAGATCTATCTGGAGATGTCTGTATTGCCTAAATGTTTCTGCATGGCCACAATCTGCTTGTGTAGTGCCATTACAGTCCTATCACTGAAACCCATAACGATGAATGTGTATGTGCCAGGAGTGAGAGACAGAGCGGAGTGCGGATGAACGGAGGGAGGATAAAAAAAAAGGAGAACGCTGACTACTATTTGAAAATACTTTGTCGCTGTCCTGTGATTCTTAGTAGTTCTTGCATTCTATGAAACTGTGATTTCCATTATTTCATTTGTATTCTGTTACAAGGTGAACCCAGGTTTGGCTGAAATGTGCCTGATGATTCATAAATCAAAGTGTTGCTTCACTGAATTAACTGCATGTCGCATTAAGAACCCAAAAAGCTCAAAGCCGAAAATCCCTCCCTTCTAGACAAACTAGCTTTCCATGGTACGTTTTTTTTTTTTTTTTTTTTTTTATAAAAGCATGACTTGAAATTTGTATAGTTCTAGCAATTCCATTTTTGCCAACTTGTTAGAATGCTCAGATGATTTACTGATATTTATTTTGAATTCACATCCTGCTGATGAGGAGAAACTCTTAGTAAAAACAGCCCACCACTAACCTCACTGGTTACAGCTCAAATAACTGGCTTTGCACTGCTGTCGACACCTTATTTACAGGATTAGGTGAAAAAAATAGTTTTTGTAACGCCGAAGACCAAATGTTGCCTTGTTTTCCCGTGTTATGCAATTTACAGAGCCAACGTCAACGAATGTGCCAACAGCGCAAGGTTAGCCAAATCAACACGACAGCAGTCTTAATTTAGGAGAATACTTTCTTTTTTAACGTTTGTTCCTATCCTTATGGTACAGAGACATGAGGTAAAAAGGTGAATCTGTTACAGGTGATTTTAAAGTTTTCCCCGTTTGTCCTGAACTTAGATTTTCATCGTAATTGTGCATAGTGGTGATTGTGTGGGTGTTTGATCTGTCCTAAAGCATTTGAGTGTTCCTTCCTTGTATCTATGTGCATCAACATCTGTATGTATGCGTGTGGTGAGTTGTTTTGATTTTTTTTCCCAGTCCTGTGTGTTTGTGTGTTTTTGTGTGAACTCGTTTTTAATACGGCGTCTAGTTGTGGTCGGATGTATTGAGTCGTCGTCCTCGTCTGTAGCACCAGTAGACTGCATTCCTCTCCTGTGGTACTTAATGTGACCAAACACTCTGGCAGGAGTGCAGATGGAGACAAAAACAAAACGGAATGAGCCGATTTCTAATACAACAGCATAGCAAACCTCACCTGTAGGGAAGGTGTTCTTCACACAGCTGTGCCACCAATCATGCTTTGATTAGGATCAATAACAAGGCCTTCTGTGTCCAGTTGTGGTGCTCCCTGGTCACAGAGGGATTGTGTTGATGTGGCTCTCACTGATTGTAAATAGAGAAATAAAGAGTTTTTAAAAGAAAGTGCTTCATCACAACCGCCTGTCCAAATCGTTTATTTTATTTAAAGACTTTCAAGAAAAAGAGCATGTTGATTCACATCAGTATAAAAACACAGGATATTAATTATGCTGTTAGCAGAAATGCTAAAACGTGCATATAAAACATTGTAGGTCATGATCAGTGTTTACTTTGTTTTGACACATGTAGCTGGGGATACAGATCTGCACAGTTACACTTCAAGTACAGCAGTTTGTAGACGTGGAAGGAACACTTTTCTTTAAATGTATTTTTTACAGCTCTGCTCTGCATCACTCCACAGTTGAAATCTGTTCAATGGTAAGTGTGTCCTTCACTGTTGGAAGTCAAATCTTAAGTAGTTTGACTGATTCTGTGATTTTCATCTGCGACTGTGGCCAACACACGAGTTCATCACCTCATGCCTGATTAGAAGGTTCCTGCTGGCTGAAGCTGGACTGTTAGGCGTTAGTAAGCCAATAGTCCATACTCTTCATGTTTCAGAGGATGAATATGGGGAAGAAAAGGGTACGTTTCTTCATTGTGTAAAAAAATAACAAAATTGTTACATAAAGTAAAGCTTCCTAGAGCCGTTACCACAGACATGTACATTAAGTTACAAAGCATTTTTTTAAAGGAAAGACCATTAAAGAAACATTAGCTGTAAACAATCATTCTGTAATTAAAAGACAAACGTCTGCAGAATCACATTTTATTCTCCCTGAAAGAAAACATTACAGGACTGACCTGGCAGTGGTGTTTTCTATGATAAACTTATGAAAGAATATTTTCCTCTTAAACCATTTTGTTTTCTTTTTACAATAATAAATATATTAATTATAAAAAGTATGAAAGTGAGGGTTCACCAAATAAAATTTAAAACACTAGGCTCAAAGCATGTTCAAACATGCAGCGTTCACAGAGACATCACACTTTCTTTACGCCACTCTCCTTAAACTTCAGTTTCATTGACAATAGTTAGTTCTGATCAAGCAATCTGATTGGATAAGAGGCCAGGGCTGGGACTTTATTGAGGTCTACAGCTGACAGCGTTTGTCTTTATTCATCATTGTCATACATCAGAATCACAGAACAGACCCTGATTTCACTGGTTTCATGAGACAACAAACAAGTGAAGGTTCATCCGCTCTATGGTAACCATGGACACGAACAGAGAAACAGTAGAATAGAATGTTTTCAGTTGCTTGGCAACAGTCTAGTTTGAGTTAAATTGTGAAATTAGAAATAATCTGTTAATGTTCCTGTTATTTTTTGCTCGTATATAAAGTGATATCACACTCGAGGTCGAGATGTTGTTCTGGTTATCAGCACTGCTGTGATTAATACGGCTGAATCACAGCAGTGTTGATATTCTGTTCTTTTTAAAACATGCCTGAACAGCATGGAGTTTTCCACACTGTCACCCCTCACTCCTCCATGTTTTTCCCGTTCTTCCCAAACTTCCACCAGACCACCGTGAGGACGACCGCCAACAGGAAGCTCAGGCTGCTGGTTACGAGGTAAGCGATGGGCAGGAAGTGGTTCTGACCTCCGAACCAGGTCAGCGTGGTCAGCACTACTTCCTTTCTGCCTCGGAAGGGCTGCACAGGGAAGTCTGGGGAGGTGGAGGTCAAGGCCGAATACAGGAGATCACAAAGAGAAGCAAAAACAGCCTCTGTCCATACAACCGTGTTTGAGTTTTTAACAGAAGACAAAAAAAGCAAAAACACACAATGGGACAAGTGTAAAAGATTGTAATCCAGATTGATGAGGTCACCATCATGTTATTAATGAAGCGGCTAATTCATTAACTGTTAAAAGAGCTAGTCCACCCACACTGCTTAATTTAAAAGTATTTTTCAACACAGGAGGTCGCCGCTTGGGATTGACTTGCTTTTATAGCCAGGCTTGAGTGGACACAAGAGGAACTGCAGTTTTTTTTTTAATCTTCTGTATCGCCAAAATTCGAGTTTGCCACTTGTGTAGCATCCTAAAACTCAGGATAAACCTCAGACGAGAAACAAATCTATGAAAGGATACTGTAGTATACCTCGATGCTGTAGTTTCCCACTGGAAGACCCTTAGTAAAGGGCTTGTTGACTCTGTATAAAAGCCCATAAAGCTTCTTGAAGTTGGGGAAGGCTGCCTCTCTCATCCACACGATCAGGTCTTCATTGATGAAGCCGTTGTTGGCGGGGTCCTGTTCATCGAGCTTGTACACAGGGTTCTTCCAGTACGGAGGCTTTGCTGTACCTTAAAAAAAAAAAAGAATCTGATGTACGATATCTGACATAAAACAAGAGGACTGACTAAATGCTGGAATACACAGTAAAGGTTTCATCCTTTTTTTTTTTTTCTTTTTGTTTTTTTTTTGGTTTACCTTCAAACTCTTGAGCGAGCGTCAGGTTCTCCGTCCTCGGGTTGCGGTACTTGACATTTTTGTCCGTGTACCAGGTGATGCTCTTCCTATACAAAGGAACGAGAACTGAAGGACCAGTGGGACCTTGATATTTCAGCGTGAAGGTGTCTGGAGGGACAAATGTGAGTTCAGAGGCCAGTGATCAGAAATATGTAAAGATGATGTAACGAGTGTTGCTCACCATTGAACATACTGTTGGCCACGGCGCCACAGGGAGCGATGGGGAGTCCTTTCTCATCTTTGTCAAACGGTTGACAGTACGTGCTGGGTTTCTGATCAGACAAGGTTAAGAGACAAACTGAGGTGGATTATTTAAGAACGTGAAGAAAAAAAAAAAAGAATCATCAAACGCAATGGTGAATCATTTAAAACAAGAACCATATTTAGCTAGAATGTATGCACATTTTTACTCCCCCTCATTTTCATGACAGCTGCAGTTTGGGAAGAGAAGATAAAAGGAACTTATCACAGATTGAGAAACAAACGAGATAAGAGAATGTGATTGTGGTGAATTTGCTTTGTCAGCATCAAACAAAGACGAGGTCAAATATTGTAGAGCACCCTAACATTCATGATTACCATGTTGAAAAGTTTGGTTTTCTTATATAAATGAATTACTTCTCTATCTCGACCAGTGTACTGCATACAGACTACTTGGACTTTATGTGTTTCTATTCATCACTTTAATGTTGGAATGACTTGTAAAGCAGTCTGTTCACATTGTGGGATATCTATCAGAACTTCATTAATAAGGTCCTTCTCCAACCGCTTCCAGCAGCACACTCGCACTCAGGCACCAAGTTTACTCTGACGTCACACCCACAGCTCAGTGAGGTGGAGGTGATACATCGAAGAGAAAGCTGAAGGATGAGCTTCCCTCACTCCCAATGAATAAGGACCTAAATATAGGCCGAACCATTTTATGTTACTCAAATAAAAAACTGTCCAAATAAATAGCTAAGCAGACTCCCTTAAATGACTACACATCTCCTTGTTTCAGTCTGAACATTCATGGTTCTTGTACGTCCTGTAAACAGAAGACACTTGACAGTCAAATAAAAACAAATCCCATTTTCAAACAAAGAAAATAAGTTAATTACATCCTGATTATAACAGGGTTTTTTTTTTATCTGTATGATACTGCCTTTTTAAAATAATCTTATTCAAAGGCGTTTGAAGTTGGTACGGGTGATAACACTGAACTTTTAGGCCTATTGTACGGAGCGTCTCCCATGACGACCAACAACAGGCGTTACACCTGATCAGTGAGCAAGCATCGGCGCAGACATGTTTTGGAGGGTTTAATTTCCCTCCAATCTCACTCCATCCTCAGAGGTTTTGGACGGCACCAAATCTTTGAATTGCATTCTGGGTAATACAACTTATTTCAATATAACAATCAAAGTACTTACAATACTTTCAGTGATGTATGCAGCTTTTTTAGAAGAGTTTAGGCTGAGCCAGAATTGGTTGACAAGGTATACAAACATAGCACATTTGAAATTAAGTTATTAGGCTTGAAGGAAATCACTCCTCTGTAGATATTTGGTTTTGTCATATTTGTGTAAAATCATGAACTAAAAGGTTTATTTGGTCAGTCTCTAATTGTTAACATGTTGTGATAAATTAGCAGAAAATAGAGGATCTAACCTTTAACTTTGTCTTCCTGCCAACCATCTGTCCGTCATCTCTGGAGTCCATGTACCTGCGCAGGTTCTGATGGAAGTTTCGGAGGCCGTAGTAGAAGAAGACGTCTCCCTGGAACAGCAGCACGGTTTACATCAGCAAACACACACAGGGTCATGACTCTCTGTCAGCTTTACAGCACGGGCAAGAAATCAATTCAACATTTTCCATACTGTGTTATTAGTGTTACCTTGAATGCTTTCTCGATAGAGAACTTCAAGGTGCAGATGCAGGGCTCGTTGGCTTTGCTCACATTTTTACGCATTTCAAAACATTCATGACACGTCCCCTCTGTGTAGTCCAGCTGAGAACACAATAGAGAGACTTTATAGAAGAGTAGAATAAACTGTGGAAAAAAACAACTTTCCTGTTTATCTAGCTCTAAATGTAACCTTGGATCTTTCTTTACATTGTCACTCCCTTTTTTTATTGCACACAAGGACATTGAGCAACTTCCTCACTCAGTCTCCCTCACACACACACACACACACACACACACACATACTTAGTGTATTTCACACGTTTAAAAGAAATACTAAAGAATAAGAGGTGTTAAATGTTCAGAAAGACGCTCACCTTTATTTCCTGTGTGCTCTGCACGGTGAGAAGCAGCCACACTCCCAGCAGCATACATATCAGAGCCATAAAGTAGAAGAACGGCAGCACGGTGTTAGCTGTTAGCATGGGAGACCAGGCAGGCAGCCTCTGCTGTTTGAAAGCTGAGTTATCTGGCCTCCGAGCCAAGGGCCCGGACTTGCCCTTCACTTTGCCCATGAGAGGGACCTTCTGCCGGGGACAGACAAAGAACTTCGACAGCCAGACAGTTGAAGAGCTGTCTGAGTGTGTGCTATCTTCACTTCCTGTTTTTTTTTTTTTACAGAGATATCTCCCTTCACACACACACACACAACGCTCTGCTTGCCAAGAGATTTTCCCAGCAGGCCTTGCAGAACGGGGCAGGCTGATGTGGTCTGTTACTTATTAACCACAATCCTTTACTTAACTACCTCTTCTGCTTTCTGTTAGCATGTTTCTTAACCTGTGGAAGAAAAACTCTTTTCCCTTTCACATTGAAATAACACTCAAGTACATCTTCAATACGTTATCTTTTCTGCAGTAGATGATTTTGTGGTTTTAAAACCCCTTCATGCTGCTTTAAAACACTATCAAAAGGATGTTATGATAAATGGGACTTCCTATTGGACGAGTAAACTCATGACCTCACATTTCTCAGTAGGAGGGACATCCCGAGGTCGGACTAAACAAACAAGAGGATGCTGGTTTCATTATGAGTCAATCGTTTATTCAACTCATCACAGCGCATCGCACGGCTATGAGAGCGAACAAACAACACGGCACATTCAACACTAGTTTAAAAAACAGTCAAAGGAACAATGCAGAGAGGGAAAAACAAACAGGAAGAGGATGTTGCAGCATGTCGTGACGGTCCAAACGCTGTGTGGATGTATCAGCACACAGCAAACTTCCCACTGACAGTTAAAACAGTCCGATTTTAACTTTTCCTTCTTTACACCCACTCAGGATCCCACTGTCCAGCAACTTCATGAAGTCCAGCTTGACCTGAAAAAAGGACATTATGAAGAATAATTCTCAATGAAAACAGTCACGAGAAAAGACAAACACTCGAGTCCTCAACATGAACTGATCACTTTAATAACAAGCTGCAATAATTAACAATTTGAGCCTCAAATCAATCTGGTAATCAGTCTTGATAAGTTTTTCAGTCCATCACGAGTTGATTAGACATCAAATCACCCGTTACTTTGATAACTGATTATTAAATTATTTTATTCCTGTGACTCAAATTGAATTGTTTAACTCTTCTTTGACTGTAAACACAATATCTCTCTCTGTCGAATTCTTAAAGGAAGAATGTGCAACCTGATGTTTGGCGACACCTTTGTTGAGTTAGCAAGCTAATGTTAGCGCTCTTTAGTTTGCACGTAGCTTCACAGTGCGTGTAAGTTTACACCAGACCATGATCTAAAAACGCTTACGTGACACTCAAATGAGCAGTGAGCACAGTGTGTTACTCTTCTTTTCTATAGTCCTTCACTTAAACAGCTGGTGTAAATATGACTCAGACAACAACACAGCCAGCACGTCTCGGCGTCTCATTATAGACCGTCATGACTCAGAGAGACAGATTTACAGATTGGATTCTTTCTGTATTTAAGTGTAAAATGTCGCACATTCTGCCTTTAAGACAAAACATGTAAAGTCAGGGTTGGTCGTTTTCAAAAACTAGCATCATTTTGAAAGTAGCATCCTCTCCATACTCTGTATTCACCCCCTCCCCTCTGCTCTCCCTCAAAAGCCACGCCCCTCACTTACATGCACATTGATCCAGAAGCATATTTCAGTGCATGCTTTGAGTGTGGGCTCGTGCATGCACGGGGCAGAGAGGCTTGATTGATAAAAAACAAACTGTCATCCGACATTGGTCGAAGTTTTTACGTGTTTACAGCAGCTACAGACGACGGATTTGTTTTTTATTTTTGTTGTTTTTTTCAGAGCATATGAATTATTCATTTCTGTCAGGACTTAAAGACAATTTTAACCGAAATGTTATAAAGTGTATCTGTGGAAAATGACCTACCCTGCCTTTAAGTGTCAGAAGTTAAAGTAAAGGACACAAGATGGCTTCTGTTTTACTTAAAAGTCCATTCACTGCATATTGGACCATGATTGCAGGTCATAAACCATTCTGAATGGTAGATGTGATCACAGTCAAGGAATGCTGGGTAAGAAAAACAGATATGGCTGGAAGAGATATTTTAGTGTCCTGAAGAGGTCTAACATTTTATAAAACATCCAGCTCATTTCACATCCAGCAGGGGGCAGTATCTCACCTCAGGAATGTCCACCATCCTCCGGAGTTTCTGGTCCCTCCAGTTCCAGTCGAGAACCATGTACCTCAAGGCCTGCAGGTTCAAACCCTCTGGAGGAAAAATATGAAGTGTTTACTCAAAAAAAAAACAAGACTTCAAGCACTTAGACTGCAGGACCAGAACTTTCACACATACCTTTCTCAACGAGAGCACTGATCCTTCCAGGGGTCCCTACTCCAATGTGTGTGACTCCCTTCTGCAGCAGCTTCACCTGCTCCTCTATCTGTTTAGAAAACAAGAGAAGAAGAAGATGCACTGTTTGAACTCTTCACTGCATGCAGTTTTCGTGCGTTTTAAACAGGCACTGTGATCTCTACTACCTTGATGTGTCTCGCAAAAAGTTTTAATGCCTTGGCTTCGCCCTTGAAGGTCGTCAGCTGCCTGGAGATGATAAGAAAACAAAAAAAGCACTTGTATAATTATGACCGCAAAGTTGCATTGTGGATAAAAATCGACACACGCCACCTCTGTGTTTCACCTACTTGATGAGCTCGATGGCTCGCAGAGCAGAGCTGCAAATGATGAGCAGAACCACAGAGCTCTTCTCTGTGTGCTGTTTATGAACCTTCGCCCACTTGGGACAAACTAGGAACAGAAAAAAAGAAAAAAGAGAGAAAGTGATTAGTCTGTTTAAAAGCAAGCGGCTTAAATGATTTCCAATGAGAGCGTCGCTCACCTTGTTTGAGATACGAGGACAGGCTGTGTGTCAAGTCATTGCTGGACAGGAAGCAGGAGTCTGGAAGATGATTGGAGGACAGAAGGTGACCTCGGTGAATCAACAGATCAGCACATATTAACAGAGCTTGGAAAGGTAACGGTGACTCACCCTGCAGTTTGAGCTCCTCCTGCTCGATCACAGAGCGTTTGTCGGAGAAATACTGCGCGATCAGGCTCTGCAGGTCTGCAGGGCAGCCTGGCTTTGGCTCCGAATTAGACAAGACATCTGTGATTGTCTTCTGATAAATAAAACAACAATCAGGAGAAGTAATGTCTACAAATAAAGCCCAGTGACTGCAGTTCCTCTTTTAAAGCAGCAGGTGTCACCACACTCACCTTCCGCTTTTTTTTCACTTTGGATGCCTTCTCATCCTCGGACTCTTTCTTCTGAGGGATAATTAACTCCTTCTGTGAAAAACAAGAAACACGATTACACCAGTCAGATTCATTAGCAACTAGCACTAATGGTAATCATCTGAGTAAATGAATATTATTTAACAAACACAACACTCTTTAACATGACTTCACCATGTATTGTATTGGAGCAGATTCATTGTGATCACCATCAGATCAACCTGACTTAAAGTCCCTTTAACTTTAATCTATGAAAGGATAAATTCACAATATTTGTAATCAAGGTTTTTATTGGATGAGAACTACTTAATGTATCTAGCTCTGGGATCTTATGGGCTTGTGTTTGGGTTTTTTTCCTCCTCTGACAGTAAACTGAATACATTTTGCGCATGGAAAAACAACATTTAAGGTTATTTCATTGTGGCTTTTGGAAAACACAGATTCATTTTCTAAAAATAAATAATATAGTTAATATCTTAATTGTTTATTTCTGCTTTGGTCTATTTTATGATTTGTCTACAGATGCCAAAAGTCGAGACTTCAAATACAATTCTACTTACAGACACAAACAGGGAAAACGTTAAGGATTCACAATGAACCGTCCGTCCATCAAATCAGAGGCGCGACTTGTCAACATACAATGAAGCACACTGCTCGGGGCCCCAGGCCAGTTAGGGGGCCAACAATGGCCGACTAACTTCAATCCAGACCAGTGGCTGAAAATGTGTTCAAAAGTTTGTAATGAGAGTGAGAAAGCGCCGTAAAGAGGAGACTCAGTCTGGTTAAAACAAAGTGAGCCAATGATTAAAGGGCCTCAATGCCTCATAGTGTGACTTTAGACTCCTGAAAAAAATGATTCTGTTTCAAAATAAATATTTATCTCATGTGAACAGCTTTGAAACGTAAAGTGACCTTGGAATTACAAGGTGTTAAATGTTTTGTATTAAAAAAATACAAATGATAATCCCTGACAATATGTATACAGTATATAAATATTTTGTTTGTGTTACGTCATTATTTATGACATCATTGTGATAAATGTTTGTCAGAGGGGCCCCAGAGAATTTTCATACAGGAGCCCAACAGACTCTACAATCACAACTGCAGCATCAACTAAAAAAGAAAAACGATGAATGTTTCAGGTTGTACGCAGAGAGGGGGGCGGACATGGGGACTTGAACCGACGACTCTTTGGTTCCCAACCCGAGTGCTTACACACTGAGCTTCAACACGCAGACGCTCACATTAAAAAAAAAAAAAAAAAAATACGGGTTGATTTGACTAGTTCTCTCCTTACATCAGACATGATGACAGGCAGATTTGGGGCAATTTATTTGGAAACATTCATTGACATCTCTTCAACATCCAGCACAGCTTTTCTAATTGTCGAACATGTAAAACCTAATTGACAGCTTTTACATCTGAAGGGCTCAAATATATTAAACACCTGTTCATTCTTTTTCTTCTTCTTTGCCTTCACTGTTTTTTCTGTCCCCGTTTTCTTCCTCTTCTGTGGTTTGGTCTTTACGTCTGTGTTTTCTGCACCTTGTTCTTCATGTTTCTCCTCCTCACCTCCTGATGCATCTGTAAGAAGAAAAAAAAAAAGAAAAGAAAAAGACATTTGGTAAACTTGGAATGTGAAAGAAAAAAAAAAAAAAGTTTGGCAGCTCAGAAAAACATTTTGAGGTTAGAAATATTAGTGGTTTTTGTTATGTACAGAGACGCCTGACCTCAATGGGCACCCTAGAAATAAAGGATCACTGTGGATACGAGCCTGCGTAGTTCGACTGTTTCCACAGTTTGGCACTTGAACTGGGGAGTTGGCAGTAGCACGGTGAAGTATTTAGGACAGAACAGAAAACAGAAATACTCAAACGTTCCCTGAGATAACAACAATGCAGCAAAGCTCAATCCAAGCATCTGGTTATATTTAGCCTCTCTGTTGCTACCACTTCTCCGTGCATACCTCTCATCTCATGCTATGAGGTCATGCTCAGACCCTCTGGCATACATGCATGCTTGTTCAAAATGCTTTAAAACAGATGCCAGATAGAACCGGGTAATAAATCTGTGCGTTTCACTGCAGAGCCCCTTCCTGAACGTGTACGTTCTGAATGCCTGTTCTTCTGCTTTGTAATCGTCCCCGAGGACCTTTAGTCAAAGAACAGACATGCTGACATCATCTCGCCTCCTTATTAAGAGCACAAGGATTTAAACATGTCGCACGTTTCTGTCAGTGCTGCACTTTTAAGTTGAAGATGTCGGTGCGCTTAATGATTGGTAAAGTCAGGGAAATCATCTTAATCCTGTGCGTGCGTGTGTGAAGGGTTGAAGCATGCTACACTTCTTGCCAAAACCTAATCAGACACAAAACAGAACATTTTTCAAGATTAATTGTTGGGTCGTCTTGATACGAGAATTTTAAACTTTGATATAAAAATAGTGAAACAGGTATCTAAACCATGGCAACAAAAGAACGTCCTAGAGACGAACTCTTGGGGTCACTTCTTGTTTTGTGTTTCTTTAATGAACAAAAGCTTGCTTGCAAGTTTAGCTACCTGTAGATGGAGTTCTTATTCCAAACCTTTGGACCTTTCCATAAAATCGATTGGTAAAGTCAGAGGTTGTATCGTGGTTGGCATCGGATGCTCCATCATTCACCGTTTAAGAAACCTCAAAACCAAAGTTCGAAAATCTGAGTGAAACAAATCACTGCAAAGTTAAATATTCATTTCAATGCAGTGACATACTTTCACCTGGTTTAAAGGAGCCATACACTTCTTGGTTGGCTGTTTTTCTTGAACTCTAATTACTTGATGCTGCAGAATGAGCTGAGTGATGCTTGGGGGGGGGGGGGGGGGGGGGGGGGGGGGGTATCCACTCTGATTTGTTTCAGCCATCAGACCAGACAGACAATCTCTCTGCTGAAGACCAACCCATCTATTGATCTGCTCCAGCAACAAAACACCTCTTTCCTCTCTCCCTCTCTTTCGCCGCTGGACTGTGGGAGGTCGGTAAGGATTCATGGAGTCAGGGAGCAGAGAACGAGGACGAGGACGATGTCAGGGGTGAGGAGGACTTCCTGTGAAGATGCCATGCGCTAAATGGATCATAATCCAGATGCACCTGTGCTACAGCAGGTAAGTAGTTTATGACTTTTTAAAACCCAAAACCCAAAGTGAAATCTCCTGACTTTGCCGTTTTGTGCTCAATGAGCTGTGAAAGAATCTACAATGCACCTTTGTGTTTACGAGTGAACCAAACCTTTAGATGTGTGAAGCTGCTGACGCTGCAGTCACACTGATGTTCAGCCTGAAGCACATTTCCAGTCTTACTGATGGCCCGATGCGCAGGAGCCATCGAGAGACACTTTTTAGAGGTGACCACTTCCTGATTCAGCAGGTATTAGATGTGCTGCAGGAGGCTTATAGTCACAGTAAACAGGATGCACATATTTTTGTATGGAAATGTGTATTTAAAAAAAAAAAAAAAAAAAGTTGCAAAGTGTCAAAGAGGGTGAGCGTTATTCATTTCCTCATGTGTTGAAATCTGAACCGGTAGATGTGTCTATCAGGGGGCTGTTTCGCTAAATCACCATGGATACCAGTTTATCATCTTCAGCTAGGTCAAACGAATGCAATCTAATGCAACAGCAGTGAAACACCTCGTCCTCTGTGAGAGTTGCGAGGCTCCGTTTAGCTAACAGAGATATTTTTCTTATTTAGTCGACTCTCATTTTGAAGTTTTTGAAATGTCTCAGAGTCTGATGCAACACATTTTAACAGCTTCATAAACGTCGGCCTAAAGAACAACTTTAAAGTTAAGTTGGGTCCAAACAAAAACGGAGCATTATCTCCCTGCTGAGGGGACGATTTAAAGCTGAGAAACTGAATATGTAATGTTTCTCTTTCTGTGTGTCACAGGACATCGAGCTTCTTTTATACCACTTTAATGAAGAGTTGAGTTGAGACACAAATTTAATCACAGGCTAAAATAAAGGATGTTGCCATACACGATTTCATGGAGGAGCCTGAGGGCCCAATTAAATGTAGAGTCATCTAATCAGCACACACAATCACTCTGTAATTAGTCATCTGAATACAGGTTCCTGGTATTTAAAAAAGGGAACCTTTTTTAAGTACCAGGAACCTTTTGTTAATACCAAGAACCTTTTTTAAGTACCAGGAACCTTTTTTAAGTACCAGGAACCTTTTGTTAATACCAAGAACCTTTTCTTAGTACCATGAACCGTTTGGAACCCTATGGTACTTTAGGTACCTGGTACATTACTTAAAGAAGGTTCCTGGTTCTACCAAAAGGTTCCTGGAACTTAGAAAACGGTTCCCAGAGGTGTTTTTTTTTTTTTTATACGCTCCATTTGGATCTTAGGAAAGATATGTGTTATTCATAGTAATGCATGTAGCTGACATGATTGACAGGTGGGTGTGATGTAACATGTTTGTCAGGAGGTTTAAAACTCGTCTCGGAAGGGACTTTCAGCACGGCGGCTGCTGTCGATGAGCCTCCAGAGCCGCAACAGATGGCCGACGTCACTCAGGCTTTGTTCATTCATGTAGTCTATGGTTAACATCTGTACAGTAACATAATGAGAACAGGTGTTTGATGTCGTGGAATGGTTTTAGTTTGTGCAGCGTTCGGTGAGCTGAAGTATGTCAGTTACTTCATGCGAGTTTATTCACCTTTGTGAAGACACCTATGACTCCTCAGATGCCTTACTCGCCTCTGTATGACTGAGGCTATGGTCTAAACCTGATCTATAAAAAGGAATCATAACTACACCAGTTGTTACTGCTCTTGAAAGACTAATCGATATTGTAGTGCAACAACAGAACAGTCTGTATTTATTCTGTTTCTGTGCTCTTGTGTTTCCTTCAGTATGTCAGCCCTCATGGTAACGTTGGATTATGAATGTTTTTGTTAAGCGAGAGGGCGAGTGAGTCTGTACTCCGTCCTAATACTTTCTGCATTATTTTGCATAAACACAGTTGATGTGCAACACCTCAGGCAAATGAATAGATTCAGTTTAAATATGCATGACAAACATTGACCCTGGTTCTTTCACTGGAGGAGAGAAAAGCTGGGGGATTCATTTAAAATCAAATAATGAATTGAGGTTATTTATAAAAGGCTTACGATGAGGAATGAAACGCCACATCTAAAATCAAGGGAAATGTTAAGCAGTGTGTTCTAAGCGCAGACGCCACTTTGGCTCCAGATGGTGGAGTCAGCAGGATTTTGCTTCCATGCATGCGGGGCAGTGAGCTCACAGCTCCGATGACCATGGATCAATGAAATGGACAGCAGTGAGAGAGGGATCAGATGAGGGGGAAATGAGGCGGCCCGGTCATCTTTAATGGCGGATCAATAGAGGTGACTGGTTTGAATGGGTGGTCGATGGCGCTGACTGGTTGTAATGGAGGATCAGTCGGATGATTGTTTCAGTTCCAGACGGATAGCTTTCAGACTTTTTCGGTTCGAAAGTTTGCGTGCTTCACTGTGTGAACTGGCGCCGTCTAAAACAAACCACTTCAAACTGCGTCGGCTGTGACCTCTGAAGAGCTCTTAATTACCACCTCCGTTGAATCCATTAGTGCGATTAAAGATACCACTTTGGCCCGGTAGAAGGATAAGACAAACCAATTAGACCTTTTATCTCCCTGCAGCCCATGCACGTCCGGCTATACAGTATAAAAGGTGTGATAGTGTTTGATATTTCTCCTGTGGGCTTCCTTCAATAAAAACAAGGGGAAAAAAACTTTCCATGAAATCAATTCAGTGCTTGTTTGAACAATCAATAAGTCATCTAAAGACATGGGCTATGGCCTGGTCTTTGGGAGAGGTGCGGGAGGATGAGTGTGTGTAGCAGTTATTGGTTTTGGAGGCCTGCAGCTTCCTCTCTAAAGCCACAGTATGAGCGTGTGTTATTGTTAAATCAATGGGGACTTTGGGCTGCATGAACTAAATGAACGAGCAGGCTGTGGTGGGATGTCTGAAGCAGAGAGAAAGAGAGATAGAGAGAGAGAGAGAGGCCGGACAGGATACCAAAGTGGTTTTAAACGAATGTACAGTTCTTGTACGTGTGAACTTTTTTCTCGTCTTTTAAACCTTCAAAATAAAAAAAGGGAACAGTCACTGTTGTCAGGGTTCGTTCAGAAAATCTTTTTTTCACAGTGACAGCTAAAAGCATGTTGGGCACTGAGTGAGACCAAGATTGACTACTTACAGCAGATTTCTACTATAGTTAACACATAATGGATATCGTGTTCTTTACACACAGAACATTCTCACACACATACCTCGTTGTGTTCTCTGGAGTTTTGGTTGTGAAATGTGGAGAATTTAAACAAATATCTGCTTTGTTTTCTCAACTAAATACACAAACTTTATTCAAAGGAAAACATGGATCCCTGTTGAACACTGCGTGGAGCTGAAAAGCTACCCGGAGAGAGATGGTTTCACTGTTGCGGACCCCCCACTGTAACTTTTATCTTCATATAGCTTTCCAGGGAGCAGATTTTCCTCTGAGGACGGTTTGTGTTTAGAGTGATGAATTTCCCTCGGGATCAATAAAGTATCTATCTATCTATCTATCTATCTATCTATCTATCTATCATGGACCTCAGAATCTGTTCCAAACCTCCACAGTGCACCTTGAACCACGGTGTAACGGTCCTCACAAAGACCTTAAAGGTTCTCCTGTTCTAGGTCCTCACGTCGCTTACATCTGGAGCTGAACAGCAAGCAGATGAAGATTTAGCACCAACGCTCACACACTAACACGGTGTGTGGGCCCTCGCAGGATATCTGTCGACCAGTTTTCTTTTTAAAATCGATAGGATTGCCATCTGCTATTGATACTGTACAGGTCTATGTCTCGCTTCTTTGTGCGTTATGATCTGAGTCTCTGGCCTGCTTTTGGGGAGGGGGGGAGGAGAGAGAGAGGGAGGTCATTTATTCATTTTTCAACCTGTTCTATTAATAAATCATTGTATTTAGCTGAATTTTAAACAGTTTCTAAAAGTACTTGGCCAGGCCAACAACCACGTTTGCTCCTTTGCTCCTCCTAATTAAGTTATGCTTGGCAATTTAACGTCAGCCGGAACCAGAAACAAAAAAACAGATAGCAAATTCAAAAGTGTTATTCAAATAAACAAGTTTTTTTTTTTTTTTTGAAGTGTCAGAAGTTGAATCTCAGATATCAGTTGAAATATAATTTGCAGTCCTATCCAGCCAGCTGACTGGAAGTGAGGGTGAAGAATGGCCAATAATTAGCCATTAATTTTTGAAAATGGTTGCCAATTGGAGCCTTGTAATTATTATTGTCCAGCGTGACCTTCACCTGATTAACTCCTGGCCGGAACGCTTTGATTAAAGCTCCAGACAATGTCACCGAGACGGAGCTAATCACGAGGTTACATAATGAAGACAAAGCTTTTAATCTTTCACAAGAACCAAATGAGGAAAATCTTTTCCGGCCCAGCCCTGACAGCATATTTGACTTATGTAATGTGGATACAAGCTCTGTTTCCCAATGACACTTTAACGCTTTATTACTCTGCATTTACTCTCCTCCTCACTGGTCGCTTCCCCCCCCCCCCCCCCCCCGGTCTAATTCACAGATCTAATCCTTATCTCTTCATCCATTCCTCTCCTGCTCCTTCCTAAATCCCCACACAGCACATATCATATGGATGATATTTGGAACACTTCTCTCTCGCTGTCTATCGATCCCCGGGGGTTTTAACACGACACGTGTGGTATTTCTCCTCTGATGTCAGAGAGTGAACAGCAGAGACACCAGTGGACGGTAGAATTTCACATTTTCATCGTTCGTTTCTGTCAAGGAAGTCGTGTTGAACAAAAGGACGACGCTGACATCAGGACAAAACAATGCTGACCATATTTCATGACATCACTGACCACCAAATGGCGTTGTTTTGCTTTGCGCAACTATGATTACAGTGTGATTTATGGAGCCGAGTTACAAGAATGTCGGGCAGACCACCTACCAGAAGAAGAAGGCCAAATAAAATAAACAACCAAATACATTGTTTGGTTAAGAATAGGCTAAAGCTGAATTTGCATGACCTCATTCCGTTTAAATGTTTGGCTCGGCCTCAACTTTTCTTTATTTTAGTTCCAACAACCGACACCCAAAAAAGAAGAAGAAAAAAAAAAGTCCAAACTTTAATGACTTCATGAAGACTGTCGGGTATGTAGCGTTAAACCGATGACACAGAAGTGATAATGTGTGTCCTCTTTCATCGCACGCAACTCACACTTTCTGCAGTCTTAAAAACCTCGAGTACTTTAAGAGGCAGAGTCACAGCCAAATCTTGCACGTACAACGTTTCAAGGCCAAGAGAAGCTAAAAAGCCATGCCAAGAAAAAAAAAAAAAAAAAACAACACACCTAAAACATTAAGAGAGTAATGTTTCAAGCTGAGAAGAACCGTTTATAAATCTTTCTTATAAAATATAAGGCCAACATTGTTAAAAAGAGTTCAGAGTGCATTCTCTGAAGATATTTTTGGGGCCTTCAGCTAAAGAGAGAAATGTTGGGAGGAAAGAATGGGAGACAACAATGCAGCAAAGGGCCGGGGACGGACTTGAACCCGCGGCCGCAGTGCTGAAGATGACATGGGGTGCGCGTCATAACCGCTAAGCTGTCAGCACCTCTACTTTTCTCCTGTTTCATAGTTTAAAGAGCACAGATAGGAAGAGAATGTCAATACGTAAGAGTCACGTGATCTGTCGCGTCAAATGTGAGACGAGACACTGACGAGATGCCCGTGTAAAAAATGTCTACTCTAAACTCTAATGGTAAAGTCCCTGGCTATGAAAATAACAGAGTAACACTTTAAACGGAGCCCAGAGTCATTACAGAGAATGATTAGAACAGAGGCAGTAAGGGAGGTTTATGTTGAAGTCATTAGCATGAAGCATTTAGCAGAACAGTGCAGCCTAAGCACACTCATAATCATAAAGAGCAACAAGCCGAGCCTTTCTGGTGACTAAAGACATTCAGAGGCTGTTCAACATCTCCTCGACTCGGGGATTATTTTTCAGTTAAGATCACTTTGACCAGCCATGCCTGCAGTACTGTGCTCACGCCAAAACATACATCAGCCAAACTGGAGGCCAAAGCGGGCTCCAGGGCACAGACGAAGCCCGCTCGCCTCCCCCCTCTGACAGGTGGATATGAGCTGCTCCTGGGGAATGAAAAAGCTCGAGAGCAGGGGTCTCAAATTGAAATTACTGTGGGGCCACAGACAAGGTTATTTGCTCTTTTTTTTGGGGGGGGGGGGGGGGGGTCAGTGCGTCTACCTCTCCTCTTGGGAAAGTAATGATGCTTCAAGGCCCTTAAGGTCCTTCTGGATTATTTTTCTTTATAGTGCATCTGCAGTTTTGCTTTCCATACTTCAACTCTTCCATGGAGGTCCATGGAACTCTTGAAAAAAAAAAATAAATAAAAATAATAATAATATATATATATATATATATACACACACACACACACACATATTGACCAATGAGTTAGGATTGGATAAAGATATGCAGAAGTCGGCTCCTTTTTGTCCCAGTTCAAATGGTTTTGGTTTTAACTGGAACTGGGATTTTGTGTTCTTCTGAAACGTGGGTTTTAATACTTCAGATAATAAAGCTGTTGTGTAAAATGTAGAAATGTGATATTGGGTTGGTAAAAATATAAAGTTCATATAAGGAGTCTCTGCATTAACAGTTCATTTTTCTCTAGAATATGAATATGCTAAATGTTATCAATACTTTGATCTAAACTTGGCTACACGTCAAACAAAATGCGAATTAAGAAGGACCTGACTGATATACTAGCCGACCTCTTTCTTATATTTATTTACCAACATCAATCACAAGTTTAACACGATCATGTCTGAAAAAAAACAAAAAAAACATTATTTTATTGGGGACCCATTTGATTTTTTTCAAGGGGAAACTGCACCCATGGGTCCCAGAGTCTGACTACCTCGAAACCCATCAACATGACTGCTGGCTAATTTCAAAGTAATAGGTGTGATCATTTGATGGTCCCAGCCTGTGACTTTATTACACCTAACTGGACTGTTAAAGAAGCCACCTGTGCGTATCTGCAGAGCAGGTTTTATTGAGGAGAGAGTGCAGTGAAAGCCTGCAGCCTTTACGTTTGAGCATTGCAGGAATGCTGGCTGCCCCGGGTTGTGTTGAGATAAATAAACAGAGGGAGCGAGCCACATGTGCTGCTGCTGCTGCCAGCCTGCCTGCCAGAGGACGGTCCCCACGGGGGCAACCCTGGCAACCATTATTGAAGCTGACTCTGGCTCTGAGCCAGAACTCACGTTTAGAGGCATTTCCACATGCTGGCATCGCATGGGAGTGTTGCTGAGACATCAGCATGCGTGTGCTCGTCTAGACGCTACGACCACACTAAAAAAAGAACAGCGCTTGACTCATGACATCTGTGTGTGTGTGTGTGTGTGTGTGAGGGGTTCAGACCTCATCACTATTAGTCAATGACACAGAAGTACAGTACATGTCTTGGCTTGAATGCTCACATTAAAGGCGCCATCAGAAGGGCTGAGGAAATACGTTTGTGTTGGCTTAACACTCACACTAAAGTAAACTGCCCCCAGACTGCAGCAGAAACTATGACCACCAACTCACATTAGCTTTGCATGTTGTCATCTTAAGCAAACCCTATAGGCTCAAACTACTTGAAATGTTGCGTTTGAAATGGGGGCCCCTAACGACAAAGGTATTAACTAAGTTATGTTAGCAGCAGGTGAACCAGTAGGCCGACGTGCACCGATTAGTTACAAGAACAAAAATCTAAATGGTGTGAGATTTGTTGTCATGTGGGAAGAACGGAGAACTCGAAGCAAGCAGCCTGGTTTTGGCTCCTTCCCCGCACGTCCACGATCATTCCAGCTCTATCCACCGTCCCGTCTCTCCAACAAAGGCATGAAAGGCTCAAAAGAATAAATCAAAAAAAAAAACGGTGCTTCTAGCAGAGTGCAATATGAATAAAATCAGCAGAACATGCAGCAGTCAGTGTGTGTGTGTGTGTGTGTGTGTGTGTGTGTGTGTGTGTGTGTGAGTGTGTGTGTGTGTGTGTGTGTGTTTTGAACAGAATTAAGTACATATAACGGCATGGGAAAGGGAATTGGTGTCAATAAAACCTTCTTAAATGTGTCCAAAGAAAACAGGCCCCGTGCCACCACATAAAACACGAGCACCAACTCTCATATGGTGTACTGCATTTCGTCATCTTTACTAACCGAATGCCAAAAACCGTTTAAATCCCCAAGAAGGTTCGGTTTAACTCATGACTTCAACCATCTTCTCTCTGACTCTCTTCTTCTCCCACCAAATACATCACGGAGAACGGGATCTTTCCTGGCCTCTGTGGCAAATTGTCTTTTCAGTGCCCCAGTGATTTCTGAACACATCATTTGACTGGCTGGTGCCTCGTGAAAACGATCAAGCCCCCGTCTGTAGCTGAAAACGAGCAGAGTCAAAGAAATCAGGGACAGCTGGAAGAGCTTCATCCGTCACCCTGATTGATACAGAGAGAGTATTAAGAGGAAGGGAGGGAGGGCTGACATCATCGGCCTTTCTTTCCGCGCACAGGCCGAGGGAACATACTTCGATCTGCACAGACACGATCTATTAAGAAAGCAAAACCGCGCTCACAAAACGTGCGCAGGCTACAGGGCCGCCTTCTGTCGGTGCTTGTCTCGCACAATGTTCATCTCTTACGTACCAGTGTTCACCCTGTTTAGAGACGCTCAAGGTTGCGCTGAGGCCTTGGTGACAACAAGCAGATGCTGCCCGTCTGTGTGCAGAGGAGGAGGTGAAGGAGAGAGAAAGTATTACTGCTTTCCTGTTCGGCAACAGCATTTCTAACAACAGCAGTAAAAGCTCCGAGGAGGTCTTAATCACAGTCTTAAAACAACAGCAGTGAAAATGAGATTTGTAGACATAACAGCTGATAGTTTTGCCGATTGCTTTTCACTATTTCCCCAAAATGAGCAACACAAGAGCCTTGAGTTAACTTCTCTAATGAAACTTGACCATCGGCGAGGGACTGAAAAGGCGTTCCCAGGCCACTGTGAGCGCTTGAACCAGAGAGGCAGAGCTGAGGAACAGAGCGATGACCTCATCGTTCACTAATATGAACCTGCTTGCTTTCTGTCTCTGAATATGGTAGGGGGGACGAGTCAGAGGAAGCTGGCCTGCATGAACTGTTTAGCTGATGAGATTTGCTTCAGCTCACACATACCCCGACAACATACACGCATCTTGCTCTCATATGGTCAGTAATCATGGTCCTACTTTCAGGCAACCGGTTTCTTTTTTTTTTTAGTCCCTCTGTTTGCCAAGTCGACAGTGATTGCTGTAAACGTGCTAAGAGAAAGACTCTGAGATGACATAAGCCTCCCTCAAAGCAATGCCAGCTGCAGGCTGATCCGTTTCACTAATGCTAACTGTTATGACAAGAGGCCTCCTGACTTCTGGTTAGCCAATACAGGCTTATATAATCTGCATCAGCCTGTCTCTTATTTGAGTCAAACAATGGCCACTTGTACTGCAAAAGACAAATTGTTCGACCTTGTTTAGCCTCGATGTTCAGAAGCACACTTTAACTTTTTTTTGGGGGGGGGGGTCCCCGTGTTGAGCTGCCGCCACTAATCGTTTCTTTCTCCAGTTCCTTCCAGGTGGACTTAAAGCCGTCCTGCACCCACATGGAGAAAGGTTCAAAACTATTTTGTGGAGCCAGGGAGTAAAGGACTCCTTCTCCATTCAACCCCATCCGCTAAAACAAAAAACAACAAAATAAACAAAACAAGAGGAGCATAATGCGAGACAAAGAAGAGAAGCGGCGGTGCAGCCGCACCAGAGACGTCCTGTCCCGTGACGACCTGCTGTTTCTCCTCAGTATCTTAGAGGGAGAGCTACAGGTGGGAGGAGTTTTTCGTATCCGGACACTTACAGAACTTTGCAAATTAAAACTTTTATTTATAAGCTCCCAAAGAGTCGACTTCTTGCTTCTTCTGTAAAACAGTAGACTAAACATGGATGACATTCATTATGGCCGCTCCTTAAACTGGTGTAAGTGCTCAGCTTTAGGATTTCTTTTGTGTACTTAAGCAATGAAAAAATGAAAGCAATTATTTCACATCTATACAGTGTTAATAATGGGCAGCTATTTAGGAAATCGAATTTTCTCTGATAGTTTCAGAACTCTCGACTAATACTTAATTCTAGGCATCAGAATCAGTAGGAGGGAAATGGTACCCCAGGATCTTCACCTGCAGCTTACGTAAGATGCTAAATGTGTTTGACTTGTGTTTGTCACCCCAGGCTAGGGATGAGGTAATTGCGGTGTTGAAATCCGAGAAGACGGATCCGGTTCTACTCGGGGCCCGATACAGTTTTGGTGGAGCAGAAAAGGTGCTGCGTGCCCTGCAGAGAGACTCCCTCCGGGCCCAGCAGGACCACCTGGAGGATGTGTACAAAAGACCGATCGCTGAGGTACCAACAGTCAATAGTGAGAAAATAGACTCCAGATGGAGCGGATAATCAAATTTAATGAGGTGAATGCATTACTGTCTCACAACAGAGCGTCTATTACTGCTGCTTCACTGCACAAATTTGTTATTTGCACAACAGGTGTTACATGCAGCCGATCTATTCCTCTGCAGAGATGATCAATCTGTACGTTTAAGGAGCGCCGTTGTCTGTCAGGATGCATCTTTCTAAGAGAAGCCGTTTCTGAGGAAACCTTTTCATAGGAAGGCCATTCGAGTATCTCATGTGAGCAGTATGCTGTTACAATTAAAAACACATTACTGTGATTTATCTTAACTGTCAGAAGCTCAACAGACATGCAGATGACTCAACAGGGGACGAAAGCATGTTTTTACATTTAGGTGGAAGTGAACCTTCTTCGGTGTGCAGCTGAATTCTTCAATCCAACGGGACTATTCTAGAATATATTTGTTTATTTAACTCAACTCTTGGGATGAAACTTGATTCATCCCAATTGAAAGGAAGAATGAAGTGGTTAATTCTTTCAGTAAACAGTAGTCCCCCATGACAAGATTAAAAGGAGGATATTTGCTGTATCTTAAAACATATTTGACCAGTTCAAAGATACTAACTACATAATCCTCGTCCTTCTAGTCTCTAGTATGAGCAGACAAACGAGGTGTAAAAGGTGTTACTGTTTCTGTTTGGTTCAGTCCACAGAAAAAGACGGATGGCAGATTGACATGACAGTTTGAGAAAGTTAAAGTTAATATCTTTCTCATATTCAGTTTTGACATTCCAGCGCACCTTGGAGCTTTTCTCTCCTGCTGGGCCGCTGTCCGCCCAAAAATCAATCAAAGCGGACAGTTCAGAAGTGCCGGAGGCTCATTTCTTTGAGAGTCAGTAGCTGAGCCGAGAACGTCAGAGCGGCTTTCAGACCAGCGCCGCTGCTTTGACGATGACCCTTCTCCGCTTCCATCACAGCTTGTAGTGAGCCTTGTAACCTTTGTGAAACTTGGATAGTTTGGTACCCAACGCTAGAACTTTATACACGTTGCCCTAGAAGTGTGTTCTTACCAGATTTCATTAATTTTGTCCAATGAGAAGTAGAGCTGTGGTAAGAAAAAATCAATGCATGCAAAAATCGAAATTTTTTCTTGTGAGATATAAAATCGATTCATAACTTCTAAAATCAATTTCATTACATTTTTTTTTTTTTGGGGGGGGGGGGGGGGTGTTCAGAATCATTTTGAAGCTAAATTCGTAACCCCAATCTTGAGACACGCAGATTCCCAGCCCTAATGACAACATGTGTTTTTCAATAAACATTTTCCCCATCTCACTAAATGTAGTGTTTGGTTAAAATTGCTTTTCATGTGCAAATGTCTAAACTTGGCATTCGGCCTTTCAACTGAATCAGCGGTTAGCCAAATGTGCACGCTACAGTTAGCGTTAGCACTCGATCCATAAAGTAAGACTGACATCAGCGTCTTCATTGCCGTCTCTTTTGTTGTCCCCTCTTTGTCTTCAGCTCAGCTGCTTTGTGGAGGCTCAGAGGCGCTCATCCGAACAGATGATGGAGAGCTTCCTGGAGGTATCTCTCGCTCACAGCAGGACTCTGCGCGAGCTCGAGGAGCGAGAGAGGAGCCACAGGGCTCTAATCCACGAGAGCGAGTGCCTGACCGCTCTACTGGAGCGGGACAGGGAGAGGTTGGTGAACCAAACCCTCGAGTGTCAGATGAATGCCTATGCAAAGATTGATATTTTGTAGCTCCCACTAAATTGGAGGCCTGGGTTAAAGCTCGACTTGCAGAAAATACCCGTGCCTCTCCGAATCCTTCCTAATGTAAAAGAGATGAGGATTTACAGCTAGTGCAGAGGAGGCTAAGGGATTAAAGTATTTCAGCACACTGGAACAAGCCAGATCAGAGCTCTGTGATGTTCACTTGTGCAGGCTTAGATACTTTTAGTCTACGTTGATCTGTAATGCTCTTCATGGCTGGGAGCAAAGGCGCTGTTTGGCTGCTTCATTTTTTTCTGCCAACCCGGTGACCTCAAGACTGTACTTAAGAGTTCCTCCTCTTAGACAAAGTCTATTACATCCTTGACTTGGTTAAACCTTGTGGCCGGCTTGGCTCTGTTCACTCTCCCTTGTAAACACATAAACATGCTGTAACATGCAATTACACGTATGGTCTAAATTGGCACCCTTCACCCATTTCAACAGAACCACACAGCACATGATGAAGCCTTCTTCTAAGCTAAGTAAACGGGCTGAGGCTTTGCTGCTGAATAGAACAATTTTGCTTCCTGAGCACAGAGGACATTCAGATGTGGCCTTCGGGTAGAGCAAAGTCTAAAATGAAGGTGGAGCTCGTGTGCCGTTTGAGGCCCACGACGAGTTCAAGTTCCTGGTTGTCTCGGCTCATGCACCGGCAGAGTCCACTCTGTAATCTAGCTGTGTAGAGACTTGACCCACACTGGGCTTGCAGCCTTGGGAGGAGACTAGTTGTCTGCATCTGCACGCCAAAGCGAAAAAAAAACACTTCACTGATCCACAACAGGCATACGCGCAATTAAGGGCCAAAAATAGTGATGCCAGTAGTGATCAAGTTTTTGAGAATTCAGTCTCTCCACATACAGCATGACCACCTCAAACATCCACACATAAAAGGTTCTGAGGTTCATCTCGGCCTAATGATGATTAATACACGAGTAGACAGACTGTCTGTGGTGCAGGGTGAACCCTGTGTGGCTCATACATTCCTGACTGCATGAACGGAGGATTTTCATCTCCCCGCCCGCCCGCCCGCCTTCATTAATTCTCCTCATGAACGGGTGTTCGCAACGAAGCACTTGAACTTTTCCGGTAAACGGGCCGAGGCCGTAATGCTGCTATGATGTTGTTGTTCAGTTTGACTGTCAGGGAAGTCTTTGTTTATCGGAGACCAAAATAACTTCAACGTAACTCCATTTGTCTGACCCTTCCTTTGCCAGCCGAGAGGTGAAACAATTTCCCCGATAGATCCTGAGGTCCATCGTCAGGACATTGACCTGCAATATGACCTACCACTGTGTGTTTGGGCCCCACGACTTCTACAACGCCTTCAAGTGTTGAGAATCATCATGTGTGATAAAACGCACTGATCAAACAATGCATCTGGTTATTGTTGACGTCCATGTCATACAAACATCTATTTATCAAATGAACTTTTCACTGGGCTTGTGAAAAGTCTGATGAGGAAAGATCTGTTTGGATCCATATTAAAAACGTGAGTTACACCTTTAATCATATACCTAAAAAGGAGACACACACACACACACACACACACACAACCCTCCTTCATGCAAATTCCCCATCAATCCACAGAAATGCTCCTTTGCCTTGTATTTATTTAAATTTCGTCTGAGGCACTCAAATTGAGTTTATAGTCCCCCCTCTTTGTGTGCGCTTCAGCTTCTTTCAGCTTGGCACAAACAGGTTTAAGCTGAGTCACTGCTTGCATTTATCCACGGGGTAAACAACACGCTGCACATGGCGATACGCCTGTCCCTTTCATCTCCCTCTTCATCCTGTCCTTCTTACATCCCGCTCTGCAGTCGCCTAAATATTTCACTGAAAGAATTCCCACTCCTGCTCCTTTTCAACTATCTTTCAATCTCCCTCCCCGTTTCTTTTTCTAAAGTGCACGCTCTGAGCCAAGAGAGAGCCTGGCTTTAAATCCGCACCCCTCTTTCTTCTTTCACTCCCCGTGAAAAAGTATGTCGGTGAGGTGCCATGTGCAGAGCAGATGACCTGTTTGAGCTGCAAACTATACGCTAAATTCCAGTCACGGCATATAATCACTTTATGCCACAGAATGATCCCCTTTGCGTGTCAAAGGATGATTACATCTGCACATCACAATGCCACGATCTGGTTGTTCCAACCTCATGCTATCAGAACATGCTCCGAGTCCTTGTGTGTGTGTGTCCTACGATGTGTCACCAGGCTGACAGCATCTTAGAATAAACCGCACACACATGTTCAGCTCCACAACAGACATGCACGCTCTGAGTTCTGAATCCAAAACACTTCACAGACGCTATCACACACCCGCAGAGAGGAAAAAAAAAAAAAAACACTTTTAAACTTCATGTTTTCACTCTGCACTGATGTGGCCTTCATTTGGATTTATCATCAATAAGGGCTACAGGAATGCAGATGTTTTGGGAAAACGCTGAAACGACTAAGAGTCTATGCTATCCACTGTTTGACAGTGCTGTGATTTGACCAGCTAGATAACAGCTCACAGTGACATCGCTAACATTCTCACAGATGTCATGGCTCATGTTAACAATGGTCACCAGCTTACTGAACAGTGGACGCATACTTCCATGACTGGCTGATGGAAATATCTTCTGTTTCGTTTATTAGACACAAATAAAGTGTCGAGAAATCACACACACACACACACACACACACACACACACACACACACACACACACACACACACACACACTGCAGTAATGTGGAGATGTCAGAGTGCACTGGTGGAGGTCTGGTGCCCTGCTCAAGGACACCTTGGCAGTGCTTAGGGGAGTGAACGGACACACACGGAGCGGAGATCACAGAAGTGTTAACAAACCGTACAAATCCATCAAATAATTGTTGAAGTATTTGAGTCACGTGGACCAACAGACAAACATGCTACAAAAGCAAACTGCTTTCATGGTCCAAAAAAAAAAAAAAAACATGTTGGAAGAAACATTTTCCTAAAAGGAAAAGGACAAAGTAAAATTGGCTGTGCTGCAGCGGAAACCCACAGCTGCTCTGTCCATCTCTCACCCTGAAATCCACCATCTGCAGGCTCAGCCAATAATATGTCAGGAGGAGCTGTGCATAAATTATCATAGGAGTCTGGCAGTGCACCACTTTAGAGCAGAAACGCTGTTGGGCTCATTTATTAGCTGTAGCAAGAGTCTGAGGTCAGTTTAGTCATTCCTTCAGTTTTATTAAACTTGTTGATAAATGAAGAGAACAAAGCGCGGAGCAGCTGCTTTCCCTTTTTTGCATCTCCAATATGGCTTCTCTCTGACCCTTTACAGCACACCTGAGTTTTTTGTCTTCCAGAGGCAGAAAAACTCAATATCTCCAAATTACACCCGTGGATGAAAATAGGAACGCGCTCCTCTCGTATAAAAGGGGAATATTACATTTTGACGATGTTTGTGGGTTTTTCTTCGAGTGGAATGGCCAATGAGGGATCGGCCTCATTCTTGTAATTGAGGACAAGCGCTGCAGATGCCAACTCCTCCGAAGAGACGGCGGACCTCGTGAACTCTGGTTTGGGAGTCGGTCTGCGGCTGAAATCTGGGGGAATGAGAAGGATTCTTGATTTCACATTCCACAACGAGAAAAAATATCTCGTCTTATTGAGGCCTGTCCTTACAAAAGACTTCTTAGGATTTTACAGGCCGAGTTTTTAACGAGACATACTTCTGATCTCATCAACTAACGACTGGCTAACTAACAAAGCTGATTATTAATTGACATGTGAAGCGCTTCAATGTTTCCAGTGCGTATTAAATTATATTTAACAGCGTGTTGTCTACAGATGGATTATTCACTTCCATGTATTTAAGTTCAGTATATTGTGCTAGTATTGTTTCATCTATGAAGAAGTCAAACTGCTGGTCCACGTGATTATATCAGAAGTTTTCATTTTCCATCAATAACTTTAATTTAACAATGTTTTGTAATGAAATGCAGAAATGTTAATGAGCTCAGGACATTACTGCTGTTAGCTAAAAAAAAAAAAAAGGATCTACTCATGCGCTGCATATAATCACATGTAGAAAGAAACAAGATATTTTCCTGAAACATTGGTTGTCTTGATATTGAAAAAGCCAAAGAGATATCGGTTGCAGAAGAGTAGCAATATATGACTAAAGTGTATTTCAGCAACACTTTGTTTGATGGACCACTTAAACAATGATATCGGCCG
Organism: Symphodus melops; assembly: GCF_947650265.1. NCBI lineage: Eukaryota > Metazoa > Chordata > Actinopteri > Labriformes > Labridae > Symphodus > Symphodus melops. Next base: position 6,240,149 of record NC_136702.1, read on the forward strand.
ATATCTGCCCTGTAGACAGGAAAATAGTGGAGCATGAGCCAGAGTTTAATCACTGCTGTTTATTTGTAGTCTTAAATCAATCGAACTATGGCATCTAGCATCGCTAACTACTGATTCAGAAAAGAGGTTTTCATTGGGCGGATACAATCTAGCTCTGACTTCCATTGTCAAACATTTGAGAAAATGGCGACATGATGGAGACTTGCACCAAAACAATTCATAAAAACACTAAAAAAAAAAAAAAAAGTCGGTATCAGAGTTATTTCAAACATCACTATCGGCCCTGATCCTAATTGGTGGATCTCTACTTAGTTGTTTTAGCAATTTCTAAATTTCATTTAAATATATTTTTTCAAAATCAATTGTCAATGAGATGAGTTTAACATTTTACAAAACAGAAAAAACGATACACTTAGTTGCCAAGTTATTTTGCTAAAACTAATACAGCCAACTTTCCTGGATAAAATAAGTATCAAATTCAACTCCACTCCAAACTATACGCTGGACAAAAGGTGAGCTAACAAAAGCTAAAAACAGTCTGTCCATTAAAGCCTGACCATAAATAAAAGTACAGGGTGTGGGCCAACGCAACCCAAAGACAAGTCAAGAGGAAATGTCATCAACCAAAGTGAACTCGGACCGAGACAGCCAGCTTTATTATTACCGTAATCACTTAAAGGATAAACGAGGACGCCAACCGGACGCAGAAATCAGCCGTTACCTCACTGACTAAGGTCACGCGGAGAGTTTTTACCGTTACCTCACTGACTAAGGTCACGCGGAGAGTTTTTACCCTAACTATCAAAGCAGCACATTGTCACAGCGCTTTCAGGTAACAACAACTACAGCTGTTTGGATACCAATACTAGCATCAGAAATACCTTAGGCTAGCAGGTGCAGTTTGCATTTTAATGCTCAATAAACACAGATTTCAGAAATATAAGCTCTGAAAAACACTAGTATAAATCATCACAGATCAGTACCCCTTTAAACTACCGTCTAAGAGAAGCAAGAACAACCTGTTTAAGGTTCATGATCAAATGACCAAAGCGAACAACCTCGCAGTGGGAGCAGAGGGTGTAACCTGATCATTCAAAACCACAAAAATAAAGCACGTTTATTCCAGAAGAAGGATTCCTCTAGAAACTTTGTTTGGACAAGATATCAGGAGGGGCTGCTAGCTGAGCGCTCCCTCATGCTTTTTAAACAACTCTGTTTTGTTAAAGAACAGAGCTGCTCAATCTGCAGCTGACAGAAACTTTCAGTAACCATGGAGACACTTGTTTGCTTGTTTCCTCAGCGCTGACGTAAACGGTTTAAGAACGTGATCCCGTCTTTCAGCAAAAAAAAAAAAGAAGAAAAAAAAAAAAGAAGCGGTCGACGGCATTAATGAGGTCTGTGGTGAAAGTAGTTGGAGCTGTTGTGAAACGGCAAGCGTTCACAGCTCTGTTTAAAAAGATGGTGAAACGATTCTGTAGAACATAAACGTCCAAAAAGTGAAGTTTAAGTGGCTCTTTTGGGCTGTTTTGTAAATTCTTGGGTGATGACATCATAACAAAGAGGGGAAATAGTTCTTTTAATTGGCGACTAGATGGGCTGCTTGACAGAAAGAAATACCACCAGAGGTATTTTTCCCAGTGAAAGCAAGAACTTGGAGCCATAATGTAAGTGTTCCCGGAGGAGAGCGTGCGTCACCCAAAGACATACATGTTATTTTTTCCTCCTGCTGCACTGGAAGGCACTATCATCGAGTCAGCTAAAACACATCCTTCACTTTTTCCATTATGCTTTTTTTTTTTTTTGTCATTTTTGTTGTGACAGACGAGACTAGCAGCGAGAATAATGAGAGTATAATCTGTCATCCTTCCCTGCTCCACTGAACACAGAGATTTGATTTGAGTAATACCTCAAGAGAGCACGGGGGGAAACCGAAGAAACCGGTGATGGCAAGAGGAAGGGAAAAAATTGCAGTTGCAAAAAGCAAATTGCATTTTGTACCGAAAAGCAAAAAAAAAAAACAAGGGTGAAAAACAGCATGTGAAAAAGAGAGAAGCAAAGTGTGGAGGAGAGAGAGAAAGAAAGACATATGGGTGTAATTGAGGGCTGATGAACTGATGATGTCATCTTACAGTCAGGTTATCAGGCCCCAGGCAAGGCAGATACAACTCACAAAACATGTCTGGTCTTAAAACATATGAGAACACCAACTTCACACACACACAGCAGGTCCCAAATGATGCCGTGTGCACGCCGTCAGACGAGCTCCAGCGTCCTTGAACATCCAGAGTTCGGCCTAGGCTCTTCTGCAGCATAGTTCACATGTTTGCTCCGGCTAATCCTGCAAACGGAGAGAGTAAGCCTTCTCCAGTTTGTCTTTGAACACACAAACACACTCTGTCCTTCCCATTAGCCTCTTTGGCATGGCTACACAATGACCTCATCTGGAATGGGCTGAACTCCAGTAAAAACACACAATCACACTCGCACACATGCACAGCGGTAGAGCCTGTACAGTCCCATATAAGGACTTGCTGATGATGTAATGGGCGCCACTGACTGCCGAGTGAGACTCGGTGTGCAGAGCACTTCTCATAATGTTTGGTTTTCCGGATGGAATGTCCACATCACTGGGATCTCCGGGAAAGGGAGAGGTGAAAGAGTGAAGACTTTTTATTCTCGGAGGATTGTTTTAAAAGGACAGAAGCCAACAGAGCAGCACAGGTAGGACAAGTAAAAACAACTTGTGAACTGTGGAGGGATATAACACACATTTTGTGAAGAGTTTGTTACTTTTAAAGTCGCTTTTTACGGCATGTTGAGATCATGAGTGAAGTGCTGACTGAACTTCTGATAAAAAGACAAAAGACCTATCGTTCTTGTAACACGTTTTTTTTTTACAGACGGGCGACAAAAACAAAATATAATCTCACAGAATGCATACACTGATGTTCAACAGCCGTCAATTTACAGTTCATCCACCCGCTTCATTCAAGATATTACATCTTTTTGAGTTTCACCATCTAAAAATCACTTTGAATGTTTCTTTAACGTAAAAAGTAAAGGTGCTCTGTATGGGTCCTCTACCCAAAAAAAAAAAAAAAAAAAAACAGTTTCCAAGTTTTTTAACGTAACATTAGCAGCTCTGAAGACTTTCTCAAAGAGTCAGGAGCAACTCTCCGTACACTGCTTGGAACATTTTCAGCCCGATCACATGGAAAATCATGTATCCAAGCATGGAATGTGAAACTGATATTGACTTATTTCTGCTCTTAGTCGACAAAACCTGCAAAACAAACCGAACATTTCTGTGAGGGGATTGATCCTTCATCGTAACAATCCGCTGTTGATGGCTTACTTTGATTTGTGGAAGCGACCGAATTTAATATACGGCGCACATTTGATTTAATTTGTACATTGTTGGTTTGCATCTGGGGAAATGTGAGGAGTGACAGCACTTTTGTAGCCAGTCAGTAATTACACATGGAACAGGGGGGGAATTCCTGTCTCTCCAAGCTGGAAATGGGGTAGCGTTGGTTGCGCACAGGAGGGGGGGTGATTGGGTGCAGCGTTGAGGGTACTCAAGGGTAGTGGAACTTCTTAATTAACATGCACTCCCTGCCAAGGGACCATCTGCTGTGACAGTCAGGAGTGCTACAAAGAGAGTGCAAAACAACATGCACGACCATACCTATATTTTTTAATGGGTCATAACATGCTAATTAAGAGACGAAAACGCCAATAATAACGTACAAATGAAAATGAAGTACAGCCCTTGCAGGAATTTGAGGTGGGAGGAAATAGTGGTTCAAATTCCTCTGCGAATGAAACAAGTGTTTATGCTGGAAACACACAACTAGAGAATTAATTGGCGTTTCAAAAGTGGGGCCAGGAGGTTAAGTATAAACAAGAAAAACAGTTTCCTTGGAAGCAGAAAGAAGAGTGAAATTATATAATAAAAAAAAGAAGTCCTTTTTAATGTGTGTAATTTGTTTTTCTTTCAGACTTCAGCTCCTGATCGTAAAAGAGAGAGAATACCACGAGATACAGGAGGGGAGAAGTGAAAAAGAAGTATTAACTCTCAAGGACGAGCTGAACAAGCTGAAGGCTTTTGCGCTGCTGGTTGTTCGGGAGCAACAAAGTCTGAGCGAGCAGCTGGAGGAACATCGCTGTCGTGTCAAAGAACTGACTGCAATCACCGACCACATTGAGCAGGAGGTCAGCGCCGCTCGCCCCGCTGAGCGCGAGACTCTGCGCCGTGAATTGGAGCTCAACAACCACGTGTCTCTTTTCAAGCACAGCCAGGAAACCATGACGGCGCCGAGCCTGCTGTCAGAGGTCGAGGTGCTGAGGAGGAGGGTCGTGGAGATGGAGGGAAAGGACGAGGAGCTGATACGCATGTGGGACCAGTGTCGTGACCTGGACCGCAGACTGGGGCGGGAGAGCAGCTATTGCCGCAGCTTGAAAGTGGAGGTGGATAAACTGACGGGCCGAATCAGTGAATTGGACAGGATAGAGGGGGCTTTAGGGAAGAGCAAACAGGACTGCAGTGTCCTGATGGGCAGCTTGGAGCAAGAGAGGGAGGTTAGCAAGAGGCTGTCGGCTGAGCTCAACACTCTGAAAGTTAGGGTGAAAGAGCTCGAGGCTGTTGAAAGCAAACAGGAAAAGAGTGAAGCAGTGATTAGACAAGACCTTGCCAAGCTCAGATCACTGACTGTCGCTTTGGTGGAGGACAGAAAGGCTATGGCAGAGAAGCTCAAACAGGCGGAGGAAAAACTGAACAGGAAGGAAGGCAAGAGGAATGAGCAAAGCAATTTGGCAACAGTGACAGAGAGACTGAAAGAGGAGATGCAACAGGCACTGGGCTGTAAGGCAGAGTTAGAGGGGAGGATTAGGGACGTAGGAAAGGAAAAAGAAGAGCTCCAGGAGCGGTTTGAAGCCGAAGAGGAGAGGAACAGAGAGCTGCAGAGTAAAATGACCATAATGAGAAATAGGCTACAGGTGTTGGAAAACAGGAAGGAAAAAGAACTGAAGTACACGCATAGTTCTATTCCGAACAACACCAACCATCGGTGCCAAACGGAGGACAACAAAGTCAAAGAACTGACCCAGGAGCTTGATAGGCTGCGAAAGAGACTGCAGGACAAGGAGGTGCTGGAGGGAGAACTGATGCAGGTGGAGGAGGACTTTGAGTCCCTGCAAAAGAGGTTCAAGGAGGAGCAGAGAAGGTCCCAGGCTCTCACAGAGGAGCTCCAGGCGTCAAAGAGGGAGCTCTCCAGATACGAGCAGGCGGAAAAGCAAGACGTCAACCAGGAGCACGTCCTCCTTTGCCGTCTTCAGAAGGAGCAGGTTCGGTCGAGGCTGTTGGGCAGAGAGGTGGACGCTTTGAAGGAGAAACTCCAGAAGCTGATGGGAACTGAGGAGTCCATCTGCAGGGTTCAGACGGACCACACCGCGTTGCAGAGAAAGCTGACCTTGCAGGAAGGGAGAAACAGGGAGCTGGCGAAAGACATGAAGGAACTGAGCAGCGAGCTCGACAGGTACAGACAAATAAAGAACCTTTCGCCTGGGGCAAATGGACAGCACTTTTCTGACGTTCATCACACCACCAAAGAGGTGCAAACTGATCCAGCAGATGGCCTGCCTCCTTACAGCGATCAGAGCAAGAAAGCAGAAGAAGACCCCCAGGAGGAGGACCTAACCCACAACGAGGAAGTCTCAAACAGGAGAAGCTCTCTCGTCAACAACCTCAACAGCCTTAACACTGCAAACAATAACATGATCCAATACAGCAATCAATCAGCCAATGGCAACCAAGCTGCTAATGGTGAGCTGATGACGTTAACGCACACGCCAGGGCAGCCCTTGCACATTAAAGTAACACCTCATCATATCCTCAACACAGCCACGCTTGAGTTTAGCAGTCCGACAGGAGATGCCGCTACGTCCTACACCAGCACTGCCATCATTCCATCGAGCGGCGCCTCCCCGAAGCAGAGAATCACCATCATCCAGAACTCCTCTCCTCTCGCAGTTAACACTAAGAGCCCGCCCTCAAGCCCAGACCGCAGAGTCTCCCCCACAATTTCGCGGATGCTGAGCGCACAGTCTCCACGCTCTGCGACACCCGACCAAAACAGCTCCCCGATCCAGATCGTGACAGTCCGGACCTGCTCTCCGGAGCCGGAGGAGGTCGCCAATCAGACTACAGTCTACTGCAAAACACCGGAGCGTCAGAACAGCTGGCAATACCAGAGGTCCAACAGTGTGGACGCGAGTCCAAACATCATCACCACGGAGGACAACAAGATCCACATCCACGTGGGGAGTCCATATATCCAGTCTGTGAACGGCATGACCCACAGTACGCCGCAACCAGTCGGGTCGTACTATCTCCGACATGAGCAACAGACACAAGTGCTGGCCAATGGCTGTCATGTGAAAGGTGTTGGCAAAATAACAAGTAGCATCACTATTTCTCCCTCTACCTCCTCAGCGTCACACTCCTCTAATATCACCGTCAGTGGCCTTTGTGATTAGGGGAAGAGTCAGTGATAGGTTCTCTGACACAATTCCTTGAAGGAGAACCTACATTCTTTGTAAATACTACTAAAAAAAATCATTAGTGGTGTTGTAAAACCTACTTTATTTAGTGTGCAAATGTACTTAGTGAATTTAACTGTTTTAGTACCTGTATTAGAGCTAGGCAACATTTCATTGCCACCAAATGTGTAATGTGCTTTTCATATTTTCATTCTGTTTTCTTGATGTTTTTTTCCCTGGATATTAAAAGTGTTTGTGTTGATTTTGTTTGTTCACCTTGAATACTTTCCAGAGAGGGCTGCCATCTACTCAGCTGACAGATTTCGAGGCAGTTTAAATGCAAAACAGTCCGAATCAGTAATGATGGAGTGAGAAACCGCTAGAAGCCTCGTTTGATGGTTTTGTTTTTTTTCCCCCTGAAGGGCTAAAGAACACACATCCAGCTCTTCAAAAAAGATGAAAAAAAAATTGACTCCCATTAGTTCATTTGACATATCCTTAAAAAGAATAAAGAGAGACACTTGATGGGAAGAGGTTTGTGTTTAGTTTGATAAAAGGTAGAGTGTGTATGTCCGTGTGTGTGTGTGTGTGTTTTCGTCAAAAATGCACTGGAAAACTCGGCTCATTTTTTCGGACACAATAAAAACACCTCGAGGTGATGGTGCTGTTTGGGTTTAATGATGGTTGAATTACTTCAAGCCTTAGCTATTTTGAGTACAGACTATAAACCTGAAATGGAATCATGGTCCTAATATATTTACCTCTGACAAGTGACGCATGAACAAACTTTAACTATTGCATAAAAACATTAACATTCTCGTCAGCTTCTACTCCTTCAATGTGGAAAAAAAAGTATTTAATACAAAACAATGAAGTGGCCAGGCAGTTATCAGGGGAAAATAAGAAACAAACCCCTTTGAATCATGGGAGTACGCTTACTAAGGATGAATAAAGTGAATTTGTTCTGGAGAAATGTATCGTCTTTGTGTCTCTGACATCTGAAAATCCTCACACATGAAGGGAGAGGGCTGAATCAGAGCGTGGATGGATGCTTCACCTCAGAGAGAAATCTATTAACAATAGAAACCTAAAGATACACAACACATGACATTTTAGCAGCTCTATAAATACATGTATTTATCATCTCTTGAGTAAGAATGTGTTTGTATCCAACTGCAATCATCCAAAAAAAAAAAAAAAAATCATCTCGTCAACGATTTGTTTTCATTTTAGCCCTAAACTTACAATTACTGGAACCTGTATGTGGGGATTTTGTGAAAGACAACGTTCAAGGTTTATGTCAACGCAAACAAGTTTAAGATCTCCTCATGTAAGGGTCAAGAAAGACAACGTCATGTAAGATGTGGTAATTACTGTTAGCTGTCACATGTTATATGTACCAGTAGAAAAAGTGGTGATCAAATGCATCAATGCACCTGAGGACACAGTAAGACTTCCTGTAGTGGAAGAGGCGGGTGGAGGACCCCAGACTGCAGGTACACGATGACATCATCAGTCGGCAAGGTAGAAACCAGATGTGATATTTGATGAAGGTTTTCTGGCAGATTGGAGTGTGACACAGTCCCTCGTGAGAATGGGTTGTCATCTGTGCGAGCTTATCGCCAGAAGACATCATGTCATGAGCGTCAAGCTGCTTCTCACCAATCTCCTCTGCTTTTCTGAGACGGACTTCAGAGTCATGTGCTCTATAAGCTAACAGACTTCAACTCCTCTTTTCGGTCTTGTCAGTTCTCCGTCAGCCTCGCAGCATTTTCTGTCAAGCTTGTCTTTGGGTAGAAATGGGAGTAAGGATGTGATGTCAGTCAGTTGGGGTAAAGGGACGACTGAGAAAAACAGCGCGGCACGCACTCTCCTTGAGATGGAGTACGGAATGGATTACTTGTGTGATTTCTCCAAAAAGAGCCAAACTCTACAAATAAGAGTGTCAAAGTGTCAAAACATTCAAATAAAGTGGAAATGCTTAAAAAAAAAACAAAAAAAAAACGCCATACATCAAGGGCTGTTATGAAGCTGCAATGCTGTGTTCCTGGTTTGCAATAAACAACTGTGTCGAATTCTTAAAGCTTCAAAATCATTACAGCCTTGACATGTAATCATGAAGGACATTAGTCCCCCTTTCAGGTTTAAACATAATTTTAGACAACCAATAAAGAAATAATAGACAACTACCATTAACAATAGCATTTAAGGCGTATAACTGTAGCTTCTTATTGTTCAGTGAAACACCGAACTTCGTTATGCTGACTGGCACGTGACTATGTTAGCTCTCTGTGTTTGTATGCAAAACAACATCCACTTGGGCTCTCCATCCAGAATAAGATGTTAAAGGGAAAAAAGCCCTCATGTACAGCACTATTGTAAAGTGAATAACTTTGCAATGATGTCGCAAAAGAAGACCAGTGGCGTAATCAACACCAACTCAACAAACAGGTTTATAAATCCCCCGTGGTGCACACATTAATGTGCTAGTTATTCCTCTTTTCTCTTATCAGAACCCTCTGGGGTTGCTTGAAGGATACCCAAGGCTAAAGGATTAGCAAATAGAAAAGGAGACAACCCCCCCCCCCCCCCCCCCCCCCCCCCCCCGGAGTGCATAGAAAAGAGCACCCAACAGGCCTGGATTACAAGCCATTTAACACTGCAGTCCAATGATACCAAATAATCTCATCATATAAATATGCAAAGTGCAGCGTACAGTTAATGCGTCGAGATCTGTTTGTAATTTCAAGAGGAAATGGCAACACAAATAATGACTATGATTAATAAATTAGTTGAATAAAATAGAGCAGAAGTAAATATGATTTGACAGCATCAAAGGGCATGTGTTACAAATGAGTTGTTCCATTTGCACAGGCGATATTATCCTTATCTGATTGATTACTGTAGTCAGGAGAGAAGAGTAAATGCCAGTTATTGGTAAATATTTTCCAATATTAAACATATTATTTACATCTTAGTCTGGTCACTGACCTTTGTATCTAACATTGTAACATTTGCACTTTAACTATGTACTTGCATCTTACACTATTATTGTATTCTTTTGTTGACACTTTATCTTTGGTTAAATTTTAAGAATAGCTGCACTGTCGTTCATATACTGCTCTGTGTAAAAAGATTTTTAGGTACACTTAGGTAATCTGCCAGAATGGGGATTTTTTTTATCTCCATTTCTTATTGATTCTTTAAGATATGACCTGTGTTTGTGTAAATACGAGACTGAGGATAAACAGAGAGGGAGCATGTGTGTCTAAGTATGTCATCAAAATATGAAGGTTTCATTTCAAATGTAATCTTACTCTGCTTGACAACATCAAAACTTTGCAGCAGAGAGAATTGAGGTCAACAATCATTAAAGAGCATTACTGCCCTCTATCGGTACTCAGCGTGAAGCCATGGGCATCAAACTTCTTCAGTATTTAGAGACGAGGAGCGGTGTGAAAACATGAAGTTTAACCTGACAGAGACAGATAACTTAGACCTTATCTGTAGAAACAGGCCATGTCGGAACACGTTGAAAGTTACCAAAGTTATTGTCTTTCCATATCGTGTGTGATTCGCACATAAACATACTCTCACAAACACACGTGTTAACACATAACAAACCTTGCTAACAACGCTAGCGTCCCCTGTTCTTACATAACACAGGCAAGATAAAAAGATACCGGTACGGTGTGTTCATCACTTCTCACCGTGTGAAATGTCGATCACGGTTTACCGACTTAAACTGTGGTTTGCATCAACTCATAGTGGCTAAGCTAACGCCAGCTAACAGTTAGCTATCAGAAGCAAACCGGCATTTCGTTCCACGTGCTAACAAGCTAGTGCTAAAGCAAGTTCCTGTATTGGGATACAAGACAGCCTCACGAGAACAAGTTTCAGAAACGCATCAAATAAAGACACGAGAAGTGAACGTGGTACCTGAATTAGCCTCGTGTGTCCACCACTCGTCACCCAAGTCGTCTCCCATTTTCTTGTTATGTAGCCGCTCCAATCCAAATCTACCGCTGAGGTCGCGAGCCGGGGGTGTGTTCAACGGCAGCACGTGGGAAACAAACCTGTACACGTCATTCACTCACAGTTTAAACCCTTAATACAGCGCTATGTACTGTACAAATTAGACGGTTTTACTGAAATCTTATTTAATTTGTTTAATATTTCATTGATATTGCAGAGGATGTGTCATATAAACAGATCTTCAGTAGCACTAGCTTGTCTAGGTATTGATTTTAACAAATAATTTATGAGTGAGGCTTAAATTTAAATAGTGTAGAAATGTTACTTCTGGGCAGTTTTAGTATTTAGGTTAAAATGAATACAGCCGAATGATCAGAGGACCGAAAGTCGTTAACCCAGTAATTTATCTCAAAGAGGTCAAGCCAGAGGGAGGAAACCATGCAGGCCTGACCTCACAACACTTAAACATCTAACTTGCTGGTAATGGTTTTATATATACCAAAACTTAAGTTATGAAGTTATTAGAATTATGTGGGAAGACAGGATGGCTTAAAGTAAATGTTCCAACATGTATCCATACAGGGAAATATGTATAATATATAATCATATTTGCTGCACTATTAGCACGTGCACACCTTCACAGTTTGTGTAAATAGCTTCTTTAATCTTTAAAGTTAAGAAGACCTGCATACAGCTATACAAAACAATACATTTACTAGATGCCAAGCCTGCACATCTATTATAATAATGTAACGATCATATGGCTCTAAGCTTTAACAATATGTTTTTATATAGGTACCTTATAAACATTGAAACAAAGAGATAATGACAGCCTAAGCTTGGAGCAATTAATTATTATAAATTAATATAACTGATGTGCTTAAGTGAAGCCTATTGTAACAGTCCTAAACAGTGCATGCTTAATGTACCTAGTTTGACAGCAAAATTCCATTCAGTGATGAGTAAGTCAGGGAGTTAGTTGTTTTTTGATTTATTCACCAGATTGAATAAGAAGTGAAAACTACAAGACAAAAGAAACTGCACAGATTACTGTCATACCAAAGGTTGATATAAAAAAAAATTAAGGGTTGGACTTGATTAAAAAAAATGTAACTAATTAACTCAGGGCTTTCTAATTAATCACAATTCATTGCATTTTAAGTGTATCACAATATTTGCCCTGTAATGTAAGAAATTACATTTATTGCATACTTTACATAGTTTAAAGCAGTTTGTTTCCTGCTCAAAACCTTTTGAGCTGAAATCTTTGGGTTACATTACAGTTTGTTTATTTGTTGTTGTTGTTTCAATTTGACAGTAGCAGCATTTATCTTGACATTGCCCTTCGCTGCTACCTCTGACCAAGGTCACCATGACCTCCAACCTCCCTGCTGGCTCTCCATTGTGGGTGTGGGAGGCAAATGGGTTCAGCGGAGGTCGTGCGAAAAAGTCACACCCATCTGTTTAAATAAGTGTCACAATAGTGGCACAGGAGAATGTATACAAATACACTTAATTTAAATTTTAACTATGTTTTGCCAGATTGCTGTTGGAGTTTTACAAAATGCTCAACAAGTGTCATCCTTGTCCTCTCAAAGTGTAGTTTGACCACTTTGGCTGTTGTATCTGAACTAACATGTCTTGTTTATTTGGTTCAAAGGTTTTCCAAGAAGACCTGATTTGATCACCCAGAAGAAGTCTCCTGCAGTCAACGAGTGTCCATGCTACTGAAGAAACCCCCTGACTCTGAAAGGGACTTCATACAGGTCAGTCTGCTCTCTTTTATTTCTCTCCCCATGTGTTGTTTCGATTGTTTGACTTTGCTAAATGAAGTCGCACGTGAATTAGTATTATCTTTATAAGCATTGCTTTTGAGTATATATTGTTTATTTCTGATTTATGAATATGTCGTTTTTTGTTGTTTGACAGAGCAACACTGGAATAATGCTGCAGAGAGGAACAGTGACAAGCCATACAACAGTCATCTCTCCTTTCCGCACACCAATACTCTAGTAGTTCACACGGGAGCTAAGAACTAAAACAGAGACCTTCCTTTTTCCTGAAGTCAAACACATGACAATCCTCAATTGAATCATGCACTCGTATTATAAAGGCTCATTTTATGACCATAAATATTGATGAAGTTGTTTTCTCGATAGTATACATTACAAAACACATCTCCGGTTATTATGGTTTGGGCGGGATGGTCTTACTTTCGTACACGGAAGAAAAGAAAGGAAAGACAAAGGAGGAGGAGAAGGAGGACGTGTTTGGAATAGTGCCCTCTTTTCTGCAGCTGGAGCGGAGAGGAGGGACAGGTCCTGTGAGAGTAATTGCATGCTTTTTTGTGTTTCTGTCAAAATCACTGGCTCAAAATCACAAATTCTGGCTGGTGGAGGCAATGAGATGTTTGATTTGCCACAAAAAAACTTCAGTCTGATTACTAGGGGAAATTATAAAGGGCTCAGATTGGTTGTTTAGTGTGGCCCTTTTAAAATGGTGGGGGGGGGGGGACACAAAAACAAATCAAGAAATAGGAAGTATGCAGTCAACACACTGTGCTGCGGTCTGCCAACATTCAGGCAGGACAATGGAATCTAAATGGTAGCTTTGTCTGTAATTAAGCATCATTCCTGTAATACACAAGCCTCCTCCTCGTTTGTCATTCTCTCTGTTCGCCATTTGGCTGTGTTCATCAGGAGCAAGAAGCTGGAAGCTGCAGGAAATGTTTGAAACTTCCATATCTGCTTTTCCTTTTGTAGTACAGAGGTCTGCTTGTTATGAGAAAAACATGCAACATGTTACAAGTGTTACGTTTGTAACATGTTGCTGCTGAGTCTAAAATCAATCCAAAAAGATGGTTTCCTAATTGAAGAGTAGCTGATAGGCCTCCATGTTGTGTACCATATCATATCACGATAATTAAGCAACCCTAGTTAGTAAGCAGACTGTGGGCCTAGACTACAAATCAGCGAGTATTAATGTGCAAACTGCAGCTTTCCCCCCCCCACCCCCCCCCCCTATCTCCAGAGCAGGTTAGGTGTGCAGCATAAGCAACCATGGCGATACACCCAGGTAAGAAGTGAAAGGCCTTCGTAGGACTGATAACCCAGGGGAGACCCTGAAGTGATGTCGCTAACCCCAAAATCCTGCTTCATAGTACAGGCCCCTTTTTCAATACGAACAGTATCTTAAAGGCTCACTATGTAGATGTCGTGAAATGTGAAAGTTGGAGAAGTGAATCAGTTCTATGCGATGCTTTCTATTTTCTTTGGGACACTTCAGTACGTGATCCTATTTTAGATACAGGGCCAATCTTTTGCATTGCGATCTGTTGGTCGATATTATTGTCTGGCTGACTGATCGGTGGGGAGAAAAATAAATCTATGAATACATCTTTTTTTTCAACTTTGGGAAACTGTGATAAGCATGTCCCACTATTTTTAGACACTTTTCGAATCGTTCGGTTAGTCACAAGAATAATGTGCATCCTCAGCCAAGAAAATGTCTCTGACATAAATAATCCCTCGTTAAACTGCAATTTAGCAGCCACATTGTACCGCCTTCATTACAAGATTGAATAAACTGGAGAAAAGAAATAGGTACGATTGTTAGGTGCAGGTAGGTGGAACGGGTTTGAAGAGAGTCAAAGGGTCGGTTAGTTCATATCTAATTCTTGTCAAGTAATATCAAACTATACCTTTAATATGAAACTGTTTACTTGAATTTACCAATGCTGAGCAGATGATGCAATGTGTAGATTCTGATAAAACAAAAGTTTTCTATTTATGTTGATGTAATTTTTATTAAAAAAAAACGCCAAAAGTGTGCAAATAGATCTGAACATAGACGAAGAAGTGGCAAGTTGTAAAACTGCTGAAAAGAGTGAACAGGAAATGGATGCCATTGTAATTAAAGGCGGACAGCTGTCTCTTCGGGCCTCCGTGATTGCACACTGCCGAGCATCGGTGTTAATGTGTTTATTTTGTTGTAAGCAGCTGTTCCTCAACTTCCTCATTTTAATGATCACAGGAAGATGTGTTATTTTTGGTTGCCTTTCTCCTCTTTTTACTGAGGGTTTTTTGTCAGCTGGCTGAAGAGAGAGAGAGAGAGAGAGAGAGAGAGAGAGAGAGAGAGAGAGAGAGAACGGACACAGACTAATTATGGGTTTGGAAATGTTCAGTCCTAATTACTACACATCCACAAAGGCATCTATTTCCGACCAAATTTCATGCCATGCATTTCCACAGTGATAAAAGTAACCCCTTCTCTTATAGCCAAGATGTGCACAGGGATTCTTTTGAATCGCTCTCCTTTGTTTTAAGCATTGAGGAACACACAATTTGGTTTTTTTTGTTCTTTTGTTTTTGCTTGAGCAGCGCTGAGACTCACTGTCTGTCTTCTTTCCAAACCAGCAGTAGATTACCTTTAAGAGCCATGTAGGATTTCCTTTCTTCTTTTCTCGTCAGACGGACTCACAAATTCAAATTTGTCCCCATCCTCAGCTCCTTTCACTTCCAAGTGGATTTATCAAGGCGCGCAGACCATATGCCTCCAGACCCTTTAACCAATCATAGCTATGAAACTTGTAGTTATGCTTCAAGGCTTAATATGTACCTAAGACATTTAGTACAAATGGCTTCTTTTTCATCAAAAGCACATTTGGTATTAGGGCAGCTCGATTAGAGCAAACATCAGAATCAATATTTTAGAGATTGGTCACTAGATAGAATCAGAAATCTAGGAGAGAAAAAGAATGGGAATGACACGCCTGCCCGCCTCGAACCTGAGCTCTCCCGCTCTCAAACACTCTGTGGATTCAGGCTTTCAGCGCCACTGGGTTTGAGATTATGAAACACGATTACACATTGATTTTACAACATCTGCATGAACTTAAACAGTCTTAACACTTTCAAAGTCAATCACTAATTGAAAATAAGTAAGTGAAAAAAGTACAATGAGCATGACTGTTTTCCTCTTGCAGCTGGACTTTAACAACAAACACTTAGACAAATTTACCACACATGACAAAACCTAAAGACGCAACACAGCACGCGGGGGGAGAGCGACCGTTTAATCTCAGTTATCTGTTTTTCATGATTAATTAGTGCCAATTTAATGGTGAACAAAAATGTTTTTCGATTTATTTGGGATTCAAAAGGTTAATATTTCAAACACAGGTATTGTGTAAAACATGAAGAACAGCAGATAGACAGAAACGGTGAGTCATAGCCATTAGCACTAAATGTCTCTTTATTGCACCTCTTACATTACGCAATATAGCGCTTATAATCACACATTGCCTCTTTTCTTTTACTGTTCAAACATACTAGATGGTAGAATGGTTGTGAATGGCCCAGCCTGACAAAGAGCTAATGGACATGTGTCAGTGTGTGCACCTGGGGAACTCACCGTTCAGATTTCTGATTAAGAGTGTGTTTTTGTTTTTTTTCCGCGTTAAATATCGAGATAAATGACACGAATGAATTTTTTTCAACCTGCCTTAATGTGTGTTAACCTTGTCTTAAAAGTGCACTTCAAGCCAAGGACAATAAAGCATTAAAGTGAACCACAACAGCCCTCCTAATTTTAATGAAGCAATAAAAAAACAGCAAAGAAATTATGATTCAAATGAATGTGAAACGAAATACTGTAACTGTCATGCCGATATGCCACCGCTAGAACGTGGGGTCAGCAAAGAAGTCAGTGACTTGACAGCGAGTGTGTGCCCAAGTAAGAATAAACAGGAAGTGACCTTGAGCTTTCTCAAACTTCCCATACAACTTCCCATACAGGTATGCGAGTTACAACTGTATTCATGAGCATCTGGTTGAGCCTGACCTGAATGGAGATGTGATGTATTCTCAACACGCAGCAAATATTTGTCTGTTGCTGCTGCTGTCTTTTTTTTGGTTTTGGTTGTCATGGCTTTATGTTAAAGAAAACTCTATTATGCATACATTGAATTCCATTAAAGTTCAATGCAATGAGTATAAAAGAGTCTGTTTAAAAGCATTCGTTTGTGGGCACGTGTACACTGTACAGACTAAATGTGGCCTGAGGTGAGATCGACAAAATACAGTACGTGGTCCTGTACATGTGTCATGGGGTTAGCGTTGAGACGGAGGGTATCTCAGAGCAGCCATCCTCATGGCGAAGGTCCCACTTCATGTCAACCTCACCAACTGTCTAACCACGTGGGTCAGGCTGCACCTGATGGAAGTTTTAAGGTCGCTGACTGCAAAGTGTTCTGAAGAGGAAACGACAGCTGAGGTTACATCCTGACATGGTGTCCAGTTGAATCTTTAATGCGGCCAGCTTTTCAAATCACCATAGGGTCAGTTTGGTTGCCTCAGAGAGAGTTCATCTTGAAACACGTGAGGCCAGCACTGACGTGAAGTTGTCACGTTTCTTGTCGATGTGGCGATTAAGTGCACGTAGGGCCAAAGTTAGGACAATGGATATGCTGACATCAGGTGTACTTGCTCAGGGAGTTGTTGTTGGATTAAGGTGGTTGCATTCATTCGTTTTCATCGTCGTGTAGGATAAGTATTGTAAGTTCTTTTTTACTCATGAGTAAAACCCATATACAGTAGATGCAGGTCTACCATGTTGTATAGCCATATTTCTACAGCAGGCCAAATTGGACAAACCAATAACTGGCCGTTGTCATGGTTTAGTTTTGACTTCCTGTCTTGTTTTAGTTCTTGTTATTTCAGGCGGCTGTGGCTCAGTTGGTAGAGTCGTTGCCCCTCAATCGGAAGGTTGAGGGTTCGATCCCCAGCTCCTGCGAGCAACATGTCCGATGTGTCCTTGGGCAAGACACTTAACCCCAAATTGCTGCGTCTGGGGCGTATGAATGTGGTGTGAATGGATAGATACTGGATGGGCCACATATCCAGCCCATCAGTGTGAATGGGTGTGAATGAGTAGGTGTGCTCTGTGGTGTAAAAGCGCTTTGAGTAGTCGGAAGACTAGAAAAGCGCTATACAAGCTCAAGTACATTTACATTTACATTTTCCCTAATGTGTTTCCCTGTGTGGACGTGTTTTCTGATATTTATTATTGTTTTGGTCTTCAGTGTGTCCTGTGTTATTTTTGTATCCTTGTGTCCTTCTACATAGATTGTCTGTAATATTGTGTCCTGTTTTACTTGTGTGTTCAGGTTCCTAGTTTGGTGTTTCTTAGTTTCAGTCTTTTTGTGTTTCCTGTTTTATTTTGTAATATCTTGTTTAGTTTGTGTTTTCAGTGTTCAGGCTTTACTTTATAGTCGTCCTCACTGTTTCGGGTCTCGTGTTCTTTGCTCCTTCTGTGTTTCCCGCCTGTCTGATTGCCCTGATTGTCCTCACCTGTGTCACCAGTCTCACCTGTGTCTAATTACCCCTGTGTCTATTTAGTCTCTGTGTTTCTTCCCCTCTGTGTCAGTTCATTGTGTGTGTTTTTGGTACCAGTTGGATATTTACACGTATTCCCTGCTCCTGTGTTTTTCATTTTAGATTTTATTGGATTGCGGCTTGGAATAGTGAGTTTTGTTTTGCCTCTTGTTTTTTTTAGTTTACAATAAATCTTTATTTCTTTTTACCTGCAATTTGGTCCTCCTTTCCTGTTTTTCAACCTGTGATCTTTGACAGCCTTGGGGAGGGTATTGAAATAAATATTGACTTTTAATGGTGCTGTGATTCCACATGAGTTGATTTAGTTAAATGAATCACTCTACAACCTAAATGCTAGATGCCAATAAATGCTACTCACTATTTAAAACATTCCTGCTCAATCTGATATAACGCATCTCTTCTTTTTGGTTTGAGGGAAATGCAGAAGATCCCAGAATATACAGGTCAGCAATTTTCTTAGGTAGAACAATTTTATCTGTCAAACACGTTTTGAACCTGCAGTGTGTTAAGTGAGAGAGAGCTTGGCAACATCTGATAACTTGCCGAAAACAAGGCTGAGTTTGTTTGGGTCTCAAGACTATCAGTTTGAAATGGGAGTGCGGTTTTAGAAACAAGCACCCCAGCTCTCCTCAAGTATGACAGCTTAAGGCTACAGTAGCTGCAACCAGCAAATCCGATCTGACTCTCAAATTGAATTGCCAATGATCAGAGGGCATCGAGTGTATTTAGAGAGCAGGATATGAAACTGAAGAGGAATACTGGGTAGAAACAAAAACACACTTCTGGTGTTGCTATTATTCTGTTTTTAGATAGTCCATTATGAGTTAGATATTGTTAGAAATGTGCAAGGCTGAATGGATGGTTTTGCAGTTTAAATACTCCTTACTAGTATAACTGTAACTACATTTAAGGCCAACGTTTCTCTGGATTAACATCGACTTTTTCCGAACCAACCACAAAACAAGTTTTTATTATTCCTGGAGACTTTTTTGTGTTAGACTTTCTTTATCGTCATTCGATAAAAGTGATGGCTGTTGCCATGTCCACAAACGCATCAGAGCAATTTGTGAGATGGTTTGAGTGATAGCTAAAAGGGCTGATGCAACCGACAGAACAGATAACGCTGCTGTCAGAAATTCTTGCACAGTTGTTGTTGTTGACCTTTGTTCTCAAGAGATCAGACATTTTAATACCAAATTTGTCTTCTTCCTCACCTTTTGTCTCCCTAGCAGATGGAACCGAAACAACATCCCCACGTGTGAGACCTCTGTGGATACAGCTTGGAAAGTCTCTACAGCGGGCGCAGAGTGAAATGACATCCTGACATCCTGTCCTCTCTCTAATTATGGTAAGTGACAGAGTGATTGTTGTTAGGTGCAGAACTGACGGCATAGAAAGGTTAAAGGGCCGCCCATGCAGCGAACAGGTTAGCGACAGAAAGGTTTTTCTGTCTATTTTGCTCAGCGAGTACATAACCAAAGGGACACTAAAACACAAAACAAGGTGAGTGGGGACTTCTGGGTAACGCAGCTGTCAAAGAGGACCTTGCTGGATGTGTGGTGTTATGTAACCCAGAAGAGGAAGGCCAGGCCATGTGGAGAAAGAACAAACACCTGTTATTGACTAAATGATAGGAGACTAATGGAATATAAAAGGCTTATGCAATGGACTTTTGTAACTGCAAGAATGAGTCATTCTTATACCAAAAGCAAACATCCTTCGACCTTAAAAGACAATCAAACCTTCAAACAAAACAACCTTCTTTATTTTTTTTTAAATACTTTTGATATTTCTGGTGGAGAGCTTAAAGATTCCCAGTTCATCTTCAACAATAGGCGTTTTTGTAACCGCATTGGCTTAACTTTTGGAACCCTCCCTCCTTTTACAGTGATTCTGCACCGCAGGAACTATGAATTATTTTAGTTTCTAGAACCCTGTTAAGAGTAGGTACCATGGCAGTGCGAATGCTGACAGAAAAATGTTCCCATGATGTGTAGTTCTCAGGGAACTCACGAGTGGATGGGTCCTCTTCAAAAAGTCTCCTCCTTTCTAAGAAAGACAAAGAAAAAATGTATTTTCAATGGAAATGATACATCATATAACATTTATACAGTATAATAACTTAACCTCAATTTATGGTTCTTTGATTTAGAACATAATCAAAGAAGGAATCCTTCAGTCGTTTCTTAAAATAAATAGTCTAAAAAACTCTGTAATGTATTATCAATAACTTTGCAAACAATGTGATGTGTGCCTTTGTTCTTTAATGATGTTGACTGGATCTTCTGAATGTTTCCTAATGTCAATTTCACAAAGCCTTGATTGAAGTAGGTTTCAATTAAAACTACCCCTTTTATTTCATTGCCAACTGTTTACAAATTGCCAAATGTATAGCTTTAAAGGAAATAGAGAACACATAAAATATTATCATACACTGAAGAAGCAACAAATCAGACCTCTCTTTGTCAGCTGATTGTCAGGTTATCAGTATCCATCAATAGCAATCGCTCCGTCACTCAGTGAATAATGTTGTATTCGATTTTTGCCCTGAAAATAGCAAACACCTCGCTTCCTGTATGCCTTCATCGATCATAAGTCAACAATAGAGAGTTGGCATTTCCACAAATCTGATTCTCTCCATTGTTCCAGAACTGCAAATTCATGTTCTCTGTTATGTAACAATTCACGTGAATTTTAGCAGTGCAGCTGGGGCATACTGCTCTGAATCTGTTATGGAAGACTGTTTTAATAGAAGAAATAACCACAAACACATTGAACAGGTTTTTTTTTTCTTCCTCCATATATCAACTTTTTTTTTCCACGCAGAGATGTGTTCCTTTAAGAAGGCTCAGGGAATAATTGCAACTATTCAAAACCAGCAATACGCATCCTAAGTGAATAAATGCAATCAGCATCATCTGTTTTTTGTCACGTTGCTTTCCGTTGAAAAAAGTTACACTTTTGGAACGGTGCAGCTCTCGTGCACGAAGACGCGTTTCTTCAAGGGTACAATTTCCAGGTGTAGAGCTGCTGCTTATGCTTACCACTCTCCACTCAAGTTTGCACGAAAAAGTTGATAATTAAAACGCACCATAATTAAGCACCACTAAGTGCATGCGATGGAGAAAAATTGTCCTTTGCTTTAGCTGCAATTGCCTGTGGTTTGCGTTGTTGTGTGAGCATGCTAATATTAGCACAATTTGGGTAACTCATGGCTTCGCACATTAAACATGGGATGATTGCGATCTAAAGACAGTGAGCTATGTTCTTCTTTTCTCTAGTCCTCGACTAAAACGACTTCATACGCGAGGCCGTCCTGTCCATGTAAACATGATGTAAACACGGCCCGGCAACGATGCAGCTTCTCACTCATTGTAGACTGTCATGACATAGAGAGATATTAACGTAGGCTAAACTGGATTTCTGCTGTATTTATGAGTCAAAAAAGGTTTATCGGTCTCTTCAGTAAGAGCCGTTAGGTTCTCTGGAATTAAGGTCATGGGCGCTGCCAGTGCAAAACACATTATAATAATAATACTGCTACTACTACTACTACTACTACTACTACTACTACTAATAATAATAATACATTTTATTTGTAAAGCACTTTACATTTTTAAAATCTCAGAGTGCTACAGAGTTTAAAAGGATAAAAGGGTAGTTAAAAACACATTTTAATGAACACAGGCTCGAAAAAGACGACCGATTCAAACTAAACCAGGAAGAAGAGGGTGTGGAAATGTGTCTCGTCCCTCACTGATTACTGGCTGAAAATGAACACACTTTTATTAAAGTGACATTTTGATTGCGAAAGGATTGTGAACATGTTTCTTACCATGATGGCTTTGGGTCAAAATGGGTTACTGGCTTTTTCTTACCTGCAGTGCTTTTGTCAAACTGCTGTGAGTCATACTGCTTTTGATTGCCAAGGAAACTGCTGATTCATGTCAGAAAGAAAACAAACCAGACGATTCAGTGGAGCAGGTGGATTGATAGTTCTGTACTCAGGAAAGAATGAAAAAAATGAAATCAGTCATGTTATTAACATAAATGACGTGGCCTGGTTTGACCAGAATGAAACAAAATCAGCAGACATTGTTTTCTTGAGTGCTGTTTCCTTTGTTAACAGTTAACTTGAACCTTCAGTCCACATGGATGAGAGGTCTGAAGTGCTCAACAAACATGAAACTGTTGAGCTACAAGACTAAACTCAACCGCCTCATACTTATCAAATGATGGAATCAAAGTCTCAACAAGTACGACTGAGAGGTGTTAGAGGGTTTTTTAAGTCAAATTGTGTGTGTGTTGGTTTTTTTAGAGAAGGAAGAGAAGAGACTCAGGGTCAAATTGAACAAACCAGAAGGTTTAATAAAGCAAGGAAATACAGATACTGAGGGTTTATCTCACTTGCACATTGAGAACACCCAGTACAGAGTCAGTGCTGCAAGTTTAGAGCAATAAAGGAGAGGTACATTGTCCTAAGCAAATAGCTTTAACAGTACAGTAATCTGGTAAATGGTTATATAGAGGGGACAATGTTTTGACATCATCAATAAAGTCTTTTTATCTTTATAAGAAAGTTGACATTCAATGAAACCTTTTTATAAAGAAATGTGCGCCTTTATTATACGTTTTCTGTCTCTTGTATCTTTGATAACAAGCTGAGATTCATGGCGGTCAGACCTCAAGGCAAACAGAATGGATTTTGGAATTCATACTGCTGTTGCAGATGTGAAATATTTCATCACTTAATAACTGTATACAGCCAATGAGAACAGTCTACAGCCTGGTGTGTGGTGGCGAAGCATGTTGAGTCATGATCCAGTGAAGCTGGATTGACTGTACACGGGTGGTGAAAATCCTACATTGTAGTAAAACATCAAGATCACATCAAAGTTTGAGTTGTGAAAAGCTAATTGAAGGTAACCAAGATGAGTATTATCTTTTCTTTTGTTTAAGATTTGTTTTTTTTAGAGTGGAAAGCTTTGGAATTTGTGGAGAGAGAGAGAGAGAGGGTGGGGAACGACGCGGGATAAGAATAGAATTGAATAGAACAGGATA
Organism: Symphodus melops; assembly: GCF_947650265.1. NCBI lineage: Eukaryota > Metazoa > Chordata > Actinopteri > Labriformes > Labridae > Symphodus > Symphodus melops. Next base: position 6,263,119 of record NC_136702.1, read on the forward strand.
AGATAGAAAAGAATGTCTATAGTAATTATACAATTAGACAACGAAATTAAAGCTTCACCTCATAAAAGCCACAGGTCAGATTTGAGCCTGGAAAGAATGTTTTGGTCACCAGTGCCCCCAACACATAAGTTCTTAAATCTTTCAAGAACTTTTGAAGACGACTCTGTGAATCAATGCTTTTTGATGTGGCATTTGTTCTAAGAAGAGAATTGACAAACATTTTAGTGCACCCTTGCTTACAGTTGATGACTGACTGCTTATTGCATTTAATTGAATTCCTCAGTTGTATAAAAAATGTAGAGTTACATTGCAATATGTTATTCTGCCGACCTCCTGCAGAAGTGCTTTCACTTCACAGCTGATAAAGTTTCATCTCTGGTGCTCCTCTGGCAACATTTTTTGTACCAGCATGTGTTTCTGTGCGTATGCTAATTAAAAACAACAAGCACGCGAACACAAGGAGATCAGAGCAGAGCAGTTAAGAATTTAGTCATTTAATATCACTTTAATGAATCTAATGAAGTCTTCTGAGGAAAAGTCTTACTTATTTGTCTAAGAAGATATCTGTGAATGAGTCCCATTCACTAAAACCTAAAATGAAGACATAACGATCAGATTCTTTTTTTTTAAAAATCTAACAATTAAAAATGATTAGAGCTTGATGTCAGGACAGGAAAAAAGCAAAATCAAGAATTTGTCAACATGCTTTTATTTTGGATAATTTTTTTGTTCATGAGTTTTAATGAATGACATGATTTAATCTCACCCTCTTCTAATTAATTGAACTTGCTCTGAATACTTAAGTTTAATTTTTAATCTGTAACATTAAAATGTAATGCGACATAGTGAGTAAAATACATTTTAAGTGATTGCTTCAAAGAGAATGTATGGCAGCTGACCTTTTACAACTCATAAATTAAAAATATCTGCGTAATTAATATCAAATAGACACTGCTCCAATCAATGCATTATTACTGGTTTTCATAATCATGAAAAAACATGCATGCTGAAGCTCTCGCGGCCGCCCCATCCCAGCTACTGCACTGTATACTTTATGTAAATAAGTTATCAGCCATGAATACGTGAGCTTAGTGAGATATCACACATGGGGATGATAAGACGGGAGAGGAAAACGAATGAGGGGAATGCGAGAGAGGAGGGAAAGGGAGAGAAACGAGAGCGGGCGCGGGAGGAAAAGAGAGGAGGGAGATTGTGTTTGACTCGGAGCAAAGCAGTAAGAGGGTAAGTCAGGAGGTCCCGTAGGTCATGAATAAAAGACGAAAAGAATAATTTGGGGCATTTCGCCGCCTGGTACAGAACGTCACAGCGTGGATATCAAAGAGATTAGTAACACTGAATAACATCTCTCTCCTTGTCTGCTCTTTTAATTTTCTTTTTTTTCTTTCTCTTTCTCTACACTCCGTTATTAATAACGTTGTCTTGTAGGTGCAGTCAGCACCGGGGATTTACATGGTACAAATTAACTTGGATCACATATCCTGAGAGAAGCTATTAACCCCTCACCATACCCTCTGCATTGTGTGGGATGTTATCAAGCACATCTCTGCTTCATCTGTACTTCATGTTCTCCTCGCCAGAAAAAGGAAAACGGTGCTTCTTGTTCGGCACTCAAATTGCCCAACTTAAAAAAACAAGGAAAAAAATCCATGTAATTTTCGAGCTTGTTGTGTTGAAGGTCTGTCATGTCGAATAGGGAAGGCTGGTGTGTTGCTTTGTCCAGCTGTGTGAAGGACGGTACCAGAATGGAGGGATTCCTTTATACATACAGCAGCAATTTATTGTCTGATCCAGCGACAGATAGCGGCCGTGAGGGACCACGTTGTGGTTTTCTAAAAAAGACGTTCCGCGAGGAAGATTTGTCTTGTCACTGTTCTCTGCAGCTCGTCGCAGCGTATTTCCATTTTCGCAATCAGCTCGTGAGCAGCTGTGTCCATTGATAACAAAGTGATGTATTTGTCTGTAATTGTGGTATGATGATGAGGAGAACATATAGAGACTCATAACTGCCATATGCTGATTCAGAGTCGACTGTTATCTTACCTGCGTAAATATTCCTTCAATGCTATCTGAAACCCGTGCACTGAGAGTGTCGCGCAGCATTCTTCTAAATCAACTCAAAAAATAATCTCATGAAGTGACTCACCAGCTCTTGCTGTAGGAAGAAGCATTTTACAAGTTGCTACACAAAAGATTTGTATTATTCCGCTCTTCTGCTGTTGGCAGTGATAAGAATAGATGAAGAACACTGCCAGCAGAACCCAACTAGAAATAGTGCTGCATCCACATGGCGCTGTGGAAATAATTGCAATACCAGCTTTAAGCCTCCCCCAGTGATTACAACTCTGTAAAACATTGTAAACTGATGATGTGCTTTTACAATATTATTCTTCGACAAGCCTGGAATTACTTTATACAACCTGAGACTCCACTTGAAGCTCGCTCTTCATGACTTGATTGTAAAGCTCCTGTTAGGACTTTAAAGGGATACTTCACCCATTTACATGAAGCCTGTGTATCATTAGAAACATGGTAGTAGTGTTAAATGGTCATGAATCCATGCCTCATTTTGCCCTGAGACGAGAATAATGTGTTTTTCTTTGCCTGGAAGTTTCAACACTACTACGATGTTGCTAATGATACAAAGCTTCATGCAAATGGATGAAGTGTCCCTTTAAGTTCGAGCCCATCTGGTCGACTCCGGTGGAGAAATGTCTCATCTCTTTGCAGCGCATCCTGCTTTCATTTGACAGTCAAACAAATCACAGACAATTTAAGTGTAAAATGTGAACAACAGCTGTAAATCACTTCGAATGACACTGACCCAATGGCAACATTTCAGTGGATCATACACTGCATAACGTTTCCCTGCATATGAATGAACTTGTGTACACAATTATAAGTTTAAGTTTCTCTCTATTTTCACATCACTTATTATTGAGTTATATCAGTGTTTTTGATGTTGAATTGTTAACTTCTTCTTTGTATAATCGTTGTATTTGTTTTGTGTCAGTGTGATGGCACTAGGAAATATCTTCTTTCAATCTGCCTGAATAATCCCATAATGGGCCATGTTGATCAGCCAAACATGAAAACAAAGATTTATATTATTGTGCAGACATTGGGCAGATATTATTTTGTCGGTCATGTATTCAGAAGTTAATTGTTTGTTTTAAAGGTTATTAATATTGGTCTTTTTCATTGGGCTGCTAAGACTCATCACAAGAGCTTAATAGACACAAACAACACCAACAGAGAAATGAATATTGGAATCAAGCAACACATACTAGAAGAATGGGTCTCTCTCTATTCTGCTGGGTCGGACCCACTCCCTCACAGAAGCTCTGCGGTGTCAGCAGGGTCCATCCTGTCGGCTACAAAACCACTAACCCCCCCCCCCCCCCCATGTGCTTTTATTAATGTGTTTTAAATTTTGTTTTATTCTTGTACTGAATAATTAAAGGAAATTTTGAAAAATCCACTTTTACAGAGTTTTTGAACACATGTGGAGAACCTGAGTGTCTATCAACAGCACAACATTTGAAATGAATCCACCCAGTCATTTTTTTGTGTTCTGCATAAGTTTTATAACGCAGAGAAAAATGCTCCGTTTCAGATTTTCTCAGTTTCTGACATCAAAAGTTGGATTCTTGTAATTCCCTATCCTCCCCTGGTACCTCCACCCATGGACTCCACCTCCAGCCTAGAGTAAAACTTTTGTGCAGGTCCACCATTTTATTCTTTTCACAGAGGGGTGATCTCTACTGGGAAAACTCAGGATTGCTCATTGCATTTAAAGAGACACGCACACCAGAACGGAGAGCTCTGAGAGAGCTGGTTTCTACAGGGTCACAAACCTCCTCTGGTGCTTGATTCATGTTATATTTTGACCAAACCACAGCACAGATGTTTTCTTTAGACCACATGGGACTGTTTGCAAAGGGGACAAAGGGGTATAATATGTCCCCTTTAAACTAAACAACACCAAGTAACACATTACATTATGCCAAGCATGCACTAAATTTAGGATATCGCAAGTCCAAGCTTTGTCACACAGCACTCGATTAAAAACCACCACACTGCCGGCAGACGCAGAGACAGATTAATTGTGGTATGATGATGGGAGAGAATACATTTAACATTTTCAGAGTTACATAATCCCATGACAGTTGGTGGAGACAAAAGACAGAGCAAAAAGAAGATGAATGTGTCTTCATTTCGCCCCGGGGCCTGGACTCAAACTAGTATTGCTGTACAGCTGAATAATATTGCTTCATATCTAAAAGCAACTTTTTGACCTTAAAGACGATGATGTACGCATATGCTGTATATTCACAACTTCTCTCTGCCGTTGCAGTATTAAGTCCACGTCTGTTTTTCATCAGGGTATGATTCCTTTCTATTGGGGTGGTGATTTTGTTTTGTTCAATCATCTTTTACAAACGGCCTCTATGTGAAATGCCTGATATCAAATGTTGCATCAAATCTCATTTGAAACTCCCCTCCTCTTCCTGTGGTATAAGAGGAGCTCTTTATGGATGATAAAAGATATCGTGCTGCAGCTCTGGCAAACTGTAACTAATCATGTCAGATTAGTTTCTTGGCTTGAAGGAGGTGAAAATGGAGAGAGGGGAGGCTTGGCAAAGACGCTGGAGAAAATGATTTTAGAGGACTGAGTTGGTGTTTATTTCCCCCTCAGCTACAATGGAGCAGCTTATTCAATGGGCCACCAGTAGATGGAGCTGAGATCCCCTTAATGCTTGAAGGGGAGCTCTGCAGAATGTGTACATTTGTGAACGCTTGCTACACATGTGTGATTATGAACACTGTTTGAAACACACGTATTCAACTGGTGGCTCGTGGGCCAAAACAGGCCCTTTAACAATCGCAATCTGGCCCTTTGATTTGATGAGGCACAGGCATACTTATTTCCTAAAGAAGCGTTTGGGGTTTTTCCAGCAGAGTGAATTTAGGAGAGTCAAACTGAACAATAAATATGTAAAATACAAAATTGCGATTATTTAAAAAAAAAAAAAGTCTTCTGTATTAAGTTAAAATGTGTAAGCAGGTTTAAACGCTTAGATGTTCTGTTGTGGAAAATGTATGGCACCAAGGCTCTTTTTTAAATTGAATACACTTCCTTTTGAGGAATTTTCTACAAGCTACTTTAATTTCAGTATCTGTATTTTTTATCAATCCTGTCTGTTCTTTCGCTCTCAGTACTTTAGTCATGTCGTTTCTCTTTCTAAGCTGTTTACTTTGTTTGGGGTCAGGGAAGGACAAGACCCCATGCTCAGAGGCAGACTTCTTAAAGTAGCTTCTCTTAAGGCCCCTGCGGTGAACTGGCTCTTCAGACGTTGCGTTCAGGGGCCGAGTTAGGGGGGTTAGTTCTGCTCAGTGGGACCAGAGTTGGCTTTTGAGGAAGGGCGGGCTTGTCCCTCTCTTTCCCTCCTGTCTTTTCAGCCATATTCTATCTTTCCCTCTCATGCTTGCCCCATGTCTGCTCTCCTGTCTCTGTGTCCCTCTTTAAGTTTGCCTATCAGCCCTCTGGCCCCGAGTAGCATCTGCGCCCCTCTTCATTCCCCATATGCCCCGTGCCTTAGAGCCTGGCCTCCAACGCTTGAGTCAATAAGTAATTCATCAGCGACATGAATTAACTATCGTCTATTTTCCATCACACCAACCACCTGATGGTTGATTTCACTCTTGACCTGCTTCTGGTTTTTAGCTTGTACATCACGCAAACATACAGACGGCACTTGGGAAGTCAGGACCTCAATGTGTCAAAATACAGACAGAGAAGAGAGTTAGCAACAGGAAACACATGGTCCAGGTTAGCCTAAATCACAGTTCAACACGGAAGAATGCAGTCTTACTAGTAGACTGTAACAATATCTACAGTTTATACATACAATACCATCTCAAACGTTTCAATGGGGAAGGGTTGGTGTGGGTGATAAAATGGAAATATTTGCACTTATCCTTTTGGATTTCCATTTTCTTTCTCAGTTTCATTTCTGTATCGACATTAATGGCTGACAATTTGGTATCTTTTTTCGAACCAATCTAATTTCGCCACCACCTCTTGGTCAAACATCTTGTTGTGAAATGTTAAAACTGATCCTTATTGTTTGCTCATTTCAATGTCCCATTAACTTTCCAGTGACACGTTCGAGAGCGCACCATGGTAATCCCATTGTACCTAGACTCTATTGGGAGACATCCCAGTATAGCTCATGACGAGACCATACAGTGTATGATTATAATGTCACACGAGGGCTCTCTCTTCAAACTATGTCAAATAGATTCACTAATTGTGTAAACCCTTTTTCCAATTATTTTTTGTCTGATAGAAATGAAATAAAGTAGGCCTGCGTGATTGCTGTGGGTGTGGCTTCAGAAAGAGAATCTACGAGGGTGATCATTTTTGCCTTCACAAGAAGAGAACATGTATAGGCAAACTGTGGTGAGAGGGACTTTTAAGAAATAGACAAAGAGGAAATGACAGGGGATTTTACCAGTGTGAATAAAAAATATGTAAAAAATTATAGAGATTGTGTGAAGTGTTTTTGGATAGATGGTTGAACTTTAAGTTAAGTTGAGCAAAAAGTCTACACAAGCAGAACCTTTTGACCTCCTCTCAGAAAACATCCAGCCACTGTTACATTTAGCTTAGGGTTAAACAGATGGATGGATTGGCTTACAGTACAATCTTTAAGAAAATCCTCATCCTTTAGCTGGTGCCTAACCAGACAAGCAACAATCGGAGACTCGAATGATGTCTGAGCAAAAATGTATCTCAAGACAGTAAAATCAGTTAAAAACTTGAGCTTGACCTTTTACTGGTAGTTTGTTCAACATTCTAGTCATTCAAAACATGTTTTTGACTCAGATTTTGGGTATTTAAGAACACCGGGGAAAAATTCTGCATTCTAAAAAAAAAAAAGGTGAATTAATCTGTCTTAAACTTTTATTTGAAACTTTCTTCAGACCAAATAGAAAAAAAAAAAAAAACAATAACTTCATCCCATTCAAAGAAACACAACAAAATTGTATTTCTACCTTATTATCTTACAAACTTCTCAGTTGCTTCCATCCTTTTGAAACAAACTGAGATATCTCTGAATTACCAGAAAACATCAAAGGATGAAACTAGCAGACAGAGGAGGGATCCATTTTGTGCACCCCATATGTGCATTAGAATAATTGGGATTGGAAATTTGGAAACGCTAATTGGTTGATTGCCCCCCTTGTTGTTGAAATGATTCAGCCGACAAGCGCAACATGCTTCTGGTATAATGTTTTACAATGAAGGCTCTACCCTTTTTTTTTCTCTTTACACCCATCAGTCCCTTGCTATACAGAAGCACAAAGAGTGTGTTGCCACGATAAGAATGACGGTATGTTTAAATGTTACCTGAGTTTTTCTATCTTGATGCATGATGCTTGTAAGTGGTGGATTAAAGGTAGTGCCTCTCTTTCCATGTGAGAGTCCGAGAACAGAGTTCAAAGCGTTGCCAGGCGTCAATCGAGCCCTTTGAAGCCTCCTCTCTTGCCCCGCTTATAGAGTAGCTGGAGAGGAAAGGGAGGAGCTTGCATTGCATCTAGCAGTGTTTACCGCCTTGCATATTACTCCAAGCTATAGAAGAATATGCTTCCTTGATTATGAGTTGTATACATTCACAGCATTGCCCTAAAAGCAGCCATTGTGCAATGTAACCATGCACCTATGCCCCTCCCCTATTAAAAACCCCCCTCCACATACCTCCATCACAGTTCTTTAAGGGCAGGGTAGCGACGCCCAGAGCCACATTAGCATGGCAAACTCGGCGTGACAGCAGTTTTGCTACAGCGCTGTTATGATGGAGTGAATATGCTCACAGTTCGGGCAGCTCTGGGGAAACGCGGTTCCCTCCAAAGTGTGTTATCATGTAGCCCCAAGTGGAGCTAGAGGGAAGGGGGGGGGGGGGGGGCAAATTGGGAGGAGAGCGGGAATGGGAAAACGAAAAAAAAAAAAAAAAAAAAAGGAACTGTGTGGTAGAGACTGGAGGTGAGTTAAATTCAAGTTCAAAGCTGCAGAACGTGACTGTGAGCAAAGCGCGAGCTGAGGAGGAGCTGTGATTCAGACAGCGCACGGGGAGTTTTGATGTGCCGGAGTGAAGGGGGCCTCGGTGGGCTGACAGGATCTCTCTGTGAGAGTTTGAGTGGAAGGGGAAAAGACAGTGGCAGGGTTATTGAGAAAGGCAAGTGAGCACTGCAATCAGCTCGTCCTGTTCTGTTGGGAGAGTGTGCAAAACCACGTGATATAACTGGAGAGGACAAAAAAAAAAAAAAAGCTCCCTCAGCAGCTAAGACACCGTGTGCCTACTGAAAGTATCATTAAATATGCCTCTCAGTATGCAAAACAAGACTCACGTATATTAATCAGTGAGTAATAGGAGGTGGGCAACCTTATACAAAAAAAAATTAAAGTCCTTGGCAGAATAATTTAAATTCTTTAGCACAGATTACATAAACGCTTTCATGTTTTTGCCACTTTGTAAGCTTCTGAAGAGATGACTAATTGGATTTTGTCATTTGTAGGGCTCCGACCTGGAAACTCATGCTAAAATACTTGTATCCATTCTGTCTTAAAATGAAGCTCAGAAGTGGACCGTGCAGGATGTTCGTGCATCAAATAAGTTGAAAGACATCCGTCTGTATGCTTCCTGCTTTGTAGCGCAGCGCGAGTGTGCATATAAAGAAAGATCAGTTTCTTCGTGGCTTGGTTTGAATTCACATTTTTGATAGTTCCCCTCTGAAGTGCAGCAACTTCACAGGCTCCTCCAGTCAAATTCTGTCTGTGATCTCTTTACTAAAAACGTGCTTCTGCAAACACTGATGTGTGTATTGTAAACACAAAAATGTAGTTTTAATGTGGTATGTTTAATTTATTGGCTCCCTGCAAGATGTTTGGATTCTGCTTTAATGTTCCAATGCCTTTAGATATGTTTCATGTTTTCCTTTTAAATGCACCCCATTCAAAGCATGTTAGAAATATGGCATTGCTCTGTGATTCCTGCATAAAATAACCCAAATGCCTCTGTTGTTACACTGTAAGTCTGTCATTGGTCATGCAGGGTATTTACATTAATTTTAAGGGTCTACCAAAAGGGAGGTTGTCATGAATGACTGTATGCTATATTCCACTCTAAAGTTCTATCTTATTGCTTTCTTCTTACCATCGTTAACCATTCCCTTATACTGTAGTTAGCTCAGACCACTCGGTTGTCCAATCCTGGAAAAATTACCCCAGCTTACTGATAGCATTCATTCAGTTTTCTCATCAATCTGCTCTGTAATTATTCCCTCTATGGAGAAGTGTGGGAAAAGAAAATTACATCTTTTCACAGATGGTAGGAGAGGAAGGAGACACATCTGATAACCTGTCCAATCCATTTCAGCAATTAAAGACAGTTGTAGCCTTTGGAAAATACTTATTAATATTCAGGTTCATAACACAACTGCAGCCTTTTTTTTTTTAAACGTTGCTTTATTATAACAACCGGGCAGAACCAGGTGTTCATTCTGGCAGCAGAATAACACATCTTCACAGCTTCAGAGAACAATTACGAGCAGCTCCACTCAACTTCAAAGTTACTCTCCATCATTAAAAAACAGGTACTGCAACCTGTATCAAAAACTGTGAGCAAAGATAAGCCATATTTTAACTAGAGTGCACACAAACCTTGATGTTGATAGCTTTCGATAAGCTAAAACTTGGATAAGCTTGGATAATATTTGGTGTGAGAGTGCAGCACATGGTCGCTCCATCTAAGGGTGCCAGGTTGGGAACCAATGCCCTAAAGGGTCGTTTTTCAGGTTTTCTCCATCATTGTGTTTTCCCTTGAGAGAACATTTATTTATTTTTTTTCACCTTCACCTTTTGTCACATCTTCTCCAAGAAAAAGTCACCCTCCAGGGTACTTTGTCCTGTTTTCCCTGTTTAAAGGGCTGCTGTTTGGGCAAGCAATCATCTTTTCTCCACTGCAGAGGTATCCTGTAAGATTATTCCAAATGCACAATATCATGTTATCGCTGATGTCAGAGCTGTCGTGAGGGATCTCATGAAGATTTGGCTGCAGGGCGTACAAACAGCCCCATTCTATTTATCTAAATGTTTTCTGACAGAAAGACCAAGATTGGAGCTGTGATACCTAAAAATATTATTAATTGATTAATAGTGGCCCTTCTTCTCTGTCCCAACCTCTGTTCATTGTCGAACAAGAAAACAAACTTCAGCTGAAGTGGCCCTTAGGGTGTCACTTCATCTGTCCTTCAGGGCTTCTTAATTGTTTATTGTGACCATTGAAGTAAAATATGAAAATAAAGTCATAAAACAGCAGACAGACAGATGGACAGATATATAAAGTTAAGATAGAGTCTCAAATCTGGGACTTCAAAGACGCCCTTTTTTCCAGTCCCCGGATTTAATGAAGTCTTCTCAGAAGGGAGCAAGCAGTGAGACTCTCTTTATTAAAGCACAGCCACTAAGGGCCCCCTATGGACCTACATAACAAAGTGTGTCATTAAAAATTAACTTTGGATGGAAGAGACTTAGTCACAGAGGAGAGAAGGAGTGCAAGCTGAGAATAGCTAGGCCTGTAGCTCTCATAGTCAAGGGGACGACCACTTTGTTGCATTTCTGTAAGACGACCACATGGCCAAGATGACCCTGGATGCAGCGAATAAAAAGCAGCAGCTTTCATAATGAAAGGATGAATACAAGCAACAATAACAAAAGTTGTGTAAGAAAATTAGTCTATAGTGTTTTTTTTTTTTTTAATTGTACAGGTACAGTTCCTCACCAACTAATTGCTAGTATATTCCTTCAGTATATTCACATGCCTAAATATCAACTTTTAAAGCATGAAAGAAAACTGACTGGGAGTCAACCGTGATCTGTTGACCACTAAAAAGAAGTGATAGTGATTATGTATAAATGATTATGTCATCTGCATGCACATTTAATACGTATACTGGTGGTTTATTATTTGTCATTGAGGGTCAGAAAGAAATAGAGGTGGTCCAACAATTGAGCCTTAGGGAACACCTTTGCAAGGGCATTTCACTGCAGAGCACACAGACATCTGGGAGGAACAATAACAAGATGGATTAGTTTGAAATGAATGGATGACTAAGAGGTTTTACTTAAAGAAAGTAGTCAGCGTTGATGTTGGCATATTTCAATATGTACAAGGAAGAAATAAAATTTGAGTCATTCTTAAAAAGGTTTTCAAAACTCTTCAACTTCAAGTGACATAACAAGGTCAAACTCAAAAGTACATCATAAACATGATGAATGAATCCACCTCAGTTTAGGTTTGCACATATTTGACAAATTGAGACAGTAAAGTGTGCTGCTGCTCATATACAGTATTTTGTATGTCCTGAGGTAAAATAGACACCAAAATCACAGCCTGACAGATAAGTATATCAGCAGCCCTCCTTCATCCCCTTTCTCCACGCTGACTTAATTAGTCTCATTACCATTTGATAAATTATAAAGTTATTGATAGATCTGCTTTAACAAAGTGAAAAAGATCAAGAGAAGGCTACAGAAAGAATGAATTTATAAAATGTAAATTATCTCCCTGATGTCGGTCTTTTGTAATAGCAAAGACAAGGTCGACACTCACACTTCTGCACCATTTGCATCTTCACATTTAAAACATCATAACATCATCTTCTGGAGCTAAGATAGACAGGGGAAATAAACAGGGCATGTACAAACTACATTCTTTGTATCTTTTTATACTTACATACTTGGTGTAAGGATATAGTTTTAATATGCCCTGAAAATTCACAGTATATGATATAGCTTTGGTAAGACCAATCTGGTCACTGCAAACTGCAATATATACAGTATATATATACAGTATATATATATTTATTTATTATTTTATTTTTTTAACGCTACCTTTCCTTCTGACTTTTTGCTCCCTGTGACACAGTTGCTTTTACACAGTTTCTTATGGAAGCTCAGACCTTTCACATCCTTAGCTTTAAGACAGGCCTTTCAACTACAGGTGTCCAGCCTGAGGCAAACACATGCCCTCCTGTGGATCCCTCACTGTAGGTACAAGGTTACCCACAACCACAGATCTGGGATCAGCTCTTTCTGATCCTGCTGTAAGATTTTGCTGCTCTTCAACTATTTCACATCATTTGTCAGTTACATTTTTCGGATGGCTTTGTACAAACTGATATGTCGGAACAAAAATCAGTTGCTTCGGTTATAATGTGGTTTGGCCTTTTACAGCCACGTTGTTTCACATTATTCACCAATGTATGGCATTTTGTTTATGGTAGTGTTGCATGGTGTACCGATACTGGAAAAGTGCTGCAGCACCCATCTGTTAACTGATGCAATACCAACTTTTATTAATACTGATACTTGGACATGTGTGTGAACTGTTCTGATTTCTTCTGTTACTCCCACCAGGCATTGTGGTAGTTCTCAAACATTTCTTTTCTTTTCTTACTTTCATGACGAGAAGCAGAATGAGAGCTGTTGCTGCTAACAACCATGTCAAAGATTTTTTCAGCCTAACCCCACGGACGTCACAAAGGCCTTAAACCCACACAGACCAGGGGAGCAAACACATCCAATGTATCATAGCATCCTGCAGACAGACATGCCAACTTGTTTCAGGAGTTAAAAGAGCGACAGGTGGTGTTGCGAGCTTGATTAATAACACATTTACCTGCCCCAATACATGCTTAAAGAGCAGATACCTCCTTTCATACGGAGGTGTGTTCTGTTGTTTGTGTTCAGTCTACTTTGGTTCAGTCATGCAGTGTGCAGGTTAATAATTCTAGTCACAAAGACTGAACAGAGCAGTAGGAGTTAAAATTAAAAGTTGAAAGCAGGTGTAGTGTTATATTATTAAACAGCTTATCACCTACCTTGCATTTCTTTTAAGCTCCATACAAAGTAAAAAAAAATGTCAGCTGATCGTTTTTTTGTTTCATTTCACGACTTTTTTGACTCGGTTCACTCACACTGCTCTCATCAGCATGATAAGCCCCTTTCACATATGACCTCATGGCATTTTCCAGATGAGTTAAGGACAACCAGGACCTGAGAGTTTTTGTCAAACACGCTCTTACAAATGGAAACACTTGGTTTGGTTGCTGGGAGTTCTACCTGCAGAAGGAAGAGAAGTGTTTGGTAATTTTGACACCATGACAATGATGGGATATTTCAGGAGTACAGAGCCAGTGTGAAAGGGGCTAGCTACAGACTAGCGTTGACCCAGCATCAAAACAACGGCTCATGATGAATACTTATGTTGCTCCCTACTTCATGTGTAAAAGTAGACGGCGCCTTAATGATAGATTAACCCTGTCATCTTTAAAAGTTAGCAATATGTTAGCTTACATAGCAAATCTTTGTGTACGCTGTCACAAGTGGTTTTTATTGTTGTTGTTTTTTGCATATAGTGCTCTACATTTTCCTAAAGATGGTAGACACATGTCAACTTTTGTTCATGAAGAGATCCTGCTTGAATCTGAGATAACAAAGTGAAATGGATTACAAAAGCAGGTAGTAATTGCAGATAAAGTCTCTGTACTTCTGCACACACTCACTCAGACAGCACATACGCTAGCGCCCATGTCACCTCTAACAAATCAAAGTCAGTCATCCTCCTATTCTGTCATTTCAGATGGACCACTGATGTCTGCAGGGAACAAGAAAAGAGCAGCTCTGCTGGATGGAGGCCACGTGGAGGTAAAGGATGATTATATTCCGCTTGCTCTCTCCGCTGTCATCTCCCAACATTTCTCTTCTACACAATGACAACGAGGAGGACGGGTTAGAACACCCGTCACCCTAATGTCTCTCTGCCTTATCATGAGGAGCTCATAAAGATCCACTCTCTTCCCTTCAAGTAGGCCAATCTGTGTGTCAGGCACATGAAGGACTGGCGCAACACACACATGGATGCTTTGTGCCAGGGTCACTTAAACTCAACTCAAAAACCAAACAAAATGAACGGTATTTGTCTCAATCAATGTTGAATTTAATTATTATGCATAATAAGGGGTGTGGCTAATTTGATAGCTTGCCAGGAGACTATAAACTTCAATGTAGCTAAATCCCATTACTGAACTTCAACTGTCCACTTTGTGTGTTGTGTTTTGTTTGTGTTGTTGTCATTTGGAATGTGCTAGCTCGGTGACGAGCTTGGTGTATTCAAATAACAGTCAACATTTCATATTTGGTGACTGCCATCGCTGTAGACTTCAAAATGCCCCTATAGAAACTAATGGGTGATGTCACTAAGACTATGTCCATGTTTTATAAAGTCAATAATATTCAAGCTTATAACATAGGAAATAGATTTTTCCAATTACATTCCTGAGTTGGCTTGATGGTGCAGAAATTTGAATAATAAATAAACTGCTGTTGTGATAAAAAATGATCCTGGCCCTTTGTGGTTGTAACTGCAGTCAAAAGTTCAAAGATCATCCACTAAACCCTTCGTTGACCTTTAACCTGAAGCAGCATTTTCCTCTTGATATTCATTGACATGATAGCATTTCTGACCAACATTTATTTCAATTATTTCCAACAGATGCACCCTCATGGATCCATATTTCGATCCACTGCAGTCGAACTGATTAAAAACCTTATGCTATGTTACATTCTGAATTAAGGTCACCGAATGTAGCATTTATAATCCCATTACCTAAATGTGTCCCCTCAGATCCACCTGTGCTTGTGTGAGAGGACAAATGTGTTTCTGTTTTACGGCTTTTTGGTCTCTCACAGACCGAGGCAGCGCTCGCTTGTCACAAATACATGATGTGAATGGGAGAGAAAAGAGGCAATTTGGATCCTCATTAAATTTTCAAAAGTCCTGATGGTCCTCTGAAAATTGAACCAACTGTTCCAACGCAACCTTAATTTTATGCTACAGTAAGTGCAAATTAGTTTCACAAAAATTATTTTTAATCACACTCTGCAGAGTTAATTTGCTGTGTGGTAATTTTCCATGCTCCTCTTAGTATCACACTCAGTCATGAACCATGATGACACGTGTGATCAGTGCTCAATCCAAACCGGCCTCTGGTTCATACTCGGTGTATCTCTTCCTCCCAATTTGCCATTACTACATCTCCTTCTCAGACACAATTCAAGAAATTCCTTCCAGCGACACTGAGGGCCAGAGAATAACCTTTTAGAATTAGTGCTTATTTTACTGGGTAGGAGTGATAAAAAAAACAAACCCATTATGAATATATGCTTAAGCCTAATTTTTGTCTTATTTGTATCTCTGAAATTTCTCAAGATTTGTTTCATATTCTACTAAAAATGCATCCAGCACATCATGTTTCTGCTCATTTACTGTCACAGTTGTTCTTTTTATTCTGAACAGTTTTACATCCATTCAAAATACATCACTGTTGATTCACACATTCACACTTACATGACTCACTGTAAATAAATCCATGTGCAATACATGCCGTCCACTTTGTGTAGCATTATGATATATAATACAGCATGAGGAGTTTTCTGCAGGTGTGAAAGCCCCATTAGTCTTTTGAAGGTAAAGTCAGTAGAAATGTTTGCTGCTGCTTATAAACAACATTCTGACTGGGCCCCTCCTCCTGGGTTTATCGCCACCAGAAACATGCACTCTCTGCAGGACACAGTGTGTATAGCTTAAATCTACAGTGCAAGCTAACGCACGTTAGCACAAGCTAACCTCTGGTGTTTTGCACCTGCCTTTCCAGCAGTAAGCAGGCCAACTCCACTTCCGTTAGTTAAATCCAACCCAGTTTATCCTCTTGGTATTTTGCCTCACTGTGATCATATTTTGTCTTTTGTGCACTTCCATCATATTCTCCGGTTTGAATCACATCCAATCGCTGAATTGTATCTACTCCTTAACTCACCTGCTTGCTGTCATTGACACTGTGAGACAACATTTGTATGTTTCACCACCTGTTAACACTCCATGTTGATTGAATTTGAGGTGTTATTTGAATAATAAAATCTTGACCTTTTTATAGTATGAAAATGTGTTTTTTAAAGATCAGTACTCTGACTGCAGAGGTCTGGAAAAAAAAAAGTCTTATTCGATTGCGAAATGAAAAGCAATCGCTTTAAAGTAAAACGGTCCTATAAATCCATGTCCATCCAAACTTTAGCTTAACATGTACATCTGAACCTCAAACTGTTGTTGTATTCTTTTCTCTGATTGGCTGAAACAGAAGGTTATACTTAATTTTCCCTGAAGGCAGTCTTAGCCCTCTGAGGAGCTCTTCTCAGTTCATGGATTACACAATATTCACATACTCACTGTAAGGAAAAGTAATTTGCAGCCTGTCATGAAGCACAGACGCAGGTGCCTGAGTGACCTATACAGAACGAACATTATAGAGCGGCTTTACAGTAAGTAATGAGTCTGGCCCAGAAGTTCAACTTTTGCTTTAAAAAAAAACAAACAAATACTGGTTACTGTAGCTTCCTGCACATATTGTGAAAGATTTTTGACATTTGTTCCTACAGAAGTTGACTGAAATTTCTTCATGTCTAACAACAACCTTGCAAAAGCACAGATAAATACATTTGAAATATTTAAATTAGTGTAAAATCTCTATTTTTCCTTTTGCTTGACAGATAACAGATGACCTAATGAACTTTTAGCAAATCAATTATACGGTAGTACCCTGAAGTCAAAGCTGTGTAAAATCATTATTACCTTTGCCATATCCTGACAGTAATCTTATACTTCAGTTCTTCTTTATACTGCTATAAAAAATAAAGTGAAAAAGAGATTGGAGAGTGTCAGAGGTTGAGCTCTTTTGATTGCCCTCTACCTGGATGAAAATTGCATTTGATCACTCTTAGCTGTTGCAGATGTGATGGAAATATAAAGTGTTAAATAAATGGCTGAACAGCAGCGGGAAAGCGCCAACATCATTGCTCCTTTTTTGTGTCATACTAAATCTTCAGTTTCGGGTGTAAAACTTGTTCTGAATAAACTCTGACTTGGAATTTGGAGCAACAGGAAAGGTTGCAGTACATGAGCTTGGTATCTGAGCCTGTCCGTCAAAACAGAAGGTCCAACAGAACAATAAAAAAGCCCCTCGGGAAATATGCCAGATCTCAAAGTTGGCCCCTATATGAGATTTTTGTCCTAGAAGCAGCACATATGTTCCCTGGGGCGGGATGAACGGCCCCGCCTGGGAGGATGGGGGAGCGAGAGGGAGAGAAAGAGAGAGTGTGGAAAAGGAGGAGGAAAAACGAGTGTCTCCATCTGTGTGTGGATCTGGGGGGCTTACAGAAGGTTACATCTCCCCCTGGAGAAGGAGGGAGGCTTGGGCAGATAGAATCAAAAGCAGACTTCATTTTCTCCCTTTGCTGTCCTTGTGCTCCAAGGCTGCCATGTTCCAGCTGGTATTAGCAAAAAAACAAAAAAAACAGAAGTGCGGCACGGAAACACATACGACACATGTATTTGCACTTTTTCTTTCTTTTTTTTTTTTTTTTTGTGCGTCTTTAACTTTGGCTCGATTGACTCCAATCTACAGATATTTCAATAATATATCCTGCATTTTCATATTTGCCCTCTTTGTTACTAGTGCATAGATGAAACCCGGTGACACTATTTAAAAGTTGCATGGTTATTTAACATGTTGACGTATATGTGATTTCTGTGGATCCGGGGAGTTGGCCATCTCCCTGGCAGACAGTGACCATCTGGCTGAGGGCTTTGGAGACGGAGCCTGTCTGTTCGGCACTATAACCCCTATCCTCGTGCCATCTCTCAGATGCCCCTGCCGCTCTCTCGGGTCTCCCTTCACACCGGAAGACGCACTCTGAAATGGATGAGAGATGACAGACGGGATGTCTGGCATGGACCGGACTAAAGAGAGCGCGCGAGAGGAAAGAAAAAAAAAATTGTCAGGCAGCCAAACCAAGCAGACACATATCATCATTCTATTGGGCAAGAATCCAAATCAATATCTTGTTACTGACAAAGGCAGTAGGTTTGATGTATGCTGTTGTTCTGTCCACAGGGTTGAACTCGCATCACTGGTCTTGAGGTGTGACCGTCCACACACACATTACTTGTGTGTGTGTGTGTGAAGCAGTAGCTCATGGTTAGGGAAGTGTGTTGGTTCACCAGCGGCGGCTCATCACATATTTTCATGTCCGACTCACTTTTGTTTTTGATAGATGAAAGACCTTTAAACTATAAATCAGAGCGTGCGGTGATTTCCTCAGTGTGTGAAGGTACACACATAGAGCACACGTACTGTACTCACACAATGCAGCAATATGAGAAGGCAATAAAGAGACTACAGGGGCGGCACTAAAATAATCTGAAACCCAATTTACGAGTGCATTGCACCAAGGGTAGAGGGCTATTTAGTAATAAAGTGAGGAAGGCAAAAATAACTTTATTAGTAAGTGTGTGTCAATGCTATGAAAGACCAGGCTAGATCATTAAACAAAGAGGTGATGTTTAGTTTTTTTCTTTGGGCCTGACGGATGATTTTTGTACACAATTGAAGAATTAAATATTAGTGTGACTTAAGTAAAGCACTGGGGAAAAGCTCAACTTTACAATCCTGGCTCTGTAAATATACAACAATGAAAACGACTTGTACAATGCACACCTGAATGATACTGGCTTCTTTCCAGCGTCCACGTCAATAAACATTTGGAACAGAGCTACACCATGACAGCAAAATCAGACTTCTCCTTCATGTCGCGGCTGACTTGCTATTTAAAATTGATGCTTTGGATAACACCGTAGTGTTTGATTGAGATGCTTTTAAGAGTCTTTCATGGGAAAGTCTTCGGCGTGCTGGAGTTTACATGAAATCTCACTTTTGAGTTGGAAAAAAACCCAAAACAGATTCAGACATATTCCCTGCAGTGACTGTAGCTGTGCTGAGAACAGCCAAACATTAAGTTTACTAACTGAACTATTGTACCGTGAAAGAGGAGCACTTCTTTCCCACTTCCTGACTGTGAGAAATTGACAAGATTTCAGGTCAGGTTAATGCAAATGTCCAACAGCAATGACAAACTTAAAATCGTTACAACATCATAATATAGGAATGTGTTCAGAACACCATGTCCAGTCATTTCACTCTCTGTCTCACTGCTTTCTCTACTCTATCATGTCCCACACAAATCTAATTTGCTGTAATCTTGATGTAAATTCGACTCTGAACATAAAGTACTGACATGCCCTCTGGCTTTTCTAAGATCCTACTCTCCGTCTCCTGCAGGACCTCCAACTCAAAAATAGACTTCTACTTTGTTAAATTAATGTTATTTTTCTCTACAGGCAACACGTCTACTTTATTATAGAGCTGTATTTCCAAAGGTCATGCAAGATGTCAACATACCGTTCCTCTCTGTCTCTCTCTCTCTCTCTCTCTCTCTCTCTAACACAAAACATCAATCTCACTCTCTTGTTTCTTGTTCCCGCACCTTCTCTTTTCCTTCTCGGGTGGTGTACGGGATCAGAAATGGCCCCGAGGGTCCACCTACAGGTTTTTCCCTTGGCAGTGATTAAGTGGAAGTATATGTCTTTCTGTTTGTCCACAGGTGGGCTTACACTTAAGCACTTAAGAAACCTTTGGCTTGAAAAGGATAGAAATAAAAGCCAGAGATGACTGCGCATGCTACTTAACTCAGACTCTTCACCTTTAGTCTTGTTGTTCCATATTTTACACGGAGCAGTTACAAAAAACAACGATTGAGTTAAGCTTTTTAGTAAATAAAGTACTACAAGAGTAATAGGAGCCACAGGCTGAGCGGTAGACGGAAGCAATGGGAGTGGATACTTGACGACTCAGGGAATAACAGGGATGTCATCGCCTTCCTTTCGAATCGCACATCTCATCTGAGGAGCATGTTGGAGGGGATTTTTTCGGCCCTGACTCTGACAGAGCTCATAAACCTCAGCCAGTGCCTAGCTTTCAATTTGGACCAAAAAGACATTTGCAGTGTCAGCCCGGGAAAGATATTAATACCTCATATGCACAAGCACGGGTGTTTTACAGAGTTGTGCGGCGTATTAACTGAACGTTAGCTGCCCCTTAACAGATAAAAGAGTGATATTGTAGTTCATTATACCTAACCTTATTTTTGTGAATGACTCTTGAGTTGAGCTTCAGGGTCTCAGTATTGTCCTTTTAAATGAAGCATTACTTTGTGTAATGAGGGTTTGTATTAGTGGGCGCTGTGATTTCCATCTAATGAATACACATGCATTGCTAATAGTTGTGAGTACTTCCTCGAGCAGCTGTAACTGAATAGCTTAAGTCATGCACACACACACAGAGGTGTGTGTATGAGTTGCATGCTGGAGTGAATATTTTCCTCCAGTGTGCGGTCTATCTACTGTATAGATCACCTATTACTCTGTGTGGGAGGAGAACAAGCAAACTGTACTGCACACTCTGCTGTCTAGAGACGCAAGTCTAAAAAAACTGAATCTTTATAACATAAATATAACCGTGGATGTCAGATCAGACCTGACAAAGATTTGTATTTATTTTTCACCATATAGACCCTTTTTCAGCCATTGAAGTTGAGATGCACGAGGAAACACATAAACTTAATGATAAAGAACTGCTCATATTTATCGGGAAACTTAATGTCCCCCCGCAACTATTAAAAGTGTGAAGTATGATTATTCCCCCTCAACAGATTGTGGGTGGTGTTGTATGAAAGTGATTTTCACCTTTAGGTGTCAGTCAGAACAAACAGACAGCTCACATTCAGCAAACTCTTCTTTAACAACAACATGTTTAAACCATGAACAGCTGTAACAATGCAGTGAAGGATGTGTGGGCTGAAATATGATACAGTTTCTCTTCACTTTTCCTTCTCCATAAATTATTTCTATTATTGTCCTTTTTTCTGCATTGTTGAACAGTCAACACACTTATTTTGATAACTGCTATATAAATAATATTCACTAATATCATAGTCATAACAAGCACAAACACAAAGTGCCCCAGAGGAAATACGATTTAAGCTACCATTTCTGATATAACCCCAGAAGAGATCCGGTTGCACATGTTCAGATATTGTTGGACATCTAATTATGCAGTATACAACGTCAAAGAACAGTCATGATCTCAAAAATCATAGTAAATCACACATTTCATTAAAATCAATTCGGTATTCTGCTTATTAATTAAAGAAAACAAAACAAAAACACACAAATTAGTGTGATATAGGGGAATGAGTCGAACATGGACTGCATATATTGTATCTCCAATTCATTGTGTGGAGCTGCAATGCAGTATAGATGCCCTGCCTCCTTATTCTATTGCAATTAATTATTAGTGGATCTGGGTCCTTTGGGCGAACAACACTATCAATACTGCATCTACTTGCTGCGATCAATGAACAAGTTATTTAGGGAATTGGCCACCCCCTCCTTGTCTGCTAACTCGCTGCTGCTAACACACTCTTACATTTAAGTTTCTTTTCATCACTGCTGCCACAAATAGCACTTGTAAAAGACATACATTGCCACCTACATCTAGTTCTTACTCTTTATAGCTTTTGGCCTTACTGCAGATGCCCCTTCTCCCCCTCCTTGTCTCCATCGCAATGAGCAGTCCATTAGCAAACGCCAATAAGCCCTGTGTAGCGTGACAGCATGTTCTCAAACAAATTAGAGGCCTAAAGACAACGGGAATATTATTATTTTCAATCCTCCATCATGTGTTCATTAATCTTCATTTGGACTTGATGAGTGTGGCAATCAAATGAAATGATATCCCTGTTTTAGCCTCTTGTGGATACACCCTCACACACATACACACATACTTCTATCTAATGCATTCCTGCCAGCGATTGCAATGCAACAAAATTTCCAAATGACTTTAGATTAATTTTGTCTGATTAGCGGCTAAATATATCACCAAGCTCCTTCAAAGTCATTAACAGCGACAACAAAGACAGCAGAAGCAAACACATCACAGAGCGAACGCGCCATCAAGCAAGAGCGAAGTCGAGACCTTTAAATATTGAAAAATAAACATCATGCAGAAGTCTTTGTTTGATTTTTCCAATCGTGCCAAATCCGGTGTTTCTCGCTGTGAGATCTGGGATCTTGGGTTGTAATTACAAGACATGTGATCAGGGACTGGTACCATCGCTTAAAATCACTGTAATTGGCCCTGATCCCCCCCCCCCCAATTACCGGCACATCTGCTGGTGCACACGTTATTCCTCCATCCTTTCCGACATCACTGCCTGAGTAAAGACAATCCACCAAAACCTTTTCTTACAATTTCAACTTTGGAATTATTCCACATTTTACTCGCTCTGATCCTCCCTGTGTCCAAGAATATTACCAATCTGCTGCTGTAATTCACTTTTCAAGAGGTAAATTCGACATCCCGCTGTTTTACATCTGCAGGCAAATTTCCAAGCACTTTTTTGTTACATAAATGTGACAAAAAAAAGGGTAATAGCCACCCTTCTCCAAGACAGTCTTCTCTGCATTCCTGGTTATTAAAAGCATTTTGTCAGTTTGGGGATATAGAACCAAACAGCCTGGTTTGAAGGGAAAGTGCAACGTTACTTTTACAACCTTTACATTTCAAATTTGAAATACATTTAAGAAAAATAAGTGCAAGTTATAAATTACTTAAGAGCTTCATAACGACCCCTTACTTTACAGAACAATTTAAATAAAACTGCTTTTGCTCGTGAAAAAAATACTGGACATTACATGATGGCAAAAGTGGAACCTCCATCATGTGCCAAATTGAGTGTTAAATAACAGTTAGAATGTTACCAATGGCATTATTAGAGGAGATATAAAGTAAATTAAACGAGACACTCTGAATATAAATTTAATGACTAATGAATTACATTTTCAATTGTAGTTTTGTAAGGCTGTTTGCACAGTCGACCATTGAGAGATTAAAGTGGCGCACTTAATAAGTCACTATTTTGATTTAGGAAATGGATATAAAGTTACATGCCTTTGTTAGACTATACTTTAACATTGACTAAGAAAATGTGCAACCAGCAAAGCCATGTTGATGCTAAACTGCAAGGACGACTAAGGCTGGCGATGCTAGCATTAGCACTACTGTTAGCTTCATTTGGCAAACCAAGTTGATATTCATGCAAACACTGACTGTCTGTGTGTGAAATAAATTATGCTTAATGTTCTTGTTTCTTAACTGAAAACATTTTGACTCTTCTGACTTTAAGTTTATGTTTAATGGAAAGGGATGTTTGTCACCAAGAACATCCCCAGTTTGGACCGCAGTGGTACATCAAGTGATTGTTACTACCATCACAAAAGCCATGCTGATGTGGCTAAAATGGACCATGATCCAGCCCGTACAGTAACATTTTATACTTCGTACACATCATCATAAATATTGTAAATGTGGTATTTTGTCTACCCATGTAAACCCCCCCCCACCAGGTTTGTCCTCTAATCTGTTGCTTCGTTGTCAAAGCTCGAAGGTCATGAATAGGCCTTTGTTGGTTGTTAAAGCTTCTTTGTCTTTCCAGTGGGGAAACATCAAACAGTACTTTCTCATGGGTGGCAAGCTGTATGCCTGCTCCTGACCCCGAGCATCACCCACCTTGTAGACTTAGTCCCAGTCTTCACTCCTCTGTTGTATTTTTCAGAATATGCTATGAGAGATTTATGACAGAATTACCCTGTAAATCACTATTATCTCCTCTGAAACTGGCCTGCTGCCAAGCTGTTGATTTAAATAGTGTGAAAGTACAGGGTATTATGCAGGACATCTGTCTTTTATGATGTTCTCACCTTGACTCTTGGCTGGACGCAAGCGTCGTCTCTGCTGAGTCATTGTTGACAAACTTATGCGCGGTGGAGAGAGACGATCATGAGGAAACTTTAAGGTGGCGCTCATGTTAGCCCGGGGCAGCAAAAATCACGTGTGACCTAATTCTCAGCTGTCCTAGATATAAACACTTGGCTTCCAGTAGATTACTGTCCTCCTCAGCTCATGATCAAAGACGGGCTGAAACAAACAACAGCAACACAAGAGAGATGAAGACATTGGGGGGTAAGAAAGAAAGACATGAGAGGAAGACAGACATGTAAGAATGAGAAGAGACATGTGCAGAGGCAGATAATATTTAACATAGAAGCCGACCTTTAAAAACAACCATTTTGACACCATGAATAGTGGCTTTTGTTTTCCAAGCAGCAGCCAGGGTGGGAATCTGACCTGTTGCTCCTTTACGGCACTCTCTAACCACCAGAATTTCTGACTCTATCCACTGTCCTATCGCTTTGCACCTTTGGGGACTTTTTAGCTGTTGGACCACAATTTTCAATATCTCGTTCTGCTCTTTCTTTCAGAAAAAAAATATTGAAAGAGACCAAGGTACACTTTCAAACTCATAATCAGTTTTCAATATTGGCACCAAGCTACTTAACATAGTGCACCATTGTTACAGGTTTTAAGCTAAACTCTTGTCTCAGCGGAGGAAGAAAATTTGACTTCCTCAAGACATAGGATTTAAAATTATCTTGCACCATAAATGCCCAACATGTTAATGTTGCTTCTATAACAAGCTTCCCATCTAAACTTTAAAGATGGTAACACCTGGAGACAATGTTTGACATTCTGTCTCCTAACTGATCTTGTTCAGTACATGTCTGAGTATTTTCGTCTGGCAACAATACTCAGACAGAACTATGCGTCCGTCTCATATGTAATGGAATTATTGATTACATTAAACACATCTTCTTTCCACCACTGTTTATTGTATATTTTAATCATGTGTCTTATCACCATTGTGATCAAATCAAGCGGCCGTGTTGAAAAATGAAGCCAAAGGGGAAGTGCAAAATCCTGCAGTTTGTGGAGTGTCCGCTTGAGGCTGGCTGCAGAAGCACCAGATGTTGCACACAAACCCCTTTTAAAAAGCCTGACTTTACAGCTAAAATTAACATGTTTACAGCTTGGTTTGAAAAAATAACAAAAATAGATCTGATTACATCATGCTGCACACACTGTAACAGGGAGTTTTTAGAACTCCTCCGCTTTGATTTTCTGAAGGAAAAGCATGATTCACAATAGGACGTATAGCTGACCAGATTAACAGACGTTCGCTTTTGTCAGGGGAATTAAAACCCGTCTGAGCTCCAGCTCTTAGCCTGTCGTTAGGTTGACAGAAATTCAGGGTGAGACAGCATTTTCAGCATAGTGACAGCCCTCGATGGGACTCCTAAGCCCCCTGCAGCAACAGATGGGTGATGTTACTCAGCCTTCAACAATTAATCTTTACAGTCTATGGGTCAAGTGAAGCAGTAGCAGTAATAAGGTGATGTTTCTAACAAAGGGCAGGAACAAGTAGATCTTAAAGTTAGACAGATAAAACTTTATGCCCAGAAGGCAACTCGGTTCCATGTCATTGTTTCAAAACTCTTTTCATCAGCAAGTATGTCAAACTGTTGTGTTTGTGTTATTGCCTACTGTAAGAGTTAGTACCTGTGTGTACAGCATCTGACAGTGAATAGAGAACACCTGGCTAACACTGCACTGGTGGGCCCATTAGCCCATTCATATTCGCTCTGTGTCACAACCTATGTGGCTGCAGGGTTAAACAGGGCTGACATGCAGAGCAGCTTTCACGTCCTGGCCCTGTCTCTCCGTTTCTTAAGCTCCATCACTCAGGCTCATCCAGAGGCAATATTAATCATCACAACCCCCCTCCCTTCACAAACTGCAGTAATGAGAATAAAACACACTCCAAAGCCTGTGCGGCAAAGCAGAATCTATCAATAACCGCTGATCAATGATTAAATAATTATCATCAAATGGTCCTCAAGAGCTTTACATTGAAAATGAATGTGCTTTTGGTACCCCATCTGAAAAATCAGTAAATGGAATTTTACAAAATGTCTATACATTTTATATGACTGAAGTGGCGTTATGTAACACTATATTCATCATTTCCAATTAAGGTATCCCAAGATATTCTTGATAATAGAAATCAATTTCAGTGGAAACCATTGGATATCCATTCATTAAAAACATATTCATTTGTGAAAAATAATCACTGCTGTAAAGCCTCAACCTCCAGAGGTGAAATATGAAGCGAAAAAAAAACCTGCAGTTCCTCATCTATCCACGAGAGGCTGACTGCAAAACTAACATACACACCCATTTAAAAATTTCTTCTTTCACAACAGAAAAAAAAACATGTTGACAGCCTTCCTTGTTAAAAAATGAATGAGGTCTGAATAGCTAATGTCTTAACATTAAGCTAATGTCACTGTACAAGGATTTTATTTTCTTTACAAGCTATACATTTTTCATGATATTAAGGCTAAAGGTTATTCATGATGAGGGACATGACTGATCCTACTAACAGGCATGTGTTTTGCCCCAGCTCCAGCTATTTGCCTGTTACGAGGTTACCAGAGGGCCAGTTTGAGATGTGCATTTCCAATATGGCGACTGCCATCAATGGGCTTTTTAAAAATACACTTCAGAAACCACCGGGTGATGTCACAGAGAGTGGGTCCATGTCAGACACAATTAAAACACTGACAGAGACTGTTGGTTGACTGCATTGAGCTTTGGTTTGTCCATGGGAATCAGTGAGGTGTTGGTCACATTACATTAATAGAATCTGTGTTTAACACAAATCCAACATTTTCATGGTTTGTTCTAAAATGGGAAATCTATCAGTAAAAAACGGATTTATGTTTTTAGAGATTTTGTGGAAGTCTTATGCACCCTCTACAAAGCAGCTGCTCAGCTTGAAATAATCCAAGAAAGAACATGACTGGCTGAAGGTTCCAAGTTTAACAGCATTAGAAAGCAAAAGGAATAGGCTTAGAAATACATTAATCAGGTACACCTTCATCTGTGGGGGTTTGAACAAGGATTTCAAAAGCAGGACTTTTACGTAGTATTTTTTTTTATAACTTGTTTTATATCCTCTTTTGCCTCACTGAGGATTCTGAATGCTCTCACACCACTGTCATGAAGCATCAAACATGCAGACATACCTGAAGCACAAATGTCAAGTCATCAGCCCAGAACATGCAATCATAATAACAGGTTCTCTCCCCTGACTGCAGCTCTCAGCCCTTCAGCGAGATCACAGGTCAGCCCTATCCAGAGAGCTTTATCTTTGCTGCTCGTCAGCTTTGAGGTAAACACACAAGACCTGTCTCCTCAGCCAAGGCAATAGAAATAATAAAAAAAAAAAAGATGTAAGATCCTCTGAAGAAAATTAAACAGATGCAACATGATCGAAAAACATGGCTTTAGAAATCAATTTGTCTGCCATGGACGGCTCAGAGGCTGACTTTCCCACGTCAAGTTTTTAGCAATCCTTTTTGAACAAAGGACATTCCTATAGTGCGTCTGCCACAAAAGAATCAAATAAATCAGATTGTGTGCGTTCCCAGATGAAACAGAGGAGTATTTCTGCCTGGTGTCATCATACTCATTATGAGACACCCATTTATAGATCTGAGAAGGGGCTCTCACATCCTCAGAATAGCCATGAGGTCAAATTGAGACGAGTTTCGCTTTAAACAGTCAGAAGTGTGCCAGGGACACGTCTGAAATATGCAGCTCTTCACACAGTACGTTCTGTCCTCTTTGTCACAAACTGACATTTGTGTCTGAGTGACGGACTTCTTTAATTTAACATCATAAAGTGCCTGGTTTTATCGGTGGAAGGTAAATGGGAGGTGCTGAGATTATTGTTTCTGTAACAAATGTGATAAAAACCAGATGTGCATTGTGTTGAGCTACGAATAAAGTGCTTTATTGTATACCTGCAAAGGTTATTAAATCGGTGCAGCAGTCAATACACAGTTATTACTTTGACATTCAAGTCTTTTATCAAGCATACACATAAAATAACCTCCTAGTTTTTCAAATGTTAACTCTTGTTAACGTTTTCAAGTTTTCATGCTTAAAAGCAGTTTAATCAATAACGGAGAAAAGAAAAAGCAGTTTGATCCTCGTATTTGTTATTATTGTTATTATTTGTTAATTAGTTTTTGTTTTTTTTGGTAAAGGAAAGTAAGCATGAAGTCTGAAGGACCTGTCCTTTTTCTCATTGGCTCTGCCCTCATCACTCATGAGTTTCTCAGTTTAAACCGGGCTGGATGCAGTGGTGCAAGGCGTACTCAGATTTTGTTTGAATATTTCACTGTATTTTAGTGAGAGGCCCAGGCTTTGAGTAAAAGTCCTGTAGGTGAACACGTCAGTGAAATGGGCCTACAGTATAGATGTGTCCTCTTCTGATGACACATTAGTCAATGTTACATGGCTTTACCTGGATTTAAATAAAATAAACCATGATGGGGCAAGATGCACTTAAAGGAGTGAAAAGCAGTTTTTCTTCACAGTCATGTTGTTTAGTTGGATTTTCTTCTGCTTGATAAAAACAGTGTATAATGTTTCCCTCGTTGTTCCTTGACCAATAATCTCTTTGGTGAACCTGCGAGTGACGAGAGCCTGACAGATTAATTGGCCAGCCGATAATTTCGACCACTATTAGCGTGTGCCAATATTACCCGATTTTATTCACCAGTCAAATAGATAAATATAATATTTGCCACCAGCGGAGGGCGCTATATTGATTACGAGTAACACCTTCGCTTTATGCTGCGCTCTAATACAACAGCAGAACGTGATCCAATCTTGCAAAGTTCTCATATCGTCTCCTTCAGGGTAGCAGGAAACCACATCAACAACTATGCATCTTATGTTTTAAAAAACTTTACAGAGGTTTATCATGGACATCCAACATTGTACCTTTGTATGTATGTATTTGGACTCAGCATAATAAATCTCCTTTAAATATGAAAACTAAGTATAAATGATTTGTTTGGAGGCGAAAAGACGAAACTGTTTGAAACTTTACCGAAGCGTTTTGATTTTATTAGCTGGTCCTCTTCTAAACTTTTAATGCAGACACACATTGGATTAAAAAAGTATCCTATTTCCTTGTGAGCTGCAGCAAAAATGAATTATCCTTATGCGCAGTACAAAAATCTTTAAATTATTGTAGCTGTGGAATAAATGTCCTTTATTATTTGCTTATGTCCACTGGCTTGTTGTGTAAAACCATGAAAGCTTCAGCATGAAACTTTATTTTGGTTGCTGTTCAGTGAAACCACTAAAAGGTGTTTGAGGTCTCAGTAGTCTGTAGCCGTGTGCAGAATCTCATTTGTGAGTTTAAATCAGATGAGTGATCAAATATTGATTGCCGCTGAGTGAACATTGTTGAAACCACAAAGACTGCAAACTTAATAGTAAAGCAGAGCATGAAAAAGATTGCCTGCTGAAACAATGTGTGCATAAAGAATCCTCTCCCTCGGCTGAAGCGTCTGGATCTGTGCCATGAGAATAATAAGAGCCCACACTGAAACACTGTGGAGCACCACAGTAACAATACATGTTTGAAATAACTATCAGAGGGGCTATTCACGAAACCTCTTCTTAATCACCCACCTGCCTTCTTCCATTCTCGGCATCCCTTTCTCTCGTACCTCGCGCTCAATAGTCCTCCACAGAGAGCAGGAGTCTCATTCATCACTGCCAGTCTGCCGTGGATATTAGTGACCCTGCAACACCGTGGAGGAGTGTATTATCTCACCGCTGCTTGTCTCCTTACTTCATCACAGACCTGCTCATGTAATGGAGTCATTTCCAAAAAGGCTGAGCGGCTGATTAGAGCTTTTTGTTGCTGGTGTGTGTGTGTATGCGCGTGCATGCGTGCGATTGATTCCCACTGACCTTTTCGCCGAGGTTTCTGTACTCTGACTCTGCTTTAGCCACTGTGTGTGATTCTGCCTCTTTCAGTCACTAAGCTTCTGTTTACGCTCACTTGATTACTTTCAAACAAAAACAAAAAAAATCTTTTTACTTCAGTATATCTGATTAAGAGTATTTCTTTACGACAGAAGGTTGTAGAGAAGGATGAAGGTTTGGCAACAGGTATGTAATAAATTTTCTCAAATAAATCACATACCCTACAGGATTTTTTGGAGCCTTTTCTGTATTTGCTGAAACCTTAAATTTCCCCTCATCATTAAAAAAGAAAAAATCTAATCGAATTGTAATGCTTTGTTATTTTGAACATTCACTTTGAACATCTGGAACTAAAAGTATTTCTTGGGATATCACTTCATGTTAATTTCCTCATCGTGATAGAAAATAAAATGAATACAAATAGAATGAACTTCACAATAAGCTAATTTCATGCTGCGCATGCTGCTTTTAATGCTATCAGTGTGTTTTAAAGTAGAGTCAACATGTTATTCATGAGATCATTTTAAATGCTATGCTGTATAACAGAAGGATCGCGTTCTCCCTGTACAAATACTGCTTAAAGGCAGGGGTGGTCATTTTGACACGAGCATGATTTTGAAAGTAGCATTCCCTCAGTGCTCATCCTACACCTGACCCCTCCCCTTTGTGCTCTCTCTTAAGCCACGCCCCTCAATCACATGAGTGAGCGCCGTTGCTCCAGAAGCGAACCTCAGCTTATCGCTTGCATTGTGTAGAAACTACGCTGTCCTATGTCTCATTCAGCGATAAGTAAAAGCTCAATTTTATCATAACAAGTTAATAAGCAACGACCATCGAAAAAACGTATAGTATAAACTCCGTCAACGATTGCATGCGTAGAGCGTGGGCTAGCACACGCAGGAGGTAGAGAACGAGCAGGGAAACGGAGGCATGATGGGTTCATCACATTGGTACCTCGTGGCAGACATTGGTCAAAGATTTTACATGCTTACAGCTGCTACAGATGACTGTTTTTTGCACATCAGTTATTATCAACTAGCACAGACATTAGACACCGTCACCGCCTCACCACTGTTAGTCCTCTGGTACTATTCCAATATTGGCTCAGCGGCTAAAAGACTGCACAACACCAAAAGGACTCCATGTGTTTTACCTTAGGTGCCAGGCCTTACAGGGTTGTAAATATGTTTTCCTGAACCTTGCTGTGTGTAAGAGACTCTTATTTGTAACAGACTCTCTGATTGTTAGACGTAACACAAGGCTGCAGAAAATAGCTAAGAGGACCGCTAACAGTCTCAACTTGCTACTATGGGTAAATAATCAAAGGCAAGCATGGAACATTGGATTTATTTAATTTAAAGGAGTGAAAGGAAGCTCTCCAAAGACTAATTATTGGAAACTTCTCCCGTGCATTAAAGAATGTATGCATGGGATAAATAAACGTGTTACATTTAAAAGCTACAAGCAGCATGTTTGAAAATCGCAGTTCGCTTCAATACAAGTCCCGCATCTGATAAGGCTAAATGCCAATCAAAGTTTAGGCCCAGGCCGGCTCTCCGGACACACCCCTGGTCTTGGCTGACAGTCACAGTGTTTTTCTCTTGCAGAATTGTCACTTTTACTCTTAATCCTTGTTTAAGTTACTTGATATATTTTTTTTTTCTTTTCTCTTTTGACAGGTCTTAAACAGAGGAATTTAACCCGAGTCTTTTATTCCATTATTTAAGTGTACTTTTACGAAAGTAAAGCATCTGAATAACTGCCAACACTAGAACTGAACCACCCAGGCCAACAAAAAAGTGTCACTTTTCAAGAGAATTAAAAGTATAATTCCAGCTTTGATGGCCAAAGAATGCATTACATAATACCCTGTGCAGGCACTCAAAGAGAGCACGGTTGTGAAGCAGTCCATTCTGTGAGTATCATCCTGGTTGGTGCTTTATGGAAAAGATTGCAGGTGTTAAAGGGTTTATTGAGCATATGGCAACTCTCTGAAGACTTTCTTTGAAATCCCTCCTCTCCGTTTTCCTGCAGCAAACTGAAGTCCTGCCTCTTTTATATTCTCAATGCAGAGCTGCGTGTGTCTCCCCACCCCCGTGCCCTCGGTGTATGGGTGGCATTATAGTCTCAGCGGGGCGATCAGTAGGGGTCAGAGCCAGCGTTTAACCCACTGTAGCCCCAGCAGCCTCCCTGATTCGTGGACACCTGTTCGTCTTTCACACAGGGAGGCAGCTGCTGACTCTGACGTGAGCACAGTGATATGGTGCAAAGGTAGAGCTGTTTCTGTAAAAGAAGAGAGGATTCACATCTCTGACTGGCTGGAAATCCTGGCACAGAAATAAGAAAAGACTTTATCTGATACTGTTACGGTCAATCAGGCCTCAAGGAAGGATTCTGAGTGTTTTCTCCCTACACCAACAATAACACATATTCTCGATGGGAAAAATCCAGATACTATTTTAGTTTCAACAACAGGGATTTCTCCTCGGAGAAATGAAGAAATTGTTAATTGTTTTTTTTTTTTTTGGGGGGGGGGGGGAAGTTGATTCTGTCTTTTGTTTGTTTAAAACTGAAACTGATTGGGGAAAAGAACAAATCCAAAATGTATGTACGAGGTCCCAATCTCCTGCCAGAAAGACAGACTGAGAAAAAAAGAGAATCTGAAGAGCCAAGAGGGAGGGGGTTCAGAGGATTTAGGTCATAGATTGCCAAGAGGGATCGTATTGTGTGTGAGTGTGTGTCAAGGACTGTGAATGTGTGGGTTTGCATGGGTTTCATTCTGTGTGTGTGTGTGTGTGTGTGTGTGTGTGTGTGTTGTCACATGTACTTATATCAGTTACACAACAGATTTCCTGATTATAGCCAATTATGTTTTTAATATTGTCTTTCATCTGAAAAGCCTCTCTCTGTGCAGCAAAGAACAATTTAGTCTCATTTTAAATGTAAACAAATATGACTGAATTTCGAACACAGATCCGCTTTGACTAGACTTAGAATCTGGACAACTTTTGTATGAGTTGTTGTGAAACATGATACAGACACAGCAGCACATAATACATCAAGCAGATGATGGAGAGCCCACCCGATGTTCAAACTTTGGTCCAACTCACTCAAAAGTTTCGGGAAGGATTCATAGTGCTGAATGTGCTGGGCCCAATGTGCAATATGAGTTATTGTGGGTTGGAATATGCTTCCATAAAGTATGATATCGTACAGTATATTATCATGGGCTACGTACCGTACAGCACTGTATTGTATCGTGTCATACCGTGCTGTATTGTAATTTAATGTACGCTGTGTATCGTATCCTTTTCAGATGTCACATTTGATTTGTTCTGCAGTCAATACCATAGCTGTAAAAATCTTCTATCTTGTCCTTTGGGATTTTTGTGTCTCCCAACTATTGGAAGAATTGCCATGAAATTTAGATTGCACATGACTGTCATTCCCTGGCTACATTTCAATAACTTTCAAGATTTAACTTTAAGTGAACCTCCTTAAAGTCTGCCTCAAGATTTTCAAATGTCAGCTAACCCATGTTTTTTTTTCTTCAAGTTACTGAGAATGCAACATAAGCACTGCCATTTGCTGTTATTTGTCATTTGAAAAGTGTTCTTTGTGATGTTTGACATTTCTACATTTAACGATTGCAAGCGTGTTGAATCATACGAGGCGTTTCTAAACTGCCTGCGGGGGGAAAATGGACGCGAGAGAACGTGCTTGATGAAAATCTCTTGTTCTGTCTTCTTTTCTCTTTCTTTGTGTCTTGGAGGATATTCATCTGTGGATTTCTCATTTTAGAGCGCATCATTGACTACCTTTCCCCGACTTTGACATTCCCCATCTACTGACTGCTCCTGGTGTTTCGGTTCACTTGCACATCTGTGTAAAACGACTTTGATTGGCGGATTAGCATCATGTGACGCTCGCTACCATAAAGCTGCACCTTTGTATTCACCATTCCAGTTCACAAGTTAACTCAGCTTCATTTGTTCAGGCGGGCCAAGAATATATAAACATAAAAAGAATTTAGGGATCCTTTTTGTTGTAGAAAGGAACGTCGTTTTGTGTACTTCGGTAATAAAATGCTGATTCTGTATATTTATTGGTTATTGTTGGGGGAACTGATACTTGTTTTTTCTGTCATGACATTCCCTTTAAGGCAGACAAACAGAGACGCGCGCACACAAGCCTGCTCATCCTCTCTCCATGGCTTCCTCTGCAGGGTCACAGTACGCTGGGTCAGCCAAGAACCACTGCGTCTGGAGCACTGATCTGTAGCTGTTAAGGGCCTTGCACAAAGGCCTGCTGCTGGCACTGATGTTCGGCTCTGTGGGTGAAATGCCAGCCTGTCTCTAAGCGCTGGCCTGCTTCCAGCGAACAGTTTCCCATGAGGTCGAGGGTGATTGGACCGCTGACCTCGGCGGTGATGATCGGCCTTTAACTGCACAGATAATGGTGCATCATCTATTTGCAGATAATGTGCTATGCAGATCAAAAGAAGCTCAACTCTGTCGCCTTTTGGCTGGAGCTGTGAGTTTTCATGGCGTGTTAAATGTTTGGTAACAGTGGATTGTGTTAGCAGGTCATGAGTTTCGGGGATAACCCGGTGACTCGAGCGTCTGTCTGTCATTCAATCCAGTGGTTCATTCTGCTCTGTTTATTCAGCCTAAGGGTCAAGGAGGGTGATGACCCACTACTCTAGACTGTCATCACATGACCCCGCAGTGACACAGCTGGGGGAGTTGCCCTGTGGACTCAGCATATCTGCACTCATCTAACGTCAATCATATCATCTAGGAGGGAACCCGCGGTCAGAGGTGATGCTTAAATGTTTTTCTCTCTGCCGCTCGCTGTCAGCCATGTTTCTGTACGGCTGTAAATATTGTTTTGACATCAGAAAAAGAACATCCTTGTGGTTTGGTTGTCGAGTTGAATCAAGGACTCTGCCGCATCCCTCAGACTTTTCCAGGGAAAGACAGATCCATCTCTGATTATAGCTTGTGAAAGGCACGACGGCGGAGCACATTCACCCCTCGAGGACTGTTCTTGAGTAATCAGATTTTTGGAGAGATTTTGGAATGACGAGCATCTGATTTTCCTTTGCTGTAAAAAGATAATGTCAGAGACCATTTATGTGCACTTTTTTTTCTTCCATTCCTTGAAGCAAATTTAATGTCAGGAATGTGAGAAATGAAAGATCCAGATAGTGAAAAATGCAAACTTAGGGATTTTTTTGGTCATTCGAAGGATGTTCATCTGTGGAATATCCTCATTTGAACTCGTCTTCCTCCCCCGTAATGTGTCAGAATGGCTGGAATCCGTGGATTATTTGCATTTAATTGTTTAATTGCGTTATACTGATGGCAGGGGAGATTGAGAACCTGTCTTCACACTTTCCCAGCATTACCCTGATTTTTTTATTTTTTATTATTCTGTTATGAGCGGGCTGGGCTTCATTAGCACGGAGTGAAGCTGGAGAGACTTTTGCAGCTGGCGTGGAAGCACAGTTTAATAGACTGGAATCGAATTGTGAGATGGAAAATTAGGTGAAAACTGTGAGAAAGAAGCGGAGGAGCACGTTCTAGAGTCTTTATTGAAGATTATGTGCGTTTAGAGGAAGAAGAAGAATGCATATTCAACCGTTTTTACACGATTTACCCTCTGCATGCACAAAAGTCGTTAAAACATCACATTTGTATTGTAACTACACACGTTTCTCCATCCGTCTCAGATCATTTACATCGTATGGGGTCTTTGTCGTCTTCTATAATTTCTATTTTAGCCTTGGGAGTCCCTGCCACAGCATTGTCTTTTCAGTGTAATGCACACAACCGTCATGGCTGTGTATCAACATCTGTGTGCAGCGCGATAGTTTAGGCTAATATTTTAATTGGTTCCTGAGAACAGAGGGCAAGCCAAATTGCTTTAGTGTCCCAGAGGCTTTCTCTCTTAATGAGATATTCTCCCCTCTCAGGATCAGAGGGGTCCTGACCCGTGTGTCGTCACCGGGATATTATTGTAGCACGTTCCCCTCTCTGTGATGGAGAACACCGTGAGGTTAATGAAAGCAGGAGCCAAGGAAGACGACTGTACAAGCAAAGGGGAGGCTACTTTTAGGCTGTGTCAGATGCAAAGAAACAAAGCAGAATGACATTTTGTACAAACCCGGTCCCAAGAGCCTTCCTGATTTGAAATAAATAATATATTGGTTTATTTTTCTATTTAAATTGTTTTTCCATCCATATTTTTGCCGAACCTGTATTAGTTTTATTTTCTTCAGAAATCAAAAGATTTTCGGAAACGTCTGATATAATTTTGCCTCTTTGTCACAATACGACATAATACAATACGATAAGATAGGCTTCGACACAACAGGTCATACGATTCCTCACGATACGACATGAAATGTCAAGACACAACACAATACTATAAACAACACAATATGTCAGGATACAACATGAATAATTCTGATACAACTCGATAGGATACGACATAGCGACATGACGGGCTATCACGACACAATACAATAAAAACAAATTACGTTAGGATACAATATTACACCATACGATACAGTGCAACACGAAACTACAGGACACGACTTTAGGATACGTTACGAATAATTACAATTTGACACGATAGGAAACGTCACGATACAGCGATATAATGGGATGGGACACGACACAATACGACACTATAAATTACGATAGGATACAATACGACACGAAATATGACATGATACAAAACTGGAGGAAACAATATGATGTTGTGATATGATGATATTCTTCTTATTGCATTCAGTCTTCTTCATTGAGTCCAGCTGACCTGCATCAGTCGTTACTTGATAATTGGGGAGCTTCAATTTAGAATCCATCTGTCCCATAGAAATGCCCATTGGGTCGCTTTTCTTGTGAATAGAGTATTGAGATTCTCCAAAAGCTGGCATCACAAAAACTTTTGTATTTTTAATTAGATTTTTAAAACCACTGCAGGGTCCTCTTCTGAAGTTCACACCACTGCAAAGTCCACCATCGCCTTTGATCCGTTGATAACAGCAGAACAGAGAAAATGATGCGAGATGGAGAAAAGAACCCGATGTCCTTAACCTGTGGCCAGCTGTGACAAAAGCTTTTTAAACAGGAATGGAAAAACGAGGAAAGATTAGAATCTGTGTGGGCTATCGGAGTTAACTCTTTTTTTTTTTTTTTTTTTGGTTTCCTCCTTACTGTGACAAGCGAGAGGAAAGAGAAAGCACTGAAAAGAAAAGACAGAAAGATGACCATCCTCTTCGCCCTCAAGCCATTTCTTATTCCAGTGATAAAACCAAGATGTCAGAGATACAGGGAGCAGTCTTTCTGATAACAATATACGACACCTACCTCCTTCTTACCAGCTAACCACAGATATCACAGATACGTAACGCTGAGATTCGGTCCTGCCTCAGGTCCCACAGCAGCACCTCTCCCCTCTCTATAAGCAGTTAAATTGATCTGATACACCTTGTTTAACCCCCTCAAGGCTCTGTTAGATTAAGAATCAACCGGCAATCTTCACCCACAATCCATTCAAACTTAAATCCTGGCGATAACCTTATGTCATGGGGAAAAAAGAAAAACACCCTGCTGCTATTTACAGCAACAATTGAGTTAACAACATATAATTTAACGTTTCATGTTGGGAAACCTCCAGAGACGCCCTCCAGGTTTGAATTTGTTGTTGCCTGATTTGGATTTGATGTCTTCACACTGCTAAATGAAGATGCATTTTTAAGAGTACACTTCTTTCACATTGGTATGCAGTGAATGAAAGTGAATACTATGCCCACCTGAAAACAACATTCAGTGTAACGGAGACTTGTTCTACCACATATCAGCATGGCTGTGATTCAGGTGGTTGCAAAGAAAAATGAGTGCACTGTTAGTAGTTTGCTACAGATCATTTTCAGACACGACGTGGAGGGAGCTCACCAAGTTGAGTGCAACACAATGTCGTGCTAGCCGCTTGTGCGTTCTGCAGGGAATTTAAAATTGTTCTCTTTTCAATGAACTTCGGCTCAGCGCTCCGACACTTTGGCGTGTACGATAGGAGGGAAGATCATATCACGATAAATCGTTTCCCGCTCTCCTGAGCTCTATAATGTTATTTTAAGGACAAACTCGGACATCGACAAAAAAACTCGTTTAGAAATGAATGTCCAACAGTTTGGGTGTGCAAGGTGTCAGAAATGTGTGTTGAGCTTGTGAAGCGGTCGTCATAGAGCCTCAGCTCCTGGACGAACCTCAACTCTTCGGTCTAAATCCTGTCGTGAGGATTTCATGAACCCAAACCGCTGTCTTCTTTGCTGCTTGTCTCCTCCTCCCCCTCCTCCTCCTCTTCCTCAGCACAAGAAAGGTCAGGGCTTTCTACAGAATAGTGGACAGATACATTGTGCATCCATGAAGCTATTTTCCCGGACTATTCGTTGTTGTCACCTAGCAACCTGCGCTAATGATTTGCGTGTGCTCGCTCCTGTATACCCTACTCTGCGCTCTTTCAGCGAATTTGGACGAAAACATTTAACTTTGCAAATTGCAGAAGCGCTTTTCTTATTTGATGATACAAAATTTAAACACAGCTGACTTGTTATTTAGAAGCAGGATTACTGTGTAGAAGAGATGTCTGAAGGGCCTTTGAACTTTTTTTTAAACAAAAGAGTGGTACTAGATCAAAATGAAAGCAAAGCCATTGAACCCAAATGAATGAATTACCTTCTTGTGTTCTCCCATTCACTAAATGATGTCTTCCTGAAGTCCTTAAAATGGCTACAAATAATTTGCTCAATAAAAAAAGGAATTACAGTGATAATGACCTGGGAATTAAACCTTTCTGCTTCAGCAGCACGCCTGATGTAGCTTTTGTGCTGCAGTATTTTTTCTTCTCTGCGGCGGTGAGCGCTCACTAACAGAGCCTGAGCAGGGGCAGGTAGCTGCTTTGACTGACAGGCTGATTTGCCGCGTTCTCCATTGCTGTTCCTCTCCAGCAAGCCGAGGAAATTAGATCTACAGTTGCCGTGCTAATGTCAATCAAATGGCTCTGTTGCTGCTATTATACTGCAGCGGCTGCTTTTGTGTGTGTGACGTGACTGTTTGCATGTGTTTATTTGCTGGCATATGTCAGTGAATTAGGTGTGTTGGGTTTTTTTTTCTCTCCTGTGTCGGAGTGCAGTGACCTGCAAAAGCAAAGTTGTAGAAGACATGCTTCTCCATAATGCAGTTGGAAGAAGAGGGTTTGGCTCGCTGTACCGCTAATCTAATACAGCTCATTCATGCTGAGTGTATATGGGAGGTTGAAACTTGTAGGAGAGAAGAAGTCAGTGCTGCTGCTGACTCTGAGAATTGCTGTCTTGGTAATTTAGGAGAAACAGAGCAGAATGGGGAGCAGATTAGGAACATTTGTCCTGAGATGAACTACTTACTACTCATAGAATCTAAATACTTTTTGCCTCATTGGCTACATACTGTGTATTCTCTTGAATTGAAACATGTTAAGCAAACATACCTTAAACACACAGCAGACACTGGAATATGTTTAGTTGTCTATTCAGAAAAAAGACTTCAGTGATATTTTCTCAGTTTGATTAGGATCCAAGAGGCGTAAAGATTCACTGATCCATGTAACTGGCCTTATCATTAATGATCCAGAGAATCAGTAAAAACGTTTCTACAACGCTTCCTATGCTACATCCTGTGTTTAGTAACTTTACTCTTACGAGGCTGTGTTTGAATTTTTACTTCTTGTGAGACGATCTCAGGGGGCTTTCCAGGGAGCACAAGTTAGTTCACAATTTTTTAAACTTTTTTTTTATTTTAACTTTTACGGTTTTTTTTAACTTAAGAAACAGCAGTGATCGACGTTTTTAATTTTTTTCTTACTCTTACCTTAGGGTACATTTGAT
This sequence comes from Symphodus melops, assembly GCF_947650265.1. Lineage (NCBI taxonomy): Eukaryota > Metazoa > Chordata > Actinopteri > Labriformes > Labridae > Symphodus > Symphodus melops. The sequence continues at coordinate 6,302,900 of NC_136702.1, forward strand.
GTGTTCTGCCCTCTAAAGCAATTTAGTTTTTACAACAAACGACTTTAACCTGCTCGATTTATCCATACAGACACAATGACTCTCTCTGGCGTTTTGAAAAGTTACACTCGATATTCTGTTATTTACTGTAAAGGAGTTCAACACAGAATTAGCAGCAAGCAGCTGTACATCAAACATTTTTTAAAAAGAAGCAATGAGAAGCTTCACTTTGTCACAGAACTGTGAGGGGAGAGAGAGAGGGAAAGAGAGCCCCTCTCTCTCAGCCTCTCGCAGGAATTTTATGAATAAATGAAAAATATCATGTAAACAGGTTGGAAATCTACTTGGGCAGCCCGTCCAGTTATTGTGTATGTGTGGGAAAACAATAACATAGATTTAAAAAAATTGACATATTGTATGTTTAAGTAAGAAAACGTACTTAGCTGTCTTACATTTCTACTCATTACAAGCAATTCAAACCTTAATCTTCCTTGTGATATCTTGGAAAAAGTAATTTATCTCGACTTTTCCGGTGACTGTGATTTATATTAAGTGTAATGACTTATTTTTAACTAGCAATTAGACAACTCCACTTAGTTAGAAGACTTGTTTCAGTGTTCATTCACTCTGAGAAAGTCCCTTTTTGTGTGAAATGCATGTATCAATAGCCTGTGAGTATTTGCCAGTGTGGCTTTGCCAGGTAGATTGGTCCCTCAGCCTCTCCATAGATAGATACAGTCCGTACAGTGTTCAGCACACTGAGAAACACTCGGCGATGCAACACAGAGCTCTGACCCAGATCCCAGACGAAGAAGCTTTTTCATCTTCTCTCTCTCTTTTTTAGAACAAAGGCTCATCTAGCTCTCAGATATGTGCCTCCATTCCACTCATTTGTGCATCCAGTTTTAGCATATTGCCCAATTAGGAAAAAGTACAATGCAGAACAAAAAAAAAAAGACATGCTTGTTGGGATCCTACATGAGTGTGTCTTTAGAAACAGCTGTGGTTGACATGAGCTTCCTCATCACTCTTTAATCAAACTGCACTACTCTGCAACTTTTTTCCTCTGCGTTGCTCCAGCAAGGTTCAAATTTCATCGTCTATTTTTTTAATCATTTCTGATCATATCGACCTCGTCACACTCACTCGACGTCGCCCTCCCAAGATTCTTCTCATTTCATGGAAAATTAAATTAACATAAAATCAATTAATGCATTAATTAGTCTTCTTTAATTACACTAACTGGAGTATAGTTTTTGCTTTCAATTATTTATTCCATAATTAATAGGCTGTAATTAGTGCGTCTGATATCAATATTAAACACCAGGATAATCCCACTGAGTGAAGTGGACATCTGAGGCTCATTAGCGGGTTGCCAGGACCAATAGGAGGTCGAGTGACTCCCCGAGCAGCCAATGGCACAACAAAAGGATCCACTCTGGAATCTGCTGCTAATAAGGGAACACTGCTTCTCATTTTGCTAACAGCCTGCTGTGTATTGATTTTTAACAGGTTAATTACATGATGATTTTGCCCTCTGGGCAAAAACGACAGGCTCCAATTTTATTTTAGCAACTCGTGCTAATTGTTAGCTTTCGCACAAATGACTTCATCAGTTTTAATGAAGCCACAAACATGTTTTTGTATCCATAATTTGACTTATGGGCGCTATTGAAAGTCATATTCATGTCTTTTGGTGGCTATTTCTCAGAGTGGTTTAACTGGTTCATAATTTTAGTTTAAAAGGGAACAATTCATAGATAAGTTTCTCATTTAAGACACAATAATGTTTGCAAAACCTTAAACTGATATGATGGGAATCTTTTTTTCCCCAGCTTCTGTTCAGATGAAGCGAGTGATGGTTTCCTTATTTTGGGCTGTTGCCAAAATCAGACGGTTTGTTTCTCCTCCATCCTCCTCCTCTCACCCGCTCTCATTCACTTGTCTCTTATCTCGGAGCTACTGGGACCGCAGCTCAAGGTGATATGGCAGCTAATTAGCAGAATTATCAGTGACCCCGTTAACAAGCCCGTCATTTAAACCTGTACTTCTCCTCTGAGAGTCCAGCGCTTCTGCCCGGAGTCCAATGAGAATCATGGAGAGAATAACATAGACGGTTAAAGGCAGACATGAAGAGAGACAAAAGGAGTCGAGACAGAGAAAGATGTGAAATCTGCAGACGAAATAAGAGGGATGCAGCTTTGAAAAAACCCCAATGTGAGAACGAAAACTGTGATTTGACATTTAAGGGGTTGAATTCCACACAAAGAGGACAGAGAGGTGGCATTCCCCAGCGGAGGAAATAGAGCAGTTAGGAGATGATGGCTTAATCTGGGAGAGCGTTTTCCTGGGAAAAGAGCAGAAGAGTGATGGAAAGAGAAGCGGCGATGAATAGGCCCAAGTAATGATTTGAGTGTAAATGAGGATGGACAGCCGTGCTCCTCCTGTGCTGTCCTCACCTCTGAGTCTCATACATACAGATGGCACAGCTAATTACAGAGTGCAGCAGGAGAGGGCAGCTCCTGCTTCTGCACATCACACAATCAAAATATAGCTGATGTGATGTGTGTGTGTGTCTGTGTGTGTCTCGACCATCTTGCTGACATGTGTCTTTTTAGATGCTAAAATTGTCCTCATCATATCTCCATGATAAAGGAAGCACCTCTTTAAGATGGCAGCCACAGTTGGACGTCTCATTAGTGGACTAACAGAGAGGGGAACATGCGTGTAGACGTGTGGCGTCTCCACGAATAACATTGTACATCTCTGTGCTTTTTTTTTTTTTACACGTCGCTTGTCCAAAGTTTGTTATAAAGACATTCAGCAACTTTATTGCATTTTTTGAAGTCTTTTGATAAAAGTGTGTAAGAACGTGCCACCATTTTACACATAAATATAGCAGAAATCCACTTTATCCAATGTAAATGTCTCTGATTCGTCACGGTCAGAGCCGTGTTCACATCATGTTTACATGGACGGGTTGTCCCGACTGCTGTAGTCAGGGAAAGACAGAAGAATAACATACTCACTGCTTATTGTAATGTCACGTAAGCGTCTTTCAATCACTAATTCCGTTTTAGTTCATGTGTAACGTGATGTTACAAGCTAACGAAAGAGCATTAACGTTAGCCTGCTTACGCAACAATGCAGACCTCAGGCAATTGCAGCTTGTGCAAAGGAGAAGTTTGTCCACCGCTTGTGCTCGACGCCTTAAGGGCGATAAAAAGATCTTCCTTTAAGCTCCTGTAACTTTCGGGGTGGTGTTGACTTTTTTTTTTGTGGCGCCCCCCTGTGGACAAAGCAGCATGATTTAGCACTTTGCTGTTGTCTGTGTGGTGGCAGCTTCAGAAAGTTCCAGTTTTCTTCTGGCTTCCAGCAGCATCTTTTGTTGTAGGTGGTGGCTTAGAGAAACTGTCAGCTGTTTAAGCCGATATCTCTAGTCTTCGCCTTCATGTTACATTTGTATTTATCCTTGGTTTTAGCAGGGATAAACCACTTGACACTGAGGTCTCTCTTGCGGGAGTGCCCTGCATCCATACAACAACAGACATGACAAGAAAAACATATGGAACATACATTAATAAACACACTGACAGTTGCAATCCTGTGCCTGGGTTAAAAGGTTGTACTTTAAAGCAGAACAGTACCGGTAATTACTTTTCTTTCAGACACTAGATCTTTTAAAACGCTGTATTATACTGTAGAATAGAACGCAGCTTTGCCGCCATTTGAATATCGTCTCTGACACTAAAAAAACAAACTGACATTCTCAAATGCAATTGCAGCGGATGTTTTGAAGAATGATACAGTACATTGTTTTTCACAAAAAGCACAAACAGCCGTCTATGTCGAGCTGATAAATGCTGTAAAGAGAAGAAAAGTCTGTAGCTTCTTTTCCACTACGCTGCTCGGCACATGTAAGCACAAGTACCACAGCTCCGGAAGCAGAGTCTAACACAAACTGAAGAACTGATCTACTTCATATTACACATGTCCACACCTCCAATTAGAACAAACACACCAACACACATGACGTTGACTCAGCTGCTTGTCATAAGAAGCTGACGCAGTGTGACCCAAAATAAATATTTCACTGACAAAAAAAAATGATTCTGCAAATTCCAAATCAACTCCAACACTATTTCTGTTTAAATAATGCCATGTCGTTCACCGTCACTCTATCAAAACTTGCAACAACAAAAAAACTTTAAAAATGTACAAAATGACTCTGAATCAAAGGCAAAGAAAAAATAAACTCAGAGGGTGATGGCAGAGTATCAAACACAAATTATTCATGTACCAGTAACCCATTTAGTTACGTAACACATAGTAATTATGTATGCACAATTGCGCTTGTCAGAAAGAAGTCATGAATATTGACTGCAAGAGGACTTCAGCCGGCTGAAAGGGCACTTCCAATATTTCCGGCCTCCTTTTGACGGTTTATTTCCAAATATGCTGCCAGAATCCCACAGTGCGTCTGTGTGCTTTAAATATCACTTCAATCCATGTTTGCCTTTATTCAGACCATCCATCCTACAAAGTGAAACAGAGTCTGTGACTAGAAGTATATGCATCAAATAAATATTATGCAAGTCTTCAGCCAAAAGACTCATTTAAACTTCTTTCAGACTTCTTCATAAATAATAATGTTAATGATGGATCCAAAGTGTCCCATGAAGCCACGACAGTGAGAGTGAATGCACAGTGAGCTCAGGAAATTGTTCACCAAGAAGGAAAGAGGCCATCAGTGGTGATTTTATTTCTGCTCGTTTTGTTAGGACAATTCAAACTATCTGCAATGAAAAAGGATTTTTTCCTTTTCTTCTTTTTTTTTTTTTTTGCAAGTACTAAAAAAAAGGACCAACATCTTTGGGCGCTGCCGTTTTTTATTCCGTTTTTGTGCAGCCGCTCCGAGCGCTCAACTTGAAAATCTTTTCAGAGAGGCCCTTTTGACGTCAACAGCGCTTTATATAAAAATGTATAATATACCCTGTATCTTAACCTCCAACAGATCATATCTGTACCTGCATCCTCTGCTTTGTGTCTGCTGGGTAAAACAACGTTCTCAAACATAAAACATGCAGTAAAAAGTAACAGCTGAGCTGTGTCATTGATACAGGGGCCGTACAAATATTGAACAGTTAAATGTGAGTCAATTCACAATGTTTTCTGTGGCCATATTTCCTGTTGCTTTTTTTCTCCCTGGAAAAGTAAGTTGAGGTTGCTTTTCCAAAACAGAGTTTAGTGAGGTTGACTATGTCAGGTTACTGTACAATGGAAGAATCTACGCAGCAGAATGTTCCCATTAGGATATATTTACATTTATTACGTTATTATTATTTATTATTATGTTAATGTCCTTTTACTTCAACAACTAGTTCCAACAAAGTCCTTTTATTGAGTAATGTGCTGATAAAGTACGTCACTATGGACTTTTCACTCCACCTCCATAAGTTGATCTGAACAATATAAGTTAACATCACAGCAGACAGTTTGTCCAAGCTGGTACATCTGAATTACTTTTTTTTTTTTTTTTTTTTAATACAAGAATACAGGAATAAATGTACATACAACTACGGTAAATAGCAGGTCTGTAGTAACCATGGATACAATAAAAGAAGAAGCAAGAGTGCAGGAGGACGTTTGGGTTGCTTAGCAGCAGGTCAGTTTCAGTTAAGATGTAGTTTTTATGGCGGTACAAAAAAATGATAATGTTTTGTGTTATTGACTGTTTTTTTTCTTTACACCCTGGTGGGGTTGTCGATGTGTCAAAGCAATATCACGTCGAGATTTGAGATGTTGTACTGGATATCAGCATTGCTGTGATTATGACTGGCACTCAACCTGCAGCCTTGCGCCACAGTATGATGGATTCACAGCTGTGCTGATAATCTTTCTCTCTCTCTCTCTCTCTCTGATATTGCTCAATTATGCCTTTTACATAAGATTTAACTCAATAGTGTTAAATACAATATAAAATATAGCTTAAGAACAGCCCTTCATATTATAACTTGAATATGTTTAAATAACTGCAGTTTGAAATGACTTATTTGACCCACTCTGTTGTTTTCATGGTAGCATAATTGAAAAGACCTTTTTTTCAGTGTACCACTATCTCAAATCTTTAAATAAATGTATAATTTAAGCTGTTTTCAACTACTCTCCCCAGTATCTCTAATCGCGCTATCAAATAAAGGCAAAATGCCAACACATTTTTAATTTGACATGACTAAGTCTGAGCACACAGATGATTTCTGTGTTTGTGCTCTTATCATTTAATGGGTAAATTTACTGATGGGATAATCATGGTGCAGTCCTGTTAATGTTGTCAGTGGGGAAAAGTGGAACAGATTGGCTGGTTTAACACTGAGCGTCAAGAGGAGGACTGTGAGTGGAGAGGAGCGACTCAGTATAATGGGAGAGAGAGCTGGGAAATGGGGCAATATATGGGGCAATATGGCTGGAAATTGAGAACTGGAGTTTGGATAGTGGGGCACGGGAAACTAGGAAGTAGTGCAGTTATAATGAAGGATGCCGTGAACAAAGCAGAGCTCGGGGGATTGGGGGATTGGGGGGGGGGGGGGGGGCTCAGGACCTTGGTGTCAAGGCCTTCACAGGTGAGCCAGAGTCAGGCTTCATCCGTCAACACCACCACAATCTGCACAGCACAGGGCAGGAGTCCGTCATGGGAAATTAGCCTCACGCTTGCCTCCTTTCTTCTCTTGCCCTGGTGGACTTCTTTTTTTTTTTTTTTTTTTTTTTTTTTTTTTTTGTACCTCCTTCTCCTCACATTTCCTTTTTGTCTAATTCTCGTACATGTTTGAATGTGTTTGGTTCAGTTGAGCTGTAAAGGGTTGACTGAGCGTGTTGTTGTTGTCGCCACTTTGTGAACGAGGTAAACAGTATTGTGTGGGGAACAGAGTGTAACAACTTTAGTTCAGTGAGAGTTTTTTTTCGCCCCTGGAAGCAGTCGTCTGGTTGCATTTGATATGAAAAGTGCCAGTCATCCTTAGAGAACTGCATGAAGGGAAGTTAGAAAATGCAAGGAAACTCAAAGTTTTGGTTCCCTGTCACTGCTCCCACAGTAATGTTTCAGCCAAAGCTGACAGCTGTTTTCTAAAAAAGCTCAAAAACCTTCTACATTTAGCCCGGCCGGCGCCAAATAATCAGGCTAAGTTAACTGCTAGATGGAGACCATAGAGATTTTATTGCCTAAAAAAATCACATATTTCTCTCAATTTCTGCTGTTTTAACAGACCAAATCATGTGAAAATCTGTTAAAAATTCGGGGAGTTAAGATTATTGTAATACACCTTCCTCTGTATAAATGAATGCAGAGCGGAGACCCATCCAAGATGGCGGCTGATTTGTCAGCTCAGATGCGTCAGGCTATGAGGCATATATTATGTCTATGCATGGGGAGACTGCTCGATTTTATGTATTTTTTTTTGTCTTCGTGGGGGATTCAGAGCATTGCAAACACAGGCGGATGAGAGAGCCTGCATGGAGCGGCAGTACATGAAAACAGACACTTTTTTAGCGACTGACAACGTACTTTGGTAGACACGTAAAATAGAACCCTAAAAAGTGCATAATGTGGGACCTTTCAGTCTAAGAGTTGTGTTGTACTTGTGTGACACATGTTTGCCATGGTCTTATCCTTCAACGTGTGGCCACAGAAACACTGTGAGGCAAAAACCTTCAGTGTTTTCTGGCTAGAGCCAGACTTTATCAAAAGGGTAATTTGACTGTACAGAGTCCACAAATCAAAAGGCAAAGCAGTGAATCAGATAAAAGTGAGTGTTTTCCTTCCCCTCTGAGAGAAATCCAGATGTAAGACACTTATAATTGACCTTGAGTCCTTTGGATCAATTTGCATGAAAAGGCAGGAGTTTCTACTTCACCCTGTCTCTCTTTCATGCTCACACATACTGTATAGACACACTCCTACATACTGCACACTGCATACATGAATATCACAGGCAGGATCTGATGAAACGGTTTGCAATGCAGTGTTCCCTATGCACCGGAGTACCACAGTTTGAGCTGTACAGTAGATGTACAGTCAATTTTTGAGCATCACGTTTTGCAGCATTTAGAGAAAAAGAAAACGATATCCTGCTTATCAGCCAGTGGGGAGTGCGTTGCATCTGCATCAGGCTTTTTATTGAGCGCTCGGAGTCTGACCAGCTTTTCTGTGAAAGAGAACGATTACATGAGAAGAGAAGCAAATGTAAGAAGAGCAAACAAACTAAGGGTCTAGAATTTCTTTCCAAAGCAAAATGGACTGCAGAAACCTGTGCCATTACCAACCTTTTATTCTGACATTTTCTTTGTAAGTAGGTCTGTACCAAACACATCTTAGTTGTGAGCCGAGCAAATGCTCTTTTACAGGATCATACTTTACCTGTGATTTGAATAGAAGCACTCCTGTTTTTGAATGAACAATAAAGATGCCCATCACTTACTCGTGTGGAGTTATATCCTCGCACACAAGTGCAGATGCAGATGTATTTATAGAGATTTATAAGGTCCCCCCCCCCTCGAGAACTTTAAAAACAGAGAAGGACAATTTACCTCTTGGATATGAAGTTATTTGTTGTGTTTTTACACTTACAAAAATGCTCATTCTAATTTCTAAGAGGAATGATGGGCATTTTTAATAGTAGACATTTTGACAGGTCGCAGGAAAGCAGTAATGTGCATGCTGGATCACTGTCACACTGTCATGGCTTACTGGGACGCTGAGCCATCCATAATATTATTAGTAACACCTGTCCTTTCCTCCTATGACACGTCAAAATGTCTGCAGTTGAGTGTTGCACTTGCAGAGTGGCGTGTGTGTGCAAGATGGAAAAAAAATTCAAGGACAAATATTTCCATAAAACATTATCCAGTGAGATGTCCCCACCGTATTAGATTTCCTGGGCTGATCTGATACAATGAAGACAAAACGACCATGAATACAGTCAAAAAAAGACGTCAAATATTTAATAAAAATTCAAAGATGTTCCATTATACCCTCTCATTTCTAAGGAACTTGTTTACAACAGCTGTAGGCTTGAAAAATAAAAATAATGCTCATAACCCCGAGCTCTAAAGACTTTCCCGAGAGATGAACACTGCAGTGCAGCATGATTTGTATGTTCCGTGATTTGTCACTATATGTAATGCGTTTATATTAATTTATTCACAATAAATTAGTGGGAATCATATTGATGGTCAAACGTTTTTGGGTTTTTTTGTTCTTCAGGAGGGGAAGCAAAGTTAAAACACTGTAGTCCTAAGGCCTACTTCTTGTTGTCTCTGCTGTCAAGGATTTTTTGCTGATTTGCTGTTGACACTTGAATTACGAGGTAAATACAATCAGCTGAATCTCCAAGATACAAGACACCAATCAATACTGTTAACAAAGCCTAGGGGTATGAAGCTATGCTAGCAGCTTTATGAAGCTGTTCTTGGCACATAGATCATTTGCTTAGTGGTAACATTTCAATGCTACTATGGTCAAAATGTTGTTTTGATGACATGACCTTATGTTGAGCATGTATAAGATTTACTACAAAAAAATCTTAATTTAGTGTGTTAGCATGCTAACATTTGCCTAATTAGCTCTAACGAGAAAGAACAGCTAATTAGAAGATGAGTAGTTTTGCTTGCTTTGGCTACTGACAGTCTCTCTGCTAGCATTGCTCTGTTGTTTGATATTAGCCCATTATCACACTGCCATTAGCTGCCATGTGACTTAAATATTCTTGCTAGGCCTACTGTAAGGTAGATAAAACGGTTCTTTTCATCTCAAAATGACTGTCAGATAGCAAATAGGTTGTTACTGTCAGGGCAAAAAGCCAATCATAGATTTGGGGTTGACGTCAGATTTTAAAGGGGGCCCATTCCACCCCAGACCACCCCCATGGACCCGCTCCTGTCAGACAGGCTGACGGATGGACCAAAACTCAGTTATTCGTTATCTTTTGTGAGAAGAATAATGTTGTTTTAAACTGGTGAAACATAAAGAAGCCGACTGTGTTTTGTGCAGGCCATAAATATAGGGTGCGTGTGTGTCCTCTTCACATTTAACAGCATGGACAATGTGAATCTAAAAGCTTCCGTGTCCTCACTCTGAAGCTCAATCCTCCTCTGTCCCCTGTGTGACTCACCCCTCAGCATTATAGCAGAGCCAAAGAAACACACACACACACACACGTTGCTTTGACAAGAGAAGGGTCATCCTCATGTTTCAAAGTTTAGATCTGTGTATGCGTGAAGCTTTCACTTTGTGTGTTATTGTGCGTGTGTCCCATCTTGTCGGACTATCAGAGGTAGTTTACTGCACTGCTGCACTACCAACAGATGGCCATTACCATACTGTAGCGAACTCAACGCAAGCCGGGGACCGCTATGGTTTTCACAAGCAAAAACCTCAGCCACATCAAATCTCAGTTATATCTGTGCTCTTCCTAACATCCATAATGAAATACAGTAAATGTGCTCCCCTCGACAGTAAAATAAAGATACGTTTACAGCTCTCTGCTATTTATGAGCTGGCTCTGCATTAGAGTGATTTCGAGGCCAGTTTTTCTGCAAAACACTTCCTGAGCCTCTGAGCTGTCATGAAAACTGTATTGCAGAAATGGGATTGAGGGGACTGAGCCCTTTAAAAAGCTTATATTCATCTCTTTGATCTGTTAGGAACAGTTTGGGGAAATTCAGAGACTTCGGTCTTGCAGTGGGATTTGTCTGCGTTTAACTGAGAGAGGTGAAAAGCGGAAGAAGTAAGAGGGTAGGATGAACACAAATCACTTTAAATAAAATTGAAGGGCTACATCCTGGAAAGTTTGGGTCACAGAAGCAACTCCTGACACTCGCATATTTCAAAAGAATGCTAATGACATGCAGATACAGTAAATTCATTAGCATGCCTTTATATGATCTGTGTGTCTACGTGTGTGTGTGTGTGTGTTGAACAGGGAACAACTAAGAGTCTCAACATGCCCCCTAAAAATCTTCCTCGGAGGGAGCCATTGGCAGGAAAAAAAACAAAAAAACAAACTGTGGGCGTGTGACCAGGCCACAGATGGTGTCACACACACACCCCCACATACTGCCTGAAGGACACACACCGCAGGCACCATATGACTCCCTCTAAAGCTCACCACCCTTAAACCACAAAGAGGCCATCAGTATGAGCCTGTGAGCTACACTCTGAACCTAATATGCATCATATTACCTGGATAAACCTGAATGAATCTTTAATCACTTAGTTTCTATTGTCAGAACATTTGGAATGTGCACATAAAGGTCATTTAATCAGTATTTCCTTTTTATTTTAATTTTAGGAGAGCGTTTGTATCTTTGGGAACCTTTTTTGTTCAGATTTCCCAAAAGATTGGGATCAAGACAATAATGTTTGATCAACAACACACGCATGCGAAAATATTTTACAAAGAGGTGAGGTGTGAACATACAAGTCTACAGTCCAGAGCAATCGATTTAGCGAGTAAATTTGTAAGTTTATCAGATGTTGAATTAAAAATGTTGGTCCTGAAGTCATTTGGTTGAGTTAGGGCTGCAAACTCCTCTTGTTTGAACTTGTGGCGGAGCTAGCGCGAAAAATGGTAAACAGTTCCATTTCTTGAATTTCCCTCGGGATCAATAAAGTATCTATCCATCTATCCATCTATCCATCAATCCATCCATCCATCCATCCATCTATCTCACTGTTTATAAGGCAAACTTTAAATAAATGTGTTAAATTAATGCATATTTCGTATTAATTAATCATAAGTAATGTGTTAAAGTCCAACCCCTAGTAAAAGCATAAGGATTTGCTCTTCCGACCATCAGGATCAATAAAGTATCTATCTCTATCTCTCCCTCTCCCTCTCCCTCTCCCTCTCTCTCACAGCTGGAGACTTCACCATCGCTCTGTGAATAAATGAATGTGATCAGTAACGATCACACTGGCAGGCTGGCGCTGGTTAAATGGAGGTCTTTAATACTAAGAAATAGTAGAAGAAAACCTAACACCCCCCCCCCCAAAAAAAAACAAAACAAACAAAAACGCTTTTAAAAAAAAAGAAGGAATGTTTTCTGCTTCTTTATGAATCATAATGCTAAGCTAGGCTCATGTCTTTTTTGCCTTATTGGTGTACACAATGTAATGACTTCACATTGGTTACAACCTTCACTTTTCAACATCTCAGAAGTTAGTAAGAGGCAACAGAACTGGCCAATATTTTAACTCTTAATATGTTAAATGCGTGCTTGATCTTTAAATGTTAGAATTATAGATGGCCTGAGATTGTAAAGTGATTTATTACACAAGAAACAGATATAAACGGAGACTTTTAAAGCAAATATATTCAGACAAAATATAGCTTAGTCATTCAATTATTCATCAACTTTTTACTTCCTTCCTTCTCAGTAATAAAATTTCACAACACATTTAATCACTCAGCAATGAGTCATCGTGTTAACATAATTTGCTGTTGAGTTTCACTGAGTCACCACTGTCGCTGCCTCTCAGTCTCACATCCACCATCACATATATGAGACAAGAATGACACTTTTGAATGATAACGGCCATGTCATTTAGAAGACATTATCACATATTACATCTGTATTCCCTGCTTGTAGCCACACTCTCAGTTCCTCTGCTCCCCCACGGTGACTTTTTTTTCTTCTGTGCTGGGCATGCAGGGCTCTGAGTGGCTCCATGCTGTAAAGTGCCATGGCGTCTGATTTGGCCACGCTGGGGTCAGGCTGTGTTGTGAGGCCACTCAGCATCATGAGGACACGGCAACATAGTCCAAGTGTCTGCTACTCTGAGCTCTCTAACAGATGGGATGGGACTACTGAGCATTATGGGTCCCCCAGTTTGTACATTTCACTCATTTTTAATCAGTATTCCGTGCCAAATTAATCAAAGTTTGACATTGTGTCATGTATTCCCCTTTTGTACCATGAACAGAAGCAGATGAGATATCCCTTCTCACGCTGGTACTATTTCATTTCACTTGGATTAAAAGGCAAAAGCACTTCTTGTCTAAGAGGAAACTATCAGCAAAGAAAACAGACTCACAGCTGTTTAATGTACTAATGCACGCATCAGGCTTCAGTCTACCATGCCTGGAAGCCTAATTTGTGTAGCTTGATTGTTCGTGGTTCAAACATTCTCTGAAAATGTCTTGAATTGCGACTCGTTTGTTCGCTCGAGTCCATAAGAGAGTGTGTGTGTGTGTGTGTGTGTGTGTGTGTGTGTGTGTGTGTGAGAGAGAGAGGGTGTGTGTGAGCATGTGCATCTGTTTGACGTGTTTGTTCTCATGTGTTTGTGTGTGTGAGTGAATGTGACTGGAAGGGAGATGAAGTGTGAAATGAAGTCACTGGGGCTCAGTTGAACTTGAGCACAGAATAAAAAACAGAGAGGTTACTGCTGAGTTACCTCAGGCACTCTGCAATGCCTTTCAGCCTTCATCTGCAGCAAGAGCGAATTAGCGTCCAATTAGACAAAATGAAATTAGGTGTTAGAAATAGTCCAGCAAGATGGAGTACGACAGAACCAGTAAAGGCTAATGAGAGGTAGAGCTGGGAGATGGCAAAAGTTGTCAATACCTCAACATCCAGCTCGTTCTTAATCCCACGTTGTCAAAGCCTGCAGCCTGGCCACTGGGCTAATGCTTCAAAATCAGATTCTCTAAGTTCCTCTTTAGTCGCAGTTCTGGAGGCTGTTCTTTCAATTGTTGTGTTGATGTGCTGTTAAAGTCAGTTAACATAGTATGAACAGAACAACAAACAGGCAACATGGGAGATGGATATGGAAATCGGGACCATGACGGATGGCTTTTCTCCAAAAAGTCTGGTTTTGTTGCAGGCTTCTGCCCATAGAAAGGACATGTATAATGCTTGCTTATTGGTGGATTTTCATTTGTGATATTGTCACCTTCTTTTTATACTATATTTCTTTTCCTACTTCTTTCTATGTATGCTAGCTATTTTTAGTGTTTATCAGTACAATAATTATTTGTAAATGCTGACTTGGCTGCAATGCCCTTCAAGTGCCAGGTGCACAGTAGTGGCACCTAAACCTTCAAACAGCGCAGACAACGTTACTAGAAACTGTGTATTCCCAAATACCTTGTAGTGAAATCTGATTGGTTTATTACTGTATTCTCTCCACTGTAGCATCACGCTGTAATCCATCCCCAAGGAAACCTCTCCTCAGAACACAACCGATGAGCAGTGATACTGTACTACCTTCCAGTTTCTCTTTCACAGCGGCCCTTTGAGAATGACTTGATGTTGTGCTGTACGATCTCAATACTCACAGTCTCTTTATACGCTGTGTCCTATAAAACTTTTCAGGAACACATTCTGTCTTTACATCTCATATTACTGTTACACTTTAGTTGCCTTGCTTTATGATATCCTTTCGACTGATTGTTCACAGAGCACGTGTTGGCTTTGGCAATGAAAGCTCATTGGTAATCAATAATTAAAGCTCTATAGGGTCTCTGAGAGTTAATATTCAGGTCTCTATCTTCTCCCATCCTCACGGACACAAAGGCTTGCTCTCTCTCTCCCTCTGTCTCTCACTCCCCCATCCCTATTCCTACACCCCCCTTCAGTAGTTGTTCCCCTCTTATTGCTTGTTTATACAGGCATGCATGAAAACTCGACAAATACGATACTCCTCTCCTTTTATTACCATACTCTCCCTCAGCCACCATCTCCCCTCCTTTTAGAGCCTAAATGTGAAAATCTCAGAAAATATGTCAGCCCTTGTCTCTACTGTATCCTACTTTTTATACTTCAGAAAGCCAAATTACTATGACAGTATTTTGAGGGAAATAAAAAAAAAATCTTCCTAAACAACATATAACCAGGTTTAAAAGAAAAAGAAGGCATGAGTAGCTAGGAGGTTTAATGTTGTTTGTAAATCTGTACTTTATATTTTCCTATATATATTTTTTTAAATCCTTCAAGTTTTTTCGATTTTTCTTTATGTCCAGCACATGTTGAAAAATTGACGATAAAGATGACATTGACCCTTGAAAAAAACCTGATAATTTATAATGCTGCTGCCTGTAAATAACCCCTACCATACATAGCCCATCTTACCTCAATTGGAGTTACCTTTTTATATTCTTCTGTTGTTGAATTAGCTCTGTGCAGTGAAGAATCTTACACTCACCATTTATTGTAATTTCTTCCATTTAAGACATATCAATGTTAACAGCTGTGGGTGGCTTTAAAAGTTATTATTTATTGTTTAGCTTTGGAACATATTGTCTTTATTGTCCTATTTGATTTGTAATAATGAATAAGTTTCCTATTTTCATTGTATAGCTGTTGCAGCCATTAGGCAGTTTGAACTTTACCAAATCAAACAGTAGCTATTTACCTCTTTTCCCTTTCGTTTTCCTTATAACGCTTATAATCCTTTGAGAAGTTGAAAGACTAGAAAACCATTCAAAGAGTTTAAGTCCATTTACAGAGTCCATGATTCTGTGAGCATGTCTCCACTCGTTTGGGAATCTGACAAATCTTGTAATTTCACTAATTCTTCATTGATCAGAAAATAAAATGAGTGTTAATCAAGTGTGGCATCTGCCACATTTCAAGTTAGTCGACATGTTTGATCTCCCATTAGCTGCTGTCAGATAACAGCTATGTCGGCAGTTCACCACTTCATAGTTATCATAATAAATTACGGAGGAGATTATGCTTGTTTTTGTCAAACTGTCTAACAGGAGTTTTAGCATAATAAAAGTTAGTTACATGACTAAGCTACATAAGCTTGCACTTGTTTCCATCTAAACCCCACTAATAAGATATCACATATGGTGATTTATGTTAAAATATAGTCAACAACATCCATATTAAAGCTGTCCAAAGTCAAGTTGATCGATGTGAAAGGTATACATGAAAGTTGCAAAAACAAAATTCCACATGATGTGAAAGAAAAATGGCTGCGAGGTGAAATGCTTCAATGTATGCCTCGTTGACAATCACAATGTCAATGAAACTATGCTTTAACATTGTCAAACCTCTTTGTAGTTAAAGTAAAGTCAGTCTGATTGGCCAGAAATATGTTTGATGTGATTAGTCTCTTGAAGCTTAAATAATTTCTCCATGGAAGAAGACTCCAGAGTGACAGTGCAGTAAGCTTATTTGTTGCTTAAATGTTTATCACTTCATCCTACGATTCTCTCTCTCTCTCTCTCTCTCTCTCTCTCTCTCTCTCTCTCTCTCTCTCTCTCTCTCTCTCTCTCTCTCTTTCCAAATATGACCCTCTCCAGGGATCCTGTTTACAAATGGCTCCCACTCTCCACACTTTTGATGCTGAAAAGCTTCGAGCCTGTTTATCTGGCATCAGAAAGTAAAGCCTCTCTCTCCTTCTCTCTCTCTCCATCTCTCCTCCCTGAATAATTTGCTGGGAGAGCTCTCTGTGGTGATAAAAAGTCTTTTGCAACCATACACTGTAATTACACCTCAATTTGTCCTTACTGCCACACACCACAATCTCTGATAAACAAGCTTTTTGAATTTTGAGCTGTTATTATAATGAACTGCATCTTAAAGATAAAGTGACTTGAAACTCTGGGAAGCTTGAAAGTGATTACTCCACATGCATAGTTTCTTCTTAATTAATAGGGTAAATCAACTTCTGATGAGAGGATGTCATTTCTGAGTCACAGTGTCGTTTTTGTAGAGGCTCTAAGGTGGACAATCCCTGGGAGAATCCACACCACCCAACTCCACTTCACTCATTGATTTTCTGAAATGATGATGCATAAAACCACAGGCTTTGAATTGCAGAGCTGGAGCTGACAATGAGACTTTCAGGGTGCTTTGAAAAACAAACCCAAGCTCACACCCAAGGATTTCTTGACTTTAATAAACAACATTTCAGATAGATGTGTAAGGAAATAAATATTTTCTGACATGTTGTCCATATCCACTTTGTACCAAGTATTTTGATGATGGATCAGCCTCAGTGTATTTTAAATTGTAATGCTGGTATTGTAAACCCTGTCTTACACGTTTACATATGATAGATCTCTATTACTAAATGTACAGATGATTTCAGGTTCAGGTTTATCCAGTAGATCTCCTCAAATCAAAGAAATTAGGCGAACAAACCAATTAGTCAACCAACCAACTTACCAAGTCAGTCAACCAATCAAGCAGTCAACAAACCGACTTACTAACCAATTAACGTTTCACTCAACTAATCAAGCAGACAGCCAGCTAACCAACCATCCCACCTACCAACCAATTTTTGTGTAAGCTCCAATTAATTTCCACTGTCAGGCTGGCTGTTGTATAGCTTAACGACAACACTGAAAACTTAAGGCTATATGACTTTACTATATCATGCACATGGTGTTGTTGTCTTGACAAGAAGTGCAGATAGCGATGAAGAAGAGCCAGTGAATGGACTTACAGATTCATGTCAAAGGAAGGGTAATGCTGCCAGCCTTATCAGGAGCTGAGGTCTTCTGATGCTTGCCTAAGGTTTTATTGGATAGCTGCTGTGTGCTCCAGCCAATGTGGGGCTGCCTCTATCATCTCTGTCAAAGCTCTGAGGGCCTCTGCTCGTAACTTGATATTCAGGCCTGTATGTTCAAAGCTCCCCTGGGGTTTCTTGTGTGTTCTCACTCTCTCTCTTTATCTGCCTGAAATTGTGTAGCTGTGTGACCCTGTCTTTTTCACACCTCAACACACAGCGTCAGCTCCAGCTTCCCATGTGCTCACTGACGTAGACCAGCTTCCATCGTGAGTTTATCCAACCATGGGAATAGCAAACAGTGAACTTTAGAGAGGTCAACAAAAGCTCCCCCCCACTCATCAACCCTTTTACCTGGTATGATGGTGTAGGGGTATCTGGCAAGATAGATAGATAGATAGATAGATAGATAGATAGATAGATAGATAGATAGATAGATAGATAGATAGATAGATAGATAGATAGATAGATAGATAGATAGATAGATAGATAGATAGATAGATAGATAGATAGATAGATAGAGTCGATATCCTGAGAGAAATTCAAGTAGCAAGAATTCAAAAGCTATTCCATTCCATTTTGTCTCTTAGCTTTAGTTGTTGTAGCAAACAGTTCCCAGACAGGATTACTGACTTCTCTTAAGATGAAATCTGGTGTGTGAACTTGTGCTACAAAGCTGTTCACACGTCTTGCAAAAGAAGCATGGCCCACGGAAAAAAGTTACATAGTGCTGAAAACAGGTGACCAGGGTGATCTTTGGTAATGAGACACCATTCTTCCTTGTTAAAGGTTTCTGTTAAAGCAACTTTGAAACTACTGGTTTGAAAAGTTACATGTTGTGGCTTTAATAATATCATTTCAAACCCTTTATAATATATAATCTTCTCTTTATGATTACAAACCATTTGATAATAGATAAATAGATTGACAGATAACTAATATTTAATGTATGTTTCTCTCATGGTCTAAGATGTACATTACTCGGCTGTCAGTCTGTGCAGCTAGTTCAACGTCTCTTGCAGATGCAGTCATAACTGTTTAACACTGCAGGTGGAATTCTCAGATTTAGATGCAACATGATGCAACATAAAAGAACAAGCAACACAATTCACCTGATAACTTTAACACAAGTTAACCAAACAACCTTTTGTCTTTGCTGGCCATAACTCAGTCCTTTTTCTTCTCTCCATTGCAGCTCATGGTAGGTTTGGCACAGGGCTCCTTTCTCCTCCACCTTCACATTTTTGGTAAGGTACCAAAGTGGGAGGAGAGGCTCCGTAGGCAGAATGTCAGTTTTGATTAGGAGCTGCAGCACACTTGCGTTGGCAGGGAATTCTTTCTTTCTCTTGTATTCTCACATAGTTCCAGAGCTGTGTGTAGCATGGATGCAAAGCTTTCAATATGTTTGTAGATGAGATCATATATAGCTATAGTGTATACATTAACATGAATATCTCTCTCTCTGTGTGTATGTGTGTGTGTATATATATATATATATATGTGTGTGTGTGTGTGTGTATATATATATATATATATATATATATATATGTATACATCTTCTGTTTGTTTTGAATGATTGACATGTAGTACTGTCATAAATTAGAAGTCCAGATGTGACCACATACTGTGTGATTCCCTTTCATACCTTCTACTATCATTATCTACTGAATATCACCAAGCTATTTAGCTATGAGACAATCATTTTAAAACCAAAATAAGACAGTATAAATGTGTCACCATGTCCCAAGCTAATTTCCTCTAAAATGGCTTATTACTGCAAAAGACATTTTAACGGATTTCCTTTTGAGTGAAGTACTTGTGATGGATTAGCACTTGATGTACATAGTTACAATCTATATGAATGCAAATGGCATGTCTGAGATTTAATGATTACCTAAGCTTCCTTAACAGCATTTTCCCTGCTCTTACCTGTCCATCTGTTGCTAACCCTCACCGAGGGGGGTTAACAGCCTTGCTGTAGTTACTTGCTGGGCATCCTTCAATAAGAAATAACTGGTCGTAATAACACGGTGACATATTGGAGCAGGTCAGAGAACACTGAGGACTTTGTCTTTTTTTCAATACATTGAGCCAATCAGCTGACAGTTATGACACGTTTAGGGACTGCATCTCTTTTCTGTCACTAGTCCACCAATATTCAGGGTTAGTGCAGTTTTCCCCTCAATGTGAGGAAGTAGAGTACCAATGGAGCCAGAGAAATGCACAACCAAAGCAGAGTATGCCAGTGGGGGAAAATGTGATATTTACTGTCACTGACTGCACTTTGTGGTGGCAAATGTTGATTTATTTGTAAAAATAGAAACCACATTTTGGCAGCTCTTGTAGGAGCTGATGCATCAGATGTTGAAATTAGCAGTGAAAGGGAAAGTTAGAGCGTCTATCTCTGCCAGAATGTGACATATTTACATGAGCATGAGATTTTATTCTTCAGAGAGATGAAAATGAGTTCCTTCAGAGTCGATATGATGCGTTTGATAAAAGAGGTCATTGAGACAAATACGATTTCTCTTTAGAGGACAGGATGCTTAGACTTTGTTATCATCTAGAATTTCTCCTGTTTTTACAAAGTCAGTTTTGTGAGTGAACATAATGACTTAGCTCCCCTCTGTATTTAGTTCTGCGCATTCGAACATTAGTCAGTAAAAAAGCTCAGTAAGAATTATTTCTACTGTATCATAATTAGATGTGTTTTGCAGTTATTTCTGCAGTTCTGACAGGCCAGCAGGTGTGTGGAGAGATGATGACTCACAAGAAAAGGGCAAACATTGTCCTGACAACAGTGAACAGCTGGTGTGGAGCGTGACACCTGTGTGCCCGCCCAGCAACATGTCGGCCCGCTCCGGTACAAACTTCAATCAGGTTTCGACAGCTGAACCGAAGCCATAAGAGCAAATGCTAACAGCATCTGTCACAAATCACAAACTTCCCCCTCTGTGATGATGAAGCATGGATTCTTGAGGGCAGGAGGAACGGAATTAAATTATGTCGGCATATCTGTCCTCTTCATTCAGTCTTCAAGGTGAGATACTAAAGTCAGTGGCATATTTCTTACCTTGCCTTTGTTGTACAGTTTCTCTCACTCATTGTTCAATGTAAACATTTCTGAGGCAAACGCTGGGGTTTGGTCATACTGAGCAGAAGAGAAAAGCTAAAATGTCAGATGAGGATCGACCTGCAGTCTCAGGTTAACAGCCAGTTAGAGGAGGCTGGCTACATGTTAAACGATTTACAAATCTTATCCAATTTTTTAAACGTGGGAGACCACATACATATGGACTGTGTCAACAGATTTTTATTATTATAATCCTCTGAATGCACACACTAGATAATTCGGCTGGACCGCGAGACACCACATTTGCTTTAACAACACAGTGGCTATTCCATAGAAATGAGATCTCACAGAAACATGCATATGGAGGACAATTGATGTGGTCACTGGCTTAAATTCTGTCTTTAACGAAGAACAAGAAAAAAAAGATGGGTATCATCCTGGCTTAGAAGACCGTACAGGCACTTTGTGTTCCCTGCTAAACTTGTGAGCTGTGAAAGTACACAACATCCTATTGGTCAAGCTTCACGGTTAACTCGCTCTCATTGGATATTCTGAGTATCCTGGTGGAGGCAGCCCTACTTAAATCAAAAATATCAAGCATGTTAATTTGTCAAAAAAACAAATAGTGCCCAGAAGTGGGCCTAAAATCATCCTTAAAAGCTGGCCACACATTAGGCAGGGTTAGTCATTTTTCCAAAAACTAGCATAATTTTCAAAGAAACATTCTCTCAGTGATCCATCTGAACCCACCCCCTCCTCTTTGTACTCCCTCTAAGCCACGCCCCCTCATTTACATGTAAAAGCACCATTGGTCCAGAAGCCAACCTCAGCTCATACTTTGAGTGTGGGAATGCGTATGCACGGGGTAGAGAACTATCAAGGAGACAGGGAGGCATGATTGGTTCATCAGATTGGTACCTGGTGGCAGACATTGGTCAAAGTGTTTATAGGCTTAAAAATGCTACAGATAAGGGGTTTTAATAGTTCCTTTTTAAGAACTCATGAGTTATTAATGTCTCTCATGGCCTAAAGACAATTTTAACAAAAATCTTAAAAAGGGTATCTGTACAAAATTACCAACCCTGTCTTTAATGGTTTGATATAAAATGATGTGACTTTTAAACAATTTACGTCAGAACAATTGTACAGATCATATTTAAATGTCATATACCTGTATATGACAGAGGTTAAGAAATTTCACATCCATCATACTGATTGCATTAGTTTGTTGCTTAGTGACTGTAAGGATCACATGTACTGTATGTTGGTAGCTAACAGTCTCTTAGCTACATTTAAGCATAGATAATGAGTACAGTATAAATAGGCATTCATCATGTCAAGTCTCCTCTTTATGACATATGCCATGGGATCTATTTGTTGCCACAGAGCTCTAATGCACACTCTCTTAGTGAGATCTTAAAGTTCATGTTAGAACAAATAGTTTCACCTGTGTTGTGCACTTATAGAGATCTTTGTGGAAGGACTAGTGGCCTTCTCTCATAGATATTATATTTACTCCCTTTATGTACTTGATTTTGTTGTTGTTTTCACTTACCTTTTTACTGCTGTGTCTGTAAAGTGACCTTGAGTGAGGCAAAAGGTGCCTATGAATAAAATAAAAAAGCATTATCTTTGGCAACAAGAATAATGCACATTCAGACAAATACGGATTTTCTCTAAATACAGTAAGTATCACTTACATATAATCAAATGTCCAAGTGTGGGTCCATCATGATTGCAATTTAAGCCAGTACAGTATAGTTACTCATCATCAAACGTGTAATGCAACCTATGGCTGTCAGCCAAGCAGCATATAAAATACATGTTTAAAATTAAATCTAAATTAAAGTAAACAATCATTAAGAAAACATACTTAAAGTGCCAGAGATCGAAGTGCTACACTTAAGAATTTGCCCATGAAGACTGATTAATATATACAGTATAGATCCCATTATTTGACTGTAATTAGTGATGCACTTATGTGTACATTACTATGGTGATGCAACTGGCCAAGGTGGTTCTTATCAAATTTTGTTTGATAAAAATCTGTGGAAGGGACTTTTGAACAAAGGCCTTGAAACTGCAGTGTGGTAGAGGTGATCATAAACTTGCGGCGTGCGGGCCCTGAGTATAATCATCTTGGTTGATTAAACAATAAATGTAAAAATATAATTACAAAGCTCTGACACCAACTTCTGCACATCCGGCTTGACGGCTGTCAGGCTTATGTGCAAGCCTATACTGTAAGTCCAGCCCACCTCAGAGTCTTTAAAAGAGAAAAAAAAAGCTGGCCCTTGAACAAATGTAGTTGATGACCCCTGAGATACGGTATAAAGTAAAGCATGCAAACAGACATCTGTCATATATTCCAATTGTTGCAAGGGGCCAAATAGTACTTTCATCAAATTTACTGATTTTCTTTTATTTTTTTGGAACATCTTGAATAGATATTTCGGCTAGACAGCCAGCAATGTGTAATTGCAGTTTACTTAGTAAATGAACAAAAATATATTTGTTGACAGGGCTACTAAACAGATTAGGTTTCATGAGTTAAAACACTTTATCTGAGTTATAAGGTGACTCCAGGACAATCATTTGACCATTCATGCTCTTTTTAGCCCCCTTAAACATTGCTTTTTTCCTCCGTCCCATATTGAGTCTGAATTTCCATTAAAATACTGCTCAATTTCTACCTGGCTTTAGAGAAGTCTTACAGAGTGTACACCGTTGTGGTTAAGCAACCTGATATACCCGACATACTAGCAGACAATAAAAATGACTTCAAAATCACAGGAACATCACTGGTACAGCTCTAGGACACAAACACCACCTGCTGCTGAAGACTGGCCTTAAATATGATGCAGAAAACCAGACACCAGGCGCATGGCTTGTTCTCACTTCGTCCCTTCTGATAATGTTTGCACAGCATCAGATCTCAGGCCAGCCTCAGAGACAGCTTCTACATCCAGGCAGTCAGCTCTGTATGGCAGGCAGCAGGTTCGTTTTTGGGCTGTCTTGTTTTACTCTTACTGCTCTCAAAATCTGTCATCCAAAAAAATTGGTTGGCATTTAATTTTTAAATAATTCCTTTAAAAAATACCTATCATACAATCTATACTGATGCATGTTTTGGCTGCTTTGCACAAAAAACCCATTTGAACTAAATGTGAAAAGGGTGCTATTGCTAACAGCTTAGCAAAAACCTCATTCAACAGAATGCAGTTGAAGTCTTGCTGCATGCTGCTGGACAGATGTTATCTATATCAACGTCTATTAAAACATTCATTGAACACTTTAACTAGGGCAGTGAGAGCTCACACAAAAGGCCAATCATCTATCAGTTTATTTGGCGCTGTTTTGTTATTGTGGAACACAACAAGAATAGCCATATTGTACTACTCTCTCAGATCCCAATAACAGAGTCTTCACTAGCATGGCACTCTCCATAGCACATGACCATGGACATCCCCCAAACCCATTTTCAACTCTACTGTAGTCCCATCTGCTCGCAGATACAGGGCATGTTACATGGAAAAAGACACATTTTGGACAAAGTTTATATGTTCTGGAAAAATAATTCAGTTTATGTCTACCTATTGTTGTCCTTTATTCTTCAATGATCAATACATTATCTTCCAGATAAAAATGAAATCCAAGAAACCATTATGCAGTCCAGCCGAGGAAGGCTCCTCTCCTTTTAAAACAACACATTTTCACTTGCTTAATAATTCTTTTCCACCTCCATCCAATGTTTAACAGTCAAAGACATTCTTATTCTTGCCTCTGTTTTCCTGGTATGCAATGAGAATATGTGTCAAATTCAGCAGGTTTTCCGCTTCCAAACAAAGATCTTACAAACGTGTCAAAAAGATGAGCGACCGACTTGTCACTTCAAATTGATTTGTGGGCATTAACTGTAGAGCTTTTTCTTTTCTTGGATTGGATGCACTCTTTCCTGCCCATTTCTTTCTTATCCTCCAGCCGTCCATATCCTTCACCTCTTCTTAGTGCTGACACGCTCTGTAAAAGCTCTGCTGCGGGATTATCAGTGATTGTGGTGAATACCCTGATCCGCAACAAACCATCTCCACCTTCTGTGCTTTTCAGAGTGTCGCGGGCTGATACCTCACACTTTGAACACACAAACATCTGTTGGTATTTGGTCTCAAATGCAACACTTACCCATATGGTGGAAAGAAAGCAATAGATTTTGAAGAGTATGATAGAGCTAGAAAGAGAGAGAGAGAGTGAAAGTACAGGAAAGAGAATGTGTGAGCAATGAGAAAGAAAATAGTGTGCAGAGAGACGTTGGGGGAAATAAACGGTGTATTGTGTAGAGTAAATGGTGAAAGAAGTAGGAGAGGGAAAAGTAATCTGAGCAAACTGCAAAAGTGATAGGTGGAAAAGAAGAGGGAACAATCCCCTCCAGCAAACAAATACATACTTGCAGTGAAACTGTCCAAACCTATATTTCAAAAAAGATTTCAGCCCTGTGTCCACCCAGAGTTTTTTGGCTGGCTGTGCACTTGGGAGCGTTTGCATGATGCGTTTGTGACCTGAGAAGAAAAACGCAACAAGTCCGTCCTGTCGCTATGATACCAGTCTATTGTTATTGGTCGCTGTATGACCCAGATCACTCGGTTAGTTTTTACTGTGTTATTTATTTTTTCTTTCCTGAGCAAAGAGGATGTGGGTACGAGACAGCATCTGTATAGACGGAAAAACTACATGGAACATCATACATTTAGAAAAGATTGGCATTGTCCACTGCATCTTTCTGAAAAATTGAAAGATTTTCAATTTGGGTGCTCAGAGTGGTGGCAAAAAAAGTGAGTGTTAGCTGTGGAGCTAGCTCACATTTGCTCAGTCTCCACTAGGATGACTTTCCATTCCTTTCTCGTAAATGGTAAATCAAACTTTTTGAAGTGACAAAATGTCAGATTCCTCACATTTATATGGCTTGAATAAAGTAGCATTTTGTCATTTGAACAATGTAGAGAAAGAAATCCTTCATCCAGCTACTTTAACTGAACATTATGGCAAGACACCAACATGAGCAACCACCCTCATTTTCCAATTTGTGAGAAGGATACCAACACATATAATGATGCAGAGGGTTTCTCAGCTTTGTGTCCTGTGGCTGGTAAATCGCACCTTTTTGTAGCTGTGAAAAAAAACTATTTTTGTGTTACCTGCTTAGAAACTAGGGACATAAAAAAATCTCCTTTAAAAAAATAGTCACTTCCTGCGTGTTTTGGGTTCAATGAGAAATGCATTAGTTTGCCAACTTTTATTTCTACCCTTCCAATTAGTATATATCAGGTTGTTTTTAGGTTTAAATTCATACCTCTTGACAGCTTCCGCCAAGGTTCAACTTATGATGGTGGCAGACAGGTTGGACTTGATGGAAGATGTAGTTTTTTCTTTTTATTAAAGTAGAAAACCAGTGGCATAGCATGAAGAATTTTACAGATGTGCATGGAGTCTATTTTGATACTTTCGAGCTCACAGATAATTTACTCTTCAGATCCTGACCGGGTTCAATCAATGTAGAAGGGAAACTTTTACTGCAGGCGTCCCATATGGTTATGATGTCATTTTGGCAGATTCTGCATGAATAGTCACTGGGATCCTTTTCTTTAAAAATGTAGGAACATTGAAGCTCAAGAGTCACAAGTCGACGTTCCACTTCTATTTTGTTGCTGTGTCTTCTTATGCAGAATCCAAGTGTTTGTGCAAGTCAACTGTCTATCAGCTCTAGCTTTTGATGTGTGTTGAAGCAAAACTTTTAAAATAAGATTTGGGGCAGTGAGAGCCAACGCATCATATTCTTCTTTGTCTTGGATAGTTCTTGGAAGTTGTCTTTGTGTGTCAGGGCCCCTTAATCGTGTGGTCAGGGAAATGTGGGGCTCATGCAATTTCACACCACCTGACAGAATAAAATGTATTGGTGTAATCCGGATTAGTGTTCATACCAGTTCGAGCTCTCATTTCTGATTAGAATTCACTGTGTCATGTCATAAACAAAGTTTTAGAAAAGTAAGAACAAGTGCCCCAACCAAATCAATTAATTGTCTTGCTCTTGAGCGACTCAGTCTGTTTTTAATCGGTTGTCCCTTGATAAGACTTTATTAGACAGTGCCAATATATTGTCTGCTCCCTAGTGGCTCCTACGTTCTTGATTCTTGGCAAATAGGAAGCATAATCAATATTGAAGCAAAACATCATTTTAAATCACATCAGCTCTCATTGATTTATAACAGCCTCCCATTATTGAGACAGCGAACACACCCAGATCAGCTTGTGTCGTGCAGGCCAGCATCATAGACTTTGAGAAATGCAAATCAGATTTATGTTCTAAACTCTGGAAAAGGTTTAAACCATCATCAAGGCTTAAATTGTAAATTAAATCCAGTAATCATAATCAAAATCAACCTTAATTGCAATCTCGACCTTCATATTGCCAATCATGTCTGCAATTATACGGAAAAAAAACCCTAAAAATCTCAATAGGAGCAATACCTTGTAATAAGTTTCTTCACAAAAAAAACAAAGCTACAAACTGGATACTTAGAGAGCAAAAATGAAACATATCCTATGTAAATATACAGTAATGTGGTGTAATGGCTTCTGATAGCCTAATGGTTTCAGAGGCCATTGACTGGCTGTAGGTTCGGATCCACCCGTGGCCCTTTGCCGCATCCCCCACTCTCTTCTCTCTTCGTCAAACGTTTTTTTTCCACGTGAACCCCTCCCTCATCATCCATTAGCCCTGCCACCACTTGTGGGGAAAAGAGACAGCTCTGCCCACGCAGGGATGCTGATTCCAGGGGGCAAAATTACAGTGTTGTCACAAGAGCACAACTGAAGGAGAACCAGCTCACTTTGCAAACCGAAGAACATATTTACTGTGGCCTAAAATGACAAAGCGATAAGAACCAAATTAACTTTGAGGTGTATATCTTCATTTGAAATGAATTGGGAGGATGTTTGTGGATGTTTGTCGGCTCAGACATTAGACAGGGAAACAAGAGAGGAAGGGCAGAGAAATGTAGGGAGGAGCTGAGGAGGTATGTTCAGGTCTGAAAATCTGCTCTGTAAGCCTTTAATTATGTTATCATGTGCAAACTTAAAACAAATGTGGCCAATATTTTACTTAAAGTTTTAAACATCTCAAGCAGTCTTGAAATGTTTTTTTTAAAAGACTTCATAATGAATTCCATTTTGTTCCTTGGCTTTTGGCTGAGCATGAGAGTTGACCTTTAAATGCTTTTCCTTTCATTCTGGTGTTGATGCTTTTAATTATTTTAATGTCCTGCTGTTATTAATTGGTTCTTGGTGTCTTTTTATTTGGATGTTTTTTTTCATCTGTGATTGTACTGCACCTGGTTTAACCTTTCTTGCTTAGATTGGATTTTGATGACTGACGACTTTCAGTCATGACTCTGACTTGAATGATATACTTTTTTTTTTTTTCAATGATCCTTTGTTTTATTATTTTACCTTTAAAAATAAAACTTAAAAACTTCTCCTTCAGTTGGCTTGCAGCTTTTTCTTCCTCCTTCTTCTGTTTCCCCCTGCACGTTATAGATTCAGGGAGAAGTCAAAGGTTAGCAGTGTTGGGTCAGGAAGCGGTCGCTGTATTTATGGCCCCACCTCTGCTTCCTGCTTTAATATGTCAACACAAACGAGGCAGGATTGAGTGTCTTATGACAAGGGACATTTTTCACCGCTCCCTATACTGCCCCCCACCTGCCCTGATGTTCAAGGTCCAGATGCTGTTTTTCTGCTCTGTGGCGGAATCTGTGAAGGACAAACAGGTGATCCCAATCCGCACTTTTGGAGCAGGGAACATTTTTAAAGGGCAAACCAAGGAATAAGGCTGGATGATATGGTTGGTGAAGTAAGAGATGATCAATCTTTCATCAGCGTTGGGACTGACTTTTCATTAATGGAGTCCGGGCGAGTTGCAGCTCCTAATTACCAGAATAAGAGTCCCAGTGGAATATTAATTATACAAACCCAGACTAAGCTGCTGATCCAGATGTTAACATGCCTGTAACATATATAAGTATATATGCCACCTGTGTCTCATTATGTGAAGTTTAGCTTCTCTCTATTGTTCCAAAACAACGTACTTTATTATCTGTTAACCCCTCCTGAAGCGCCTCCTCAGGTCTGCGTTCCCTTCATAAGTCGGTCATATTTGATAGAAAAAAAGTCCCCACCTCTTTACCCTCCAGCATTCATTTTGATGGCCGTGTAGCGATAAGTGACAATGTTATCTGTTCAGCTTTCAATAGACATTTTTCAGCCCCGGGCTAATTGTTTGATAAGAAAGCGACTCCTCCTACATAAATCACATATAAAGTATATGCATTCCTCCACCTTCAGGGTTTCTGTTCCTCTCTGCAGCCTATATAAGCTGACCATAAACGCCAAATAGGTTAGGAAGTAAATGAATGACTTTCAACCCCTCCAACATTCACCAATCTGAACAATTGCAAGGAAATTACGTGTATTCCTTTCCAAACAATTTTTACTAAATCTGCAGTTTGTGTATTATTTTCTCAACAACTTTTAGCAGAAAGGCACTGCAGTATGTTTTTATGTTATCTAAAGCTTTATCTAATGCTTTTAATCCAGTCTACTCCAGCTTCTTTGCCATGCTGAGTGCTTTCATTTAATGGGAGGGGGTTTAGTGGTTACCACATGGGACAAACATTTGATACCTTTATAATGTAAGATCCAGAATATTGGATGCCTTAGTTTAGTGTATGAGATACAGTCTGTCTTTGGGTATCTCTCAGGGAAGAAAGGAGGTTTAAACTGTCTTCCTGCATGCAGATTTACGTTGTGTTCATTAAAGTTACTTTTTAACCAAAGGTGATATTTCCTTGCTCGTCTTCTATATGTCATCTAGAAAAGCGAACCTGATTTATCTCAACGTTTTTCCCTGCGATTTTTATATTCTAATTTAAAACATTTTCATAAATTGATTAAATAGCGCATGTTCATTCCCCTTCATCATTCAAGACAAGTAAGGAAATATGCTCCCCCCTCCCCTTTATTTTGTGACTTTGGAGTAGCATCCGGGTCAAAAAACAAACAGCAGGACAGAAGAACCTTAAATAGATATTCACAACTCCTGATATACATAGGAAATGAACACTTGCATGACATAATATAATATTGTTGGAATAAACCTCGGATATAAGGACAAGCTGGACCTGCTCAGGCTTAGGGCTTTAAACAGGGAGGTCATTGATCCATGCTGCAGCCAAGTGGTCAGCCTCCTCTCCAGGAGAGTGTGCAGACACACACACAGGGTCCCTCTGCTTCCACCTCCCCCCTCCCTCCCCTCACGGCTTTTCTGATTAGTGACGGTAAAAATTGACTTTCTGTCCGCTCACAGAATGATCCCTGCACACGCAGTTTTACATCACCGTGATGCTGTGTAGATGAAGCATTTTCAACCTTCTCCCCTTGGGCTCTTTGAGTCATGATTTCTGCCCTTATAAACAAAGACAGCTGCACTTTACACTTCCCTGAATGAAAGAGCCACAACTCGATTTTTATCTACTTATCACAAAAACACATGATCCGTTTTTAACAATGCAGGCAATTTTTAGGCAGGTATTAAATCATCATTGTATTAGTCATTACTCTGAGTAGTGCTGACTTTAAAAGAAGACTTAAAGCAACGTTTTTGTTTTTTTTAAATATGAAAACTGTACCCAAGGAACAAGACAAATGATGATGTACATGTTTAATTGACTTTCACAAGCACCGTGGTTGCCCCTTCCTTTCATATAGGTTGTCATATGACCTGATTTTAGATTGAGCTAATCATAATCTGTGGGGATAGTCAAGAGGACTCTCAGAGACCCCTTTAACCATTATTTTTATTTATTTTATTTTGCCATGATAGGCACGGTTTGCATACATTGTATTTGGTCATAACTAAGCTTTAAAGAAAAACTAAACGCATCTTTCATCGCACCGCTATCTGGCGTTACTCCCCTCTCTAACCCTAATCCACGATTGTACCTGAGCACAAGTGAACACCATTATGGCAAAGAGCCTTTAGTTTTTCTCCTGACTTTGAAGCTAACTTCTGAAGAATCCTCGTTTATAATACAACTTACACATAAAACAGTGTCTGGCTTAATGATTTGATAGAAAGAAATAATAACGTAAGAAGACAAAAGTAAGCATTCGTAGCGGTGTTGGGATTTAAATAAATACAGATGAATGACATCTTCTCTTTCTGTCTTTGCATATTTATCTGTATAGAGTAATTTTACCATATTGATCAAGCAGGGCAAACCTGATCCTAGTTTTATTGCTGTGAAAAAAGAAACCACAGTATGTGCCTCATCACTCCACTAACCCCGGTGCTTAAGCTCTATAGTGTGTAAATGTTCCCATTTCTCTGGCTTTTATATTTCAATTTAGTGCACAGATAAACAAAGTTTGGATGGGTATCCATTCAGATTTGCTGCAGCTGAATGATAAAAATGTGATTATTATTTTGGGGTTTGTGAGTGCTGCTGGGAACTGTGAAGCACGCTGACCAGAAAGTCCCACCTCTGTAACGTGTCAGAGGAGCATCAGGGGTGAGCAACCCATTAAATGCTGCTCAGATTTACACCGCAGTTAAAGCCAGACGGCAGGTCAGAGTGAATGTACAAGAGTAGACCGACACAGCAGCGTACCTGTTTCTGCATCTCAGCTTCCCGCAGCCCTGCACATTGCTTTACAGGAAAGAAGAAAAGGTCAAACACTGGAACTGTGGAGGCAGAGTGGGGATTGTTGATGGTGGAGTGCGAGGAGTAGACAGCAGGTTACCTCTTCATCTCCTGTTTCTTCGCCCTGTCGTGCATCACCGTGTATATTGGTAAAGAGAGTGGGATGCTGATTCATGCCGACAGGAATGGACCAGGCAAAAAAAAAATAGGAGAGGGAAAGAGAAAAAAAAAAGCGGAGGTCCTCAAATGGCTCAGAAAGTGTGAAAAAGTACCCAGCCAATACTGCGCTGTAAAACTTAAGCATCAGAAGGTACAAACCCATGAATCAGACGGTGACAGGATTGTGAAGTTCAGTAGGCAGGGACAAGTTCAATCAAACCAATAAGTAACCTTCAGCATGACGGTGAGTGGTGTAACAAGATCTATGGAGCAGGAAATGTTACGAGAGAAAGAATGATTGTTTTTCCTGCTATGGTAGTTTTATATTTGCTTAAACCGGCTCCCAAACAATCATAAACCTTCAGCTGAATTATGAATTCCCCCGACTCTGGAAGATGTTGTTAAAGATTATCCACAGAATATAAAGTACATGTGATTTTTTTACAATTTGGCTTTCCAAACTATGAGTACATGTTTGTAACCTGGACATCAGTAGTCTTGCGTTAGTCGTCCATAACATCATATGTCTGTATCTAATACTTAATTTTGACTGGCCAATATGGCATTCTGAGGACTGTTGTTTCTCTTTAGCAGCTCGCTGAGATGATGCTCTGATCCCAGACCTTGGAGGACTAACTCTTATTAAAACAACCCCCAGAGGGAAGTCAAGTTAATTTCAGGTTGGTTTGTTTACTGAGGAGAAAAAGCAAACGAGGCGATAAGGCACGAAAAGTAGTCGGCTCCAAGAGAGAAATCAACAAAGTTTCAGGAAGTACATGAAGGAAAATACTTGATGTTGTATACTGCAGTTTTTTTTGTTTTTTTTTAAGTCTCCTGGATATAAAGAATTATCATAGAGCTTTAACAGGGACAAGGCCTAATACTTAACTTTGCTGCTGCAGTGATTTGTTTGGTCCCTTTACTTTTTCTTCCGTTGTAATTTGGAAATGTATGACTAAAAGTTAGCTTTAACGGCTATGTTGGCACATTTTAAGGAGGCTCCAGAGTTTATTGTTGCCTTACAAGAAATAACAATATTGAAAACATTTAACACTAAAGAGCCACTTATGTTTGATTTTACCAGAAAGAACAAAACACACTTCCCTGACTAAGAGGCTACACGCAGCAGTTGTCACTTTAACAGCCTCGGCTCTCTGAAGTCAGCAGCGGGGCTTTTAGACACTCAGGCCAGGTGCACTTTGTTCAGCAATCAAGAAGCTTCAGCGACACAGAGACGGAGACAACAGAAGTGGAGAAGGGACAGACAGCATAGGGAACAACCGTAACACCTTCACCCTTAAAACAAAGAGTCAGTGGTATATATGGAGTTTCTATATTGCTGTTCTAGTCTTCTGACGATACAACCTTTTTAAATAGCATGTTACATTTACCCAATTCACACCACATTCACATACTGATAGCAGACCCTGCAATGTAAAATCTTATCAGTGGGAAACAGCAGCAGCCATTTGGAGCTCAGTGTCTGGCCCAAGGTCACCGAACTGAAAGACAAGTGACTTTACCACTAAGCCACAGTGTACATACAATCATACATTTCATACAAGCACACATAGAAATACATTTTTATCAATGAAGTAATTTACCTATTGGGACATTTTTCATTTACTTCAAAGCAAGTAAAATCTTTATTCATCGAATAATACTGCACTTGGCCCTGTACAGGGTGTCCAATGACAGCTGGGATCAGCTGGGATTATGAATTAATTTTTTAACTGCCACACAGAAGTGGCGGCCGCACTCTAACCTTTCGATTGACACCTCATTTGGCCAATTAGTACCTTCCATTTAATGTCCCCTGCCTATAGTAGCAGAGAGCCACAGTTGAAAAAAGGGTACCTGACCGTGTTCTGATGTATCTACAGTATATCCAGCAAATTGCATGCGACTGTGCAGATGACTGATTATTGCAGCACGTGAAATTCTAAAACCAAAGAACATGCTGCTTCAGTGAATAACTCGCTGTGATGTCTACACGCACGCGCCAATGAGGTTGATTAGTTATTTTCAGAATTGCGTTAAAAGTATGAATATGTTGATATTTATACCAAGATAGTCTATGAGTCATGATTTTTGGGGAGAAAACAGACAAATCTACTGAATGTAAAATTAGACATTGAACACCCTCAAATAGCTGAAAGAGAATCATCCTTTTTTCACAAGCTGGTGCGCAACTGTGAGTTTGGCAGTCGACTGAGGCTCTTTCGAATGAATCGTCAAATCTTTATTTGGGGTCACCCCTTCTTGGAATGCCAGCAATTGACCAATCAGAATAGAGAATTTGACAGCTTTGTAATCATCCACCACAACAACCAGCTGTCCATACATCATCCCTCTTATGTGGGTGAAGTTAAATATGAATCTACACTGTTGCAGACCCTTCACTAAGAAACTTTGTGCTTGGAATGGCTGAGTATCTATCAATTTTAGATCCACATCAGAGCATCCATTCTTCCTATGTCTCCTGCATATACTTCCTATTGAAAGAACCACCTGAGGTAATGAGATGATGAAGTGCATATAGATTAATGTTGCTGTTGATGGAGCACCCTGTGGGAGTGTGATAGTGAGGTGTTTCCAACAGCTTGCCTTCTCATCTAAATCTTCTGAAACCTCCTACAAGCCCACAGGGAGACAGGAATATACACGCTGCCAGGAGAAGACAATAGAGAATGGCCAGAAGAGTTTCATCTCATCAATCTCTGGCTCACTTTGCAGGTTTCTGTCTTACTGGAGCAGAAACATATTCTTTTCAGTCTCTAAATCATGGAGCTATCTGGCTCCGCTTGATACCACTGGGCTTTAGTTTCAAAAGTTTACAGCTGTAGTTGTTGTTTCAACATATACTGGATACACATTTCATTTAAACTGACATAACGTTGAACATAATTTGTATTTTAGATAGTTTAACATTCAGATTATTATGTTCAATGTGAAACCCTAAGGGACAAAGTCACACCGTGCCACAGTACTGTAAGAGTCTCTATGTGTTGGTGATTAATCTTGGAAAATTTGAATGCATGGTTTGTCTCAATGAAACCCATCATGTTACTACCTGAAGACCAAAAAGAAAACAGAGTGAGAAGTTGTGGTATGATGTTGAACAGCTATCACTTTAAAGGCAGGGTAGGTTATTTCTCCAGATACACGTTTTAAGATTTTGGTTTAAATTCTTTTTATGTCCTGACAAGAATATAGAAAATCCTTGGCAGTGTAAGAAAATCAAATTGTATCATTGAAATGAAATCTTTTGCAGAATATCTTGAAACTGAAGGAGTTGGTGTCCTTCAATGTTTTTAAATCAAAAAAAAAGGCCTGGAACCAGATTCTCTTTCAATGAAAAAAACCCATTGTATTCATAAAATAAGACTTGAAAAAAAAATTCAAAGAATTGCCAAGAAATCATGAAAAAAATTTCATTTTTAACATAAACCTGATCAGTATCAGCCCGGATTTTTGCAGTCGGAGGGCATATACAAGAAGCAGCGTCATATCTTCACACAACTTGATATACGTAGTCAGATGTGTCATTTTGAGTTCCTGATTCTCACACAAACTGTTTGCTGCTGCATTAACTACAGTAGACACTCTTAGCTCCATCTCTGCCTTGCGTCTCCGTTTCTTTGCTTGATCTTTATTTGAGGGCCATTTGTTTGATCAGCTCGTGACACACCGACAGACAGACTGCCTCCCCTGACCTGAATGTCTAGACAACTGAAGCTTAGCAGAAAATGAATTGGGTCCCGGCCTCTTGTATTCCTGCTGAGGCTCGCAGAGCTAGCATTTATGCAGCTAATGAGAAAATGCACAGCAGGACTACGACAAAGAGAATTACAACTCGCTGGCGTAGATTAGAAATCTATAAACAATCCCTCACAAAGCTGCAAGACTTCCTATCCCCCCCCCCCCCCCTCCCCAAACAACAGAGCCAGCCGTACCCTTGAAAAGTGAACAGGTGGAATGAAGCAATTTATTCACAAAGTTCTGCTTCCTCTCTCTTTCCTCCCCCTGCCTCTGTTGACTTAGACGCTACCTTGAGTTGCTAACATTGTGTGTTAATATAGCGTATAATGTGACACTAAATATGCAGATCTGTACAGCACAACACCTGATTTCACATCTGAGTGTCAAAGTGCCATCTGCGGGGTCACCTGGTGGGCCCCCGGTCTGATGTCACGGCGAGCAGTGGACAGAAACATGCAAGAGGAGGTAGGGAAACAAGAAGTGTGAAAGAGAAAGAGAAGGAAGAGAGGTCAAAACACTCACCCCACCGATATGTTGGGTTACAAAGAGAGGGCTCAACTTTTCTAAGCACATTTAATATCGGACAGGCGTAAAGCGCAAGTACAAGAGAAGATAGTTGGAAAATGAACGGGTGGGTTGAGAGAGAGATGGAACAGCATTCATCAGTTTAAATCTGTGCTGAGCTGCATAATCTGAAAGGCTGAGGTGCAAGAAGACCTGCTCACTAAATCCTCAGAAATTAGACAAAGCTTCTGAATCTGTGAGTATAAATCATCAACTTTGAGCAATGACTCCAAATCATATGATTGTTGCGCTACACTGTATTGAATATTTACAGTGCCATAGATATTAAGTGCACATTTCAAATATCTGACCGTTTGTTCTTTCTCGACGTCCAAAATCTTTCCTGTAACGTACATGTGTTTTCAGGGCTTTTTTAGTTTTTAGTTTTTTTAAACAACTTAAAAATGTCAATCTCAATTTTCAATCTGTCCGAGAGCATTAAGTCCAAATTAAAGCTGAGAGAATAATTAAACAGAGGAAGTAGGAATGAGAGTGAGGAGAGCATCTGGGCAAATGTTTTCTGCAAGGGGCACATCTGTATGTGTGTGTGTGTGTGTGTGTGTGTGTGTGTGTGTGTGTTTTGTATTTGTTTGCGTGTGGGAAATTGGATGACAGCACGCTTGTCACTGCAGTTGCACTCCACTGCTCTTGAGTGGCACTGCAGATGGATGTGTCCCTGATGCTTCAGTGAGAATGCCAATTCACCAGCTCCAACAGATGCTGAGCACAGATATAAGTTGTAACTGCTATTTGCCAAACTTTGGTAATCGAGGATCCTCTTCTCCTCCTTCAAGTAGTCTCGTAGGAAACATTGTCATAAGAGGAAGAATGTGTGATATAACTACGCTACAAGCATTGCATGATGGGTAAGCTACAGTATAACAGCCTGCTTTAGTTATCATTAGACTCACTTTCAGTTGTTATTAATGCATGAGAAGTCTGAAGTTGCAGCCAGGCTAACAGCAATGGTGTTGTAAAAGTCCAAACATCCCTCCACACCTGAAACACTGTTGTGATGACTGAATTTGTCACCTTTTTTTGCACATTTTTCTGGGTTTGCGTGCTTTTATTTTCGGCACCTGTAAAAGCATTTCTTTTTCTTTGCCACAAATTTTTGTATTCGTATTGATTCCGAATTTGCAACCTGTTTCCATGAAAAGGATTTGGAGTGACCCTAACTAACGCAGCTACAGTACTTCTCTGAACTTAGTTTGAATCTTAAAATGATTCTCCAGCCGAACCCCAAAAAACACCTACTTAAGCTAATAAACTTGAATTACTGTTGATCTTAAAGTATTTTAGGTAAAAAAAATACAAGATAAACATAATTTGAGGATATAACAATATGATTTTCCTTTTGATCTAATCCTAAAAATAATTGCTAATGATGTTTCGTCAACCTGTATTGTTTTTAATCTGTATTTTTTACCTGTTTGTAAAAAACAAAAAAATGCCCCAAACTTATCAGATCTAGTTTGCTTTTTGTACCAGGTTATTTTTTTTGAATGTGGTGTGTATGTGGCGTCTGGGGCTCTTGGAGCCAGCCTCAAGCTTAGCCTCGATGGAGTGCAGGATTTTGCTCTTCCACATTTAGCTTCATTTTTCAATGAGGAGGAGGCTGCTTGTACAACCTCCTTTTTTTCCCCCTTTTTTCTACTTTCTTGCTTTTTGGTGTGTACACATTTTCAATAATTGTTAGAACAAATGTACATAGAAACAAACAGAATATTTGATGGTTGACTGATCTAAAATCATTTACCCTTTTGAAACAGGGAATGCATTAAAGGCTGGTGGAAACACAGTACAGTACACCTTGATATTGCTGTGCCTGCCAGACGAAGCGTTTGTTTCATGCTGCATCACACTCCTACACTTCTACATTCCACCTTAAAGCTGAAAATAACAGGGATGTTGTGGCAGCCTCAGTTGTAAGTCTGGACAGGGAATCTGTCACAATCCAGCACACTGTCTATCGGAACCAGCTGATCAAATACTTAAGGGTACTGTGCTCTAGAATCAGGGCAGATTCAAAAGCACCAAACAAAGTCAGTGATATATAAGAGTTAAAGTTGCGACTTATTAATGGATGGATATATTGTATTGGATTGTATGTGCCTTGTTTGTTTTAGTTGAATGGGGAAAAGGTAGTAAACTAAAAAGCAATGATTCACATTTAGTTTTCCAAATAGAACACATTTTAAAGTAAACGTAAGTTTGATCAACTGAATAGTGCGTCTTAATTCAGTCAGAAAAGAAAAGATTTTATATCCCAGAAAGTTTAACACCCAGCAAAAAGAATCACTCACAGGTAGACGGGGGGCTGTTTCATTCAGTCACTTCCCTGTTGTTTGGGATTTTGTCAGCGTACCAAGAAAGCATGAAAAAAAAGAGAATCGCAGTGTCTGGAAATGTATTCACTGTTGACTGTCTTTTTCCAAGCTGCCATTGGATCGTTCACATTTGCATGCTCCAAGCAGGCAGAGCTCCAGCGCTGGCTGTGGCCACCACGCTGGAACAGATGTCACACCTGGTTTGTGTGATCTCTGTAGTCTGGGTGACCTCTTGGTCTCTAAGCAACACGCTTGTCTCATGGCTGAGGGGCCCTGCAGATGCAGAACCATGTGTGTGTAAAAAGGCTGCAGTTCCTCGAGAACTTACACGTTCCTTTTTATACTCTCGTGCCTGTGTGCATGTGCATTGGTGTCTGCTTTCCCATGTGCACTTACAGTACAATGCTGTACTTGAGTGAGCACAAGTAGAGCAGTAAAACCTGATGACTGTGGAGCATGATGATATAGTCTATAAGAGAGACATTACACAGTGTGATAGAGCTGATGTGAAATGTGTTGCAGCCACTTCAGATACAAATAACACATCTCCTGGCTTCTCCACATCCCCCTCAAACCCCCTCCAGACAATGATGGTATTCCTGGTTGTCATCTTACTGTTCTCAAGAAAGCCTCGGAAATCCTTTCTCCCGGCCCTCCACCCCCAAAGACTCACAACACACACACACGCATACACACACACACAGACACACACACAAACTGATACAGCACTAATCTGCCTCTCACAGTCTCTAATGGAAAGGATTCAGCTGAGTAGCTTCGCCGAAAAAAAGGGAGAGTACAGAGATGGAAGGTGGTGCGATCAGAGGGGAAAGGACACAAAGGGGAAGAATAGAGGAATAGAGATACAGATTGTGTGTCAAAAGATCATACAGGCATGAGAGGGACGAGCCAAGGTGAGACAGAACATGGAAACTGAAAGAAGGGGGGGAAAAGGAAAAGCGCATCACCAGAAATGGCTTACAAGTCTTATTTCACCCGGCGCTTGAAGCTGGAGAGAGAGAGAGAGAGAGAGAGAGAGAGAGAGAGAGAGAGAGAGAGAGAGAGAGAGAGAGAGAGAGAGAGAGAGAGAGAGAGAGAGAGAGAGAGAGAGAGAGAGAGAGAGAGAGAGAGAGAGAGAGAGAGAGAGAGAGAGAGAGAGAGAGAGAGAGAGAGAGAGAGAGAGAGAGAGAGAGAGATTTTCTGAATTTATCCGCACCTACACAATCTGGGATTACTCCTGTCTATGTACACACAAAGTCAACCTAGTATGGCAAGACTGGCCCAGCAGTGATAACATACAGTACATATACAGTATGCATATATACATCTGACAGTGTAAAGAAATGGTGCACTCACTCAAGATGCATGTACATCCTTTAATCTATGCTTTAAGATGAGACATTTTAAGCTGCATAAAAGTGATTAGTGCTGCTTTGACAAATAAGCAGAAAATGTCTGTTTGTGTGCAGCTTGGTGTTTTCCTGCACACATCAGTCTGTGTGCCTGTGTGCTTTTCAGAGAGCCTTCAGCGCCGCCCCTTCTCTCCTCTGCTATTGTCCTACGTATGTGTGGACACGGCACTCTGTATTTAGGAATGCGTGGGATTGCGGAGAGCAGGGAAGGTCACTGGGAAAATGTAAATGAGTCGAATGAATCAGCCGAAACAAATGTAGGCTGTGCATTAAGTTACGTAAAAGGCCGCGCTCCAGCAAAAAGAGGATACACCAAAGTGTGGATCGCTCTGCTTGAAAGGTGACTGAGAGAGCTCATTGTGTTACTGTGTTCTGCCAGAGGCTAACTAAATGAGCAGTAATGATTTTTTAAATACAGACAGAGACTAAAATACCATGTTGATTTGGTTTTAAATGGCTCCTT
The DNA here is from genome assembly GCF_947650265.1 of Symphodus melops. NCBI lineage: Eukaryota > Metazoa > Chordata > Actinopteri > Labriformes > Labridae > Symphodus > Symphodus melops. The sequence goes on from NC_136702.1 coordinate 6,342,908, forward strand.
CTTGATCTGCACACAGTATTAAATTCTCTCTGACAGACAGTAAAAGCTTAATGTGAGATTGAATGAATTCAATCATTTAGCAGACTATATACCGTGCCAGTTTTTATTATAATGTCACGGTTATCTTGACAGTATTTTGTGTAGTGATAGAACCTAAACAGGGGGTGGGGGTGGGGGGATGATTTTTGTTTACCTATACAGTGGCTTCATAACAAGAACTGAATATGTTTCAAACTAATTCTTTGATGTTTTGAAAAAAGGCCAACCTCTACATTTATGACAATATTAAAAACATGATATATTAGTGCTGAGAAATACAACATATAGTGAAGTATTCAATTTATAGTATTGAGGTTTTGTTGCTGGGGTCAGTCTACATATGGACGCCATATAAATGTCATTGAACGTGCACTTCTTTGAATGTAACATGGCTGTATCAGAGGGCACACAGCAAAGTAACATGATTTCTCTTGAATAACGAAGCTTGAGCGTGTTTTTACTGTAGATTTCTGCCTTTGTGTCTGTGCTTGAACACGCCTATTGTGGGTGTGTGTGTGTGTGTGTGTGTGTGCAGCTTGTGTGCTGGCTTTTGCTTTGGTCTCTCTGTGCGTTAGTGGTCCCTGTGTTTCTGTGTGTTACGAGTGGGGGGTTGCACGTTAATGAGATCTGGCCTGAGGAATGGTCTCGACATGTGCCCTGACATCCATTTATTCTAATATAGGACATATTGACTAGCATGAAGAGGTTACGATGAACACAGGTTATTAATCACATGCCCTCTGTAATCACACAGGGCACAATACATTGTCGTCAGCGTAGAGATGTAAATTACTATGTTGTGTGACTGTGTGTGTGTGTGTGTGTGTGTGTGTGTGTGTGTGCGCGCATGTGCATTTGAATCTTAAATCCTATTACTAGTTGCTCATTATCCCTCTGTCAAACACAGCCTGGCCTCTGCTTTCTACAGAAACTTATGACAGGAAGAGATGAAAACAATGCACGAGAGACGATTTGAAGTGAACACAGACATGCGCACACACAACAGGTTTATACCTGAACACATATTTGCTCATTACTCCTCGTATATTGTGTTATCTCTGCATCGGTAAAATGAGAAAACGGGGCCTTCAGCAGAAAACAAAAGGACTGGAAAGAAAATACACATTCATTATATTAATTACTTGATATGTTGTATCAGAGTTCTGGTCATAATGACTGAATCACACACTGCAGACACAGACTCACACAGAGAAAGGCCTTGCTTTGTCTTTTAAATCAGTTCATTAGTTTATATTAAATAATACACTGAACACAAAAGCACATAAATGAATTTCCAAATGAATTGATTAAAACTTACAAAATAAGTCAAATGATCACAACCTTAATGATTGTGACATTTGAATGAAAAGTAAAAAGGTCTTTGTAAATGACTTCAGACAATCTATAAATAGATCATGAAATACTATGGCATTACTAACACATGAATTATATAGATTAATGGTTCAGTTGAACAGGGGAGATAAATGCCTGAGCTTACAAATCATTAACTTTGAAATGAATAATTACACTAACACGGGACTTTTTCTGTTTGTAGCTGTGTATATAGCTGATATTTTTCATTTACTCGACTATAGATTTCTCCACTTTCACACTAACTACAGGTTTAAATTCAAAATGTAAAAACCTTGCTGACTAAACAGCGACAAAAGCTGATCCTCCTTACATAAACTCTCCCATCCAGGTCTACACTTCCTCCCGCTCATGACGCTCTGCCAGTTAAAAGGCTCTTGGTCCAATCTTCACAAGAAGGTCGGCTGGGGCTCAGATGGTAGAGTTGGTCGTCTCTTAAATTGAAGGTAGAAAGTTCGATCTTCAGTTCATGCAGCTCTGTGTCTGATGTAAGACACTTCACTCCAATTGTTCCCACTGCTTAGTCTGCAGAGTATGAATGTGTATGAATGCATTAGTCACTTTACACAGCCTCTACCATCAGCGTGAGAATGGGTATAGATGTGCTTTGAGTGGTCAGGAAACTAGAAGAGTGCGACACAAGCTCAAGTCTATTTTCTATTGATCATTTACCAAGTAGCTTGACTCTTCTCCTCTGCAGTGCCCTGGTGGTGGAATGAGTTACCATCCTCCATTCAGTCTGCTGTGTCCCTTCTGTGCCCTTAAACCCCGGCGATGGAGGGGCGTATATGTTTGTCACTCGAGATCACAAACGTTCTTCAGTTTCAACTTAATTCTTTTAAAAACCTAAAAGCACAAATTGATGCATTTTAGACAGGAAAATTCCTCTTTAACCCTTTGTTTGCCTTCGTGGTTTTTTTTTATTCAATTCTCTCTTCTTCGAGCTGTATCAATCAATATAATATTTAAAGGCTGAAATTGGTCACTGGGGCTGAGCAATTTTTGTATTATATTTTTCAGAGCAAAAAAAAGACATAATGGTCAGCATTAAAAATCCCAATACCAAACATCAATGAGTCCACCTGAAGCTGAATTAAAGATCACACTTATACTCTATTCTTCTTCTCCACTTCTGTTGATTTCTTCTATTTTATCCCGCTGTGCTCGTAAGCAGAGGGCCTCTGCAGAACAAATAACTCGGTCTCTGCAGGTGGTCGAAAACAGCATGAGTCAATGTGATGACTCACCTGTAATACACTGCACACACATGTGAATACACTGTTACATATTTAGATGCAAATACAGTCAGCTGTATTTATTGCTTATTTGTTGTATATAGACCATATCCTAGAGTGGGAATGTTGGTAACTATGCAGTGCTGTAAACACATATACCCTGTATAAAACACCCTATGTAGTTAATGTGTGAATAATATTACCAGTAAACAACACTTAGTCTTGCACGTTATTACATCAGCCGCACACGCACATACTTGTACAAGATACAAGATATCATGTCAGATTTTTCACTTTGAACATTCAGTACAGACTCTTCAGATCTTAACAGTAGTACTACATGTGCATGTATACACAATGGAATTGAGTATTTTTTCAAGATTTTATTTAACCTTTAAAAGATACGTGTTCAGTTGTAAGTTTGTGGTTGCAATGAACAAATGCATGTCGCCCTTCTTTATTTGTCTCTGTAGAAATTCTCCATTTCTCTCCGAAGTTTTTTTTTTTTCCCATCACATCCTTATTTTGAGTCAAATAACGTCAACATAAGCACAGGTTTATTTTGTCCCTTGGTACTCTTATGTTTTCATGACACCCCTCATTTTCCTCTCCCACTCTTCAAAGACCCTCTCTCCCTGTGCATCGCTATTCACTCACACTCTTTCACACCCACACATACTCGCATACATGCACACACACACACACCTGCAAGAGGACTAGCCCCAGGGGGTCAGAACAAAGCGGACGCAGTTAATCGAACCTTTGGCGAGAAGTGAGGGAGAGAAGTGGGGAGGGAGGGGTTGCCGGGAGTTTTAAAATGGAGGGGGGGAGGAGGGGTGGGTTTGCAGGGCAAAGATCAATCACAGCTTCTCGGTCAATGGGACAATTTGTAAGAAAGCAGAGATCCTGTATATCTCATGTGGGAATGGGCTTTTATAATACCAAGGGAAATGCCGGTTGCCTTGTTATAGTGCAAACGATGTAACTATTGTGTCATCAGTCGAGCCAAAATGGACCAAACCTGAGGCAACGATAAATAAGCCCTTTTCACACTGCACTTCTGCAACAACGCAATAATGAGGCTCTGCAGTCATTACAATTTTTTGCATTCATGTTGATTCGGCATAACATCAGTGTCCCAGTCTGAATTAACATTAATGTGTGGCATTTTAAAAGCAGGATTTAAAAAGAAACAGCAGGACCTCCTCACACACACACACACACTCGGACATGCACAGACACACACACACACCGCACCAGTGGTGTAGTGGTGCCTGTAGTGGTGGGTATACTCTTTTTTTATGTGGCTCATCCAGCAGTGGATAATCTGCCTCTGTCATCAACAGTGACATGTTTGAATCCTTTATTTAATCTTTTATATTTTATTAGTGCATATCAGTCAATTAGAGTCAGAATACATTTTTACAGGCTTACAACTGCTACAAATGACGGATTTCCTTTGTTCCTTTTTCAGAACTCATAAATGGATTCATTTCTGTCAGGACCTCAAAGCGATTTCAATCGAAATCTTAAAAAGTGTATCTGGAGAAAATTACCAACCCGGCCTTTAAACTTAAAAAATATAAAGGATAAGTAGGACACTTCATCCATCACGTGTATTACATGATAAACATGAGTAGTTCTTATTTAAGGCCAAAAGGCTTAACTAGTAATGAATCCAACAAACTTCTCTGACTTGACCTTATCAGCATCTATAGGAAAGGGTTATTGAACTAATTCCTTGCTTTATAAAAATACATACGTGTTTCCTTTATGTTTCTGTCCTGTTTGGCTTTAATGAAGACGCAATAGTGTTAAAATGATGGATTATTTGCTCAAAGAAGTGTGCCCGAGTCCTTTTTTCTTCTCTCTGAAAGTTTCCTGGTGCAAAGAATTGGGTTCAGCTGCATGATCTTTGTAGATAAAAAGAACCTTTTTAAACTACCGGTATATATTTGTAATGTTTGTCAGCCCTTAAAACCAAATCTATCAGCCTCATTAATGAATGTTTTTCTGAACATATTCTCATTTGTTCTGTTTGTGTGTTTTTGATACTCTACTGCTGGAATGAAAGGTGTTTATAGGTTTGAAGTACTCCAACATTGATTTAAAATGAAGGCCGAAACATATTCAACCTTGTTAATTCACAGTATCTCAAAAACAAGTACATCATACACTGCAATTTGAATACACAGTTAAGGTGAGACATCTTCTCTAACACATTTTTAGAAACATGATATAGGAACAAAGCATAAACAACACACAAAAGACTTGAGAAAGAAACGCCCACACACACAGCTGTGCAAATTACATTTTATGCAAACATTAAGGCAGGGAATTGTTCAAGTACAGCAGAGAACTGTTTTAAAATAAAGATCTTGGTATATATTTCTATTACATCTTAGCAACTGTATATCAAATATTCTGAAGGTTTCTATGAATGCCTGTTAAATATTTATAGGATTTCTAGTTATTTATAACATTTTCAATCACAGATTGCCAAAGCCAATATTAAAGGTTGTTTGAGTGCAAATAGAAAGGTATCAAGGCTAAGGATGTGTTTGGGGATACTATATGTGGTAGAGCAAAGTTTGCGTAAACACTAACAAATATAATCTCATGGAATCAGTGGTGTAGCCAGACTTTTTGAATGGGGTGGCCAAGTCCGAGTATTTTTTTTATGCATATTTTACTAGCTCTTTAACTATTGTTTTGATGCATATTTTTTCTACTCTTATATTTTTTATTTTAATTTTTTTGCACTTTGTGATTTTCTTCTGCTATCCTGCTTTGCTGCTGTAACACTGTAAATTTCTCCGCTTGCGAGATGAATAAAGGATTATCTTATCTTATCTTAAGTGTTAAGCACATAGACTTTCATGTGAATAAAGTACTATAAAGTACTAACATAATAAAATAGGCAACAGTGAAATGCAAATAGCCAATAGCCAATCATAGTTGAGGATTTTGGATTGGCCTCTGGTGGTCAGTCTTTTTTCTTGGTTGGCACTGGCTCCCTCCTGCAAAAGAAAGCAAACACTTGGAGTTCATATTTAAACAAGTAAACCTAATGTTTTTACCTTCATGTTGTTAGAATATTTATGATTGAACTAAATATCTCCCCGTTTTGTGTCATCACGAAATCAAGCTTCCGAAAATTGCTTTTGACAAGCTATTATGGTTTATGCATTTTGGTAAACAGGTGAAATTGTGGCATATTACATGGCCTACTGAAGCAACGCCAACAACAAAACAGATTAGCTAACTGTCACTGACAATATGTGTTGAATACCTTTTTGAATTACCCACAATATTTTCAAATATGACACATTTAGTTATCAAACGATAGCTGCAGGAAATTACTGCTTTTAAGAAACACCTTGTTTATGCCATCAAACGGGCAAACATCCGACTCCCTCGTTTTAGTTTATGTTGTGTTCTGTCTGGCAGTTACTTTTCCCAAAGGGAGGATATTTACACTGAGATAATATCAAATGCAATCACTCATTCTGTTTGGATGTTGACTTCCGATTCTTAACAGGCCTTAATCTAATCAGCATGTCAGGATAGGGTAGTCTCTCCATGAATACTCAGTAGTAGAGTGGTAAAATATTCACACACATCTAATTTAAATATTATTTGATGAATGTTTATTTGAATCTCACAAGTTGAGACCACAGTGGGGTAGATACGTTTTAAGCTCATGTTTGAAACCTAGCAGAGGTCATAGATCTAATTATTGCAGTGACCCCTGAATAGCGCTAGGACTGCATGATAGAAATATGAGCAACATATAAAAACATTTGTTGAGGAAATATAATTTCACAATTTGGATCTGGGATACTATTAGGTGCTCTGAGATCAAAACGTTCATGGCACTGTCTAAGAGGAATTAGGGAACAATTATTTGGAGTGCTATCAGAGAATACTCAAAACCAGTTAAAGGAAATATTTAAGCAATGTAATACGATTGGCTTTGTGTTTAGCAATACTTACTGTAAGATAGAGCCAGAAATGGATGGGCCCCTGAAAGGCCCAGTCAGTGGGCCCTCCCATGATATGATTTATATCAGTGTAAATAACATTTAATCAGTACTGTTAGCACTAATCTCTAAGCTAACTTTCATGTGTCATATTTATATCCGTTCTTGAGGCGTCTTGAGAAGTGTTTAAAGATGGCAGTTACCAATACTGCATCGGCCCAACCAACAACGCTAGACACATCTGTCCATCAGGTTACTTGAAGTACCTCTTGAATAGTTGTGAACGGCGAAAAAAGTCAATCTAAAAGACAATGTAAGATGTCTCAGATTGTCTTACGTGAAACACAAGGAAAAGATGCTTTTTAATCTACTAAATGTTTGTTTTCTTATGACTGGTTTCTGCAGATAGAAGACGATACTGTACTATATATAACACGTATATTAGTTACATTTCTGACATGTTTACTCAACACTATGTGACAAAGATTCAGTGATAGGAACACATTTAAACACTTTATGAGTTGAAATAGAAATCCCTCTGTATTTTGGTCCCAGGGTGTCAATCTGTTTGTTTATCGTAGTGTTTAGAGGCAATGGGCGTCATGTTGTTCCGGGATCAATAGAAAAGGTTGAGGGGTTCAGATGATCTTTTCTCAGTGGCATTAAGCCGGTCTCTCATCTCAGCCACTTTCATCTGAAGACAAACAATGGCATTATCACCAATTATGGCTGTGATTAGTGTATAAGCCTTTGTTAAGTGAAGGGAAACAGAACTAAAACACATGGCTCAGGAAACAAATGGTGGAGCAGGAGGACAAGAATTAAAAAGAATGGTGATTTATTGATGATGATGATGCTGCCTTTTGTTGTGGACCGTTAAAAGTCCATAGAAATGCTTCAAAACATGGTCTTGCTGGCTTTCTCCATCATTCATCATCACAGCCTGGACACAATTGATAGTATCCCATTACCTTGAATGAAAAACTCTAATCATAGCCATGCACAAACACATGGTACATTTTAATTACCTACTGAACCTTAAATAAAGTCGAAATAAGTACAATTATTTTTGATTTAGTGTCAAAGATAAACATGAGGTATACAGTGTACTGTATTTGCTGTGACTGATTTGTGCTGATTCTGTTTGTGTACTGTATATCTGTTTGAAAGTGAGGAAAAGAAACAGGAATTTGGTACAAAGCAGAGTATATTTTATGTAACAGTGCGGAGTAGATCAGAGAGCAGAGCGTGACCTATTTTTAGGGCTCCGTGGAGACAATGTTTCTGTTCCATGCACTGAAAACCATGACTCCTGCTCTTCATAACCACTTTACAAAGCTTATAGTGCATTAGAAGGTTGAGCTGTGGAGAACTGACAAGTCACCACTCCTGCTGATAGTCAGAGCTGCTATTAGATTCAGTATACATGTGTGGTCATCCTGCCAGCAGACACAGCATCCTGTGAATTACATTGTTTTTATGTTAGAGGGTTTGAGAAGGTACAGTTTACATGCTGTGTCTGATACTATAATTTCCATGTTCTTCCCAATGTTTCAGTCTCTTATGGCCAGTTCACACATGAATATGTGCCATGAAAAAACATTTGAGAATGCCGCCCGCTAAAGTTGCAGCAATTTTTATCTATCTAAGCTTGGCTTAAATCACCTTAACGTGTGAAAAATTTTTCTGACACTCGTGTGTAGTTTAACAGCTTGACGACTCAGCTAAGGGGTTAGTCGTTGGTGTGTGAGTGTGAATCATGATGCATTTATATGCTGCTCAGGTGGTCCAAGTTTCGGAGTTGGGAAGCCATTCCTCTCATTTCAGTGTGTTCGCCAGACTTCAGTTCGGAAAGTCAGAATGTTGTAACAACGACAAGAAACAGCATTGATGCTTCGAAGAAGGTCTGTGAAACGTAATCTTTAAAAGTTCTATTTAAGCAAAAAGCTGCAATACGTGAATTAAAGGCAGGATAGGTAATTTTCAAAAAACTAGCATGTTTTCAAAGGAGCATCCTCTCCAGGCTTCGTATTCACTCACCCCCTCCAATCTGTTCTCTCTCAAACGCCACGCCCCTCACTTACATGTACTGACGCCATTGGTCCAGGAGCATATTTCTTTGTGTGTGTTCTAATACTGCTCTCAGAGCAACTTATAGTACTTTTCAAAACCCATGCTTTGCAACTAGCGCCAACGTTCTTCCTATTTTGTCCTAAAATTTTAGATCTGGCCTTTTGGATCAAAATGGTTGTAAAACCCCACTGTTTGCATCTCTACACATCATTTTCACTGCAGGTTATAGAAATCTGTTTTTAAATCTGTCAGGATGGGGACACTGATAGCCTAGTGGTTAGTGCTATGTACTGTATAGAGAGGCTGTCGTCCTCCAAGCGGCCAGCCGAGGTTCGAATCCTACCTGTGGCTCCTCAGTCTCTCTCTCTTTTGTCAACCCAATTTCTGACTGTATCTGCTGTCCTTTCTCTTAATGAAGGCATAAGAAGCCCACATTAACCCTTCAGTCAGGGGTACAAATCTCCTTTTAGTAATGTAAAAAGAGAGAAATAATAGCAGATATTTGCATCTGTATAGTAAAGATGTCTATGTACAGTACCTGCTGTGCAATAGCCTGCACTCAAAGCGCTTCACCAACATTGGAGATATATCATGTCCACCTTGGGCTGGCAGAGAAAGCTCAGCTCAAATGACCTCTGTCATAGTTGTTTGTAACTGCTCGTCCCGCTAAACTGGGCAAGAAAAGAAGGACAGAGGCAAATAAGGCTGTGACACAAAAGAGTTGTGATAAAGCAAGAGGACAAATGAAAAATGTTTGCTGTCTTTCTGTTGCCATGTTTGCTTGTTTTTGCATTCAGTACAACGATTTTAGGCGTTTTCGCACCGCTGACTTGAGGTAACTAAACATTCAGATTGACCATGTCACACCAGCCGTCAGTACAGGTGACGAACATACACTGTAGCTTGAGTCTATTCAACGTGACATGTTGTTTTAATCTTGGTGCACCAACCGTTTATCAGTCTGAAGCTGAAGATAGTGCCAAACAGATGTACCGTTTACTCCTCCTTGAGTAACATTTGTTTAAAACAACGGTACCCAGCTGTTTAAGAAAAAAGAAAATGATGCATCTGTGAGCAATTTTTCTTAGGTTCACTGCTTTATTAAAAAATATTGGGCTGATGGCCCAAGACTGAAATAAGTAGGTTTGGGTTGGTTGACTTGGTTTTTAATGAAATTCATTAAAAGAAGGGAAAACACCTCCAGTTGTATCCTATGAAAGTAATTTGTTTCCTGACAAAGGCCCTACAAAAGGTTAAACCACACGATTCCCCCATGTGTTTTAGAGAAGATAAAAATGATGATGCATCTTGTTCATTGCTTCGATATTTATATTCTTCTATATTCTCTCTGACTCAATATTTTCCTATACCTGCCCCTCTCTTTGCCACCTTTTTATCTCTGTACCTCTCTTGTTTCCTCTCTTCCTCTCCCTCCGTGGTTATATAAAATGGTGAGAAGGCCTCGCTGTGTGGGCCACAGAGTGGAGGAGGGCTTCACCACTTTGTGAACTTTCATTCACGAAGGAGCTTCCAAGTTCAGGAGCCCTGCAAACCTCCTCAGCCAGCTCAGTGTGTCACAGCACAAGACTATTTATGAACCCACCTCCATCGCTCAGCACATTAACTTCACAACACCCTCTGTTGCTTAAATGTTATGGTCCCTCTGGAACCATAATGTGCACATTTTGAAGAAATGGATGCTCTGCTGTTTTTGTCGTTTGTTCTGCCAGCAGCATTTAGTCTCTGCTTTTCTCAGTGTTTGTCATTTTGTGACACTGGTTAGCCCTTTTTATTATCAATTAATCTTATGATTGTTTGGCCTATAAAATCACGCAAGTTCTTCATGAACTGTTAAAATACCAAATGTATTCTATTCACGACCATTCTTCAAACACTAGAGGGACTGTACATGTTATTTACTAATGACTAATTTGAGATCTACAATACTGTTGTCGTATTCATTATGCCATAATAGGAAAACAAAAAAAATAAAATTGAAAAAAATGTAACTTGTCACTTTTAGAACAAAAAAATGTAATATTTAGGCAGTTTTTTAATTTCTCAAAAGGTGGCATTATGCAACACGGAAATAGAAAGCAGCCACACATCACTGCAAACTGTCAACTGCAACCGAAAGCTTCTTCTCATGGAGTCACTGATTAGCTTGTTACATGCAAGCTAATCCTGGTTGGTTGTTTGCTTCACACCTTCAACTCTGTGTTAGTTGTGCTTCCTCCTGATTGGCTTTTGTTCTGTTCTACGTGACAATCCACAGAGTCCGTGCTCGGCCGTCCTTGGTGTTCGCCTCACATACGCAGATCAGGGAGGACACCAAGAGAATCTGGCAAGATCATCTTTGGAACTGTTAGATAATCTGCCTTTGACTTTGGTCAGAAGGGGGAAATAATGTTATACACTGTGGTTTTAATCCACTTAAAGAAGGTTCATATCAGATCATATTTTTTTTAAGTTTTTATTTTGTGAATAACAATACCTCTAACATCAGTGGTTGGTTTTCCCCCTTGTCATTATAAGCCAGTGTAAAACAGGTAAATATAATTTCATTTACTCCTATCAGCCAATCTGAATTGATACATTTCTGTGGCCATAATTTCTGTGCCGCCATTACTGATGGTGAATTACTGGTTGTATAAGACCAATCAGAGCTTTAAAAAACTCTTTCAGTATTATTTCATTCACAAATTCAAATTATAGAAACATATGCGTCCTCCCTACAAAATGAAATTGCCTCCTTTTAAGCCTAGTGTAATGCTAATGTGTCTGCATGCTTTTTGACAATGAAACCCTGTGTTGTCTAAACAAACAGCAGTGAGACATGAATAACTGATGGCTGATTGAGGGAAGCAGGTTCTGGTTTTAATTTCCGTCAGTGATGATTTTTGAGACGCTGTCCAGGCCATATGAAGACAGAGTATCACTTCATAAAGTCAATAGATGGGATTAGTATCAGCACTTAACAAATGAAGAACATCCTTCATACTAATCTTCCGGCTGTCAGACTTGAGCGAGCCGTAGGAGACTCCTGCGCCCTCGCTGCGGATCAGCTTACTCCTAATGACAAACCCACACCTGCTTTCCATCCAACCTTAATGAACACAACAATATCAGCACGACTGGCCTGATATGTATCGAGTGGGCACCTGATATTATACACCGGCCTATAAAAGGACACATTTGTTATGACTGGGGAAAAGACAGCTTTGTTTGACGAAGGTAGGTCGAAAGAAACGCTTCAAAAAAGGAAGAGGGTGACATCGACAACTACTTTTATGAGGACGTCATTCACATGGTCGATTTCTCTCTATTCAGAACTTTTTTTTCTTCTCTTGTCAGTAACTAATTAAAAGCATTTAGCTGCAGAGCAAATCAATCACAGCGTATCATGAGTCATCACACAAATTCATGCAAAATCATTCACAGCAAAATGATGAAGCGGCAAGCATTTAACACTCCTCCTTTTGTCACTCTAGGCTAATAATGCTCTCCTTCTGTCCTTCCCAGTCTTAGTCTGTTTTATGACCTTCCATAACTTGCTTCCTGTCAGCACTAGAAAAGGTTTTGGTATTTTTAATGGACTTTTGAGTTAGCTGTGGTGGGCACATATGAAATGTCTTCTGGCCAAACTGATATATCGGTTTGATTTCCATTACTTGTCCTCTGTATAGACTCGAGCTTTTATAGTGCTTTTCTAGTCGTCTTACTACTCGAAGCACTTTAACCCTGCATGCCACACCTACCCATTCACACATAGATGGCAGAGGAGGCGAAGTACAGTAAAGGGACTATCAGAAGTAACTAATCCCATTCATACACATTCATAGGCCACTGACAAATAGGTGGGAGTAACTTGGGGTTGTGTGTCTTGCCCAAGAACACATTGGACATGTTGCTGCAGGGAATCAAACCCCTGAGCTTACTTTTGAGAGACAACCAACAACTAAGTTGCAGCTGATTCTTACTAATGCTGAAGAAGGAGACAAAAAACCCTATTTTAATACAACATGAAAAGATCCAGGGCAGCTTCTGTGTTGCTCACAAGGACAAAAAAGAACATGTTCGATAAATGCTGTCATTTAGTGCACTTAAAAAGAAATTATGTTCCAGTTTATAATGGTGCGTTGGAGTCCTTGCCAATCAAAAGACCCTGATTGTGTTTTCTCTTGTGTAAATGGCATTGGGTAACGTTAAGTGACTAAGTGACCTGGATGTTTGTCATCTCAGCTACATCCACAATCTTTGTCACTCCAGACAACCGGGGCAATGACTGCAACACGCGAAATGTGTCACCATGATGTAGCTGCAGAGCAGTGACAAAGAGGAGTGTCTTTGACTGTGTTCCACTGTTATTACTGTGGCTGTGACAATGCCTCTTGTTCTGTCACTCGCACACCATTTACAAAGAATGAACCGGAAGCACTTCATGCATGACTGACACAGTGTCAGCAGATGTTCCAACAGCTGTTTTAAGATTTCTTTCTTACTAACGCGTGTAGAAACGCCACGCAGGCCATCGCCACGGGATTGTTTGAATTAAAAAGAAGGAAGCTTTACATGATCATTTCTTCTCCAGTCTAAATATAGAGTTCTAGATTCGTTTCAACGTTTGGCTTTGATGAATTTGCAAGTTTATAAAGCTGTTATAATATGCAAAGAGATGCTCTTACTTTTGTTGCACTGGATCCAATGCAGCCTGCAGCAAAATAAACAAGATTGTCCACGAGTGAATTGAACGCATCTCTTGATGAGTGGAGTGCGACATATTTCATGGTCAAACACGTGACTAGGGCTGCAACGAACAATTATTTTTAGAAATCTATTCATTTTCAATGAATTGAACAACATGTTTTTATTTCCACCCCTCTTTTCAAAATTAGAACTTAGATGTTCAAGCAACTCGTTTTTATTTGAGTGTCCCTGAACTGCTAGAAGGATTCGTATGCATAAATGATTATTTAAAAGAATGAAGTAAATGTTGACATGCTGCGTGTGACGTAAACAGCAGTAATAATCATGCAAACACAACAAACAATCAAAATCATTGCCAACACTTTTAAAGAACGATTAGTTATCAACACACCCTAAAACTCTGCTTTATCCCAAATTTCACTCTCAATGGAACCGTAACTCACACGCTCAACAAATGTGCAGGACTCCCTTTCAAAACGAAGACTGCGTCTTTTTTTTAAAATAATGTTCAGTTCATGGAATCAACCAGGCATTCTGCAGAAATGTTGTGTGCCACTCAAGATACTATGGTTTCCTTTCTTAATAGAATATTATGACATCCTCTTAAATATGATTTGTGATTACATTTAGGAAACATATAAGTTGATCCCTTGGCTTTAGTGGTTTAAACGTTGCCTTCATTGTTAAGCCAAATTGTTTATGGCTTTTGTTGGAGTAGTGCTTGATATTTGGGTTGTTGGGAGAGAACGGTAAAGAGTTAGAGACATTAAATCCTTCATAAATATTGACAATTTCAAGGCTTGCATCAATATGAGAGACTGCATCAGACCCTGAGTCTCCTGGAAGAGAGGTTAAATGGGTCAAACAGTCCCAGGAGGGGGGGGGGGGGGTTACAGCTGTAAGTACAAACCAGCATCATGTCATAGAGTGGTTGGCTGTTAAGAGTATAGATTGAGTCTGTGTGACAGTCCAGCCTGCAGCTGAGTCAGTCCTTCTGTTTACCGTACAGAGTTGTGAACGCGTTTCTGCCTTTTCTGCTGCTGTCTTAAGTGTGGGAATTGAAATGAATAATTTATACGATGCATCGTGTTGCAGAAATGGAAGATTTGCGTCGATGCAAGGACAGAATTTTATCGATGCTGTCATGGTTGGAAATGAACATCTGCCACTGGACAAATGTTTTTAGTGTAGTGTCGGTGAATTTGTTGACCCTATGGACATAGAGGCAGTTAAACACAAGTAACACAGGCTAACAGAGTGATATGTGACAGATAACATTGTAAATTGAATCCCGGTCTCTTTAGCCGAGGGCAGCAGGATTAGCATCACCATGTCAAAGGTTCTACCTGTTGAAGGTGTGTTTAAACTGGTGTCTTTCTGTCTTAAGTCCAAGATGATTAGAAGAAAAGGGGATGTGGTGGTGACTTGAGGTCAAAGGATCATCTGTAAATGCTATTACTCCCAACAGTGTGATTGAAAATCAGCTCAATGTGTAGCGCCGCTAATAAACTCATAAACACATTCTATTTATGAGACGTTATTTACAATAAAAATCCTGGCAAATTTGTAATTCTAGTGCTCGTAACGTGAAACATTCATGTCAGGGAACAGGGTGTTTTCTACGGAAGAAATTTAACAAAACCAAAACTCAAACACAGGAGAGAAACAAAACTTCAAACAACACAGTTTGAGTTAGAAGCTTCAACATCCTGAGAAGTGAACACTCTGTGACTGATAATTGTGACCGAAACATGATCTACAATATATTACTTTTTTATTTTGATTTACAATGTAAAAACATTGACGTTGAACGTTGACTTTGACGTATAAGGCCGTGTTCTAACAGCACATGAACGCAATATGTCGCGTCACACATGGCTGCCCACACTGCATCCATTTTGCATTTCATTCTTTGCTCTATGGAAGGTGGGCACGTGGGTGTGTGCTGCTTTGTATTGAGGAGCAACAAAACACAGATGATCATCAATAAACGGCTCACGGTGAGCTGAAAAAAAATGTTTTCTCCAGTCTTATTGACACAAGTCAAAGCACAACATTTCAATCACGGATGTTGATATTATTAATGCATCATTATCTCCACGTTGTACAACAACTAACAAGCTGTGCTGAGTGGGACAAAGCGAGTGTCAGTGTCTTGTAGAACCCCTCACCTTCCTTGTTCCTCGGTCGTCGACGTGAGCGACAGAGAGTGAAATAGAAAGAGGGAACCACTGATGAACTTGTCAAAATTTTAGTTTTGGGTGCAAGTCTCCTTGAACCTAATGCCAAACCCACAATCTATAGCAAGAGAACGAAGGATAGCACTGTGAAATGTTATGTAAAAAAGTAGGTTTGCTCCCTGTATGATTTCCATATTTCAGCTAAATAATTCAGCCTCCATGTTTATCCTCCTTCTTGCAGTACGCAGAGGGTCAGAGTCGATTATAACGGTAATAACAGCCTAAAAAATTGAACATGAAAGCCAGGCAATTGAATACCCCTGGGCCTAAAAGCTAAATTAATGAAGACATATAGTATAAAAAAAACAACCAGTTAGCCTATATGCTCTTCTTCTTCTTATATCAACTGCTCACACTGCAGCAATGAAAAACAGCTGCCATGACAGATAAAAAAGGAAAGATAAACATATAGTAGAGGAGTGACTGCAGTACTCCTGCCTACATCTCTGTCAGACTATGTAAGTGCACATCTAACCCGACTCTACCACCTGTGGTAAAGGCCTATAATACAATGATGAATAAATCATCTCTGCTGTACTGAAAAGCAACCCTTTTTGTCCTGCATACCATTGAAACACTGGCTGTTATTGCTCTTTAATGTGAGTGAGCAGAAGACAGAGACTCACAATAGGAGGGAAAACTGACAGAAGGATGTAGCAAAAGTTACTGAACCCTGCGTGTTCTTGATTGGCGTGTCTAAGTACAGAATCAGAAACAGCATTTTTTTTCCACTTGCATGACCTCAGTGACTAATCTTGTAATCGTTGAGACCTAAATTCAACTTGTCCAAAGGTAAGGTAGGTCAGAAAACAGCCCAAGTTAAGCACAGTAGTCTGCGGTTCAACAACAATACTTTGTTTGCCAAGTGGTAGCAGTGCTAGCTCGCCAGCTTTCGGTCCTCCTTGCAGGTTAATGTCCTCATTCCTGTATTAAAATTCTGCCGAACCACGCTGCTCCTACAAGATGCTATCTGTTGACAGTGCCCGTTTACTTCAGAGGAAGGAGAGCCAAAAGAGAAGGCAAGCTGAGTTACAGCTTGATATTTGACCGCCATCATACTTATACAGACACACCAGCAAGACATCAACAAGCACACAATGCGAGACAGCCTTTGAGTCTCTTCAAAGACATGGTGTGAGGCAGTTAGAGGCAAGGAGACAAAGTCCACTTTCAACCCTGTTTGCCCTACGTAATAGTCTGTAATTGTTTTACACACTGAGTGCTGACATCCTGCGGGCTCTCCGGGAATGAGATGGATTTCATTTCCATTTTCAGTTCTGTGTGGATGAGTCCTGGCCTACACTGCTAATAAGCAGATTCGCCTCACTTTAAAGACTGGCTTAATTACTGATTCTTGGCCGACCTTGCTGTCTGAACTTTGCTTTAGAGCATCAATTGTGGCTCGTCAATTTCTATGTTAATGAACACTCGAGGCAATAGAGAGGGACAGGGAGGGGACAATTGTTTTTAGACAAAGTTGATGTTCCGGGTAGGAGTTGTGTGATTAAAAGACTGTTAAATAACCTTGTGTAGAAATGTAGAAAAGACAAAGGTAAATCTTTATATTTATACATTCACTGATTTTACTTTCTTTTGCATGTCATAAATCGCCTCACAATTAATACTTTTTCTTGCTGCAGGTCCTCTGATAACTAAGTGAGAGTATTGCCAAACACCAGAGTGTCTCAGGCAGAAATCCAACCCCAACAGTGAGAAGATCACATCTGCTTTCTTTTACAGACTTTTATTTGTATGGAGTCGTAAATCTGAAATCTAAATAATCCCTTGTTTTTTTTGAGATCGCACCATTTTCCTTTTTTCTTTTTTCATCCCTTGTACTCAGTTGAGTGTACAGACATTTCAAGGGTTGTTGCCCTAATCTAAAAAAAAAAAAGGACAACAGGGTTGGGATTAGGGTTAAAGCCATATCTAATCTATCATGAGTCAAAAGCCTAAAACCATTACATCCGTCACTTAATGTAATGGTCAGAACTAAAAAGTTAACTTGCATAAGATTGATTCATGCAATTGCAAAATATATGAAAATATTGTCCAATGTGACACAAACGCTTCCGATGTTTGAAAGGAAAGGTGGATATTTTTATACATCCTAGTTTAAATCATCTGTTGCTCATCATTTTAAAAGCCTATAAACTGCACAAAACAGCAAACGTACAAAGTTTGGATGCGATAGATAGATAGATAGATAGATAGATAGATAGATAGATAGATAGATAGATAGATAGATAGATAGATAGATAGATAGATAGATAGATAGATACTTTATTGATCCCGAGGGAAATTCAAGTTTTTTAGATAGATTGTCTCATAGAAAAGAAAATACTAGGTTGCTTACATCACAAATTTATTTTGTAGTCTCTGAAAAGCCCCAACTTTGAATCCAGTGATTTAAAATTGTGTTTTGTATAACAGTCTTTGGCTATTTGTAGATATGAGGCTAAAACATGAATGAGGCTAGCAGATAAAGGTAACCATCTAGGAATGATGTTTGAGCACTTAAAAATGAGAAATACATTGCCTTTTCCTGTTTTCCCTTTTCTGCCATCTGTAGTTTGTTTATGATTACAGTTATAGTCGCGCTTTAACCAAAGGGACTGCAGTAGCTCAGTCTGTAGGGACTTGGGTTTTGGCACTGACCAATGTATAGAAGTTGGTCTAGTTGCTGGAGAGGTGCCAGGTTAATTCCTGAGTGCTGCCAAGGTGCCCTTGAGCAAGTAGTCAGACCCCCAGCAGCTCTGTGGCACTCTCTGACATTCCTTTAACGCATGCCCATAGGTCCGGTTTGCATGTGTGTATTTTGAGGCTATGCATGTCTTTCAATACACAGAGGAATATAATAAATTCAAAAACACAATTAAATATTGAGCCTCAGTTTTCCACTATGTGTTCTTTCTTTTCTTTGTTGGTTATACTTGTCTCTATTATTAAATGTGTAGAACAGGAGGAGTGGTATGAAACCGGAATACCTTTATGAAAACATGATTTGGATAATGCTCAACCTTAACCCCCTTTCAACACGCAGTACAGAGAAAGTGTGTAGCTAGAGTACTTGTGAAGCTTTACATTATTGCACCGTTGGGATACCTCCACCTCCTTCCCTTATTATCCTCGCCTGTAATCCTTTGGATGGAAAACGCTGATCCTACTCCAGTGTTCTGATTAAAAGGGAAAGCTTCAGCTGGGAATCATCAGGAATGCTCCCATGACAGCTCTGGATGGAGGTTCTTTATTGGCTGCTTGATGTATAATTCAGGTAAGATGGAAGGCCTCAATGAGACTTGGTAATATTGTTGACGAGTGTTTCCGCATTGATGTTACCGTACCTCATATTCATTTAGATAGACAAGGTTTCAATACCAGTCAGATTGTTGTCAAGGTCAAAAGACTTTAAAATTGTTCCTATCTACTGTGAGACTTTGTCAGAACTCAGCAACAAAACTGAAGAATAGATATTTGCAAATCTACAATTTTATTAGCGCTAATTGTTAGAAGAGCTCACAATCTTTATATATAAGACTTATTCTATAACAGTTACGATAAATGTTTTTACAAAAACAATCTGTGAAATGGCTGTGGAAAAACATGTCAAAGGGTCATTTAATTCACTTAATTTTCAGAGCTGTAAAGCAGGTTTCAGCCCATTGTTTCAATGTCAGATCCAAACTGTTTTCCTGCACACCCTCCATTCTCATAGTTGTTTTTGTTTTAAATTTCAAACATCGTTCTCAGTGAAAAAGCTCTCAAACCTCACCATGTACTTCTTCACACTAAAGGGCAACAGAATCCTATAGTTTGAATCTAATTTGCAAATGTAGGTGAACATAAAGAGGTTGATTGATATTTCTAATGTGGGGTTGGTGTTGACCTAAAACAGAGGTTAAAAAAAACTAAATATTCTATTTGAATTCCTCAGGCAGGCAGAAAAATACCTTGCAAGGCTTCTTGGTGGAGCATGCTAGTTTGCTGATCTAAACTACATGGGTTTCATGGAAAAGGGTTATGATTGTCTCCTTCTGTATATCATGTGGGTGCCAGAATAGGGGTTAATGGGCTGTTGCTATGAGCCATCGATAGTAGTCCCAGTATTACCAAATCCTCTGCAGAAAGTCTGACTCGTTCCAGGTACATGTTGGTCTCTGTCAGAGCTGCCCCTCCTCACTGATTCTGTTTTTGGATTTTTTTTTAATGGGAAAAAAAAATTGTGCCTCTGCTTTTTGGAGATGATGAGGGTCAAAAACAAATCAGGGTTACTGATGAGGATCATTACGTCCATGTATGACGCCATAGTTCTCTGCTGGGAAACAACAGCGGAGTCCTCCCTCCAGGTGGGCAGTGGATCCTTGCTTCAAGTGAAGGAGTATACGTATCTCTAGGTCTTGTTCACAAGTGAGGGTAAGATCGATTGTGAGATTGACAGGTGGAATGGTGCAGCATTAGCAGTATTGCTGGTGTTGTGCTGGACCGTCGTGGTGAAGAGGGAGCTAAGCCTAAAGGCAAAGCTTTTGATTTACCAGTCGATCTGCATTTAAAACCCAACCTATGGTCCTAAGCTTTGGGTAGTGAATGAAAGTATGAGATTGCTGATACGAGCAGCTGAGATGAATTTCCTAAGAAGGGTGGCTAGGCTCAGCCTTCGAGATTTGGTGAGTAGCTCGGTCATCCAGAGGGGCCTCTGAGTAGAGTCATTGCTCCTTTGCATTAAAAGCAGCCAGTTGAGCTGGATGGATTAAATTTCCCATCTGGCCTAGGACGTCTCAGAATCCCCAAGGAGGATTTGGAAAGTATTGATGCCGAGAGGGATGGCTGACTTGATTTGTTCGTTGTTTGATTTGAGATCTTAACTCCAGTGGCAGACTATATGGTTTTATTTGCTGTTGGTTAATGGTAAATTTTTTCATCAATTTCCTTTGAAGAATTTAATTTGTGGGTCAGACTTATTCTGCAGGCATTTTAATCTATACCGCCGTCCATTAGCTTGGTATTGACGTCAGATGTTTGAACAATTACGCTCCTTCTGGGTGTCTCAGCATTCCCACAACAATCCCTCACAAATGAATCTTCAAAGCAGAGTTTTCAGAGTGACGCTCATTGAGCTCTTTCTTCCTCTCCTCCTCACTGTTTTCAAGAGATACAGCTTCCAATTTTTTTTTCATAAAGTTCTTGTGATTCTTTTTTCTACTGTGGGATGGTGATGGTTTGTTGGTGAGCTGCAGAGAGAGAAAATCTAGTTCCCTCTTGAAAAATTTAGCAGTACTTGGCATGCTGAAAGAATTTAAGCTGTATGACGCGATGAATGGTTCTCCTGCTTCTCACCAACTCTCAGCACAAAGTTAAATCACAAGGCGGTGAAAAAGCTTGGACTACAGATATCACTTTTGCATGGGCCTCTTACAAAACCACTTCATACCAGGAAACAGGAAGTGGTTGACTTAATGTCAAACATGTTTTTTGTACACTGGACTGCCGAAGCAGAAGACTTTTTTTTTTTTGTTGAAACATTAAAAAAACAAAACATTGGAATATTAAACAGGTAGGCTGTGTTCTAGGACTTCTGTTTCATAACTAAATATCGTCACAATGCTGGATTAGCTGTTAAATTATGGAGTGTTTTGAGGTTGTGAACCTCCAGCTGTGTGTGGTTCATTCGTGTAAATACTTATAAAAACATTAACAACAGGGTCTGTTCAACTCCTCAGCTTCCCATTGACTCCCCTCCCCTAACTCTTGTTACCTTTAACTTTTCACTTTTCTTCTTTTCTATGGGCCAGCTGGTATTCTTTGAAAGTTCAACATCACAAAGAAGTCAAGGTTAAGCTTTGATAAGACCAAGGAAGTTGATAAGACCAAAACCCTGACATTTAATAACCAGGGACATGACCTATACTTACACCCAAAAATCATCCGATTTCTTTTGTAACTTCGTGAAGATCTTTGACATGTTGACAGAGCCAACTATTCATCGAGCAAAAGAGGTATACATTTTTTTTCTTGGAAAAAAAAAGAAAAAACATCTTGGAAAGTATAGACTATTCACTCTTTTTATTTCAATTGATTGATGTGGCGGTGTGCTGTAGTTTTCTGTTGGCACAGATGTGTAGAACAGATGAAGGGGGGTGTGAAGAGGGGTGGCATCATTTCCACAATCACATGAAGGTCATGACCTGCTGTCACGGCAACCACTTGGCACCCGTTTGGAAACTGTTTGGCATCCTCAACCTGCAGATTTCATAAACCTGCAATTAGGCACTGGGCATGTATCAGTCAGCACACTCTGTGAAACATCTGCTTCTGTGTGTGTGTGTGTGTGTGTGTGTGTGTGTGTGTGTGTGTGTGTGTGTGTGTGTGTGTGTGTGTGTGTGTGTGTGTGTGTGTGTGTGTGTGTGTGTGTGTGTGTGTGTGTGTGTGTGTGTGTGTGTGTGTGTGTGTGTGTGTGTGTGTGTGTGTGTGTGTGTGTGTGTGTGTGTGTGTGTGTGTGTGTGTGTGTGTGTGTGTGTGTGTGTGTGTGTGTGTGTGTGTGTGTGTGTGTGTGTGTGTGTGTGTGTGTGTGTGTGTGTGTGTGTGTGTTGTGCGTTTAATTCAGTAATGGAGATTCAGGGGGAGACAGACAAATGACAGGCAGGTAGGAAAGAGATTGATGAGAGACAGAGAATCATTTTGTCAAGCATGCTGATTTGCAAAATCATTTGCTTCATCCTTGTTGTGAGGTAAATAAAAGGTGATTTTATTTTATGAAATGAATAGTATGACAAATACCCTCTGCAGGTCCTCCATCTTTAAATTGTTGAGTGTCTTCCAGCTTATTGTTTTAGTTTACTTTGAATACATTTTACATGTATTCAAACATAATGAGATCTATGAATGAATTGAAAGTCGTGAAATAACTAGTAAATCAGCAAAATATTTTTCAAAATTTATTAGAATGAGAAAAATATTAGAGCTTTCACAGCCAGATATAGTTGTCATGTTTTTTTTAAACACTGTGTCCCTAGCCTGTCTACAAACCCCCCAAAGTCCACCCCCTCCTTCTTTTGCCTACTCCACTTTTAAGAAAATGTGTGCTCGAAAAGGTTGCTTGGAGATTTTCCCTTTCTGACATCACAAAGGGCAGTAACCCCTCCCCCAGGTGGGTGAAACTCCCACAGCTAGGCGTTTGTTCTGCCCTTACCTTCTCACTGAAACCATTACAGCATGGAGCAAGAAAGCCCGAGCCACCCAAGCCCTTCCAGAGATGGGCATGGTAAAGCACTATATATTTACATTTAAAGCTACAGACACAGAAACAGCCAGTTCTGAGCAGGGCTGAAATAGATAGGTTTATAGGCATAATCAAATAACAAGATCAGAATGGATATAAGGTAAGACACTTCACAGACATGTTTCAGGGAGCTCTTAGACTTCTTTAAACGTAATATTTAATATGTGACATTCAAAAGCATCACATGAGACGAAATCATTAATTGTCTGTTCTTTTATTTAAAAAAATCCTTCCAAGTAATGTGAGCAGTGTTTTACAGGAGGTGTTTGCACATCCAACTATCTCATGTGGTAGGCGTGCAGGACATCAAGTGATCACGTTGAAAAGAAAATGCCTGCATTTTCAACTTCTCATCTTGATAAAATTTTAAAGTGACCTAAATGTTGTGGGGTTTTTTCTAATGAATTGGTGATGCTGAGCAAGAGTAGTGTGCAGGGATTTTGTCGTTTCAAAGAAAAGGGACCAGCATATTTGAATTCCTTTTTTTACAGTTCACTTCTGACCTTAGGAACAAAGAGTAAGAAGATTATTAGTTCCTGCTCTCTCATGACTGATATCAGTCAGAAGGTGAAGGAAAGAGGTACTCGAATAGTTTTGTAGATTAGAGTATGCCAAGAGATCATAAAGTCAAAATGAAGGAAAGTGTTGCTTTGCATTGTCTCACCTTAATGACTGTCTCAACTACTTGTGAACATGTTCACCATAATACGTATAAGGTGTCTAAGGTGATGGCAGAGAGTGCAAAACAGTCACTACTAAAGGACTAAAGGAAAGTTCAAGGTTAGACTCCAGGGGCTCTGGATGAACCTCTTTGTTAATCAGTTGAGAATTTAAATGAATTAAATTGCACCCTGTATGGGATAAAAAACTGATGAAGGACTTCTTTGTTGGAAACAATTTGTCCTGTTTTTCACAGGCTATGGCTACATCTGTCTGTGTCCCGATGAGAATTCAAATTATTTTTTTTCTAATTTTCAATTTCAAACCAAGGGAATTAATTGTTTCTTTATCTGATTGCATCCTAATGCAAAGTCTATTTCTGTCCGTGCGAGGAAGTGATTCTCATTCCTGATAATGCTCTTTAAAGAAAACCGGTCCCTTTTTGAAATAATTGAAAGCTTTTACATGAAGCTGTTTCTGTACTGTTACTGTACTTCTCAGAAGCTACTGCGGGAAATAGTTTGTATAAGGAAGCTGAATAACACTGCAGCAGCAGCAGGGGAGGAAACAGGGAAGTTTAGGAGTAAGAAGCCCTATGATCTCTCTGCAGTTTCTGTGGCATCACTCATGCAGCATTCATCCACTGAATATTTATCAGGCAGCAGTATGTGAGTGAGCGAGTGACTTAATGAGTGGGTGAGTGAGTGAGTGAGTGGGTGAGATTGTTTAAAGAGAAGGAAGAGGAGGATTTATGTCATATCAGTCAGGTTCTATATTTTCTGCATGACGGAAAAACGGTCAGGTACCTACTCACACTCTGAAAGCAGAAAGTGTGGAGGCAGATGCGTCTGTGACGAGTTTCCTGAGCCCGGAGCGAGCGTGGTTACACAAGACTGCCCTCCTCTTTTGCTTTCAGTGTTCAGACACCACACGTCCTGATGAGGTTTGATAAAAAGAGGTGATTGTCCTCAAATTGACCTACAAAAACAGCTGTATGTTCTTGAGCCGTTAAACGTACACGAACAAACTATGTGTTCTTTTTTTGTGACTTCATTGACGCTGTGTGAGACTAAGTTTCTGCAGATTTTATGAATAGATAAACCAATAATCACCTTCACTGAGATGAATACCAGTGCAAAAAAATAGCCTGACAGCCAACGTTAATATTCACTGTTCACAGATTATTCACAGATTTTTATCATCAGTTTATTTCAAGAAAATATTGAAATTTAAACAATTGTGTAACATTTTCCCAAATTTTTTATTTATTTAGTTTTTTGCTCACGAGTGAGATGATTGGCAGACACTACACAACTCAAGTTTGATACTCATGCATGTCAAGGGAAGGAGTCAACAGTGCTGCTTTGTCCATGGGAAGGCCAAAACACAAAATGAAGCTTCCTAAAAACAGCTTTTAAAAATAAGCAAAAACACATACAAATCAAAAGATGAGGCAGACTTTGTAGTAGTTCTAGTCACTTTGATTAGCTGATAGTTTTATTAGCTTCATTCTGTGAGATAAGGCTGATGACTATTAGTGGAATGTAACTAAAACATGTAGAAGTGCATACAGTATACGTTACCTGAGAACCTTCTATTAACTCTACTTTAAACTGCCAGTCCTTCGCACATCAGTAAATAAAAAAAAAACAGTATTTGGGCTGTCAGAGTAACAAGTTTCTTCCTTCTAAGTGGTCGAATTCTGCCTTCAGATCAGCAGATGATGCTCGAAGCACTTTCCCTTTTCATACTTTTGACAGTTTATCTATAACTTCATGTCATAAGCTTTACTTTCTACTTTTTATTTTGCTGGATGGTTTTGCTGCTTGTTAATCAAACTCAACTTGTTCTTTAGCTCTGGTGATGCCTCTGATCGAGAACCACATTCAGTATTTGTTGTTTATCAAGCTCAAAGAAACCGGTAGCTGGAACAGGATGCATTTGGGTTTTAGTAAAAAGTCTGACATTTGTTGTAAGTTATGTGTAAAAGACAGCTTGGACAAACATTTCTATGTTTTGTGTTGGTGTGAGTTCTTCTTTCTGACTTTGGTACTGAAATAAAAATGGCACACCCACCAAACAGATAGTGTCAGGACTACACCTATACATCTGCTTAACTCATTGGTTAAAACGCACACTCCGTCTTCAGATTCCGTACTCCTTGTCACAGCAGCTGTGGGTTCCAATTCGACTTTGGCCCACCCCTACTCTGTACTCCCAACACTTCCTTTCTCTCTTCAGCTGTCCTATCCAATTAAGACGAAGAGTTAGTCTATGTAATATTATTGCTTCAGCTAATATCGAATCAATAGACGGAGCAAGAGAGACATATTTTATCCAGTTAATTTCTTGAATTAATACAACAGTAGTAGAATGTTTCAGCTTATCAGCACTGATGGCTCATACTTAGCTATAAGTGGAGATGAATAGAAGCGCTGATTCATTCACTATTGTTTTTGTACCTGCTCACCCACACAGTTCTATTAGATGTGACAGATCAGACCTTTTGCTCAGGTTGAAAGTGGCAGATTTATGCTGGGAGTTTTGTGAAGTCTGAACTGGCCTGTTAAGAATGATTGAGGTATCCTGCACACACAGGAGTAACAAAACTAACAGCAGAATCAGTAAGAGGTCATTTTAAGAGCTGTCGTCGTGCTCCCACACAGGTGTGAGGAGAGGAGAGGTGTAATCAGCAAATGATTATGTGGGATCAAAAGAAATGTCATGCACAGCGGTTTTTGTTTTTTTTATTTTTTAGATTTTTTTTTTCATATTTTAATAGAAATCAAAGAGAGAGGAGGGTGAGGAAGAAATGGAAAAACATCAACATTGTCCGTTCCCATTACAGCTCCACGTCTGTTTGATTGTCAGAAGTTAGCTTGAGCTTCAGTCCATGCAGGTGTTCTTTCTCCTTACCTGTTAATGGGTAAACCAATTCTCATGTCTGATCACTTCTTTGGAAATAGTTCAGATCCACCATCCTGAAGGCTGATCTATAACATAAGCAAAGGAAACTTTAAAACCAGCCTTTTTGTTGGTCTTGCAGGTCTAACACACACACTTCCTTAATGGGAATCTGCGAGTGATTGGACGCTGCAGCTCTGATAAAACATTACTGATTCAAATCAAGACAAACATATAACAACTAAAGCATACTACTTCCGAGGTTTAAGTTTAAGAGTGTGTGCACTATAACACTGATGTATTGAGTGGGTCAAGGCTTTTTGTTAATGTACAGTATGTTGATACAGTATATTTGAAGTATTCCTCTTAGCAATGGTGCAGCGGCAAGCTGCAGGGTCTATGCCAGGAGGCAATGCAGCTTTATACCAAGCCCCAGTCCTTCCAGTCCAGACCTAAACCATATCGTTTAAGGACCTTGGGCTGTATTAGTCGGTTTTGTTGCACTGTTGTTTATCTGCAGATAGACATACTTATATTATGTCCCTGTGGCGGCAGGACCAATTCAGGAGAACAAATATCTTTGAACTTCAATGTTTTAGGATTTAGGATTTCTTAACAGCAGTAACTTCAAATCAATATTTACATGACGCTGTGTTTCCTGAATATCATTTTTTATTCAAACTCTGTTTGTACAGTAAAGTGTTCTGAGTTCAAGACAATTTCAGTAAAAAGTGACCACATTACATCTTGTTAGAAGGAGCAGACCACTTTGACAGAAAGCATGAATCCAAGATCCTTGGAAACTTTGTGATTCAAAGATTCTTTGTTGTTTTTAATAGCAGTTTACCTTGCCTTGCACTGAATCCATTGATTTGCATGTGAAACATCTTTGAGCACTTTGAATTTTGATTCAATGAGGCTTGGACATGAGTTTATGAACTTCTTTATTCAGGGTCAAATCCTTCTCTCTCTTTCTGTTGCCTCCTTTCCCCTTTATCTCTACCTCCTTCTCTCTACTTTTTTATCTCTCTCTCTACATCTTTATCTCTCTCTCCCGCTCTCTACCTCCTTCTCTCTCTCTCTCTCTCTCTCTCTCTCTCTCTCTCAAGACCTATCTCTTTCTCCCCTCCCCTACATTCTCCCTCTTCCAACAAGTAAGGACCCTTTATGCACATTCCCTTCTCTGTTCCGAGCTTTAGCCTGAGACCTGAGTTATAGGTGTCTGCTGGAATTTCTTTCCCCCTCGTCCATTTTACAGTTTAATCGATAGGAATGACAGAGTGCAGGTGCAGCCGCCTCGTGCGTTCCAGCGCCAGCAGGGGACAGTGTGCGGTGCACTAGGACCAGGGAGAGATTCTTCTCGTCGTGTGCAACTCCAGAGCAGAGCTGTGGAGGGAACCCCCCATCGGATCTGGCCATTATATCCATACATTTCTTTTCCCCCCCATCTCCTCCGCCGCGGCGCTGCTGAGTGGGGATCGCAGCGAGCAGTGCGTCTGGGCTGGTGAAGCACCCAGGAGAGGATTAGGAAACGACTGCGAATTGAGACAGATTTTTTGGAGGGGGGTTGATCATTTGGCATCTGCGCCCTCACTCTTTTTTATATACATTTTGTATTGGTTGTAGTAGTATCTTTTTTTCCCATTTCACCCATCATTCGTTTGATTTCAAGCGCGCAAAGTCACATCTGCGTAGGAGAGCGCTTGGCGCACTTCTTCCCCAAAGGACACAGATAAGATCTCCATCATTCTGTTTGGATTTTAACCGGACGACTGGCTGAATGGGTGACCTCGCTGAGACACACTCCATCACTGGCTTGCACCAATTTTATGGAAACGTGTTTTCTCGATTGACCCGGAGTTGTGATGTCCAAAGCCTTCCCCACTGACTGACAAACAGTGTCGTACCATTTTGGAATCGAGTTGAAGGTAGGCCAGTTTTTCCCTCTTTGGCTTTGCCTCTATAACACGGTTTTTCTGAACGTTTGATAAAGTTCGTTTGGTCGCTTTTCGATTATTGCAGCAATTACTCGATCGGCTGTGACTCTGGGTTTTTGCCGTTCAGTTGCACCAGTAATGCTTGAGAGAGAGAAAAAAGACAGTGGGTATGCTATATATATCAGTTTTAAAAGGATCTAAGTCAGTCAGACGCTATGAGAAGTTCAGCACCTGCCAGTGTTGCAGCAAATATATGAAGTCCGATATCAATCATTGTGTTTCTATAACACTCAGAGAAGCCACACTTAAATAATTAAACCAAAAGTGTCGCATTATCAGAGAGAATAGAAGAGCGTATTTTCGTCATGATCTCCTGTTTTCCTTGATTTGGATCGCGATGTGTTAGTTCACGAGCTCAGTGGTGGAGCTGCCGATGAAGCCCTCTGCAGTGCAGTCTCACACACCGGCCCGCCGGGCTCACTGGAGCTCACTGAGGAGAGGATTTAGATAAAGGTGTAAACGAAGCAGCAGCTTTCCCTGAAGCTAGACTACCAGTAAGCCTTATTAAAATCACAATCCTGCTTTTATGCGGAGGGCACATGCTGCTGGATTCACTGAGGCGCCGTTTTTACATTAAAATAGAGCCAAGTTTTCGAGATGGTGGCGCCGCAAAAAAAAACAACTCATCATGCACTCTGCCTCTCTTATCCTCTCTTTCTGGCTCTCTCCTTTTCTCTGTATGTATTTGTGTGTATCACGTGCACGCACACACTCTGTTGAAAAACTGAGCACGCGTGTTCGAGAGAGAGAGAGAGAGAGAGAGCGAGAGAGAGAGAGAGAGAGAGAGAGAGAGAGAGAGAGAGTAGTTGCAGAGTCAAAATTAGAGGCAGAAACGGGGTGCAAAAATAGGCGCGCACGCGGTCATTTTTTTTTTGTTATGTTACAGTTATGAAACTGTATGAAAACTGAAGCTCGCTCCCTAACAACCATCGGCTCTGTTGCCTTTTTGCACCATGGAGACAAACAGCGCGGTCCCTTGAGTGGCAAAGCGCGAATACCTACGCATGACGCAGAGGTCTGAGAGCTGATGGATGATGGTCCTATTTGTGGAAGAGCGCCGGAATCAGAAATGCGGGAATACTTTAAGCTTGGTTGTAAACCTTAGAAATTAGCGTCTTGATATATTTATTCTCCTTTTTTATGTTAGACAATTAGTAAATCTGATGAAAATCGTTGGTGGTCCCATCTTGAACATGAACTTTATGTGTGAGCAAGTGCTTAAAGGTACCCCCCCCAACCCACACACAAACACACACGAGGGACTATTTAGCTTGCTTGAAACACAATTAAATCTAACAGGAGCTGTCTCGCTGGTTTCTTGCTGAACTGCACTTTGAAAAGAAACCAAGCTGGGGTTTTATACCTTTAATCAGAGCAAGCGGTGTTTTTATGGTTTCTCAAGTGACCTATATCTATTTTATGCCAGAGAGTCCAGTTGGAAGTTACCAGCCAATTCACTTTATCAAAATATACAAAGTCGTGAAAGAACATTCTCGAGTCACTCTGGATTTCTGCTGTTTTTCTTTCTTTTTTTTTTTTTTTTTTTTAGCTTTTCATTAATGAATCGGTGAAGTCACTTCTCCTGTCTAATGTTCTGAAAGTGCATCAGCAGATAAAACTGACAGGGCCGACTCTGCTGCCAGCAGCACCTCGTCATAGGGAAGATGACAGGAACTGTCCGTGGTGCTGAAACAGACAGCTCCTTTGTTCAACTCCAGGATGAGTTAGGAAGTAGATCTCTCTGGTAATGGTGAGATTTTATGCCAGAATATTTAAGTACTCGGACTGTGTGGTTTTGCTGCAGTACCATATATTGCTCCTCTAATATCATTATGGAAATGTGCTCCATACATGACACACGTTGCCACCTTTAATTGACATTTCACACCTCATGGTATGGCAACACATTGTGTCCCTGTGCTTTTATCTATCTCTCTCCCTTCTCTCTTTGTCGCTCTATCCTTCAGTTGTGTCCATACTCTACGCTGTTTGCTTTAAATGGCCTCATCATGTGTACTGAGTGGTGTTAAAATCCATTAGCTGATCATCATGGAGTGGTGCTTGGCTTAGCTATGTGAGAGTCTGTTTTGTGAGAATGAAACGCATAAACACTGCAGAAAAGTGCTTCGACAATGTGGAAAGAAAATCCTGTGTTTTTGCAGCTATCTGACTATCAGTTGTGTTGCTCAATTCAACAATATTAAGATGAAATAAAAAAAGCCCTTTGTCAGATATTACATCCACAAAAAAAAAATCAATGCAAACACATAACATTTCCTTTTTGTGCTGCAATAAATGTACAATTATGCAGTTAAAAAATGCAGAGTAAGAAACTTTGAAGGCAACACTGGTGTGCAAATGTGAGTCTAGGTTAAGCTACTACATTAATGCAACATCTAGAGGTCTACTTATCATTTTCATGTTGTATTTGATAAATATGGCCAAACATGGTTCAAAGTTTTTAACTTATCTTGAATTTAGATCTTTACATAACTAGGAAAAAAGTTGCTGATATGTTGAATGTGCATTCCACGAGTGTCATGGCCGACATGAAGCCATACAGTCAAGACGGTTTCTGACCAACAATTAGCAGCCATACATACAAACATAATAAAACATGACTATAAAACATTCAAAGACATAAAATAAAATGTAAAACAGTAAATATCTGTCCAAATCAACCAAAATCAAATGTGTGAAAGGCAGCCAGTTGTATCTGCCTCCAAGTCAATTGAAATGACTGTGAAAGTATCCAATTAGATCATCTCATTCATTCTCAGGTCTTTTGTAATTCATACAGATACACTGCTTATTCCTGCATACATTTTTATTTGAATTCCACAGAGCAAAATACCCGATTGAGCCTATTATAATAATGCACAGAGTGCACACCATGCCTGCTATAAACACAGTTGGGGAACTGTTTCACCGCCCAAATGGAAATCAAATTAACCCTAGGGGAGCTATGTCGTCCAATGTTTGTCTAATAACCAGCTGCACTGGTTTTCTGTGATTACTGTTGGACCATTTTTACATGAGAAAGATCCAGAGATGTTAAAATACCTTTGCATGATAACAGTGCACCACTTAACTGAGCCACTCAGTGCTCAGTGGGAACCCAGCGAGCCAATTTGTTTGTGTTAATGGTCATCTAGTGGCAAGGAAGAGCTGCTGGAGAGTCTTCCTCGCCTGCTACTGTGCTGGTGATGAATGATGTGTGTGTTTTCTCCTCTAACATTGATTGAATTAGACCACCCCGCAGACCCATTGCTTTCCCAAGAAGCTCTCGAAGGCGATCCTGCGGTGAAGTGTATCAATAAGCGGGTGGATGGAGTGTAAGTGGTGGTGTTGCCGCAGGCAGACAGCCGGTGACTAGGAGGAGGGTGGGGGTGGGGGGGGGGACACGCTTAGGGAGGAGTGCCTCTGATCACACAGCAGATTGGGAGCCCTCGGTGCTGGCGTCTGTCAGTCCCTGCCGTGGAGGGGGAGAGGGGCGGAGCTAAACAGGGCTGACCCAGAACCACATACTGGGCCTGAGTACAAATCAGTTTAGATATAATTTAGCCTTCCGTTTAAAAACAAACAAGCCCTTTCTGTTCTGCTATTTGGCCACCAAAGCCGAGCTGTGATCAGGTGAGGGACACGGCTGTCTTAGAATAAAAGCAGAGACGAGGCGTTTTGATGGCTTTGTTTTGAAGGCTGCTTGCTTTGACGTGAACCCCCATGAGGCCACTGGCAGCTGAGCTCCCACTGTGGCAGATTGATATTTGTAATTTAAGGGAAGCTGTCACACAGCATCCTCCAGATGGAGAGAGCCGTGGAGGCACGCAGTCGATTAAACACGGTTTGTTTAGAAATAATCATTTTGATGTGGGAGCTGAGGATTCATTTGAGGCATATTGGCTCAAGGGTTCAAAATGTTCAATTATGCACAGACGCGTATGAGCATACAATAACAACACGTAGATGTAGAATTCAAAGGAAATACAAGCGTTTGGCGTGTGTGGCATGTGATGGAGCCCTTTAGATCAGAGCAGAAAGGACAAGGTCAGTGATTTGTTGCAGGTTAGGTTGCAGCGGGGAGCTAATTCATTAATCCACCCAGCGGCATGCACGCACGCACGCAAACTCCCGCATGCACATTATTAGATTCACTGAACTATTGGAATTGATATTTGGAGGAGGGTCATGTTTTAAAAGACAATCTCCTTCTTGTCACATTGATTGACAATAAAGGAACAATAAACAGCACAGGGAGAATTCTGCTTGATTAACTGCCCTTCAGAATAACCAAACATGTACAATAAATCAGGTTTCCATCTCACAAATTAGGACGCTGGCATTTATCCGTCGGTTTGAGGAGCCGCAGGCTTGAACTCTTCAGATGTGCGAGCTTCGAGATCTGAATAAGAGTTCAGATGATACGGAGGTTAAGAGCGCTAATACGAATCAGATTCTCCTTTTCGGTCAATACTTTGAACCACAGTGAACAGCGTTTGAAGTACGTTGGAAGATTCAGGGTAGATTTTGGAAAGGTGAGGAAAACAAAGCAATATTTCAGTTTTTGTCACACAACTGTCAGCCGTTAAGTGTCTGAAATCCGTTTCCAGGATGTCTGTTTTTCTAAATTGTCGCTGTAAATCATGAGCTATAAATCTAACAAAGTGCCGTGCAGTTTAGGGAAGCTCTACACGTAAGATTTTTTACTTTTTTTGTGTGTGCAAAATGTTTATGTATGCCAGCCAGATGGTTTAAACAAAACCAGCGCAACGTCAACGCACAGATTTTGGAGTCAATTGGGCTGTAATGGAATAACGACTGTACGTGCTAATAACCTTATGTCCAAAATGTGTATCATATCGATTGAGTGAGTGAGTGAGTGAGTGAGTGACTTTCTGGGGAAGTTGAAACACAAAGAACAAGTTCTACACACCAAAGTAACCTGCAAAGTCCTTTTACATTCATTAGATAGATAGATAGATAGATAGATACTTTATTGATCCCGAGGGAAATTCAAGGCATCCAGTAGCAGTATACAGACAGGCAGGACACAGGACATTAGTTACAATACACACCCGCTGTCCCCCCTCCCCTCTGTATACAAATCCCCCAAACAGATTTAGCAGCCCCTATGCGACTAAGAATAAACATAATTATATGTTAAACCTGTGCAGTTAGCATTAGCAGTTAGACTTAAAACTAATATAGCATAATGTACATAACCTGTGAGGAGAGAAAAATATGTGTTGGTTAAAAGAGACCTGTAAACAGTTAAAGAGCCTTAGAAACAAAGTGCTGACCTTTAGAAACTAGTTACATGTGCATGTACAGAGGTGTTTGAGCTTATGCCAGAGGTGTGAGTACAGTCGTTAAACAGTCAATGCAGGAATGTAAATTGGCTCACCAACTTAAAGGAGCAGTGATTTGCATTAAGTGACCTAGACAATATGGTGAAACCAGGAGTGCTTAGGGTAATTATCGTTAAGTACCCAACTATTGATGGGCAGATTAGCATTAAGTGTTGGAGACAATAGAGTGAAACTTGACCTAATTAGGGTGATCATGTCAACCCTTACAGATGTAGCATAACACAACAGTAGGATGAAACCAGACATGACTAGGGTGATTATCATTAAAGTGACCAGTGCTCAGTAAGGTGACTATCAATATGCATTTAAAGTGTCCAACTGGAGGCTGACTCTGAGGTCAGCAGTGCAGGTGAGGAGTGAGAAAAAAGTGAAAAAAGATTCCAGGGATCACCGTGCGCTTCTTCCCTGCCGTGACAGTGAAGTGTTATACAGCCTTATTGCCAGGGGGACGAAAGAGTTCTTGAGTCTGTCCGTGGAGCACGACTGTGACAGCAGTCTTTCGCTGAACATGCTCCTCTGGCCGGTGAAGGTGCTGTGCAGAGGGTGGTGTGTGTTGTCCATGATGGAGAGCATTTTGTCCAGAGACCTCCTCTCTACCACTGTCACCAGTGAGTCCAGCTCTGTGCCCACCACAGAGCCGGCCCTCCTCACCAGTCTGTCCAGGCGTGCTGCGTCCCTCTTCTTGCAGCTTCCTCCCCAGCACACCACGGCGTAGAAGAGGACGCTGGACACCACAGACTGGTAGAACATCTGCAGCAGCTTTTTGCAGATGTTGAAGGACCCCAGCCTTCTCAGGAAGTACAGACGGCTCTGTCCCTTCCTGCAGGTAGTGTCCATGTTAGGCGACCAGTCCAGCTTGTCATCCAGCTGCAGCCCCAGATACCCGTAGGTCCTGACCACCTCCACATCGACCCCGCCGATGGAAACAGGTTCTAGATGTGGTTTGTTCCTTCGGAAGTCCACCACCATCTCCTTGGTCTTGGAGGTGTTTAGCTGCAGATGGTTGGCACTGCACCACGTCACGAAGTCCTCGATCAGGCTCCTGTACTCCTCCTCCTGTCCATCCCTGACACAACCAACTATTGCAGTGTCGTCCGAGTATTTCTGCATGTGGCAGAGCTCAGAGTTATACTGGAAGTCCGAGGTGTACAGGGTGAACAGGACGGGGGAGAGCACGGTCCCCTGTGGTGCTCCGGTGCTGCTGACCACAGTGTCAGATGTGCAGTCCTTCAGTCTGACGTACTGTGGTCTCTCTGTGAGGTAGTCCGTGATCCACCTCACCAGGTGCGAGTCCACCCTCATCTCGGTCAGCTTGTCTCTCAGTAGGAGGGGATGGATGGTGTCGAAAGCGCTTGAGAAATCAAAGAACATGATTCTCATCACGCTGCTCCCTTTGTCCAGATGAGAGTAAGCCCTGTGTAGAAGATAGAGGATGGCATCGTCCACGCCCACCTTTGCCTGGTATGCAAACTGCAGGGGATCCTGTGCGTGTTGTACCTGGGGTCTGAGGTGTTGGAGCAGCAGCCGTTCGAAGGTCTTCATAACGTGGGATGTCAGAGCGATTGGTCTGAAGTCGCCTGGTTCACTGGGGTTCTTCTTCTTGGGGACAGGGGTGAGGCACGAGGTCTTCCAGAGCACAGGAACCTTCCCGAGCCGCAGGCTCATGTTGAAGATGTGCTGAAGTGGCTCCCCCAGCTCAGCAGAGCAGGCCTTTAGCATCCTGGGACACACCTTGTCTGGGCCTGCTGCCTTCCTGGGGCGGAGTCTCTTCAGCTCCTTGCTCACCTGGTCTCTGGTGATGGTGGGGGGGAGGGGGGATGGATTGTCACTGGAGGTTGTATCTGTTCTGGTGGAGGTGTTGGGGGGAGTGAGAGGGGGGGAGGAGGTGTGTAGGGGGGTGCTGGGGGGGGGGGGAGGGGTGCTGGGGGGGGGAGGAGTGAGAGGGGGGGAGGGGGTGTGTGGAGGGGGGGGAGGGGGTGTGTAGAGGGGTGCTGGGGGGACAGGCACTGGCTGCAGCGACGGGGCTGTCGAACCTGTTAAAAAACAAGTTGAGCTGGTTTGCTCTCTCAGGGTCCCCGTCTTCTGCGTTGTTGTTTTTCTTCCTGCAGCCTGTGATGGTCTTCATGCCCTCCCAGACCTCTCTCATGTTATTCTGCTGAAGCTTCTGTTCTACCTTCCTTCTGTACTCCTCCTTTGCCTCTCGGAGTCTGACCTTGAGTTCCCCCTGCACCCGCTTCAGCTCTGCCTGGTCTCCCTCCTTGAATGCCCTTTTCTTCCTGTTAAGGATCTCCTTGACATCGCTGGTGATCCAGGGCTTGTTGTTCGGGAAGCAGCGCACAGTTTTAGTGGGAACCACAACGTCCATGCAGAAGTTCATGTAGTCAGTTGTGCAGTGTGTGACGCCCTCAATGTCTTCACCATGGGTCTCTTGTAGGGCACTCCAGTCAGTGGTCTCAAAACAGTCTCTGAGGGCCTCCTCTGCCTCGGGAGACCACTTTCTGAAGGTGCGTGTAGTTATCGGTTGTCTCTGGATCATAGTTTTGTACTGTGGCTTGAGTAGGACCAGGTTGTGGTCGGACTTACCCAGAGGTGGTAACGGGGTGGCAGTGTAGGCGTCCTTCACGTTTGCATACAGGAGGTCTATTGTCCTGTTCTTCCTGGTGGGACAGCTTACAAACTGGTGAAAGTCCGGTAGTGTGGAGTTCAAAGTAACATGGTTAAAGTCCCCTGAGATGGCGATGAAAGCATCCGGGTGCAGCGTTTGTAATCTTGAGGTGGTCGCGTGGATGACGTCACACGCAGTTTCGGCGTGTGCCCGGGGAGGAACGTAGACGCAGAGCACGATCGCGTGAGAGAATTCCCTCGGCATGTAGTAAGGACGGAGACTTACCGCCAGCAGCTCGATGTCTCTGCTGCACGTTGCCTCCTTCACAGTAACATGTCCATGGTGGCACCATCTGGTGTTAATAAACAGCGCGAGTCCTCCTCCTTTCCGTTTGCCGCTGCGTTTCGTGTCTCTGTCCGCTCTCACTGTAGTAAAGCCCGGTAGATCCACGTTAGCGTCTGGGGTGTTTTGAGTCAGCCAGGTTTCTGTGAGGCACATTAAACTGCACTCTCTAAATGTCCGATTGTTCCTCACAAGCGCAGCCAGCTCGTCTGTCTTGTTTGTTAGACAGTTTACGTTCCCCATAACTATCACCGGAACCGAGGGCTTGTACCTCCACCGCTTAGCCGCGAGCTTAGCCCTTACCAGGGCCCCCGCTCTACAGCCTCTATACCGCCGCCTCAGCTCCTCTGGTATCGGGTGAACGATGCCGGCTTGTCCCGCTGACCGGAGCGAGAGCAGCGTTTCCCGTGAATAGGAAAGTTTTCCGCTGCTCTTTCCACGAAAACACGAAAAAGTATCCATAGGATACATAAAGTTATACACTGAAGGTGTACTATAAAAACTATATAGTATAGTACTATAAAAACTATAAACGTAGAAGTTGGCACAGAGCCACAACAAACGAATAACATATCAGACAAGTACGACAGGGACGGAGCTACTGAATGTGCGGCCACTCACGTCGGCGCACAGGTTACACATGTCACATTAGTGACATTTTCAGCTTTTTCTTTTGGATATTTTCTCGCAGTGACAACACAGATATGTTTTGGCCTAGCATTCCACAGCATGGTACTTGGTAATCAAACTAAATGGTTAATTTTGGTCAGATATCGTCGAGTCTATTTTTTCTGTCAAGCATGGTTAAAAACAAAACTTGACAGGGAAACCCGAATGAGTGCTTTCAGATGGGACCACCTTGAGGTGTGTGTGTGTGTGTGTGTGGTGGGGGGGGGGTCTACTGTCATTGAAAACTTTGCATATTTTGATTATGTTCTGGGTTAAACTCTTTCAGACTTTCACCATTAAACAGTCGGATTCCCCTCTTCCAAGTCAGCTGCTAGGCACCAAGTAACGCCTGTCTTGCCTGTTGACAAGCAGCTCCCCTGAGGGAGACAGATAGGACAGATACTTTGTTAGCTTACCAAAATAAAAAGGTGAACACTGGGATTTCAAAAACCTTCAGTAAAGACATAAGAGGATACAATGATGCATAGACTTAACAGGGGAAGACATAAATGCAGGAACCGCAGCATACTTGAAGTCACCTCTACTGCCTTCTCCTCGCTGATAACCTCCCTGACACACGTCGCTCTCTCAGCATAGACTTCCAGTTCCCCCGCTGCAGACACCTGTCTCACTTTTTCTTTCAGGCTCTTAACTTCAGTCTCTCTACTTGAAGCTCCTACAATGAGCACTTCAATTACACACTTCACCTCTTTTTGACTATACGAAGACAGCCGTCCATGTGCTGTAAGAAGTAAGGCCGGTCACCTTCAACAGGTTGACTGCTCAGTTCATGATGGAGAGGATTTTGTTTTGTACTGACGCTTGTCACTTTTAACACCATGTTAAAACTCTTCTTTATGTTAAGATAGTAATGAAGGTGAGTTAATGCAAAAGGCCAATGACTTTACGTCAATGAGAAAAG
This sequence comes from Symphodus melops, assembly GCF_947650265.1. Lineage (NCBI taxonomy): Eukaryota > Metazoa > Chordata > Actinopteri > Labriformes > Labridae > Symphodus > Symphodus melops. The sequence goes on from NC_136702.1 coordinate 6,381,300, forward strand.
AGGATGACAAGGACAAAATAAAACAAGCAATTAGAGGTGAAGAAACGGTGCAGAACTAAATTGAGAGACATTAGGCAAAACTTGTTTTTACTTGTTTTACAGTTGCAGATACTGAGCTCTAGTTTTCTCCACCTGCTTTGTCTTCCTCAAACACCAGAGAGAGGTGCACACTGATTTCACGCATAAGCTGTTTCAGTAAATGTCCAAAATGAAGATATGCTCAGGTGATGATGCTCTCTAGTGGTTGTGATAGTAAAGAATCTCATCCATCCAGAGCTTCTTTTTCACGTCACGGTTTTCATCCTGAGAAAACCACGACCATTCTTTCGTATTTGTGTTCTGAGATCATTTTGAAGGATCCAGGCCATCTCAGCCTTTATGTTAATGCATGCGTCTTTGATTGGCTAATGGAAGACTAAAATGGGATTTTGGCTGATACTTCTTGCGTCTGTTTTTGGTAAGAGGTTTGAAAAGAAAAGGGTTTCATTCTTGATATGTTTCTTTCTCCGTGTTCACACAGTGTCATCAGCTTTGTTCTAACACAGGCAGGGCAGACAACACTGGCAGTAATGGAATCATTCTCCCTGCTGTCACTTTGCATTGGTTCTGGGGAAATCCTGCCAATGTCCCATGGGGTTGAATGTGTAAGGGAAGATGTATAGAAGAAACATATGATACACTGAAAGAAAGAAAAAAGCTCTTCTCTCTGACACACACACACAAGATTAGTCTCAGCAAATTGTCTTGTCTCACAGGATGAAATTGCATTTAAAGATGTAATTCAATCATTTATTTCTTCTCTTTTGCTGAACCAGTGCGGAAAGTGTATCACTGTTGTAGCATTCCTTGGAGACATTAATGTTGAAAATCTCCGAGCTTGGCAGCCACATGTAGGGAAAAAAAAAAAAAGTTGTCAGAATTTCCAACATCAGATTTGCTCACAACAGTGAAATCGTAAGCCGTGATCTCTCTGTGGACGGGACCACAAAAAAAAAAAGAGACAGAGACACAGAGGAGGGAATTTAGCTCAATTTTCTGTTTCTTGGCTTGTCAACTTGTCTCTGAAATCCACTCCGATGGCCTCAGCCCTAAGCTATGAAGAATGGAAAGACAAAAAAAAATGGAGACGAGGTCATGCAAGAATCAGCGAGGGAGCGAAGAGAGGCAGCGAGAGTCAAAAAGGGAGAGAATGAGAGGTGTTTCTAGTGTTTCCTAAAGCTAGAACACTCTGCGCTGTTATTTTGTCAGCTGCAGTGGTCTGTGTTATGGTGCAATGAGTCCCCTGGGAGGAGCGACTGCCATAAATATTGCACTGTGTGGAGCAGCCGTCTCGAATGTAGACCCACATTGTGTAGAGGATGCTTGCTATTAGTGCCATTGGTCAGTAATGAGATAGTACCAAGTCCTAGCCAAGTATTAAAAGTCTTAAAACACTCCTCCAATCAGGTTCACAGGGGTGCACACACTCGGGCAGAAAAGTGAGGAAGAGCAGACGTCCTCCTGCAGCCAAAATTGGAAACCCTTGGATATGGAGAGTGTATAATTATCAAGCAGAAACAGGGAAAAACTGCTCAAGTATTCTTGATAAGAGTTGATACTTGAAATGGAATGGAGACCAGTTATGGATCAAGCAACAGCAAAAATCGGTATCAGTTGACGATAGTGCAGCGGTGAGTAATACCAAAGATGCTGGAAAAACATGATAATAAAATATGTGACTGATGGGTTAATATACATGCGGTAGAGTTTTACAGTAGTGCCTATTACTCTGATATGACCTGAATTGGGAATTGATATTTGTAATATCAATCAAGTTTGAACCAGTGTTCTTGAGTGTTCTCGTTGATGTTGGTATCAGCAGCTTTCTAATCAGTGTCTCGAATGGTTATTTATATCGGTTGAGTATTAGCTCAGAGGTTAACTATCAAAGGTGATAACAAAGAACAGTGTTTTGCTCGCGGAGAGTCAAATGTAACATGTTTTTGCACCTATACCGCGTGTACTTTTTGTTACATTAGTTTTAGAGGGGTAATCGGTGTTGATCAAAAATCAAATCTGGATGTCAACACCTGGAAGGGAAAAAAGAGATCTCAACGTGTAATGATGGATCTGTACAAGAAGATGATTAGGCGTTATTGTCTCATGTTGTTAGAGCACTGACATTGCAGGGCGAACTTTGAAGCTTCGTGACATCTATGTGTCTGTTCATCCTGCATATGCTTGTGTTTGAGTGTGTGCGCGTGCATGTGTGTGTGTGTGCGCCCCTGTGCACACTGATTTGACACACAGGCCCAGTCAGTCCTGTTCTTGGCTCCTGGAGGGATCTGGCACGTCTCCTATAGGCTTGCAGCCCCTGCCATTCCTCCCCCCACTCTCCTTCTCCTCCTCGCTCCCTCTTTCTCTCCTGCTGCCTCTTCTCCTCTTCCTCCATTTTTTTTCTCCCTCCATCCACACACCCGTGCAGATCAACCTGCCCGGGCCTTGCAGTGTGTCAGGGGAAGGAAAAAAAACAGAAGATAGCTGACTGGACTTTCACCCAATTTTTTCCTGGTTGTCTGCTCATTTCTGGCTTTCCCGTAGCCAAGCTTTGCCTCATATGACAGTAATATGGCAGTGTTATGTACTGTATCTAATTATAATATGCCAAACTGGAGAAGAAGCTGAACACATGGCCTGTGAAGAGCCCTGGCTATTCACAGACTTGGGTAGCAATTGACAAAAGCCCTTTCCATATTCCATGGACAGAACCCTGAATAACCTCACAACAAACACACACACACACACACACCTACACACACACACACACACACACACACACACACACACACACACACACACACACACACACACTGATTCACTGTCTTACAGATCTGATTCTATTCACATAAATCATGTAATACGATTCCATCTCAGATAACTGGACCGCTCCCCGCAGGGCCTTTCCCTACTCACAGCAGCTGCACTGTAGAATGAATACAGCGATGGTCGGAGAACAATCAATGATACTGTGTGTGTGTGTGTGTGTGTATGCTGTATGTGTGTGTATCAAGGGTATAAAGTAGACTTTTTCAATCACCAGCCAAAGTGGATCATAGATATTAAGGTTTAACAGCCACTCTGAATTTCCAACAGCCAACAACAATTTCATTGAAAGAAGCCAGACTGCCGTGCAAAATGAAATATATAAACATGTGAAGCATTAGAAGCCCATTACATTTCACTTGTATCATAGTAATTCTATGGACTTTAAAACCTGTGAGAGACACAATGAGTTAGAGAGAGGAAGAGAGAAAAGAACCGACCTATAGCTTTCACATTATAACAAGAGGACATATGCACTTTATTCATTTCTTGACTTTTTAACTATGAACAAATAAAGACAAACCAAAGAAAACAGTAGCCATTTTTAAACTGTTATACCTGCTGTCAGGAGTTTTTGACTTCTTCCAGAACAAACTCAGATTTATACTAATTTAATTCAAAGATCATGGAATGAAAGAATGGAAAACATTACAGGAAAAGTTTGGGTTTTGTGTCTTGAGGATGTGTCTTAGAAGAGGAAAATAGTGGCTAAAAACTTTCATGACACTTTAACTTCTCAAAAAAGTGTGAGCTGTACATACACATCCGATCAACTTTCTTTTAGCTGCATGTTTGTGCCTGGAGATCATCTCTGCAAAGAAGAGGGAAATCTATATGTTTGCATTGTCTATTGTCTACAGTCGAGTTCTGTATATTGGGCTGTGTCCTCAGGGGGGGGACCTTCATTAAAGATCTGGATTTTTGAGTCCCATACTGTAGGGGCACACCGGGGAGTGTGGAGGAGGGTTGCATTGAGGTAAACGGGAGACAGTTGAAGGTCACTGAGTTGTGCTGTAGGACTGTAGCTCACACTTAGTGGAGCTGAAGTGAGACGGGTGGTGTAAATAAGAGCTACAGATTAGCACATACTAAATAAAACATTCTCTTCCATCATTCCATCATCCATCCATCCACCCGCTCCCCTGTCCCCAGTGATGCCATTGACCCAATAAGATCTTGTCTGTCTAATCGGGCTCTCATACACCTTCCATCGCTCTCGCCGTCTCTTTCTGTATGTGTGTCTTTGCGGTTTCAGTTGGCTGTAGCTATTGTTCTGCAACACCCACAAGTTATTGTCATTAGTCCAGCAGCTGATGAAGTCCATCTTTCCCAGCCAAATCCGGCAGCATCCTCGGCTCTTTGTAGGCAGAAAGTAGAAGATTCTTTTCCACCTAACTGCAACTCTGTGAAAGGTTTACCCTCGCTTTGGTAAGTTGCCATGCTGAGTGTTGGTGGTGTGTGCTTCAGTTTCTTTATTGCGACGAAGTGAGTGTGCGACTGTTATGTTTTGGTCCAGCAGAAGTTGATAGAAAAATACATTTTAATACATATCTTCAAAGTCTGAGGTGAACCTATTTATATATATATATATATATATATATATATATATATATATATATATATATATATATATATATATATATATATATATATATATATATATAAAACTCCTCAAGTCATGTTCTCCACAGCAGAGGACTCATATTTTGAAGTTTTATTGAGTCGGTATAACTAATCCATCTGTAGAGTCAATTGTCACCAAGTTGCATCATAATATTTTTGTACATAAAGTTCCAGACACTGTTTCATATTCATGTGCACACAGGCAAATATTTTGAAATCTCAGATAAGAGAACAGCATGTTTCCAACTTCTGCTCCGTCATTTATCATTTCAGTGTCTTTTCACTAGAAGAAAAAGAAATGTGGGCAACAAGCAAAACAAAGCAAGATGATCCAACCTTGAGAATTAAAATGAGGAAAAAATGTAAATCTAACGACTAGGAGTCCTGAAGAATGAGTCTAATTATTGAGGTATACTATCATTTCACTGGCAAAGAGGTTAGAGGCTTTACTGCTTGTGGCATCACTGAGAAAAAACAACAATAGTGATACAAATACATGAGTGTAAACATAATGTGTGTTTGTGCTTGTAGTGCAATCATTTACGTTGCAGTAAGATGTTTCTTTGTGTGAATGTATTGATCAGTAAGGTCTTACACTTGATTAGGTAAAAAAAAAAATCCAACCCCTTTGATGTCACAAGATGAGAACATTTAAAAACGGATTAATTTTCTCTGTGTTGTAAGACTTATGCAGACCACAAACAAAAGACCGGATAGATTTATTTCAAATTGTGTAGGTCGGTAGACACTCAGACAAACATAAGTTCAAGAACCCTGTAAAAGTGGAGTTTTCGTAATATGTCCCCTTTAAAAAACAAAAAAGAGTTTTTTTTGTGTGTGAATGTTTAAAATTGATTATGGAAACCTTAAACTACCGATAACATCCACAAATGGCTCTTACATGGTAAGATGGATCCGGAGTTGACCTCACTAAGAACACATCACCTCCTGTAGTTTAGAGATCTTATTGAATAATGATCCAAAATGCCTGTCTCTTTTTCATGAGCCTTCATCGTGAAGTTCTGATCACTTAAATGAACATACTTCCAGAGGGGGGATGTATCAATAAAGTATTTATTATATGTATATTTTCAGACACACTTGTCAATGTGAGTTTTCTAAGCCACTGTGGCCTGTTAAGAAGTTGAATCGATTGACATTTCAACAGCTGATGTTTTTGTTGTTATTTTGATCACACCAGTTAACGTTGACTTCACTACATTTTATACAGATCTAGCTACAATTCTACCATTCACTTAGCATGCACTTTTATCCAGGGCGACGAGCATCAGAGAGAGAAAGTGCAACACAAGCAAGGGGCTCGAAAACAGGAACGTGTGTGTTGTGTGCCCACATCTGAGTGCTTGTATGTAAAGAAACCATTAAAAGAGAGACATTCATCAGGTCATATGATTTCAAATGTAACATTATTAGTCTAAATAAGTCAGGTGGATTTTGTACATTTTGTAGCCAAAGGCAACACAAAGGGCTTTACAAAGTTACCTGAGAAAATATCGAGTGATTGTAAACAAGAAAAACACAAAATCAAGCTTGATGTGTCACAATGATCGCTGCATGTTGTTGATCATAGTTTATGATTAAATGCCACATTGATAATTGAACATGTGGATGGGCTTCTCCACATGCAGTATCTTTTTTATCTTTCGTAACCTTTCGTAACCCGCCTCCTCCTTTCCGCCACTTTCCTCTCCTTTCATTCCCGTTCTCTCTATTCCCAGCCTGTCCCCAGTCAAGCAGAGAATCGATTTTTAAACAGGCTAGACTCTGGGGACCGAGCAGGGAACCATTATTGGCCTCATTTAGGCTCCATTGCCACCACGATGGCTCCTCTAGACAATAGGATAGACTCTGTCATAGATACCAAAGCGTAATGCACATTCCAGCTGAAAACTGCTCAGGCCAGCATTTCCTGACTTCAGCGAGCAGCGTTTTAAGACGCTGTCTGGTTTGAGAGGATGCACCGCAGTGCCCCTCCGCACTCTGCTAATACAGGCACATCCAGCACATTTCACAGCCGCTGGCGAGGAAGCAGATGAAGAAAGCAAATTCAGGGACTCTTTTTCATGCTGTTTAGTGCATGCCACCTTTCACTTTTCAATGCCGCCTTAGTTTTTGTTCAGTATGCAACATATGGCAATGTTCTTCGACTGTGAACAGCTTCCACTAATTCCCCATCAGGAGACTGTGCTCCTTTATAGCAGGTATACGTCTGTCAGCTAGCTCAAGCGTGCAAAGCCAATCACAGACTGTTTCCTCTTTCTAAGGATTGAGAGGTTTCAGGAAACCTTGTGCGGGAGTTTATTCAAGACGGCTGAAAATCTTTTAGCGATCAAACTAATCTGATGAAGGTGTAAGAGCCACTTCATTGCCGGGGCCCTGAACGCACCGGTTTCCCCTCAGGCTCGCTGTTTGTTTCTAAATATATGTATCCATGAAGAGACAATAACTCTTATCCGTTGCACTGATGTTATCCCAAAACAAATCTGAAAGTCTGGTAGGTAGCACTTTGTGCTTGCATGAAAGGCAAAGTAATTCAATGCAGCAGAGCTCACGCTGTTTGCGCCCTGAGGTGCAGGGGAAAAACGCGCACCCATAGTTTAGACTAGCAAAGAATGAGGATGCTTAACTTAAATGGCACTTAATTGGTGTATGATATCTGCTGAATAGTTGGAAGTGTAGGAAACTATGTTGTCATTGAACTGAACAATTGGATGCCCTCTAATAGCAGCTGTCAATATCAGACTGCAATTTGGCAAATAAAGGACATTAAGTTCCACACTGGATAGAATAAGAATCTATTCAAACAAATCAATAACTATTTGGTGATGTAATTTTTTACTTAGGGGGATGAGAGGAAACACTTTAGCAAATCAGCAGCATACCCGACTGTGTCTCTCGGCTGAATGATTCACCACAGAAAAGCAGCTTATTATGGAGATGGCTGACCTGCGTCCTCCCACATTCATGTCGTGGGAGGTTGTTTAAGGCCGCTTCGATAGAGAGGAGGAGAAATATGGGAATATATTACAGTTAGTACGTATTATGACATGTGATGTATAAACTACTACCACTACTACTGATTTTAAAAGTATTGAAGATGATAATGAAACAGTTTTTAATGCAGTGAATTCCTTACAGGGCCGCTTTGGTCTGTTTGGCCCTGGGCAAACATTAATTAGGGGCCCCTCCAACCAGCATCTGTTATTATTTTCACAGTAATAATGCATGTGACAGGGCATTGAGAGTCTGTGCTGTCAGATGGGGCCCAATTAGGGAAGTTTCCTACTGTCATTGAAGAATTTGCACATTTTGATGTAATGCTGGGGTTTGTCAGTCGCTTGGGGGCCCCCTACTGGCCTGGGGCCCTAAGCAGTTGCCTCCCTTTCCTGTTGACAAGTGACGCCTCTGATACCTTAATTTGATAGTCCATTTCATCACTGTAAAAGTTCAAAGACCACTTAGTGTGTTTGGGTTGTCTTTGGCTTGAATTGTGTTTGGTTCTCATGACTTTTAAAAAAAATGCTGAACACAAATGAAACATTAAGTTGGCGTTTATTTAAAGATATGTCCATTAAGCATTTGCCTACAAAGTACTACTTTTACACTTAAAATTTACGAATCCGATTTTCTGTTGTGTGGGAGGAACCCCAAGGGCAGACGAGTACGTTGGATTGGGATGTAAATTAAACGAAGACCATTTGGCCTTTCTCTGAAGAAAGAAGCGAGACGACCGTAGCAAATAAATATTCACTCACTTTCAGCTCGTGCTTAAACTTGTTTACGCCATGCCCACTTCTTTATACGAAGTATTGGCCTTTTTTTTAAACTTATGTTAACAAAAGTCCAAAAATCATTGCAAAGTCTTCTTGCTCATCATGTGTATACTCTAGAGAGACTTCCATTCGAGATTTCTAGTTAACATTTTTAAAATGTTTTAGTGTGGACTCGGCTTCAGAGTATGTAGATGGTTGGTTTGTTGGACTGTGTGATTCAGAGGTACCAGCTTCTCAATTTGTTTTGCTGCATTAAAAACACTCGAGGAAGATGCAAATGGAGAAAATTATAAGCTATAGATATACAAGATTATTTTAAAATGATTCCAGAAAGATGTCATCTATATCTGTAAAATAAAAACACTAAAATAAATAAATACCAAAGTCTGTTAACCTGCTTGCTTGCTAGTTCTAGTAGTAGTGGTGTGTGTGTGTGTGTGTGTGTGTGTGTGTGTGTGTGTGTGTGTGTGTGTGTGCTTGACAGGGTGTTTAGTTGACCAGTGTGTCATCGCTGGTCTGGCTGCCCCTAGCAGGTTGTGTACACTAAATGGGTGAGGAGAGAGTTGGCCCCTGCTCTCCATCAAAGGCTCGTATTGACTGGAAGCATGAGAGGGTCTCTGCAGCCAGTCATGCTTGGACAGCTGACAATGGGCCTGGGAGCAGGGGGGATATAGCTGAAAGCAATCAACAACCACTGTAGGAAAATGCTTCATTGGTTGGTGGAATGTGTCTGAACTCGGACCTCCCTCGCAACAAGCCACAAGCTCTGCTCATGACTGATCATGTGAACACAGATTCAGTTTGCCTGGAAGCTCTTTTAATTAATTATGCACACTGTGTTGCGTTGTATATACGCTAATGTGATTTTTTTTTTTTTAAGTGCATGTACAGTATCTGTGGGTCTACACAGAACAGCAGGGGTACAGATTGGCTCAGGATACTGTGGTAATTAATCTCACTCAGTGAAGAGGTGCATGTTGGGACTGAGGCAGGGCATAGCTCAGCGCACCTTGCTCGTTAACTCTAACCACCTATGGCCAGCCTCCGGAGATTAAAGAGGTCTGCCCATGGTCAAACGCGGTCAAATGTGTGTTTTAACGAACGCTCACTCCAGCCTACCAGCATGGTTTTTTTTTTATATTCAGAGGCAGTGATTCGCATTGCTGCTGCAGAATAATGCTCCTGGGACCTGACTCACACTGTGACACATCTGCCACACAGCAGAGGAAACACACACGCGCAAACACGTGCCACATGGCTCAGACGAAGGAGCAGGTAGACATACAGGAAGCAGAGTTGCAGTGTGCTGTGGCATTTACTCACATTCCCAGCATGAGTCTATTTGACACAGTGACACACAGAAACCCCTATGACTCATTCACTTGTTTTGTGTGTTTGTGAGTGTGTGTCCCCTTTCTTTCTGTATACTATTCTTCTTTGCCTATTGCTGCTCTCCATTCTGGTGTGGCATTTAATGTTTGGATACTTAAAACTACCAAACAAAGAAAAAAAACAAAACCCTAAATGTCCATCTCATTCATCTTTTGATAATTCCGACATTCCCCTTTAACTTTATCGCTTGACTTCAATCCTTTATTGTCTCTCAGTTTGTGTGTCCCTGAAGCAAATCTTCAAAGGTTACTCGTTCACTCAGCCTAAAGCGTATAAATAATGTAAAACTTCATAGAACGGAGGCTGCTATCTCGTCATATTCTCATCTCATGATACCGGGCTTATGATCTGAATGCAGCTGAAGGAAATGTTTTCAACCTGCCGAATTCTCATTTAATATTCAGCGGTTATTACTCATGCAATATTTATCAAAAAACCACCACTGGTCTTGTAATGTGCATGTGAGAGAAAGGTTAATTCATTGCGTTTACAGCTGTGTACATTCAGTACTCCACACCTGGTTCTGTGCACAATTACAACAGGGAAAACATTACATGATCCAGTGTATAGTTTAAAACCAACATGCATCATGACTCTGAGGTAACAGTGTGATGCTTTGGATGATTTATATTCAGATTCACATTTTCACCGTCTGCATTTCTTGTCCTGTCAGGGCACACAGCCACGTCTTGTAAATGCTATGAAGATGTACTTTACCTAAGACCACAGCGCAGGCAGCCTTCAAATTGGATTAAATCCTTAAATCACCTGATCAATCATCCACGGCTCGCTGTGCCAAGATGGCGGAGGTTTTTTCCTTTTCTGCCTTAAGATGGCACAACTGCATTCTCACCAGGCCTGGAGAGTGCTTGTGGTTTTAGGTTGCTTGTTCTTTGTGGACGTGTGTGTCCTGTTCCTTCTCTGGAGATAAAATAATTATGAGATCCAAAGTGCATACACACACCTACACACACACACACACACACACACACACACACACACACACACACACACACACACACACAAAACATGCACAAAGCAGACCAGAGTGTTCAAGCAACAAATAGCAAGAGGTGATAATTGAATTGGGAAACATTAAGGGAAGATGAGAAAAGATATACAGCCCTCCTGGGAGATAGAGTCCCATAACAATAGCAGCACACAGTAAATTCCTCTGCTACTTTGTCAGGGCGAGTTAGCAGGCGGTGCAGGGCCATGCCCCTAATTTTCTGGTAAAAAAGCAGCAGGCAAACGTTACGTGTGCTACTGTGTGTGATGATGTGTGCATGCTTCATGCATCGCTGAAGCATGGATATCACGCCATGCCTCTGTGTGGACCTCCTCAAACACACCTGCTACTGACGCCTCGGAGGAAAAAGCTTGGCTTGAGTTAACAGTACATGCAACGACAGAATGTTGTCGGACAAAATGTACAAAATATATCCTTTATACTTTTACATCTGTACAATTCTTTTACAGAAAAAAAAAAAAAAAGTTATCCTTAAACGGATGTGCATGTGTGAAATTTTAGGTAGAGAGAGAGCAGCTCAGCATCAGAGAGTTTTCCCATGTTGCCCTGGAAACAATAATATGTGTAGGATGTACTATCAAACACGGCCAGATGAGTGCCGGGTGAATCAGTTGCAGTTCATTTTGTCCTTTTTTTGTTGATATAATGATGTCCAGTGTGTACTTTATACTAGTCCTTCCAGCCGAAGAGAACCCTGATAAGTAAGCTCCATGAGTTAGCCAATCAGCTCTAAACTCTCAGAAGTAGTTTCTTTTGATTGCTCTTGTGCAGACTTTCCAACTGATTTGTGAATAGTAGAAAAAAAAGGGGAGTTCGGGGTGAGACAAGGTGTGTTGGGTGTATTGGGGTGTTTTGCAATGGGCACAATGCCCCTCTGTGTTTGAGGATGTTAGGATAGTGATGTCATGGCTGGCAGGACCTTAAGCCCACTGAGCTTGTGAAGGCGTGACATGATCAGGACAAAGAAGAAAGTTACTGGCATTCTTCTGCTGAATCAGGCTGTGACGGGCTGAACCTCTCCATCCTGAGGCTACAGAAACAATCTGCCAATCATTCAGTTATGTTGAGGGAATCAAGTTGCATCTGCAGCTTGTAATAAAATCTTCTTTTTTTCTGGCATTTTGTATTTATTGGACAGCTCTGGGTGTACAGTTTAGGGAGATAGGCATCAAAGGTCCCTAGCCAAAATGAATGTCAAATCTTCACCACTAGACATCTGGACGCCAGCAAAATCAAATTATCTTAAACCCTGTGGTGTTTTTTCATTTGATAGTTGTAACAGTCTGAATCGCATTGACCAAACTGAGCAGCAATGGCAACTTGAAAACCATGCAGCTATAATGGTGTTATCATCTGTTTCTCCTTTTTATTCTTTCTCTTCTGCTTCTCTGTGCCTAGTTATGGTCTCAGTGGTCCTAGTGTTTCTTGACTTTTCAATTTCTATGCACTTGTCATTGTGTATTTGGTAACTGCAATCCCCTTTCGTTATGCTTGTCTTGTTGCATTTCTCTGAAAGTATTGTGAAGCAATGGCCGCAGGAAGTGTTTAAAGAGGAATATGCTCATAAGGAGGGAGATCTTTGAAAATCTTAACCGGCCTCTGAAGGCTTTGGACCTTTGAGAGTGTTTCTGGTTGGTGTTTTAAGTATGAAAACAAGTATAAAGTTGCAATGGTGTTACATCTGCAGTTAAAAACACACAATTAGAACTGGCCAGCTTATTGGCAAGTGTTTTTAGAGGCATTTTAGCTAAACAAAAAAGGAGCCAATCCTTTAGCTTTGGCATTTGCCAGAATGTTATTGGCAGAGCGATGTTTATCGACTGAATGTTGTTTCCTCGTAGAATTTGACCGAGAAGCAGAGAAAGGCTTCTTTTAGAGCAGGACTCTGCGAGTACCGTGTAAACACACACACACTGAGAGAGGCTCCTTTCATTAGCTATGCTAATCTGGAGTGCACATGACTTGCCGCAGACTCCACAGTCCCTCCTGCTTCTGGCATTCTGTGCCTTTAGTTTCTGTCTCTAAAGGCCAGGGTTCTGATCTCCTCTCTGGTTCATTGGGTTAATTTGCTTTGCGTTGTGTTCTCTTTGTCTTGTAGTTAGACTGACAGAAACATAGATCTAGCTACAGTGCATGTGCACTTTTCCTCCAATCACATTTTTCTGTTGGGTTGTCTAGTACTTCTGATATTACAACCACCCTGTCGAGCCGCTTTAAAAACAAGGCGTTGGATTTCTTCCTTACATTGAGTAAGATGAAGCATTTGGTACAAAACACACATCATTTATATGAACCTCCTGACAGCAACAAGCTAACTTAGCTTGCTAAAGGAATGTAGAACGAGTTAGCTTGTCTACATCATGAAGGCCACAACATTTACCCACAAGCCCCCATGTTATGTGTATCTTGTCCAATCAATGAAAAGCCAAAATGTTATGTGGCTAGGACCTTTACAAGGTATGTGACAACACCCAATAACATACCTAGACAACTGAGCCTCGAGGAAGTTACTGAAACAGTTAAGTTGATGATTGGCCGTGGTATGTGGACAATGTGTCATCCGCAAAGCTCGCTGTTATATCCTGTTTTCTGATTTAGCCTTAGCTAAAACAACGACTACGTGAGCTCGAACTAAAAACAATGAGAGAGACATCAATCATCCTAGCATACTCTCGGCCATAGAAAAAACAAGTTTATTTCCCAAAATGTTTAATTTTTTAATCAACTCAATCATTTTAAACTTCAATTTTCTTTACTTTCACTTGATTTGTTAAGAGTTTGTGTTTTAGGCTTTAATTACGGCTACATGAATAATGTTGAAGGGCACAGTCATCGGTTATCGCTCTAAGTTTGCTTTGATGAGTGTTTCTTCTTTTCTCAGTTAACATAAAACAGCAGCAGCAGCTCTATTTCAGGAGCTGGCTATTAGAAGATAATTACTACATGTTAGATTATGTCATTTACTCTGAGATGATGAGGAGTAGAGAATGAGGCACCTCCATCAATTAATATGATGTATGACTCGATAAGAGATATGGGAGGAATATCTGCCGCATCTGTGAGAGTCACAAGGAGATTTTACATTTTTCAAGGTTCCCTTCCTATTTTTTTAATAAAGCTGGTGATTAAAAGTGGTGTTTCTTTTACATGTAATTATTTCTTTATTGATTCGTCAGCATCTCGGGGAATGGTTTCTTGTGAAATATATCCTTCCTGTGATGACAAGACTCAACTGCAATCATGAGAGAAAATCATTACAAGAAAGACCCCCTAGGGGTTTGTGCAAAATGGTATGCTGATGTGAGTGACCAATTGTGTATCTGTGCAAATGTTTGTGTATTTTTTAGCGGTGTTAAAGTTTGGGCAATTACAGAACATCCTCCACATGGAGACTTACTCTTGTCTCAACAACAATGAGGTAGTTGATCTCCTGTGCTGGCAGTGACTGATTGTTCTTTTTCTCCTATTCTCTCTCCTGTCACCCCTTCTTCTCCCTGCTCTTCTTCTTCAGGCTGTGAGGACGGGGGGAAGATGAGACCTCCCAGCCCTCTGCTGATCCTGCTGTACATCACACTGTCCAGGAGTGTAAAGGTAGTCTCTAAGAGAGGCTCAGGTATGTTTCCTTCTGTCGTTTATATGCCTCCCAGCCTGAGGCCTGTGCATGCACCCCCTGTGTGTTATTATCTTTAAATGTTTTTATGTACTAGGTTTGAATGAGTTTTGCCAGCATTAAACTGTATCCGTCTTCCATGAATGGTATTCACTGCTGTGGAATCTATATGGAGGCTATATCTTAATTATAGGGATACAGATCAATTAATTCCAATGCTCTTGTTTAGGGAACTTTGTTTTTAATAGTAAAATAGTAAAATTAGTGATTGTCACTGTGGAATTGTGCTGAAAAGTTGGTGTTATGTTGTTTTCTGAAAACAAAGGTGTCTCACTGGTGTGTTGCATGCTTTAAAACCAATTGTTCAAATCATGACAGACAGGTAATTGCATAGGAAGATATCCTTCTCACTCTTGTTTTAAAATGACTCACATAGGAATATTGGAATGAGCAATTTAGTCATAAGTGCAACACTTTTCACCCTGCATCTAAGGTGAAGAGCATGCAAATTAATGAAAAGTTATACAATGTACTTCTTAGAATTAGCTAGACCTACCTTAATCCAGGGAGATTGACAGCTACCAAATGATCCAATTGCTCAGTGACAGGGTCACCAAGGGTTACTGTGAAACTCATTTTGGCTGTAAATGCCAGCAAATTGAGCATCAATTGTGAACAAATGCAAAGGTCAAAAGAGAAAATGGAGAGCAAAAAGATTGAGGGAAGAAAGTTTTCATGACAGGAATACATATAGGTATTCAGACCAGTCAGTTAAAACACCGAACAGACAAGTTGCCAATACTGAGAAAAAGTAGGTCCTGTGCTTTTATTGGAATTTGGAAAAGTATTCACACTGTATTATTTAAATACTAATTCTCAGCTGCTTTAATAGTCCGATAAAAACTCTTTTTGATATAAAATAGTCATATTTATTTCTCATGTATCCCTCAAATCCATGTTTTAGTACAGGAGTGTGCACATGGGTGTGTTTGTTTTTGCTCTCTTGCATACTAATTTACTGTTGTCAATGTGCGTCTTGTTTGTAGTGCAGACGTGTGTGGGCATGTCTTAAAGGTTTGAGGACTGACCTTTAGATAAAGGTTTTCTATTGAAGGAAGCAAACTCAGTAGATGAACACAGGAGGGCAAATGATAAATGAATAGTTTTCTTCCACGAGAAAAGAAGATGGTTAGTGATGAAAATTACAGACATACTAAACTATACACATATTATACTGGTGTTGAATTTAAGTATTTTAAAAGCACACAGGCCTGAAAAATAATACCAAAACATCATCTGTGCAATTTAACAAAATCTTTGACTTTTTAGATTGATGACATTATAGGCCTGTACATTTGTTATATAGTAGCAAAGCAACTATGTCGGGATAATACATAACTCTATTTAGTAGAGAGACTTACTAAAAGACCTTAAAAATATGCTCCATTCGAGCAAGATTAGTATCCATATATTTGCAACATTGTTAGCTAGATTAGCGATCACTCTTCGTCTTATAATTGTTTCTGAACCAATCTCTTTTCTTTAGAGCTTGTTATATGCCTGGAGTAGATTAGCCCTGTCATTATGGATTTGCCAATGATGATCATGAAAATAAAATCTGCAAAGCTGTTGCAAGGCCCTTCAGATGAATCTGTTATTTTGGGAACTTTGCCATGTTTAAAGAATAAACCCACTGATTATTAGCATCCAGATGCAAATCAAAGACTTGTAAAGTACATTAAATAGAGCTTGTAGGTATAAGGGCCTATACTATGCAATACATTCACCCATTTATATATCCATTGAACATTTATATATCCATTCTTATATTCATCCATCTATTCATCCATCCATTCAGTCGTACATGCATTAATACATCAATCCATTTTCTTCAGCAGGGTTGTGTTGGCAAGGGATGAGCAATAAATACCAGTTAATGGTTAAATGGAATAAGTTAGGTGCCTGATGTTGTACTTTAAGTAATTCTGAAAGGGAATAATCATACCTATTACTAGCTAAAATAATCATTTAGACACATGGCCAATCTCCTGTCTATGAAATCAGCCTATTAAATTAATCAGGCTCTTAAGAATTTCACAAAAGATCAATGAACTTCACTGATTCTGCAATTCTTTTTAGCCTCAAATCTATTGTGTAATTATTATCCGGCTAGGTTACAGTAACACAGATAGTCATTAAATTGTCACAACAACCTTTCTGTCTTATGGTTGTAGGATACTGTCACATAATAGGAGCCATTTATTGGAATTTGTCTTGCTCTTTGTCCAACTATTGACCTGTCCTTAAATAGGTAATTGACTGCATTAAGGTGTCTAATTAGCTGTTCGTACAGTCAGACAATTACAATTATGGTGTATTGTGCAAAGGTGCATGGACCCATATGTCCAGGTGTGTTATTGTGTGTTCTCACATACCTGCTAACAAACACAGACATGAGTACCTCCGTGACACTTTGGTCCACGGAGGATTTCCATATAGATCAGAGACAAGGACAGCACATCAGATCAATCAAGTGGCTCCTCTGGGTCCTCTGGTCAAATATCGACAGCAGTGAAGTCAACGTTACCTCCCAACTGAGGGGTCAAGAGGTGATGGAGTATCATGGGGCAGCTCGGCTACTTAATGGCACTTTGAAAGCCTTTTCCGTCTGCCTGTAACATTATAAATGAAGGCATGTAGAAAACCAGACAAGCTCACATTAAACTAGTAATGTGGGACATGGAGTCTGTCACTTTCTATTTATCCCTCTTACTCTCTTTTAAACACACAAAAGGAGACGAATGCATATTGTCTACACACATTTAACATCCATTTGTTAAACATAACATCTGTGATTTATTTTTTACATTTTAATTGTTTAAATAATGGCAAAATATAGCAACAGAGGGGAAATGCTGATTATGTTATGTTGTTGACATGATATAAAGATTTGGTTTAGTATTTAATTACCCTGTGTAAAAGTGTTCTTTTACCATACACTTCTTCAAATGTAAAAGGAAGCACCACTGTGTTCTCTTAGTGTAGATAGTCAAAGTGATTTAATGTCAGTGTTTTATTATGTACTTTAACCAATTAAAACAAAAAATACCTAATCCAACAACTGACATTCAAATAGGTCAGTGTCATGTAAGTCACTGTTACTGTTGTATCCCAAATAGTAATTTAATGCAACTCAGAGAGGGGAGAGAAAAGAAAATTTGGGACAAAGAACAAGCCTTTGTTTGGATTGCAGTACTGACAAATTGTTTGTGCATCATTGGGAATCAGATGGGAATTCTCTCTTGTTTCTGTAGGATTGCAGGAAGAGTGGGGAATTTAACCCAACAACCTTGAATAGTTATGGTTGGGGGGGATCAGCTATGAGTGCTTGATTAGCCCTCCAGAGACAATGGATAAAGCAGCTCTTCAATTGATTTTTTCTCCGAATGTCCAGATGGCATTCCCAGAGTTTGTAGCACTCTAGAATCCTATAATTAGTCAGTGTGGGGTCTGCTTGGGCCTGTATTACCTGGACTAATGAGTTTCCCAAAGGTGTGCAAGCTGCATGTGTCTCTTATTCCCTCAGTGTTCTTGCATGCTTGGCACTGTTCATGGTTTTAATGATCAACCAGGCTCTGAAGAATTGGATATCAATTTGGGTATTGCTGTTGTTGGCTCCTGTTTTTTTGCTGTGTGTTTGCACACCTCTGTGGCTGAATGTATGGGCACTTTATACACAGCTTGTATTTGACCGAGAGCCTGCTCTGGTGCTGCAAATTAAGATTAATTTTTACTCCACACAGGCACTCTGCTCCATGTGTCCTCTAACCTTGGTTTGATTGTTCTGTGCTCTGACCAAGGCTTTGTTGACCTGGTATATGATTCACTGTCAGGGACTGTGACCAGCTCTCTCAGAGACATGCCGTCAGGGTCCATCCATCAGACTCCAAATGTTTTCATCATGGTGGGATCTGGACCAGTCAGACCCAAACTCTACAGTTTCAGTTTTTTCTGGAAATCTATCCCTTAAAGACCCAAACTTTGATAAGACAAGACATGGTCTCTTTATCTAAGGTCTCAGCATTTTTTCAAACCCATTTAGTTACCAGCTTCCCATGGGCTGGATATGGGTAAACTTTTATGTTAAACAAACCGGTGGTCTTCACACTACATCTCAATGTAGTGTCAATTTTGTCAATCGCAAGATAGTAGGGGATCCTGAAGGAGACATCAGGTAAAAATCTTGGTTAGAAAGAGTTTCTGAAAAGATTAATGGAAAAGATCAACTTAAATCCATGACAGTTTGGATCAGTAAGTTTGTCTTTTATCAAATTAAACTGTCAGCATATTTGACAGTGTCTCTTTTCTTAATTAGAGTTATAAGCCAATTGATTGATTTCTATCTCTAAAGCTGCTCTAAGACAAAGTACTCTACTTAAGAACTTTATTTTGGACAATGATTACTTCATTAAGGCATCTTCATTTATTAGCCAGATGGTTCATTAAGAGAAACAAAGTTTACGTCATAATCTAGTGTGTTTTCAGGGATAGATAAAACCTGCAGCTTTGTGTAAAGTGTAAGAATCTTGAACATGTCTGAAGCTGAGAAAAAAAAGAACAGAACAAGAAAAATCCTCCTCTGGATCTGGTCTATCACCTGCTAGCACCTCTCTGTTGACTGCACCGAATCAGAGTTTGAGCCGAGATCAGTCAAGGAGATTATCACTAGAGTTTGGGGTGAAGCTGCAATAAGAGCTGGTCAACCGAAAAAAAAGCTGTTTAGATTGGAGCTTAGCTGGACTCCCTTGGTTCACCAAAACACCTGCTCTCATCCCAATCAGTTTCCCCTGCTATCAATCTTCACATCTGAAGTTTAATCATAATTGTCACAAGGTCACAGGCCAGACTCTACTTAGTATTTTTCTGGTGTTAAGTCAAAAGGATATTTTTTAAAGAGGGTACAGTATTTGGAAGGCTGGTGACTTCGGACCTGGGACATCAGGCCCTTATACTGTTTCAGTAATAGTTTCAAATTCTGCCTTGATGTTTTGATACCGCCCCTTGTCCATGACCATCCCAAAGACTGTTGTATTCATGTTAATGAAGACTCCTCCTTGACATGTCTACTCTGGGCTAAAAAGTAAGATGAAGGGGACTAGTTGAGATCGCATTCAAAACATTGTCCTTAAACATGAAGTTATCCCCCCATTTTTTAGCACTACCTGCCAACTTTCTGCTATCTACCCATAGATATGGAAATAAAACTCCATTGGCACAGCTTTCTGAGAAATATCCATATTAATTGGACTTAGTATTTGTTAATTAAACATGCAATTTGTGTTTTGATTTTTGGCACTTACAAGCAGCACATTCTTATTATTTCTTCTTTTTTTAAGCTGTTGTCTTCTGCTATGGTCTTTATGGGTCTTAGCTCACAATTCTATCACCAGCTTGATAAAATTGGCATGTATGCTTGTTTTATCATATAGCCCAATGGGATGGATGCTTTCCCTCAACCTATCACTCTTTGTTGCCAATGTGACATCTGGTGTGTATCTTTCATTTATGCAATTTTACTGTCAATAGAGACTGCCAACAACAAAGAAAAGCCACCTTCTCCTCTGGTCAAAAGAAACCACTCTGCACTGTAATCGAAAACTTAAAAGGCAGACAATACTGGCTGCTGCATTTTTGACAGAGAACCAGCACTTCATCATACACTGTCGCATGTTTCCTAAATGTCAGATGATATTGTAAGGTCATTTTATTTTTATTTCATCAACGTAACAATCTACATTAGCCCAGCAGTCACACCAAGCTTGCATACTAGTTAGCTAGCAAACGTCCAAGTCAGATGATGAAGACAAACTTGAAACAGTCTTAACTTTTCATTTTAACCAAGCTTACCAAAGAGTTATTAGGATTTCCATCCGTGATGAATTAATCTTAAACAAACCTGTAGTTCACAGGGATATGGTGAAAAAACTACATAAAGCATCTCCGATTTTCTCAGTGGCTTCCGATGTGGGAAATGCACACCACCTTCCCATCAGTCATTGTCACCTGGTCAAAGGTTGAATGTTGTGCATCATCATGAGAATTGTCCACAGGGCTCATTGTATGTTTTTCTTTGCCCCAGACACACAGCTGGGACACAAACAGACAATAGCCCTGCTTATGAATGGCTCACAGCTGTGACCGTGCACCATCACAGCAGTGGCCGCCTCTGCTGTCCCATACAGAGAGCAAAAAAATAAACATCGAATGAACACTTTGTCTATTTATGCACTCCAAATGTCATGAGAGAGTCAGACAATGCACAAGACTAAACACATCCAAGGCCTGCTGACCGGTCTGTTAGCTGGAATAATGGCTTTTAAACACAGCCTGCAGGGATGAGTGAACATGCTGCAGTGGAAAACAACAATCTGCACTCAGCTCTAATGCAAGAATGGGATCCGTGCTTTGTCTTATACTTAAAGCAGTAGAGGCACTATTTTACAGTAAATATGTAGCACACTTGAGTTGAATCAATTGCCTTTAATGGGATTATTGACTCTAGTTCTAGGGTACAATGTAAATAAAAGCCACAAATACACAAAAACGGAACATGATTTCAGTCGAAGATTGATCTTCTTGTCTTAAATACTGGAAATAACTTACACACAAATATACTTTATTTCTTTTTAATTAAAATCCCTCGAACGTGTTGTGGAACAGAGGCTCATGTGAAAATGTCAGATTTCAGTTATTTAATATTTACTGCAGTTTTATTATAGCATCGTCTGCTGCTGCTGTTTTTTTTTGTTCTTTTGTAGATTCGTAAAAGTTACAAATAATTTTTACTTGGACTCTAAGAGGAGCTTAAGGAAACAATCAAGATTGATATCATAATTTATGTTGTTTTTTATTGAATTGATGGCTTTAAACTCTGCTGCAAAAGTATGTGGATTAATTTTAAATTAACCACATAAAAAACACACACACCACAGATTGTGCCTTTAAAAAGTAACCATCGTTGCCTATATGTTGGTACATAAAGTCAGTGATGTATTCAAAGTGGGTAAGGGCTGCACAGTGTAACAAGCTCTTAGCCTACCACTGGTCTAATGTAACAGGGTGTCCCAAAGCAGCTGCAGTCAGCTCTCTGTCTCCATACTATGATTTGACTGAGCGTTGCTGCCCAATGATCCCAGCAGGAGATGTCAGGAAATGTATGAGTGTGTGCATATGTATGCATGCACTGTGCACAATTGTATTCATCCAAAAGTTTCTCTGTGTGGGACTCATGATATCCCAACCTTGGCCTCTTGCTGTTTCACTGAGCGGGGGATAAAAACGATACCGCCAATATTCTAGATGACTCTGCAAAGTCCCGCTCCAAATCCCTGATAAGAGCTCGTCATGGATAACTGTAAATCTGACATGGCCCCAAGGCAGTGTGGGGGATGAAGTTTGTGGAGCTGACGCCTGAATAACCTCATGATAAGTGCCAGGACAGGAACACAAAATCCAGTCAGTCATTCAGTTAATTTATTTGTCTAGGCGCTCGCCTATCATTGCACAAATCACACCAGTGCAATTTCTCTGACACTTGGAAACTGAAATGTGCCTATCTATACATTTTCCCCTGTCAGGCAGATGAGCTAAATGACCTACACAAATAAGATGTAGTGAGACCTTGTCTTTACTTGTCATCCATGCCTGATACCATGAGGCTTTGCAGATAATTGTTCAGGAAAAGAGTTTAAAATAGTTTATTGACGAATCAGCTGTTTGCATTGACGTGAGTTCACACTAGTATTTGGTCAAGGTACACGATGGATCACTGTGAACATTTCACTTGACATGTCTGAAGATCAAGCTTTCCATCCAAGAGGGCTTTGAGCTTAGGTCTGTCTTTTCTTTTTTTGGATCACTCTCCTCAGCCTATCTCTTATTAGCAATGATGTGCTTGTCCTTGGTGCCAGTTTTCATGATTTTAGCAACCAAGCAGGAAAGTCCAACTAAGGTTGTACTGATGATAAATACAGAATAGGGCCAGCTGTATCATCCCAGATGATTTTTACATCTCTACGATGGACTTTCATCTCTTGCGATAAAAATGCAAACATACGGGCACACAACAAAGAAACAAACAGTATTTGTATTGTACACACTAGACAATTTTGTTCATTCTTCCCTGTTGGCTCACAGCGCACACAAATGCACTACGGATGCTGTCCCGGCCTGGTCAATACCCCTCTCTCTAAATGATGAGGAATGGCCCTTGCTGCAGTAACACTGTGCTGGGAGATTGATCACATGCAGACTACTGGAGATTAAATGGCTTTCTTGTGCACAGCAGACTGCCCCTGGATGGTGCATTGTGTGGATAGAAGCCCTGTTTTCTTTTGCTCGGCGCACGACAGCCTTACGATAGGTCAGTGTACGCAGGAAATCAAACGTAATGTATTGATTTGCACAGGGAGTTACAGGACTGCATCTTTTTTTTGTGCTTAAAGCTCCTGTGAGGAGCTATTAGCTGGTTATGAAACACACTGAAATTAGTGCTGATGCCTCTTTATGAGCACACAAGACCAGCAGCAGCAAGATTGGCTATTTCAACAGTAATTTTTAATCCCTGAAACTGTTGCCGCAGGCTAGGTGTCTGATGAAGTGATTAACAGCAGAAACCTCCTTTAGTTACATTTCCTAACGTAAATATTCTACGTAAGTGATCTGTTTGTCATAGAATATCATTATTGAAGGACTTGCACACGAACAAGGCGAGATCCTAAAAAAGATATGAGACCCACCACTCTGTCCACAGGGGGGTTTCAAGATTCACTCAAACCAAGCGTTCTTCAGAGAAGCTTTAAGAGAAGAACAAGGAAGCAGTTGATTGTATCTGTAACACAATGTAATTGCACTTTTGGAGAGAAGAGTTATTTAAAGGAAACGTAGGGTCTCTAAATGAGGCTAACACGTTTCTCAAGGGCCAGGTGATGACTAAAATCTAAGAGAATTACTTGAAAACTTTATTCCCTCAGTCGGTCTTTATATCTCCTCTTAGGGTTTCCATTTAAAAACATGATTGCCTGGGATATTACTCCCTCTGGTTAATGTATGCTCAGGGAACAGTGTGTGTGTGTGTGTGCACGCTGGGTGCATTGTGTAGAAGAGGGAGCCCGCATGCTCCAAAGAGAACAGATGATTAGAGAGACGAGTGGTTTGATGTGTGTGCTGGTGTTCACTGATAATGAAGCAATTATGCTGCAGAATCATTCATGTTTGTAGCACAAGTAAATATAATGCAATACTCAGCATATGCACAGGCGTAAAAGAGTGTGTGTGTGTATGAGTGTGTTTAGATGAACGGTGGCGTATATACTACACAAACAGACTTCTGGGTAATTAAATGTCGGTAAATGAGGTGAAGTACCACTAGATGCTTTTATAGACGTAAAGGTAATTCAGTCCATATTAAGTGGTTGTGATGTAGCAGTGAGGTGTGTGAGGTATGTGCTGTGATATCTAATTTTCCCAGAAGCCTTTGCTGCCTGTAGGCTTATTCATCAATATGAACATGTAGTTAAATTCCTTATCTGAGAGCCTAATGTTCTTATTTAATGTTTTTTGAAAAGGTTGGACACAAGCAGCTGTGGGAGAAGTATTTTGATTATTTGATCAATTAAAATGGAATGAGAAGGGTTTTATTGCTCTTTGAAATAACTACAGTGTACAAGTAAACACTTCAGCAGACGGTTGTCTTACCCTGTGTATTAGCATGTTTACGGTAATGACATCTAATATATTTAGTGTTTAAATTAGCTAATTTTGTCCTTAAAAGCTTGGAGAAGAAGACACACTGTTGTGTTTAATTCGGATTTATCTTGATGGTTGTTTTGTGACAATGAATAGACCCGCCGTGCACTCTGGTCCTGGAACGTTTTAATTCGTGGTGTCATGTACATGTATGTGTGACACAATAATAAAATAAAAACTTTAAACTCCTGTCTCCTTGATATTAAGAGAAATATTGAAATCCTATGTATCTGGACAGTACATTTTGTGAAATTATAATAAAACATTAGTTCATGTAACTCTTCTATTTTTAATTCAATGAGAGATTTTCTCATTCAATATAATACAAAGAAATCCTAGTACTGATATTTTAGTGAAAGCATGTAGATTTTATTGGCACAATGTAAAGAAACACCACAATTTCCTACAGAATATCCCTGTCACCTTTTCCTTGTTATACAGCTGATTTACTATAAATGGTTATTTAAGAGGATAAGTTCAAGGTACTATCACTCTAACTGTCAGAGAAAGGTTGTGAAAGAGGACGCATGATATTGCCCTTAAAAGTGTATAGTGGAGTCACAGGTATCAATTTGTGTCAACTCTGAAGTGCAAGTTCATCAAAATAACACCAAATTAAAGTACTTCAGTGAATCGTCTTGTTTAGGACTACAGCTTTAAAAACAGCTTACATAGTGTGAACTTAATGACATGCCATAGCAATATTATGTGTTGCACTCGGCATACGGAGGCGTGTTTGAGTGCTCTTTGATAGTCATTACATCAAATGTCTTGTGAAAAACCCAGAGGTTTCACCGCAGGCATCGAAACTACAAAGACCAGCATTCTAGAAACCCCTTCAGGCCATTTAAACTACAATCACCCACAGTCCCCTGCCACCTCCTCCTGTCAAAGTGATATGCACTCAGCTGCGGTTGTTAGACCTTTAGAAGCACACATCTACAAGCGCGGTACACATACGAGTGTGCACTCACACACACGCATCCCGCTGCCGCAGTGTTTGTGTGTGTATCCATCTACCATCCCTCATTAAGCAAAAACTTACAAAAAAAAGTGAGCTCCACGCTGAGAATGTGGGGGAGGAATCTGAGTATGTCTCCAAATGCTAATGAGAGGAGCCGACTTCAACAGACTGCTTTGTCTGCGTGTGTGTGTTCGTCTGAACATGTTTGTGTGTGCGTAGGTTTTTTTTTTCCTCCCCACAAAGGTAGGACAAAATCTAAGCACAGTTATTTTTACATATCATTAGTAGCTGAGCGCAGCCCCATCACCCTGACAACTTCATCCCTTCTGCTTATCACCATAACAACTAATCTACCGTAAATAGTGCTGTCTGCCTCTCTCTCTCTCTCTCTCCCTCTCTCTTTTTTTTTCTCCATCCCTCTCAATCACCCTTTATTCCCTCCGATCATTTTCTTGCATTTCTTTCCGCTCCTCTTGTTGCCACAGCACCTCCCTCTCTTGTCCTTCACCGACGCCATTTCTTCCACTTTCTCTGTCTACTTGTTCAGCACGGAGTTCATTTTTCTGTGCCACTGCAGATGTGGGTGGTTCTGGTGACTGCACAATAACCTTTTTCCCACTGATTCACGTTGTCAAGTGCCTGAGCTCGGATGGCGATCAATAAAAAAGGCAGCTTTAACAAGTTATCCAACAAACTCCCTGATCCTTTATCGATTTCTCTACTTTTTTTTTTTTTTTGGTAAGCCCTTTATTTTCTTTTGCACATACGTATAGATGCACACATGAACTGTTGGGCGTTTGTGATTCAGTGGAGGTATGTGCTAAGAACATCAGGTGTTTTCCATGCCTTTGTGTTCGACCTAAATGTGTTATTGACGGAAGGTCCAGGCCTGACAACTTGATTGGCCCACTCGGCTCTCGGATTAACTCGCCAGCCTGGCTTTTTTTTTTTTTTTTTTTTTTTTACAATCAAAGGTCAAGCCAATGGTCTGTTTGGCTGAGTAGCTCTGGGATTGACTTAACAGCCTCGTGTGCTAATGCAGAGTTATCCCAAGGTTGAGCTGCATAGGAAGGACACACATGCTGTTTTGCGGTCCATGTAGATCCACAATTTTTTAACAGGCACGGGACATAATCAAGGTGACAACAATTGCTTAACTTTAATGGAGAAAGTAGCCCTGAAACACAAAAGAACTCTCTGTTGGTTTAATTCACATTGCGTTCAGGTCTTTTCTCTGCTGTTATTACGTCCCTCTCCCTCCCTCCTTCTCTCTCTCTCTCTCTCTCTCTCTCTCTCTCTCTCTTTCTCTCTTAAACATTGTTTGAAACGGCTAATCATTCCCATTTATTCACTTCCCCTCACGCTCCCCCTGAGTCAATCTTTTTCATCAGCCGCATATGAGAGGTCACCTTTGGCTCTTTCCTTTCACTGTCTCTCAAAAAGCTCAAGGGAAGCCCTCCTGGATGGATCCTCTCTTACATAACCGCCTCCCCCTCACTCCGCTCCCCTGGTTGAGGGAACGTGCATGTACATGTAGAAAGCAACAAGGCAAAGGGAATATCGATATTATCAATGCTAACAAAATATTACATTTATCCCATGCCACATCAGAGCCAGACACAACAAAAACCTTTCCTCAGGTTACAGCCGGGGTTGTTTGTTGGAGATTGACAGGCGACAATAGCAAAAAGCCTGAAGAAACGCACAAGTGAGAACGTTTGTGGCATACCGCTTAAGATGTCACTTGAAAAGCTGTATTTGAAAGCAGCTCTCACCACACGTCTTGAATTTCTATAGTGTCCGTTCTCTAGCTGGTTCACATACGCCTGCTGTATGTGATGTTGTAGCCTGTGATGCTTTTAAAGCTAAAAATGCCTCCTCGCTCACTCTCTCTCTTTCTCTCTCTCCCTTTTTTTTCTCTCTCACTGCCTTCATTAAGAGGTTGTCTTAAGCTACCCAGCTTAACGCTATTTACATTTTCATTATTATACCGTTACCGGGAAGAAATGGCATGAAATCCAGCAGTGTTCAGGACATTAGACAAGCTTCATTCTCTCAGCAAATGGATTTACATAAATAAGGAGGTTGATACACGGAGAGAAAGAGAAAAGCAAAAGAGATGAGGTAACAAAAGATGGGGGGAAATGGATCAAGGGGACAAGTTGCGATGCAGATGCAGGAGGGTCGAGAGAGAGAGAGAGAGAGAGCGCGGGAAAAGGGAGAGATGTAAAGTAGTAAATGAGAGAGGATGGTGTCAGGGTCTCCGGCTGTATAAAGTGGGCTCTGAGGGACTGACAGAGGTCTTCTGAGCCACTGCATGTGATCAATAGAGCTCTGGATTTCCTCATTACAGGAACAGACCTCTTGTGTTTACCATACAATAGACTTGTGGGATCAAATTCTGTTCATGTATATTTTTCAGCCTGTGTGTGTTTGTGCATAATAAGGTGTCTTTGTTTCAGCCCGTTTAAGCCCCTAGATGATTATGTCCTGTTTCAACCTCTCTTAAGGCTGTAATGCAGCGTTCACAGTGTTACAGATGTTTTAGCAAACTGTCTTCATATCTTAGTTTGAATGCATTTCAGCGTGGTTTATTTGACATTGATTGAGGATACAACTATTGGAAATGTCCTAAAAGAGTGGATTTAGATTTTTTTCTGAGGTAATACATAACATAAGAGTAGGAGTAATGATGTCATACACCTTTGGTTCTCTCCTGTTTACCATTATGCTACATTTACACTGCATTCATGAATGACCTTCATTGTGTTTTTTCTGATCCTATGAGACTTCACTACAAACATAATAATTTTTTAAAATTTAATTGTACACTGTTATTAAACATGTGAGACACATACATATTCTGAAACACACACATGCACAAACAGATCCTATGGACATGCACTGATGGAGAGATGTCAGAGTGAGGGGACGGCCCACAGCGAGCGCTCCAGAGCTGTTTGGGGGCCAGTATTGGAGGTGGCCATCAGGTACTGCCAGCACAAGCACATAATGACAGCACAAGCCATTCACATTGAATCAGATCTTTTTTTATTATTATTTGTTTGATTTACTTCTAGGTTTTTTTATTCCTTGTTTTTGAGTGGCAGGACAGTTGATGGCATCAGAAATCAGAACAAGAGAGGCTTGGAAATGACGTGGCACGGATCGGGTTCCTACCCAGGACTGTAGCCTCTATACATAGGGCCTAAGTAATTAACTGACCAGAATATGATCTTTTCAATTTAGACTTGGGCCTCATTCATATCTAAAATCAGATACTGTTTGAATCCTTTACAACCAGACCTCTGTCTGAGCGCTCGGGTCAGAACGCATATTGTAACCGATCTTTTTGAAAACAGACTTTTTTTGTTGATTTGGTCATGTGGCTCAGTTCAGGACTGCGTTCAGTTCACAAGGGAATTTGAATAAAGGCCACAGTTGAAAAGTAATGGATCTGAGCAATAAATCAGAATTAGAACGAAGGCTTGTAGCGTGAGTGTGATCTTAAAGTTTTCATCAAACTACTTGTTTTTTTTTTTACCGTGATCTTTGGTCACAAAATCTCATTCAATAATCAAGTCATAGTTGCGGGGGATTTTTCTCTGTTTTTATGTAGACTATTTATTGCAAAGAACGAAATGTTTAGACTGAACAAGTTGTAACTTTTTCGTGATGTTTATAACCTCTTTGGGTTCAAACGGGTGGAATGGAGACTTTCTAATTAAAATGTCTGTTTTAGTGCTCAATAATAATTGTGTGTGTGTGTGTGGCCTTTAGTTTAAGTCAGAGTAGTTCCTTTTGAATGCTAATGATGAAATAGCCTCAGAGGCTTCCTCAAGCCTTACTGATTCTCTGGGAATCTTTCCCAATCATGGATGGCATTTCTTCCTTTCAACTCCCTTTCAGCACACATTCTCAACCACTGTGACCCTCAGACCCTTTTTTTCAAACCAGGAATAAAAGCCCAACTATAACAGGAAGGACTCAAGTTTCCTTTTTTCTTGCCTCAGTTTCTTTTCATTCACATTTTCTAAGGACATTTCTTTTTCAAGACCTTTTTTCTTAGTCCCTCTCTCTCACACTTGTTGGTGTTGTGCGTTCGAGTGAACCTCTATGCCTACCCTCCCCGAGCTCATGGCTGTATCAGCTGCCCTGAGAGTACTCGGAGCTGGGATGGGAAGAAAATGTTCAAATGAAAAGAAAGAGAGGCTCGGTGAGCACATCAGAAACAGCTCATTTCCTCAAAGAATGTTCATTTTTGCCAGCTGCTCCACACTGCTGTCTTTTTGCAGCATATGCTTCATAGTGATGTAATGAAGGGCTGTTATTGTAATGCTGAATGTAGAGGATTATATTATCCACTCATCGACATTCCCATTTAAGTCTTGTAAAATGCAGACATTTTAGAGATTATTACAGAAGAATTTTGGAGACAAATATTGTTCCAGGAATAAATACAGAAACCTTACCATAGAGTGTATGACTGCAGTGATGCTCCCTGAAAATGAAGCCAAAATCTCGAGCTACCCTTACTGATGTTGACAGATTATATACACTGGACAAACTGTAAAATGAAAATACAAGTCAGATACACTTTTGTCGAACATGCTTTCTGTCATCATACTCAGATATTATCATGCTGTATCCAGTAGAAGTGTTCTATTTTTTTTGTGTACTTTTGATTAGTTGTTTATGCTAAAAAGTCAATCGTAACGTCATGATCGACAGCTTGCTCTTTCTTTACCAGACGAGCAAAGTAGAAGAGGAACAGTGAAAGAAAACGTAACGAAATAAAACAGAGGAGTCATTGGACTTCCCATAACTGTGCGCTAACCAATTAAAAAAATCTGGCATGCTTAGACTGTTACTGAACTGGGAGAACTTGGTTGCTTTTATCGATAAGTTATTGGTTAGCAGGAAAGGACATGAGCTGAATTGTGGGTTCACCGGTCAGATCCCCTCTGCGCATGTCCTGGCTCTCAACAGGGCATCAAGTCTGTGCCCTTTTCGGGGTATTTGAACAACATATTTGTCAAGAGGGAAGAGGTGGAGATGTATTATCCATATTCATGTACAGCCAATGAACATTATCCGCCTGTACATATAGATCATCTGTATGCTGAATCTGGCCTAACATTGTTTCTTTTAGAATCCTGATAATAGATTTTTGGTAAATGTGCTGAGTGATCGGAGTAAATTATAATGAAAAACTACAATAACTCTAGGGCTTTCACTGTAATAGACACATCACCGCTTCTAATGGAAGGTAAACAGCATGAACACACACACACAGGAGGCAGCCCATTGTATGCACAAGAGCTGAGTACACAGGCGGTGCATCCACTCTCCAAACTTTGCTCTGTTTGACAATGGGGGTCATAGGTCCCCCTCTTTACACACAAAAAGATTGAGATGAGAGTGTTTTGTGTGTTTATGCCACTGTTGCCATCTGTGTCTCTTCTCTCTGGCTTTTTTTTTTTTTTTTTTTTTTTTCAATTTTAAATCAGAGATCCCAAGCCTCTGTTTCCTACTTTTTTTAAATGTATGGTATCTGATAGCACTGTTACAATTAGATTTGCTCATCCCTGTTTTAGGTTTGATTTCGCCCCAAAACACACCAATCAAATTAGCGAAGCAATTTAGCTCCAATCATATCTCACTTTGATTCTGATCTTGATGTACTATACTCATCTATGAACAGGACATTTGCTAGATGTTGCCATCCATCATATAGCTGAGAGCTGCCCAACCTAACACACACACACGCACATAGATCTGTTCGTGTAGCATGAGACGCTTTTATCAACCCCATCTCTGACTCATCATTGCTGTGTATGTGAAAGAGAATGTGTGGGAAACTAGAGTGTCATGTTGTAGTTGAATGGGTGAAGGACACCTCCTCTCCACAGGCAAACATCACCCTTCCACCCAAAAGAGCCCTCCTGTCCACGATCATGCATTCGGCCCACTTCTGTGTCCCTCTCCATTTCCTCTTCTACACTCCATCCATCAATAACTGAACCCAGAGGTTTCAGCCAAATTAGCAAAATTATTTTGAAGTAGCTGAATAGCTGCTATTTTTTTGTTAATGGCACAGCGCTTTCAGGCAGATGTTTTATTGAAAAGGAGTAGGTTTTAATTCACTTTAAATCTTTGATAAGTGCTGTTTGACTTACATTTTAGGCAAACCCATTGTACTCCTCTAATGGATGGGAGAGCTGTTGGAACAACTATATAGCAAATGCCGAATGCTCTGAAGCTCAAGTATGTTCCCTGCTTCCCATACAATAGGACAATTTTATTTCAGAAAGATTGTTGGAGACAGTAATGACCATAAGTGCCTGCCAAGGCCCATTCACATCCACAGCTCAATATGCTGCTGGTTACATGTGCCTCCCTCTTGTGAATCCTGACCTTGCCTTGCTCTGTGTCTCTCTGCTTGCCTCCCAGTGCTAATTTAGGGTACAGTCAAAACTTCTTAGTGTATCCTAAGAGGAAGACACAGTGACCTAAAAGTTTGTTTCCCTGTTCTGCCACCTCCAGACAGCATCATCAGCTTTGTAAGTTCCTGCAGGATTTACAGTACAGCTTCTTCCTGCCCTGGTCTCCCCAGTGGAAATGATCTTTTCTAGATGAAAAATTCTGTGGTATATTTATAAACGGGCAAAAAAAGGTTCAATTTGCAAACTGAAGCTCATTAACAAACATGTCAGATTTGTTTAACATCATTTCATTTTACTTTACCAAAACACTTCGGTTGAGTTCAGGCGTACCCAATCTACTTATATGTACTTTTAGATTTAGAGAAAAGATATTGGTTTGAGTTTTAAAAAGTAATAACCAAGCGGCAATCGACAGTGTTGAAAAATGACGAACAAATACGTTTACATCCTGATCCTTCTGATTATATTAAGGCTACAAGATATCCATATTTTGGCAAAATGGTTGGTGAGTTGTTGCAGTTTTGCAAGGAGGATATAAGCCAGCCTTAACTGCATCTCTTTTCTGACCAGATTAGCCATAAAAGTGGCTAGCAGGATGGCCTCCACATTTCTTGTAGCGCCTTAGGCCACTGACTTAGTTGATTTATTTAACGACTTGGCAGCGTCAAAATGCTGTTTTTGCAAATACTCTATCCTTTTCTGCAGTCTTGACCTTATCTCAAGATCACCTGCCCTCATGTAATGTTCACAGTAATATCCACCCACCACTGGCCTGCCTGCTCTGGGATCCCCGGTGAATCACTGGCATGACCAAGCATAGGCGCAGCTGCTCCAGAACTGGGCAGAGCGGGTATGGCATAAATCCAGGTTTGCCTGCAGCTGGATTAGCAGTGCAGCCATTAGCATCTGAACTCCAGTAATGTGACAATATGACAGGGATTACGCCATCTGAGGGTGACTGGCAAGAATCTGAGAGAGAGGGGCAAGCTTGGAAATGGGGTAATATGTAGAACTGGAAAAGCTGGACAACAGACAGGCAGGTGTGATGGTGTGTGTACTGCAGGATCACAGGCTGCTGAGTAGAGGAAAGGGCTACTAAAAGAGTGAACAGCCTGAAATTGCAGAGTGAGCAGAAAAATGAGAGATTGGGTGGGAGAGAGGATTATACATAACTGAAGAGAATCCTGAGTTAATGGGAGAAAACAATAGAATTTGTGCACATGTAAGAGGAAAGGGTATTGTCGGATAATGCACTCAAAAGATTTACATTTTAAACACCTGCTGAGCAAAAATCCATCTTGTATATTTGAGCAAAGATAGACAAAAAACTCAGAGGTAAAGGTAAGTATTTATATACTGTAAATACTGTTTTCTTAAAGGTGGGAATATTTAATCTATATATTAATCAATCTAACCAATAATTCATTTGATGGTGTATATCAATGTAAGGGAAAGGTAGTTTGTCCTACCACCGGTCACACCCCGAAGATGTTCTTTATTCCAATCATTTTTAAAAAGACATTAAAAGCCATCCTATTTTAGAGGCAGAAAACAAAATATTTATCATATTTGTTAAACTTGAACTTTTCCTTTTGAGGACATATTGACACTTCCTGATATTTGATTGCCAACCAAACATTTCTAAACAAACACTTTTGAGGAGCTGGACTTCCTTTTGAGAAACACCAATCTCAGAAACAAATGTTTGAATGAATGAGCACATCGTACTGGCCTCTTGGTTCAAGACAATGCTATTCTCTATCCTCCCTTGGAGTTGTGCAAGGACAACTGGGTGTTTGTTAGGCTGAGGTAGTTTTTAATATATATATATATATATATATGTGTGTGTGTGTGTGTGTGTATGTGTATCACTCTGTGAATTCGTTTTACATGTATTTCTTTTTCTTCGTACTCAACAGTCAGCTCCATTGCTATGATGTAAAACAGACTTGCACAAAATGCAGTTATAGAAAAAAAAAACACTTTTTTCAATTTCATTGTTTTCTCTCTTTCCATGGCTTGTTGTTGCTCCCCCTGTTTTAGGTGCTTCATGCTGCATTCAAAGACAGTAGGAAAATAAGAGCGTAACAAAGAGATTTGATGTTGTTATTGGGATCTGAAGCTAAAAGATGACTATGGAATTTTCAAAGACTTTTACAACTTCTTGACTTTCATTTTGTGTTTTGTCTCGTCTGTTTCTAGTTTGTTTTTCAGTTGGAATGAATTACATCTTATCACCACTTGAATACGATTCATTTCAATGGTTTATTTTTGCAGGGCTCTGTATCCAAGGTGTATGACAACTTCAGGTTCAGGGTCTTTTCAAATGACACTTTATCAATGTGTTAGAAGTAGATCATGCAGCCATCAGTAAATTCCCTGTTCTCAATCCTTGGAACAGTAAAAAGCTGTTTTATTTCTATGTCTTAGTGATTGATTTTTAAAAACCTTCTGTGATGCAGAAACCCTTTCGCTCATGTCTTTTCTTTTTAGCATTTCATACAAGTGCAGCCCAAACTTCTTTATTAGAAAACAAATGAAAGAAATTACAAGTGAAGACATAAAACACAGAGTGTAATAAATGCAACTGTTTGTGCATGTAAGGTTGTGTAAAACACAAAAAGACATATAAAACCTTTACATCATTGTGAAGTTTAAAAGAATCAAACTTAGAAATGATTCAACGTGTTCTTAATCACCAAATAATCCAGTGAGGTAGAATAGCACCAATGCAGCTGTGTATGATTCAGTGAGGCATTTCTCTTCCCAAGGAAGTGATAATGCTGATGCTCATCTTAAACAACTTTCTGACTCGCTTTGCTATTGAGGGAGCAAACTACAAGCTGCGTCTTCCACACTTCTTAGTCTTGGTTCTGAGGTGACTGAAGGGTCGAGTTATCAGTGCATATTAGACATGTGCTGAATGTGTGCTGGAAGGGAGTTATTGCCAAGGTTAAAAAAGCATAATAGAAGAGAAGAAAAAGGGAGCATGATCCATTATAGTTCTAGTGTAAACTATAAATGGCTTTTGGCTCTAAAACAATCAAAAACAAATAAACAAGATGGTGTATGACCAAAATGCCACACTTAAATCTTTCACACAAAGTAGACCATTAACTAATAGGTGTAATAAAGATGGCTATGTTGACAACTTTATTTACATAGTGTATTTCAGCAACAGGTCAATTCAAAGTGCTTCACACAAGACATCAAAAAGCATCATCCATCCATCCATCTATTATCTTCACCGCTTTTCCGCTCACTGTATCGGGGATTGAGCCAATTTCAGCTGTCATTTTGCTCGAGGCAGAGTTCACCGTGGACTGGTTGCCAGCCAGTCACAGGTTTAATCACAGGCATCATGAAAGGGGGAAAATAAACACATAATAAGAGAGCATTTAAAAATCTTGAGTGTCACATAGTGGTTGGGATTGGTGCCTACTGTAACAGAAGACCACAAGTGTATTGTGCATTTTGTTGAGTCAATGTTTATTAAATATGAATTGAAATACAAGCTGTATAATGAAGGGAAAGGGGTGATATTGAGTTGAAGTAAAGTCTGTTTTATACCTGGAGGGTAAAAGGAGAGTCCGGTTGGATTTGGAGAGGCAGTTACGCTCCGTCCTCCCTGATCTCATGCTTCCTCTGCCTCTCCAACATCATCTCCTCTGAAGGGAACGGATCACCACTGACCTCCCAGGCAGAATCAGCCTCTAGTTGCCGTGGTAACCAAGTCTGCTGTTGGCCTCCTTGTCCTTGGTTAAGTGGTTCAGATGGACTTTTGACTTCAAATGGCCCACAAAGGTGCTGCACTTCAACTGGCCTGTGATCAAAAAAACAGGATCAAATTTAACTCTGATTTTCCAACATGGTTTTGTAGAGTATATAGAAAGAGAGAAGGAAGGAGGGAGCTTTAATGGAAATGTGCACGTCTCTCTTCAAACACAGTCTGAGTTAATAGTTGCACTGATTAGTTTTAATTTTTAGAAATCATTTTCATCTCTTTCTGTGAACTCTTTTGTTTTGTTTTTAGCTGTGCATTCTGTCACCTTGTAAATTCCCTTTAGGTTTTTACAAGTAACCAGCGAGAGAGATGACAAGGAATGAGAAGCATAAGAAAAACATTGCAAATTTGAAAGACAGAGCACTAAAGAAATTCCTGCTTTCAATCCCTCTGCAACCGCTTTCAGTAATTACAAACAGTGTCAGTTAAATAAGGACCAGCCATTGGCAGCCCAATGGATCGTTTGTCCCTCAATGCTAATCCTGAAATATTTGAAACTCAACCCCTGCACTTGACCCGTGGATCCATTGGAAATAGCAATGACTTGCAAACCTCTGTCTATATTGAAATTGTAATATCTAAAATAACTGTGCAGGTTGATGTTTTGCTGAAGTGATGAAAAAGCTCTCTTTTTGTATGCTAAGCCTCTTTCAGACACATAAGTCAGATGTCAATTTAATATATCAGTCTCATGTCGAGATGAGCATTCTGGTCATTTCTACGTTTTACATCACAACAGCATTATTATCCTGTTGGACCTATATGTTCAGTAACACTTTCAATAAGGCTGAATTGAATGCTATTAGGCTAAAAGAATAAGCCACAGATTTAGCATCAATCTGCTATACATTTTTCTGCTGGTTTAATGCAGCTGCTGGCTGGTTTCTCAGAGTAACAAAACACAAAGCTTGGGAGGGTTTAAAAGGAGCATTACAAAGTGTTCCTCATGATGCTGATTTGTTTTACTCTTTTCTATTTTATTTCTATTTTTTCCATATTTCCAGTTATATTGCTGTAATGCTCAGCAATGAATGAATAACATCTTGATTTTCTTCCTCATTTCAATACCAAAACTGGTGTTAGCACTGAAAATAGTAAAATTATATTGGAAAGGTGTTAAAGAAATTTAAATTTCCAATTTGTATATTTGCATTGTTCTAATTTAATATAAAAATCCCAGGTACAGTTTTAGTTCTTTATATTCCGTGTCGGGATTGGAGTACTGCCATTGGAGAAACAATGATTTGGTCCCTTGGGTTGTTGGGGGGAATTCATTTCTGATACTACGAGAATTGTTTCTAAAATGAGACGTAGAATATGAATAAATTACTGATTAAAATTAGTAGCTCTCCGATAAGCCTTTGGAGCTTCACTCATGCTCATAGTGGTGATCAATTGAGACTGAAGATCAACCTCTGATGAAGTCTTTGGAAGAAATGAGATCACTTCTGTTTCTTCCTGTAATTACTTCAAGCACCCTGCAGTTTTTCAGCAATAACTCGGCTCCTTCTCAGATTGAAGATTTTTCTGTTGATTTTCTATCGTTTTTTAATGAAGCCATATGGAGCCTTTACATAATGCACACCTATGCAGAGTTATAAAATGTTATTACTTTAGCATTTCAATGGCGCCAGCAATGTTGCATATTTCATGTTTGAAATGGCTTCAGATGCTACAAATAAAAAAGAAAGTCCTGTGCCACAGATATCTGTGTCAGGCCAAGCCAAAGCCCAAGATAGCCACCTGCCCAATCATTCATCCATCTCTTCGCTGACTCGGCCCCCAAGCGAACCCAGTAGGCGCTCGAAGCCGTTGGCCTGGTTCCCTGGTTCCCTTCAGGCTGAAGTGCTTGTCACAAGCAGAGCTGCATTTAGATACAATGCTCCATTACATCAATAATAGATAGGAGGATGAAGGAGGAAGGCCAAATCGGATGGGACAGCTCACTCAACAGGAGGAGACAAGTCGCGATGATGGGTGTGTGGGAGTATGTGTGCGTGCTCATGTACTGTACAGTATGCAAGTGTGTGTACGCATGAAGGTCGTACATGTTACTTGACCTGGAAGTGCACGTGAGAGGTACGATGACAAGCGAGAGAGCAACTGTAGGATTCTGAAGGATATTTACGTAGTGGCTTTCTGCTACGATGGCACCATTTAGGATCAGACTGACCCAGTTTCCACAGAGCCCATACAATTTAGATAATCCCTGAGGAAACTGGGTTTGCACAGTCTGTCTCCCTGCTTGGTTTTACATTGTAGCATACATCAGGTAGCGGACAGGGATGCAAAATGAAGCACTTACACGTACATGCTGAATCATGCACAGTTGTGTTAAAGAATGGATGTTCCTTCCCCACCCTCTGCTAAACCACCTTCCTTTGCTCTTTTATGCTCCTCCTCCCTCTTTTATCCCCCTTTCCCCTCCCTCCCTTTTCCTTTTTGCACCAGTTGAAGTGGTTCTGTGGCTTTATGCAGCAGCCATTTAAATCATTACCTTTCCCACATTGATCCAGCCGGAAGGTAATTGGCTCAATCAAGAGAATTAAAAGCCTGGGTAAGATGGAATAATTCAGCTCAAAGATCAAAAGAGGATGGGAAGACGAAAGAAAGAGGACGGTGGGAGAGGGGCGGGGTAAGAGGAATGCCGATATAACACGATAGATGAGAAAGTGAACTTTGCAAGTAAAAGGGAGGGCAGAAAAGGAATTAAAATAAGAATATTAGCATATGAATGCGACAGAAGTATGATTCAGAGACAAAACAGAGCTGAAATATAACATTAAGATACATAGATAAAATGATAGAGAGGGAGCGCTATGATTGAAAAGAGAGCGAAAGCGACTGAAGTAAATACTGAAGCAGAGATGAATGGGAAGATAGCAGTTTTCCAGGCTTCACATATTTTATGTCAGGACACATTTTCATCGTAGGTAATCATAAAACATCCCTTGACTGTGTTTAACTTGCTAGCTGTCTCTCTCTGATTTAGTTTTGAAATGCAGGCAGGCTCTTTGTTTACCCTAGAGCCACAAAGCTTCTAAAGTAATGACATATCAAACCACATTTCTGCCTTTTCTGTCCTCCTCTCAACACTCTTACATACTATCCTGTGTCTGAATTGGAGGCCAACAGTGCTCCATTTCCTTGCATACGACCGAGCTTTATTATTAAACTAGCAAGCCTTGCCTTGGTTAATCCTTCAATTGGAAAACAGACGGTGATGATAAGCATGCAGGAGGTAATAGATTCCACTGGTCTGTGGATGAACCTGGCACCCCCTTTCTTTTGGAGAAAGAATTTGCTAGATTTTGTTGCGGGTCTTTTGCCACTATAGTTTTTGTCCTTTATTATATTTTGTCCTTTTCTTCTACTTTTTTTTTACATTCCAGAGATATGTTGAGTCAAGAAGGTCAAGCAACAGGAGAGATTAAATGATGGTTGGTTTTGAAGTAATCCACAATCTGACAACCTTATCTGAACAGCTTTATAAGGGAGCACACCTATATTTATTACAATCATCCATCAGGATGTCAGTCTGGTGCTGGCCCACTACAAGTGTAGCCTCTATAGAGCTCAAGGTGTTCAGTGTTTAGAGATGGTATGGGTTTAGACCATTTTCAGCCCTATAGAAGATCTGGGTTTAGATACTGAAACCCCCTGGCAACCGACCAACAGTGCAGGTTAAAGCAACAATATAATATGAAGTCAATATGAAGTCAATCTAACAGTATAATAAATTTCTGTTAATAATACTCTACCTGGTCAGTCGGCATTGTTCTTTGGCTTCTGACAACGTCCTTGCCCTGTTTGTCAGAAAAATGCACATTGCCTATGAGAGGAAGGCAACAGCTCTGTTTGTATTATGACAGTGACCTTTGCACTCAGGGACAATTGGCAGTTGAAAATGTGCACTAAACTAAAAGTCCTACATAGTGTTGCCTTAAGACATTGTCAATGTTGAAACCATTCTTGACCCTAAAGATGACTCAAGCAAGTAGGCCATCATCAACCCACAAGGATGATCCATGTTTCAGTAATACTTATTTGAAGGATGGTCAATATTTAAATCACTCTTGCCTAAAGACAGTCCAATTTTAGACCATCTTCAAGCATAACAACGTCCCATATTTACATTATCCTCTTCACTAAAATCTAGCCATGTTTCGTCTACCTTCAATCCAAAAATGTACGGTTGTACTATCTTAAGATGTAAAGTCAGTTCATGCTTAGATCATCTACAACCCAACAGCCAATCCATCTTTAGGCCATCTTTAACCCTAAATACATCATTTTGTTAAAGTCATCTTCAGCCCTAAAGATGGTCTTTGTTTAGACCGTTCTCATCCCTCTAGACAGTCTATGTTTACACCATCTCTTGCCCTAAAGAAAGCTCATGATTTGACCATCTGCAACCCCTATGATGTTTAAAATTGGGCTTTCTACTAATGCTAGAAGGGTTCTGCATGGGGATGTTGGTGACACTGAGGCACTAGTTTTTGTTGTGAATGTTTGTCAGATTGTCTTTTTACTTGTGTTGCTGATCATACTAAACTTTGGTAAAGCTACTGTTACCTCTACAGATCATCAAGTGATGTTACCTCAAACAACTTCTCAAGATATCAGCAGTGAAGTTGTTGCATAAAAGACTCCAAATAAGTAATAGGAGTGAACTATTAAACTGTTCAGATCTGTTCTTCAGTTCTAACGTACCTCTTCACTTTTGAAAATACTTTTTCAATGCCATGATGTGAGAGTTATGCTCTGGCTTTTAGTTCTATCATTCCCATCTCTTGTCACATACTTTGAGTGGAATTGCTCATCATTCTTTTGTGATCAATGTCAGTCAGCATCATAAAAATAAATGTCCGTTATGCAAGGTTTGGTGTTAAATGAGCTGTTCCAGTTATAGGCCTACATCGCAACGCTCCTGTTATGTAAAGCCTCAGAGGCGTGGTGAAGCTTTACCATAACCAATGCCCATTACCAAGCATGTGATGCTATTTACAGTTGGTATGATGTGGTTGTATGCAGTATTTTTATGATTTGTAGGCATTCATGTAGTGGTTGCAATATGTGTGGCTATACATTATGTGAGATGGATTCAGGGTCCCATGTAAGAGTCACAGATTAGCAAACTTGACAGAGGCATTACACTCAGGCTTATAGGAGGAGAGACGAAGGCATGTCGAGAACGAAGAACAAGAGGTGGGGGGATGTACTGTAAAGGGAAAGGTCCAGGAAATACAACAGTGGTTAAAATTCTCTTTAAAAGCAAACAAATGTCAGTATTACTGTTTCAATTACAGCGAGAAGGTTAGAAAGAGTATTTTCGCCAATTTCTGCTTTGAAGTGTCGAAGCAATCTGCTGTAGCTTTTTAGGTCACCTTCTTATCTATCCAAACTAGATTGCACTACTGAGTAAATATGCTATGGGTTTTTGATTTCAGGTCGTGTCAGTCCATTCAACACAGCACTGCTGGTTTTGGCTGCGACTGTGGCAACTGATGCAGAGATTGGACTCTGTTTTAAATGGGCAGATGCTCTCATGTAACTCAGCTCCGGCTCCTCCAAGCATAGCTGCAGTAGCCTCACAGGAGTTTTCCTGTCGACTTAACTGCAGTCCCCGCTGTGTATTCCCGCCTGTCACTCTTCTCCCTCTTTCTCACCAGTGGTAGAGTCACATTAGCCCGGCTCCCCTGCTGCGTTCCCCTGGCTGCTGTGCACACTGCTACAGAAAAACTCCAGAGGAGATGTCTGCGCATTGAAAGCACCAGGCTGAGTGAAGGAAACAATAGATAGATGAATATAGAGTACACATAAACAGCTGCTAATCCACCAAGGCTATGTGAGCAATGATGAGCGAGTTAGTGTGTGGATTTAAACAGCTGATTGTGGTGTTAAATGTGGCCTATTTGTGGATGGGTTTTAATTGATGTTGTAATTACCCTGTGAGTAAATGCATCATCCTCATCCCACTGTTTATTTTTAATTTGAGCTGGTTTGGTAATGTGTTGTGATAAGAGCGATCCCTTACTCTACAATGCACAAACTTCTGCGTATGATTCAGTAAGATGGGAGGGTCATTTTCAACACGTTGAAGATCCCTTCTTGGCAAATCTGCCCTCAGCTGAGACCTTGAACTTCTAAATATTACAATCAAGGTAGGGGTCATTTTACACATATAAAAGAACATTTAGGTGTGTATTCTTCATAAAGCTTCACAAATATAAAGACGTTCAGTTGTCATTGATCTTTGCCTCTAGTTTTTCTTCTCTTTACTTAAGTAGTTAAGTTACTCGGGTTAAGTTTCAGCATCAAACCTGATAATTAAAAAAGATCATGATTTGAGTGTTTGCGTACACTGATGTTACATAACTTTTGTGTGTTACATAGCTAATACACTATATTATTGGCATTTCTTATATCGGTACAATATGTCACTTTTTACGAAAAAAACCCAAAAACGATCAAATAAGGCCATACGTAAACGTAAACAGCCTGGTCTTCAAAAACAAATATTCCTGTGTTCCTTTGACCAACCTATAACAGCTTACTAAATTCCAGGTGGTCATTTCATTGTCTTTGTGCGCCACCTTACCTCTCTACCTCAGCAAAACAAAGACTCAGAGTGAAGTGTCCCAAATTTATGCTTCATGGTTTACCCACAGCTTCATCTTTTGACATGTTGTGCCTTGACTAGGGACTTATTTAGTGACTTGGCAGTGAGAACTGCATTTAATATCAATAAAATAGAATGGTAACAATGTGTTGAAAAGCTGACCAGGCCAGTAAAGAGGCACTTCGTTGCCAGCCATGCCAAGTTTATCATTCAGATTGCAGCAGGCTCTTTCACTAATTTCTGAACACACACACACACACACACACACACACACACACACACACACACACACACACACACACACACACACAGATGTGAACTGTATACACAAATGCTTCCTCTTAAGACTTCTTCTGTGTAGTTAGCCAGCACAGTTCTAAGATATCAATGTCTGTGCAGGAGAGTGTTCAAATGTAAGTGTATCTTGTCTCTGGTAATGTCTCATGAATTATGGACATGGTCCATACATCACCCTCATTTTCACACTCTACCATTTGCAAATTTGCATACGAGATTAGCCAAAGCTGCTTGACCTCTAACCAAGGGCATGATGGGTGGTGGGAGGAAGTGATGTGTGAGATGAAGCTCTAAAATACGAGTCAATTTCCTGCGGGGCTTATCGGAGCTGTTTGACTGGCGTGTGAGCAGCGAGCGGCCGTCAGTTGTCAGGATTTAAACTTAGGGAGGAAATGAGACACTGGGGTGTGCTCTGAATATTCTTCAAAGATAGGATAAAGGATGAGAGAGAGAGATGGGATGGAAAACCCATATGTCAAACATGACCGGAGAGTGTATGCTTCACTAGTGGAGTTAGTATTTAAAAATCACCTCAATAGAAGCAGAGGACTAATCTGGAGATCTCCTCAGCTGGAGCAGTATAAGCATCCAGCTTTCCCTAGTTAGTTTTGAATAGATCCAGTACTTCAGTGGCTGTGGTGGCTGCATCAGACTGTCTGGATGACAGACACGTCTTCCTCCCTTCATTAATCTCCATTTAGTTCTGCACTGGAGAGGAGAGATGGAAGGAGGGAGGGCTGCAAGGGAGCGTCGGACATGGGGAAAGTGGGAAGTGCAAGATTAAAGATATGGCCGGCCATGAAATCGAAAAGCAGATGGAAGATGGGGGAAAGATGGAGAGGTAGAGGAAGTGGGGAGCCAGAAATGAATATTGAAAGTGATGGTATAGTCGAAGACGAGTGAGGAAAATAAGGGGAAAGAGAAAAAGGTGGGAGCCGAGATGGGCTAAGGTAAAAATTGGAGAAAAATTGAGCTAAGAGAGAACGGCAGGGGGAGGGAAAAAGAGAGCCTGCTGTTTGATCTTTAACAGGATTATTTTTCCCTGCTCTCCTTTTATTTATTTGATTCTTCCTCATATTTATTCATATGTAAATCATGGCTGCGTGCCAACAGGAAACCATATTGGAGTCATGCACTGCATTGAGCCCACCCTCTGACTGTGCATCTACCATACACACACATGCAGTCCCATACACACAGCCATACTGGGTAATCCTAAAGGGATTTTTGTGGACTTCAGCAGCCCAGCAGTGGGCTTGGATGGAGGCAGCAATGCAGCAGACTAAAGTCAGTCCATGTATTTTGAGCCTTAGAAGAAGGGGATTCAATTTTTAACAGAAAAAACAAAAAAAGTTATGCATCCTGTAGTCTCATCGTGCTTTGATTTCTGTCAAGATGTCTGCGCTTTAAAACAAGAGCTTTATATGAGATCCAGATAACCTTAATATAAACTCAAGCTTACCTGGGAAAAAAACCCCTCCTCACCTGATGAGAGATGGTATGGAAGAGGAGCATGAATGCAAGTCTGTCATGTTTAAGCGTCTGCCTGAGACTTTTGTGGTCCAGTGAGTAAGAAAAAATGCTGCCTGCCTTTGTACTCACAGCTGAACAATACCAATGGCAAATATAACACTAGACATCACTTTTGGAGGACGTTTCACAGAAGCTGTGCGTTCATCTCCGAACACATAACTTTTAATTTGACAATTTTCATGGATGCAGTATTGTGAACGGTTATCTGTCTGCAGGCCAAAACCTCCTTTTACTGTAGGCTACATGCCTTTGTATATAATTTCACTATCAACTTGGAAGATGGGATACTTTTTGTGTTGAGAAACAACATCCAATATGGGAGTATGAGTTTCACTTGCGTACATGTATCTTTTTTATGGAGGTGAATTCAAGCTAAATTGCAGTTACAGTACATCAGTACATACAGTATCACTAATAAGATAAGTTTTGAAAAGGAAATGGTTACTGGATGTCGTTCTCTGTCAGCTCAAAGCATGTTCACACTACATGACCCCATTCACTCATTCACATCACATTCACTCATGATAACAGAGGCTGCTACATGAAGTGTCCAAATGGCCAACCGTACTTTTCCATTCACACGCCACTGACTATGCAGCGGAAGAAACTTGAGATACATCAGCATGTGACTGTAGGAGCGGGGGATCAAACCGACTCAACCGCTGAGCCACAGCGAAAGAGAACGTAGGCAATACAATGGACATTCTGGGTGTGAAGGGGGATTGTATTAGAAGTCAGGCCAAGCAAATATGACTTACTCTGCTAAATGCTGCTTTAACCTTTGCGTGATGCTGGAACGTTTTGTCTTGTTTTTCCTTCTTAAGGACCCGGGGAAGAATCTTTGCTTATTTGGTAATAATTAAAAGAGATACGTAAATAATTTTAAAACAAGAGTACTTCAGATTCACTGTGGAGTCCAATTTTGGGGATTTTCTTTGTTTAACAACCTGACCTTTACAAAATAATGTTAAACTTTGTTACCATCTCTTTGTTTACTCTGTCAGTGTGTATGGAGGGCCTGCAG
Organism: Symphodus melops; assembly: GCF_947650265.1. Lineage (NCBI taxonomy): Eukaryota > Metazoa > Chordata > Actinopteri > Labriformes > Labridae > Symphodus > Symphodus melops. The sequence goes on from NC_136702.1 coordinate 6,426,088, forward strand.
TCATGCTTGACTCCAGCCAGTATTTGACAACACAAAAACAAAACCAAAGCTCCTTTTTCACTGACAATCATTTTGATTCCTTTAATAAAGCGGGTGGTTTGGGATTTGTCTAGTAGTTGGCCTTCAGCCTCCCTTTTCAGTGGGTTAAACCTACATATGAGTGTGTGTGTGTGTGTGTGTGTGTGCGTGTGCGTGTGCGTGTGTGGTGGATATTGATTGGGTCTTTCTCTCAGATTATACCAGTCTGGCTCTGTCGATCATCAATAGTGCCATCATTGGAGGCGAATGCTTAATCTCTGTGGCCTGTTGTCTCTCTCTCTCTCTCTCTCTCAAAAAAAAAAGGATTTACTGATCTCTATATTTATTCGAGCTAGTTCTCAAAGTGAAATGGTTGATATTTTAAGGACAGCCTTTACTGACGTCCTCACATTCAATCCTATTTTCTATCACTGTAATGTTAGTGTATTTATATCTGTGTTTTTAGTATGTGCATATGCTTAACCTCAAAACGCGCTCATGTGGGATGTACAGGACCTTCTACGGTCAATTAACCAAAGCAGGAAGGGCGGTCTCAGTCCTGTGTGACATGAATGAACGCTTCACAGGCTCCATCAGTATATTCTGCTGCTGCTTGTGAATATGTAAACCGACCCACATACATACATACATAGAAACACTCACAGCTCTGTGACCTATAGACCCATATGACACACAGTCACAGAACTCCGATGTTTGAGAGCTTCACAGATGCTGAGTTCATAAACCAGCTTGTGTGTGTGTGTGTGTGTGTGTGTGTGTGTCGGTGTGTGTGTGTGTGTACCCGACCTCCAAGATACACCAGGCAGCACAGCTATTAGAGCAGTATTGCAGATTGTCTGGTAGGGTGCTCAGGGCCACAAAATGCAATTAGATTCTAGTATAAAATATTTATTTCCACAACACCTACTGTGCACCAGCAAGGAGCCTTAACTCACCCTAAGCTTAAATATGAAAATAGTATATGAAGTGCATGCCTGAGAGAGCAGCAGATACTATTCCTCACTGTGGCCTTGTGCGCTGCCTGTGTGTGTGTGTGTGTGTGTGTGTGTGTGTGGGTGGGTGTGGGTGTGGGTGTGGGTGTGCGTGTGGGTGTGTGTGTGTGTGTAGGTGTAGGTGTAGGTGTAGGTGTGTGGGTGGGTGTGGGTGTGCGTGTGCGTGTGGGTGTGTGTGTAGGTGTAGGTGTGTGTGTGTGTTCCTGCAGCCACAGATGAGTGCGTGCACATAAACGTGAGGGCTGGGCGTGCTGATAGACGACTACTGGTTTAACACTATCTCATATATTTGAATTGAATGTGTTATATTGGCCTATAAACTGAGGCCAAATCACTCAGGGCTTCATGTTACAATGCATTTTCTGTGTATCTGAAATTGATTTCCCTCTAAATTGACTGTTTTGTTCTAATCCAATTGTGAGTTAAACGTTTGAAATATTCGAAACCTATTTTTGAATTTGATAAAAATCAACTAAATGGACTATTTGCTGCTGTTGTCTTGCATATTATTTAAATATTCTGTGTTGATAAAATGTGTTGGTAAAGTTAATTTTGACAGACTTACTCTAGTATATTCATATCATGCTAAATTTGCTTTAGATGTACCTGACGGCTACATGTGACTTGAGATGATTGATAATAATACTTTGTAACTGCCTAATGTTAACTTTTAGCACTTTTTTATCCAAGTATGGTTAAGAGCACCCCCTTTTTCATGATGTCATTGTGTTTTTCTAATAGCGAGCAAATGGGGCACGTTTTCAAATCGTAATTAAAACATCAAAAACAGCCATCAGTCGACTAAAGTGTACACTTTTTTTTCAAAGACGAGGGTCATTCCATGTTTGGGAATTTTAAATCTTTAAGCTCAGAAAGCACATATGGAGTATGGTTTGTTCTCTTCGAATACTCTGTGTGTGTGTGTCCCATCCTCCTGAAGGAGCAGGGATTAATGGATTGTAGCTTTTACTCCTCTGAAGCCGCCGTCCTCTGAGCTGTGTACCGAATGAGGACCATATATACAGCTGCCTCTTCTTCCCTCTCCAGTTTGCAGCTAAAGTACTTTCAAGCCTTGGCTGATCCGGCTTTTTTTGTGGGTCTCAGGAAAGTTCATCAAGTGGAGCTAGAGTTGGCAATTTGCAAAGTGGAGAGACAGGTGAACAGGAGTCAGAAAAGTAGTTATACACTTTCACTAAGGCTCACTGACTGTGTGTGTGTGTGTGTGTGTGTGTGGGGGGGTCAACTTATTTTACTTTTTTGGCCAGTCTGGTGCACTGGTTTGTCCAAGACTTAGTGGAAAGCAGCCCTATCCTGGCAGCCCCACAGCGTTGTGCGCCCTGAAGAGGCTTCAGGGTGGAGAGAGCTGACCAAAAAAGTGGGCTCATTTGGAAGGGGGGTCCTTAAGTTTTACTAACAGACAACATTTAAGGTGAAAATTAGTATAATGTGGGATCTTTAAAATTACTCAAATGCTTCCTGTAATAAATCCAAGTAAGATTCCCGAAAGCTGAGCGTGTTTATGGAAAAGAGCTTGTGGTGGCAAATCAGAAAAAAAAAAATTGGGGGGGGGGGGAGGAGAGTGGGGTATGCCACGCCATGAAAACATCCCTCAGCCGAAGTTTCTATATTTGAATTTGTGGTTGGGATACAACAATAGGGTACAACGGTAGGATGTTTATTTTCTTCTATAATCACCCTTCTGCTGCTCTTGAAAAAAAAAAAAAAAAAAAAAAAGCGAACGTGCTGCGTGTACACTACATGCATGTGTGTACGTGCAATATTCATGTGTGTGTCTCTGGCCCACTCTGGGAGGATTACTGTAGATTTACAAGGCCTGGTAACAATGAGCAAACCCACCCTCGGGACCCACACTCAATCACTATCACAATGAAACGCTGCTAATTCCTATTTAAAGCTGCCGCACAGGCACTGCCCTCCCTGCCCTCCAGGCCAGGGGAAAGCAGGAAGCTCAGAGACAGAGTGAAGAGGAAGCCATGTTTTGTTAGTCAGTCTAATTTCTGTTAATTTCTATCGCTGAGTTAATCTCCTGTGTCCAAATAAATCACTCTCCTTCTATTGCTTCCTGGATGTTTATGAGGTAAACTTCAGGAGACTAATGTGTTTGCCACTAGAGAACAGTGCATGTTAGCATCTGTGTCATTTGTCTCAGAAGTACCCACCCAAAGGCCCTTTCGTTCTCTAGCGCTGCTCCTTATTGGCGAGCTGCTGAATAATTCAGCAGTTTGAGACGTAAAGGGGATTGCTTTAATTCCTAGCTAGCAGGTTAATGTCAGGGGTTTGCTGTTGCATTAAATGCAGGCTGTAATTTATAATGTCAGCGCAAGCACAGCAAATAAGCACATGATGTTGTGCGGCTAATGTGTTGCATTCATGGATGAAAGCAGTGCATCTCAGTGTATATTATTGGCACTGTTATGAAATAAGGACGGTAAGATTGAATAACAGAGTGGCAGTGTTGTGTTTTGCTTCTCTGCAGACTGCTGCTCCTGCTGGCTCTTGCACAGGCGCAGTCATTTAGAGATGAGCTTTAATTGGACTCGAAATCAGGAGCAGAAATCTCAAGCTGTATGAATATTTTAGAGCAGAGCACTGGACAAGTCTGCCTATATGACTGTTTTCTTCTTCTTTTTCATCTCCTTCTCATGAACTCTGCTGTCCTCGCACACGCATGAAGGTGCAGCAAAGCATGCACGAGCATCGCAGATTCCTCAGAAGCTGTAAAGCATTTTCATTAGGGCCATTAAGGGGAATGAATTACTGGCATCAAATCTCTGGAAGAATCAATTTTCCAAACACACCAACCACATGTGCTTGCATTCAAAGGCTAACAAGTAAATACACGCACCAATACAGTGTCTTTAAACTAGGGCGCTATCGTAATGGGGGTAATGATATTTGCATTATTAATGAACCAAGCTCCATTCTCATCTTAATTGAAAATGTTCTTTCATCTCCAGCACTCATTTATCGCCACTTTCAAAGCCAGTGTTGAAATGCGAACGGCGTAGATAGCACACATACCTCCGCATGCCCAGATGAAACGCAAACACCGCTCTGCGATTGTTCATGCTCCGTTTTCAAGGGTTAAAGACGCCGGGATGAGTTGGTTTGAGATTGAAGGGTGGGATTAAATAAGGGTCGAGTACAAGGGGGCGGGGGAGAAAAGAGCATCGAGTGAGGATCGATGGTGTGTTGAAGCCGGGACATGCAAGTAACCAAGATAGTGAAGCTCGGTGTGAGCATGGGTAGGATGTAACCAATGACACTCAGTTATCAAATCAGCATTACGTATACTAGGTTTGCTATAACGTTCATATTCTGGGGTGCGTGTGGCTCCAAACCGTGCTTTTGAAGTCTAGAGATGCATTTTCCTGATAGAAGTCTCTCTGTGTGGATCTGTGACCTTGTTACCAACCTGAGAGTTGAAGAAAATGAAGAGAAAAAAGACCGGCTCAAATACATTGATGAAAACGACAGAGTGAGGTGAAATAAGAGAAATAATTTAGTTGCATGTGCCCACAGAACAGAAGCAATACTTTGTCTGAACGAATGATATTGAAAACAGGTGTTTAGTGACCTTCTCAACTTTCTCCATCAGTCTATAAGAAGCCGAGGATGATGGGTGTGAAGTGGTATAGACCTCACTCCCATTTTCTATCTATCTTTCATTGGCTGTTAACTTTCTCCAGAGGGCATGCTGGTAGAAAAATACAAGTTTGAATGGTAATCATTCATGAGTGTGTGTGTGTGTGTGTGTGTGTGTGTGTGTGTGTGTGTGTGTGTGTGTGTGTGTGTGTGTGTGTGTGTGTGTGTGTGTGTGTGTGTGTGTGTGTGTGTGTGTGTGTGTGTGTGTGTGTGTGTGTGTGTGTGTGTGTGTGTGTGTGTGTGTGTGTGTGTGTGTGTGTGTGTGTGTGTGTGTGTGTGTGTTATGGTTATAAGCTAAGTGCCCAGGTCTGAGCCCAGGGCAGAAGAGTCATTAGCTTCTCTTGCCCCGAGTGTCACTCTCACTGGAGATCTCTTTTTACTCTATGGATGGATGGATGGATGGAAAGTTCAACCACAGCTTAGTTTTCGGTCAGAGTGATGAAATGACCCAAACAAAACAGGAGGACATCTTACCTAAACCTTAAATGTTGCCTTTTCGTTTTGGTTCATGTTTTCAACAAAATGTCACATTTTACTTGAGAAACTACTCGGAAATAAAAAATAACAAAAATCATAGAAAATGTAAGCCTTTCGATTCTACAGAAATACATAACAGAAAAACACAAGCAGTTCACTCTAATGAAAGAGAACAGAGAGCTTATCTAAAGAGACAACATAAAGAATCAATGAGATGCTTAATGCCTCAGATGAATAAATCATCCTTCTGTATTATGTAACATGATGAATAATGAAAAAAACATGCACATTGATGACTAAAGTTTTATACCAGTTTATCTCCAATTAGCTTGACAACCATGTGAGCCCTTTGCATATCATCATTGTATATTGGATGCATTAAAATAACTCACTCGTTACAGTCACAACTGCTCAGCACTGTGGAGAGAGTCACAAATGCTGTGTCTGAAGAGGTCCGTACAGTTAATGCACGGTTGTAGCATCTATGCTAACTTTAAATGTAGCCTGGTTTGAATGTCATTTTTAACTTAGAACTTAGAATTTAGGGCTCACTCACTATCTGCAAAGTTGTCCGTCACTGCTCTTGATAACGATTCTCCCCCCTAGCCGCTCCTCCACTGACCTGCACTCACACTGCTCCTGGATTAACTGGGCCCGAGCATGGTTACCTATTGCACATAACGCTGTAAAACAACAAATGCATGGCTTTATGTCATTAGGAAGAGTTCTTAGTTTACAAAATTGGAGAACAACGCAGAGAACATGACAGCTACTTTACAGACTTTGTGGCGTATTTTGAGTCTGATACAGCAATAACAGTCGGGGATTTCTTGATCATGAACGCGGTTCACGTTTTTGTACCTGTGCTCGAACATGAACCGCCAGGGCCAAGGAAGTGTATCATCCTTGAGCACGGATCAGTGCACTCACGCTTGTCAAAGAAACTGGACTTCAGGGGTGAAGCGTGCTTGGGCACGGTCCGATTGCTTAGTGTGAGTGCGGCCTTAAGGTGTTGCAGCAGTAAAGATGGTTTTCTCACAGGCATGAGTCACAACTTAAAATCTCACACGCAGCTCCTATAAAGTGCTTCGTGATAGAGCACCATTGTGAAAGATGGAAAACCTCAACCACTGAGCGCTATGATTTGAAACATCAACGTCATCTTAATGATGATATTATTATTTATAACTTCACATTAAAGTGCTAGAAATACAGAAACATGAGCTTAAAGACGCCCTGTCTGCAATAGCATCAGGGCGTCAGGTACTGCAAGGTCAGTCAGAGTTTTATATTTTTATTTTATTGCACATAAGAAGAAAAGAAACATTAAATAACAATAACGAGCAGTGCATAGTAATGAGGTAGTCAAAATAAAACACAACATCAGACAGGAATGTGCTAAAGGAGCCCAGAGGGGCTTGTCGAGTGGCCCTCCTAATGTTCAATATGTAAAACAGACAAACAATTAAAGTAGTCAAAGCAAAAACAATATAGTGAAACAGAAAACAGGAGGTGTTAAAACAAAGAAGAAACAAGAACAATACAATGAAATAACGAGAACAAAATGTATACATGTACGTATATGCAAAGTAAAATAAATACTTTTGGCCGAGAATGGCGATGGTGGTGCATTGCTGAGATGGGAGGATTTTTTTGTTAGTTGGTTCACCATTTTCTGTCCCACTCTGCTGCAGAACCTGTCACAGCTAACTTTACTGTGGGCCTGAGGGTGTCCACAGCCATATGCTTCTCCCATAATGCATGTAGCCTCCAGCTGCTGCTTTTTACCAGACAACCACAACAGCTTCACCATGCAGGATCTATGTCTACGGTTTTGCATTTTATAAATGTAAGCGGGCTTTAGGGAATGACTTTTCGAGAGATGTGGAGTTTGCAGAGACATCTGAGGTGCGGAAGACTCTGTAAATTAATGAAAGCACTAACGTCTCTCCCTATTCTAGCCTAGGTGTTTGGATTACCTGATTATGGGGAGCACAGTTTGTGCGTCTGTGAGTGGAATTGAATGCCCTTGTTTTTGTCTCCTCCGTGCTTACTCCTCCTCGTCTTTATTTTTTTTTGTGTCTCGGGCGGCGAGAGGGAAGAGGGAGAGGAGCACGGGTGATAATGACTTGTCAAATTAGAAGCGATGGAACCTTCAGCGAGTGTAAACACAATTCGGGATGTTCGGATGACATTTTCCGAGCTGTATTTCTACTGGGGGAGATTAGCGGAGTGACAGCTCAGCCTGAATCTCATGGATCACAGCTGCACGATGGAGAGCACACATGCACGCGCGCGCACACACACACACACACACACACAAACAAAGACACAGAGAGAAGAAAATACTTGATTTTTAATACTACAGAGCAGACTGACACCTGGGAGAGCAAACATTAAGAATTCGGTGGAGAAAAACAACACGCGCACACTTTGCATTTCGAGATCTTGGGATTAGAAATGCTTCATTTTCCTTCCAGTCATGGTCCAAGTATACTGTGTATGGATTCATGTCCATGTATCCTGCCCACACCCTATCAGCATGATGGATGGTGTTCATGCACAGCCTTGACTTTATAACTTATAGGGACTTAATATGCATGTGTCCCCATCGCCAGTAAAAGTGCCCATGAAGTAGAAGTGCCGTAGACTTTTTAGCTGTTAAGATATTAGGGCCTCCTGTTTCTCAGTGTTCTATTTTACGCATGGCTGTCCTCCCCTGGTTGCTGCTCATTTCCCAACTTCGCCTATGAAATAAAGAGCCATTTACGAGGAACAATGTCCCGGCCACCACATCTCCCTCTATCCTGCCCCCACTATTGGAGAGATACTATTGAGAGTCCCGAGCGCATCAATTTGGGCCTCAAATGACTTTCCCCAGCTGGCCAAATCCTGACAAGCTTTCTGTTCTCCTTAAAAAGAGCCCTTTATCATGAAGAGAAAGGAAGAAAGGCTGAGCGAGAGGGAGGGACAGAGAGAGAGAGAGTAGAGTCAAAAAGCTAATGTCTCGGTGACACCCTTTCTCACACAACAGGGGAAATTTCTGTTCTATAACAGGTTCTGGTTAATTTGAAGTCAATTGGAGAGTTATTAAAAGGATCTGTGTGAGCTCGGCTGAACTTGGTCAAGGGCAACAAACTCACCCTGGTTTCCTTATGATACAATACAAGACTGTCACCTTGAAAGTTACTCTGATTTGCCTGTTAATGACTTTAACACCGCACTCTCTGTTTCACTTTGTTACGTGAACGTATTTTGTATTTTTGTTTCCTGCTTCGATTCTCTGCCGTAAATTCTCATTGTTAAGGATTTGCTTCTTTTTCTAAGGTATTGTTTTGGATTTATCTCTCAAAGCTTCATGTTGCATTTGAATTTACTCCGCCAATATGTATGCAAATGCCAACATATACTGCCAGAAATTAGATTAACTTCATTTCCCTATTGTTCCTATATCCTTTCTCTAGTCCTCAGGTGCAGGTTCAGTGGTTTAATGTCACACTGTTGTGCATTACAGCCCAATTTACAGTGCATGCACTACAAATAATGTCAGGAAGAGAAAAATATAAAGCAAGAAGCAGAGAAATGGAAACTCAGTTGAAATCCTCATGCACTATACTCCCTCTTATGCTGTTATTCTGTGGACATAATGTGGATAAAAGGCCGTTTTTATAGATAGATAGATAGATAGATAGATAGATAGATAGATAGATAGATAGATAGATAGATAGATAGATAGATAGATAGATAGATAGATAGATAGATAGATAGATAGATAGATAGATAGATAGATAGATACTTTATTGATCCCGAGGGAAATTCAAGTTCAAATTCATTATAGGGAATGTATGAGGCTTCTCATTATTATTTTGGTATTATCTGCAAGTACTTTCATTGCATTGTTCATGTAATAGCCAAAACATAACTAGGACAATAAAAAAAACCACTTTTGCAATTTAACAGAAAAAAACAAGAACATAAAGGGAAGTAAAAGAAACAAGACAATGTGATGCAACCAAGTCGTTAAAACATAAAAGTCATCATAGCAGACATTTAGAAAACCTTGTTTAACATTGAGACAGTCATTGTTTAAAACCTCCCTATATGTGAAAATCAGTGTTATTACATCGGAAAAAAATGAGTTACACCAAGATAAGAGCTTTAATTATTGTAAAATGGCCACATTTTAAACATTAAAGGTTAAGGTGAAGCTGTGTTGAAGCTTCTTCGGTGATTCTTTGACATGTTTCTATATGAGGACAAAGATTTTAATACAGTTTGCTGAAGGCTCCAAGGTTTTATGTCTGTTCCAATTCATTATTAAGATTTTATCCACCATTAAAAGTATTCTAAGCTAGCAATTAGCAGCTTTGCAAAACACCTATAACTGTTCAACTATGGCTAGATTTAAAAAAAAATCTATACTAAAGATAAATTGAAAACATTATGATATCTCACATTCTGGAGTTCAAGGGTAGATTTACACAAGGGACCCGGGACTAGATCCGAGTAGACTTGACCCCAACGTCCAGTTCACAATGAGTGTACACAAAGATATTACTAATGTTGTAGACCCCCCCCCCCCCCCCCCCCCCAAAGTATGAAACAATATCTGTGTTATATGCCTGCCAGGGAACAGCAAACAGCTGAAGAATATAAAAAAATAAAACTTCCATTTTGAGTGCTGCAGCTTCTGAACACACGCTTGTGAACCTTCAAGACAAACTTCAATAGTTGCCCTTCTGTTGTTTTATACGTAGCTCCACGCAGCTGACCTTTTGACCTGACTTTGTATGTGTGCCTTACGCCTCTTCTCTGTGAGCTGGAGCATCCAGTTTGAAAAACTCTGCACTTTTTGTGAGTCATGAGGAAAGAGGCAACAGAGGGAAGTGCCAAGGAATGGACTACAAGCAGAAAACATGTAGCATAAAGATAAAGAGGCTGCAGAAAAAAACCCCGATACTTGACAAATTACTGAATACTTATTTGAAACAACACAGCTGGATTTGGGCCCTGGTAACCATAGCAGGGGAATATATTTCAAGTGTGTCATTACACTGTTCAGGCTGGTAGCTGGATGGCAGCAGGCCTGACAGCTTGTTTGCTTTTGCACACGCAGACTTAACATTGCATCTCATCATTATTACACGTCTCTTTGTTTGTTTTTCTTAGTGTGCACTTCCAGTTCTTCATTCTAGATTTGACAAACTTGGTATATTTCAACAAGGTGACATAAAAAATAGTCATAACAGGTCAGTACATTTCTTTGGGAGGCCTAAAGAAAACCAGTTGTGAGGCTGATCTCTCCAACATTGTATTGATGAGAAGTTAAGCCCAGATGAAATGTCTTCAACACATTAATTTTCACTCTAATAACACACCAGATGACATGGCAAACTAACAATGAACTAAAGAAAACAAGGTCAAGAAAAAAGACTCAAGTTCCGATTCTAGCTGTTAAAGGGTATTTTAAAATGAAATCGAAACAGCATGCCCTCTCTCTCTCTCTCTCTCTCTCTCTCTCTCTCTCTCTCTCTCTCTCTCTTTCTTTCTCTCTCTCTGTAGAAAGAGATATGTATAATGCAGTCTGGGACATTAATAATGTGAGTAGATGTCATGTAAATCCTTCACTTTTGGACTATATTATTTAGTTGTGACAGAAAGAGAGACATAGAAAAAGAAGATACGTTTATATTGCTCAAAGTCGTCTGCTTTTCACTAACTGTTTTTGCAAAGACTGCAAAGGTAGTTCACCACCATCTTTAAAGAGAATGAGCAGTATTGGTTCACATTTGCATATAAATGAGTAATGGTGAACTGTCAGAGAGAGAGAGAGAATGATTTAGAGACAGAGAAATATGGAGTGGCACAGCACAGAAGGAAAAATTAAAAAGACAGACATCAAGTGATAGCTCAAAGTCTGAGAGTGAGATTGGCGTGTGAAATGCAAACAAAAAACATGCTTCATAATGTTTAACACTTCTATGTATAATAGGATGAATAGTCAATGATAGATCATTTGCTGAAGCTTTGGTGTCATTGATAGTTCAGGCCGTGGACCAGATGTTTGACCAGTGTAACACTAGTTAGAACCGGACTGAAAGTCCCACTGCACTTAGTGTTTATGTCGGATCCCAGAGAACAAAGAAAGACGTCACAGAGGCTTATTTCCTTATCAGGATGTGGTTTTCTGCGGATGGCATTTTGACTTCAAAGGCCTGAGTCTGAAACTGTGCTTACATAACTCCTTATTTATGCTCTTCTGAACTCAATCAAACATGGAGTACTCTGGCAATGTTGTATGAATGTATCTGTGATTTATCATTCTGTTTATCCATAAAACTATTATTTTATCTCTTTAACTATTTTATTGAGCGATGTATTTTGTACATTTCTCAGCTTCCAAGATAAATAAAGGATTATCTTATCTTATCTCTTATCTTATGCTTTTATGTGTCTAACTTGTTTGACTTTTGACTAGAACAAGAGCTAACCCAGGAAGTAAAAATATCAGCACAAACTAAATGGGCATGAGCTGATTGGCTGCTTCATTTTATGCGTTTATGTAATTGTCTCATTCACAGCTGTGGCTTCATGCAGGTGATCAGTGCTGCAAACAGCACCTCACACTTGTTTCCATTACACTCCTGATGCACGCAGTTTTCCTCCCCTACTTCATCCTTCTCATAATTTGACGTTTTCTTTTTTTACGGTGCTTAGATCTTATCTTCATTAGCGCACTAGTGTAATAAAGAGGGGATTAATTCTCCCTTTATAATTGTTGCTCCTGCACTGACTCTTTGAAAAGTCTCTCAATAACAAAGCTTTTTGTGAAGCAAAGTAAGTACATGATTTCTGTTGTAGTTTGGGTTTGGAATTGTTTGCTTGTACACACACACACACCTCGCAGCAGGACACTATACCTGTTGGACAGGAGGGAAAGGGTCTCAGAAGGTAAGACATGACGTAAAAAGAACCATGTGGAAATGGCAGACAAAGCAACAGAGTCTGTTATACAATACTAGAGTGATGCCTTTTTCTCCCTTAATGCTACCTGTAGTCTGACACAATCACAATATCAACTAAAGAGAGACCAGCATCCCTAAAAACAGAAACAGGTTGCATTCAGTCTATGGTTGTGCACTGGTCTTTGGATGTGAATGTGATCACATCCTCCTGCTGGCTTGAGGTGAATTTTCCTGAGCATATCCTGCTGTGTTCACAAACCAGCGAACATCGACTTCACAATGAAAATTTACTAAATGGACTGGCAGGAATAAGTTAGCCAAGTCAGAGTAAATAAATCGGCTGTTTGTATCGACACTCGCAGCTCCTCAGGAAAACTTCAGGAAGTTTTTAGAAGTAGTGTGCAAGTGTAAAAAAGTTGTTATAGAGTTAAGTTGAATTTGAACATTTAACTACGTTTGAACAAAGTTTCAGTCTGCAAAATTCTTTCCAGCTTCCAGTCTTTTTTTTATAATTCAAACCTTATTTGACTTTCAGCAGTAAACATGTCGAAAATCTATCTGAGAAAACAAGCTAAGGAACACAACAGACATTAATCGTACCAACAAAAAATAACATCATTATCATGATTCATGGAAATGAAGAAAGAGTGTGGGCATATCTGTGCATATAACCACCCCAATTTTTTTTTTTTTACAATAATGCGTTTAGCATCATCAATCCATAACAACCACAATAACATATAACATGCTGAAACAGTCCATCAACATCCTTACTGTTTAGGTTCAGGTTTTATCCCATTACACACTGTCCAACACTGCCCCATTGCTCCATAGACGTGGCATGTTTCCATTCCAACAACTTTTCTTTTAGTTTGAAACTACCACATAGGCCACGAGCAAGGTAAAATATCAGTGCCAACCTGGAGAGAAAGAGTTAAGTGTTTATGAAAGTAGAGATGGGGTCATGTATGCAGAGTGAGTGTAAGCTGAACAGAGGAGAAATAGAGACTAAGAGAGACAGAAAGTTATTGAGAGTTCTTCTTCACATGTAGATCTTTGAATGCCTTCTTCCTGGCCCTGCAAGCACCCTTCCGCCCACCCAACATCAGATAATTACACTTCATTAGGAGTGCAGGTAGTGATGTGAGAAGAGAAGCTGACTACTGAGGTCAACATGAGAGCGAGTGAGAGACATGTAAGTAGGAAGTGAGTCACACTTGAGTTTCACGCTGTTGTAAGACAATGATAGGAATTTGTGTTTGTCTAAGGGGCAGGGTTTGTTGTAAGGTCCATTTGCATATGGGTGTGACTATGTGACTGTTTATGCAGCTCAGGGGTTTGTGTTTATTGCCTTGGTTAAGTGACACACAAAGATTGACATAAACCTGTCAGTAATGAAATTATTAAGGCTTCAGCAAGGCACAGACACACTCACACGCGCACACATACAGTAGATACCTTGTAGCTTGACGACCACCTCTTACTATTTCCTTGCATCAGTCATAACTTTGCCCCTTGTGAAATAAAGTAATAACAATTTATTTTCTGTCGAAATCAACAATTTTGACGTTTCATAATTTAGTAATGCTGCTAACTATCCTGATATCACTGAAAAGCCTAAAGAAACCACAGCCTATAGTTGATTCGTTATTGATTAGAATATATTGTTCATGAATATACTATGACATTCTCTATCACACACTTCTAGGGTGTAATTCATTTTGAAGAAAAGGAGAAAAAAATGTATATTCTTCTGCGGAATCAAAAGATCTGTGGTTTTTGGGGTCTGCTAGTGCTAGAGAATGCAAGCTAGCATTGGCCTCGCTCTTCTTTTGGTCCTGAGTTTAATTTGAGGTCAGAATTTCGTCATCATTTATAGTTCACAAGGTTGACTTTTTTTAAATCAGGCTTCAGCAGACGGGTGGGTTCTACAAAAACCTGGAGCCGCTAATGTTAGCATGTTTTTAGATAAGGAGGATTCCTCCTTGCATTCTGTACACAGGGTATTTAATGTCTGCCAAATTGTTTGCAGAAGTCACATAACTAAATATAAAAATAACTGAAACCAGTAATAACACAGAATAAAACGTTTTGGGTTTTTTTTCTGTTTTATTTTGGGGCGTTTTACCTGTATTTGGATAGGACAGTGGATAAAGGTGAAGGAGTGCTGCAGCTGACACCGCTGCAGTAAGACTCAGTGGAGCAGAGGCCAGAATCCCTCAGTCTGACAGTTGTGTGGGAATGTGACCATATGGGAACATCCTTTACTGTATGTTCTTGTCCAAGAGTGGCTGAACAGAATCGCTACTAAAGGTGTGATGTCCCAGAGGTGCAGTGAGGAAAAAAGGAGCGATTCCTGTGTTTGTGTGCCCACGTGTGTGTGTGTGTGTGTGTGTGTGCTGTCAGCAGAGAAAAGAGTGAGAGGTGAGGACTGCAGTATTCCTCTAGTGGGAAGCATTGATTTTCCAGCCCAGCGTGGGGATGTGGGAAATGTCACTCTCTAATTGAGTTGATAAAACCGTTTTGAGTTTCAGACGTAAATATGGTTTCCCCTTCTACAAAAGGCCACCGTATTAGACAAGTCCCATTGGGAGGTGTGTGAGGAACGAAGAAGAAGCTTTTCTGCATTTGTTTTTGTTTTTTGTTTTTTTCGAAAGCTCCTTGTTCAAATCTTTGTGTTGAAAGCAAGTGACAGGCATGCTAATGATGAAAAAAAATCTTTCAAACCCTTTGAATCAAGATACAAGGTTGTTAGAACTCAAACTTTTTGGTTTTGGCTTGTCTCTTTTTTTTTCTATACAAAATATTAAGTCTCTTACTGAGCAAGCTTTTAATTGAATAACTCATATATGTCTTCTGATACTTTATATGGATCTGGAACCTCAAGGTGATGAACCTAGCTTAGTGAAAAGACTGGAAGCAGATCAGCGACTAACTTGGCTATTTCTATAATGATACACCGCTGCCTTTAAGACCTTCTTGACAACACAAACACATGTTTAACAGACTTTTGGTTTGACTACTTTTTACATGCAGCTAGTTGTGAACCCCTGCTTCTACTCATTTAAGCTAAGCGAACTATCAACCTCCAGGTCTTAGTCTGCTATATCCTTGTTACGCAGATGTGAGAGTACTGATGGTCTTAAACGTCCTCAGTATAAATGCAAATATTTCTCAAACTCTCAGCCCATTTTAAATCTTGAGAAAGAACAGTGTCATATGTTTCAAGGCCACAGCTTGGAAAAGGCCCACTGGGAGGTCTGTGATGACTGAAAAGCTTCCTTGTTTTGTGTTTACATGCGTTTGCTCTTGTGCTTTTTGTTTCTCTGACAGCTCGTCTGCAAATCTGCTTGTTGAAAGCAAATGACAGCCTGAGTGTATGTTTTCTTTTACTGTGAAGCAGGATACAAGCTTTTTAGACGACACCGTTTTTGTTGTGACAGAGAGGTCCGAAATGGAACGAGAGCAAGAGCGAGGCAGAGGTCATATCCATTAGAGGTGTGGAAGGTGAATAAAGGAAAAGGCTGAATGAAGCGTCGGCTGTCCCTGCTGATTAGCAGATTGATATGCAGAGAGGGCTCAGGGCTCACCTGCTGCCTTCAATGGAAATTCACTTTAATGTCAAAAGAGGAAAGGAGGCATTTGGCCAGTGTTTTCACAATGATTATCTTTTATGTAGTGCCTCGAAAATCAATGTAGATCAGTGCAAAGCATTGAATTGTGCTGAAATTTCTGCAAAAATAATCACAATATTCATTTTGTATTTCTTTATTAATATGTTTCCCTGTCACAGTGGAAATATTCAGATATCAGGGAGCAAGAGAGTAGAGAAGGACAAGCAGGAAAGGAAGCACAGGTTGGATTTAAACCCTGGCACCACGCAACTGACAACCCCATGAACATGCATATTTTTGTCTTCACTTTGAAATAATTTTAGACATGTAACTTCATGTACTTCAAATAACAAAGCTAATCTTCTGTTCTTATTTTTCTTGAATTGTTAAATTAAAAACATTAAATCAAATTGTTCTTTTATCATTATGGTGCTTTGCAGTTAACAGTATCACCAAGTTAAAGTTGGATAGAGTGCATGTATGAGAGTGCATGTGTTCCGTTTGCATCTATAGGGGCTCTCATTATTAGGAGTGATAATTAGACAGATTTTCACACCCCGCACACACGCATGCACACACTTTTTCTCCCACTTTCATATGTAAGCACACGCACACACATTTGTGGCTAAGCCTACTGGTAATTAACAGACATAATTAGGCAGACAACCAATCGTATAGGGAATGCACACTCATGCAAACACACACACACACACACACACACACACACACACACACACACAAACACACATGCACACACATTACTTCCCTGATAATTAAGAGTATTAATTACAAGCATAGCTGTCCCTGCGAGGCTCCATATCACTCACAGACTGGCACACAGTGGGGTTCTTATTACTTTATCTCATCACACCATCGCCATCTCTCTCTCTCAAGCTCTCTGGTTACACTTGCACACACATGTATTCCCTAATATACTGTACACCTGATGGGTAAACAAATGGTGGCTAATTACCGTGAGAGTGATAGGCGTGCAGAGGTTAACCTCTGCTATAGCTCGGGAATTGAGAGGGATCGGTTTGGTAGAGCTTGAGCAGACCCGTGTGCCTGTGGGGTTGTGCCAGTGTCTTTTTATTGATTGACAAATATATTTTCAGCTCACTAGATTTTCTTCTATATGTGGTTAAATTTCATTTTTCATATAGGCAAGAAGATCCGTTAGTACATAACACTATCATCTGTATTGCACACAATGTTACATTATCTGCTAAGTAAGCATCTTTCTTTCAACATATCGGCAAAATTCTCCGCAGAGTTAGGGTAGAGCTTCTTTAGTAAGTTGCATAAGACATAGTTAGCCTGTTAGCTCAGGACAAAAACTGTCCCATGGGACAAATATCTGTCTGCAGAACTGTTAGAAAAGTTACACAGAGCTCCCGGCATATTCTCAGTTAATTAACTAGCCTTGCACTCTTTGACAACGGAGGTATAGTGCACCCTCAGCATTTGGAGGAGCCTATACCTGGCATTATTTTTTGAGATATTTTTACAGTTCACTCCCCAATTTTCTCTGCCGTTGCATGTTTGGATATTGCAGGATAGTGTCTGTGCAGAGGCCAAGTTGGAAACACATGCCCTGAATGGGAGAGAAGAGGAGAGGAGTTGAGTTTCTGCCACGGGTGTTGCACACTAAAATTGCAATCCTCCACAAGCTCATACATAATATAATGCAGAGAGCAATTCAACTATTTCAATATACATGCAGTTTACAACTGGCTGAATGTAGTACTTGCTTACTGTACACTGCGTTGTGAAGTTAATAAAGCAATTTAAGAGAGTTTTTTCCTCACATAAATAAAGAGGATTACCATGGATGTTGTAATCAGGCATATTTCTTTTACCTCAAACACTTTACTCTGAGTTGTATGCTTATTAACATCTCCATCTGTCTGTGTTTTTCTCTGCAGTGGACGGCTGTACAGATTGGTCAGTAGACTACCTAAAGTACCGGGTGCTGCAGGGTGAGCCTGTGCGTCTGAAGTGTGCCCTGTTCTATGGTTACATCCGGGCCAATTACAGCCAGGCGCAGAGTGTGGGCCTCAGCCTCATGTGGTACCGCAGCTCCGGCCTGGGACACAGCGACTTCGAGGAGCCAATCTCTTTTGATGGCATGCGGATGAGCAAGGAGGAGGACGCCATCTGGTTCAGACCAGCTGACCTCCAGGACGCTGGTCTCTACTCCTGCGTTTTAAGGTAGGACTTGGGATTCTGCATTGAAATGTCCAGTTTAACAAGTTATGTGATTTTTAAATTAAGGCCCATCAGTAGATTCTCAAAGATTTTGTTTGTCTCATTTCTGAATATTAACTGTGAATTTTTGAACCACTCTCACGTTGATGTGATTCACACTGAGGTGGAACCTGGAGTGGATTAGCCTAGCTTAGCAATAAGACAGAAAAGAGGAGGGAGCAACTCGCCATAGTTTTCTCCAAAATATATATGCTTAGCAGTCTCTCTGAGTTTATTTCCTACACAAATAGAAATGTGAAAGAGACCAACTGTAGTTTGAAACAGAAGTTGGATGAATGAATCAAGCTAACTATTTACCCTTTGTTTCCACTCAAATTGTGTTCTGTTCTTTCTGGCTCCAGCTCGGCACTGTGCTCAAAGCACAAACATAAAAGATGCTTTGGTCTTCCTCGCCTTAATTGCAAATAACATCTTTCCTAAATGTGAAAATATTCATTTTAATCAGGAAAAAACTTTTATTTTCTAAATGTATTAAGAGTGTTTGAAGGGGGAAAAAACCCTTTCAGATGTCACTTATTTGATCCTCATATGTGTAAGTATTGTCGTTAGATCTTTAAGAAATGAAATCATCTGATCCTGTAAGCATATTTATCTTGCTTACTTAATGAGTAGATACTTAAAATGACTCATGGCACATCACTTATTCAAACTGTCACTTCTATTATTTGAAATCATTGTAGATAAAGCTGTCTCTGTGTGTGTTTGTGTGTGTGCATGTGAAAATATGTGTAAGCTAATGAACTGAGGTGAGGATTGGAGACACTGCATAGACAACGAGAGAACAGACTACAAAGACAAGCAAACACACACACATACATACACCCGTTACAGAGAGCCTCCTCCTAATACAGGATGCATAATTATGTGTCAGTAACTTATTAACCTTTACAGTGGAGAACATCCCTCAATAAACGGCTCATTGCAGCTCTTCATTTCAGAGAGTTTTTAATAAACCCAGTTAAAGGCCTCTTAAAGACCCGGAGAGGCGTGCACAACATGTGGAGTGTGATCGGGGGAGTGTGTTTGTGTGCAATGATACCCGAGCCTGCACTTAAATTCATTACTGCACAAACACTTTGAAGTACTTTTGTCACTTTAAATTCATATTTTCTGTGACACTATGTGTTTGTTTGAAACAGAGCTCACTGTAAGCAGTATGATAGTTATTCAAAGAACCCCCGGCTTTGTGTTCATCGTGTTGAGTTGGGGAGATTTTTAACTTCTCAGATACCCTAATCAAAGAACTGCAAGAGATTTGCCTCTGAGCAGAAATCAATGGTCTTTTTGTAAGGGGGGTAAGCTTTTGAGTCACACATTTGAGCACTTACTGTATGACCCAAACACTCCCCCCTTAAACTCCCTCTAGGCAAAGAGAGGCGAAGAGAAGGAAAACTGAGCCTTAGTCTTTTCTTCTACCCGGTTGGATTCTATAGAGTATATCCATGCAGCTGGTGACATCCTCTATGCCTAAAATAAAAAATAAAAAAAACCCTTTCAGACAGTATTAAGCATAGACAAATAGTTATGTGGAGTTGACCCTACTTGAATTATGTGATACTTTTCTTTAAAATAGCAAATACATACTTAGTGTTGTACAGCAGGGCTCTCTTTAATGTCTTGTGTTCTGGGTTTTTTTGTGTGTTTGATTAACCTAAAAAATGTACCTAATGAACTGGGGCCTCAGTGTATGAAGCCAAAAAAAAATCATAATGACTTACTTTAATGTCATCCTAAATACATGCAATTAAAATCACATTATCGGCCTCCAGCACTTTGTGGCAATACAGAATAAGAAAGCACAGAACGTTTCATCTTGCACAAATGTTATTTCAGTGTTAATTAGTCGTGAGACCTCACTTAGTAACTTTTATCTCTTCATTGAATGTATTTTTACTGATCTGGATTTGTTGTTTTAGTTTGAATATAGACATATTTCCAGGCACTTCATTGAAACAAAGTGAAACAAGCCATTAATAATCACGTGCAATCCTAAACTCCGTACTACAGAGACAAATAAGTCAAATGAAATAATAATTCTTACTCAAGGTGACTTTCTGGAGCACTGTAAGACAAAACTACTTAGCACTAACCTCAGTGATGCCCAGCAGCCACTCTTAAAGCCATAATGGGGTTCTGCATATGGAACATTAACCTTCCTGGCATTGAAAATGTCTACAAGGTCCAAAAAAAGCTCAGCTCATGATTGATGTCAAAAACAACTTTCACACATGCACTCCTGAAAACGAGACATTTTCAGGACAGCCTGCCTATGTAGTCATCTTACCCTCCCCTTCGCTGGTTTCTCCACCCATGAACTCCACCCCCAGCCTAGAGCAAAAGTTTGTGCAAGTCTGCCCTTTTTATTCTCGCTGGCGAAGGAGTGATGTCTACTGGGAAAACTCAGGGGCATTTAAAGAGACACACACCAAAACAGTGCGTTCTGCGAGAGCTGGTTTCTACAGGGTCATAAACATCCTCTGGGATTTGATTCATGTTGTATTTTGACCAACCACAGCACAGACGTTTCATTTAGAGCACAAGGGACTGTTTGAAAAGGTGGAAAAGGGAGATAATAAGTCATCTTGAAGGAGAGAAGAGGTAGGAGCAGGTAGGGGATACTGCATGAGGTGATTGGTTGATTTGAATACTTTTGTTTCCTCAGTCAGCATGAGATGCAGACAATTTCAAGGTTTTGTACACTGGGCTATCAAAAAAACAATAATGGGGATTTATTGTATCTCAATTCAATATGATGTTGATGCTAGCACCCTAAAAAGCTAATAAAGCTAATAGTCAGTAGTTTAAAGCCATAGTCACTGTTGGAGTTTAAAAGCCAACTGAATATAAAAAAAAATGTGTCACTGCTCTAATACCTTCTGCCTGCACAGCATACACGGTAGGATAGTTTTCAATAGCTCGGGGCATGTTGCGTACTATCTATAAATGTAGGTAAATCCATCTGTGTTAAGTCCAGCTTTTCACTGAAGCCCTCCAGATGTTTTTCCTGACAAAGAGATTTGTAATTGTGTGACTTCAAATGTGTGCATTCAGAGTGTGAACGCTTATCTTTGTCCTTCTCTGTCTGGAAATGTAATTCTAATCGCCATTTTTTCACATGAAGGTGACTTCATTTACATAGCAATCTCACCATGCTTTCTCTCTCTCTCTCTCTCTCTCTCTCTCTCTCTCTCTCTCTCTCTCTCTCTCTCTCTCTCTCTCTCTCTCTCCTCTGCATGTCACCTCACATAAGGTCTGTAGCATCGATTCAGACCCATCAATCTTTCTCTCCCTCTTCCTTGTTCTGTCTCTCACATCTTGTACTGCCACATTTTTGTTTCACCTGAAAAAATATTTCTTAATATTAAGGTAATGACTTTATGTCCTGGGGTGGGTATAGGCACATTTATATCCTTCCCATGATCACATTTTTCCAACATGCAGGATAATAACGTGTGGAAAATCACAGCTAACGTGAGCTGCAGATTAATATCCAAAGCAGCTACATTCAAATAGAATGTGACAGACGTGAAAGACACCATAGGACTGTGAATCGACCCTGAGCTGTCCATCAATCAAACGCCAACCTCTGACACCTTCCCACAATGCCACAGGGTGCCCGCTATGAACGTTCAACATGCAAGGATGTCTCCTATTGGCTCCCTTGGGACCTTAATGGCTCAGGTGCCTGACTGTGAGAGGTCATTTCTGATCTTCTTGTCAACAAAGCGAGAGAGTTTGCCTTTGTGAGAGTTGGTGCATTTGTGTGTCCACGTGTGTTTGCACGTCCAAACTGTATATTTTTCTTTAAACACATATATTTGTTTAAGTGTACTCTGTAAGCCCACAGTATCACATCTTCCCACTCCTTTTCCTCTAGATAGGAGGCATCAAGTCGATAAAGTGAGATTTCAGCAACAAGAGGGCACAACTCTGTTGCATTATCTTGCATCTTACTTTTACTTCCTACAACATTTTCCAGATGCCCTTTTAGTCATCTATTATATTGTAGAAGTATATAATATCTATTTTTTTTACTCGTTCCAAGAGCTATTTTTCTTCTGCACATCTCATTGCTATCTCTACTCCATGCTCTAATGCTGCACATAGCCACATTTGTCTTTTTAGCGTGTGGATGTGTGTGTGAGCGTGTACATCTGTGTTTTATGGTCCCAAGGGGTCAGAGGTGTTTATACGAGAGAGGTGACTCCCTTATTGCTTCCATAACCTGAGTAGATCATATGAAACCCTGTCATTTACTGTGAACGGGAGCATCTGGTGAGCCGTAAATGTAATGTAATGAAATGAAATGAAAGCCCATATGGCTGTACGCACACGGCTTCCCGTTCACAGGACCGGGTGACTGACCGAGTCAAATCACACCCGGGATAGGCCGGGCAGCAGGCAATAGAAAAACACACAGACATTTATTATAAAGCAATATGGACTTAGAGTCTGGGGCGGTTTTAATGGTTTGGACCATGAAGCCACTTTTTTCAAATGAAGGAAAATATTAACCCTACAGCTAATGATTTTTTAAGTTGTGTTTTTTTTCTTCTTTTAAGATCGGTGTAACACTTTGAGGGTTGAAATTCCTGTCTTGACATGACACTGCCTTCATCCACACTTTAAAATGTATAGACTGTACTCTGAAAAAAGACCCTCACACATTTCATTATTGTCAGAACTTCCACATAGCAGATCTGTCCCAAACTACATCCATTAACTCCTTATCCAACAAGCCGTCAATTAATGCCCATCCTACTGTAACCAGGACCCAATGAATTATCAGCCACCTTCTCAAATCCCAGACTCCTTTGAGCCTTGGGTACTTGTTCTTGTTGTCTCCTCACCTTCTGGAACCAAGGACTCAACCTGTGGTCTTCGTCCAAGCTGTAACCTCCATATAGTATTAAAACACCTTACAACCCAAGGTCCTAAAACACAGACACTTAGCTGCACCCCTCTAGGCTAGGCAAGGCAAGGCGAGTTTATTTATACAGCGCTGTTCAGACACAAGGCAATTCACAGTGCTTTACAGACATAAAAACAGAAATACATTAAAACAAAGCTTGTAAAAGAATGTAAAAGTACTCGATAAGGTAACACCTTTTAAAAACTATTAATTTGTTGGTGTAAAGCAGAAAGTACATTTGTAATTGAGTGAATAATATAGTTTTGAGGCCTGATTTAAAGGAGCTGAGTGTGGCAGCTGATAGATGCAGAGTCTTTCAGAGTCTGCCTTGCACATTTTCAGATGTCCCGTTTAAATAGAATAAGCGATAATAACCATGTGCATTAGGCCCAGAAGAGCATCACTGGGTAGCTTTAAACATGAGGTTCCACACAGGAGGCCTACCCTCATCCTCCCAGCCATAGATCATGTTTTTGACTTATCTGTCAACGGCAACTGCCAACAAGCACACTTGATCAGTTTATCTTCTACCTGACTAAAGCCAGTGACTCCTGTTATCTAATATTGCACATGGAGGGGTTTCAATTAGAGTTGGTTAAAGGCCTGGTTCATCTAATGCAGCAGCTAAGGCCTCTTGTGTACACTATGATAAACAGAGTAGCACAACAAAGAAATAAGAACCGACTCACTATGCTCTCCCATAGCTGCATAAATCTTGCTCTGGTCACGAAGTCAATTTAAACTTTCCCCTTAAGAACTTCTTTAATGTCTAATTAAAATTTATGCACTACCGGCTTTTTTTGGGTAGTTATCGCATAGGGTGTCTGAGTATTCTACAAACCATTCATTTAATAAATAGAAACTAATTTAACATCCTGCAAGTCAGGAGTAACCCTCTAAAAGACCTAAAAGGCTTTCCTTAAGAGCGTAGGTGACTCAGAGGCAAGTTTTAAGAATGCCTAGCTTCAGTTTCCACATATGTTGATCATGTATCATAAGCCAGGGAGCTCCTTGTAACAGTCGTGGCACAGGTGCTGTGGTCAAAGATGTTGACTTTGATGATGTTGATGATGATGCTAATGATACTGATAAAACTGCCAGAGAGATGGAGAGAGAGAGAGAGAGCTCTACCGGCTAGTGTGCATCAGAGGTGAAGTGTGTTGATGGTTGCTGGGAGACGGGGGGGGGGGGGGGGGGGGGGGGGTTGGCGGTGGGGACTAACTCCTTGTGATGACCAAGCAGCTTTCAGCTTCCTTTATGTCATGAGGCCCCTCTCAACATTTGCCTCTCCTCTGATTAGCATTCCCAGGCCCGGCTGACTCCCCCCATAAATCCAATAGCGGTGGTGAGCGTGAGTCATTGACTCGGTAAAGCTGCTGAACACGTCGTTATTGCTAACCCCACAAACAGCGGGGGAGGGGCTGGAGTCAGCTGAGGGATGCATAAGGATAAAAATAACTACAAGGGTATCAAAGGTAGTGAACAGAAAATTCCACTCATCTAATTTTTAGTGGCAGTATCATGGTGCTCCTTTATTTCTTCATCAGGAAAGTGTTTTGTCATCTTTTTTTCTCAAGAATGGAACTTCTTCATTGAAGATTATGTTCTTACTGAACTCCCACTGTCAGAGAAGCAAACTTGATACCTTGTGTCCTTCTTCTCTCCCTGCAGGAACTCCACATACTGCATGAAGGTGTCCATGTCGCTGACGGTGGCCGACAATGACACAAACCTGTGCTACAACTCCAACATGAGACGAAATGAGAAGGCTGAGCTCAGTAAGAGCAAAGAGATCCTTTGTCCTGACATAGACGACTATGTTGAATCCGGCAAAGAGCCTGACATCACTTGGTACAAGGTACACTATTACTCTGACAGAGTATGCTTGTTTTATTCTATTTACAGTGCTGTCTTTTAATTTGTTTATCATTTGCCTGAAGGTTCATTAATTTTCTATTGTGGTGTCTTGAATATTATTCACGTCAGGGAAAAGTAATAAAGACAGAGCCTGTGTTTCTGTTTATGCAACCAAAACATATTCTTTAATGGTTCATTGGTTTGTGTTTATCATATTTCTAGGCAGTTTATGTTTAAAGGCTGTGTTAAAAATATGTTACCAGATCACTTAGGCTGATTATATATAGATGCAAATGATCTGAATGAATTACATAAGTGCCTTTGTGCTTGAAGAGTCATCTAAGGAGAATAAGAACTGAGCAGAGGGCACCCACGGAGATGGCTTTTGGTAATGAACAGAAATCTTGTACGAGGAGAGAATAGTGCAATGTCCCTCTCATGCCCTGCGGAATGAGTGGTTGACTTCCAGTTGCTCCTTGTCCCTGATCTTTATGCAGCATTGCACCTTCTACTCTCTCACCTGGACTCTTGCCTTTCTCAGGTCAGGCATGGCCTCCAGGCAACAAAGTGCATCCCAGAGAACGGCTCAGGCCAGACTAATCACAGGCAGATCAGCAGTAGATTAGCTGGCCTAGCTCGACCTCTAGGTTTTTCCAGAATTCAATTATGGTCAGGATAATGACTGGAAGTGCTGGAACCCAGAGTTATTTGGACCACTGCGGAGCCGCAGTGATTGAATTCGAAGGTTGCCGGGAGCAATGGTGGAATAGAATCCGCAGAGCCATCATTGTCCCTGCTGCAGCGTCGAGGGGCGGCAGAGAGGATTCATGTCATGGAGTCAGTCATTGTGCCTGGATAAGCATATACTCATATACGTAGCACAAACCCACTTATTTTGTCAGAAGAGACTACTGTAAATAACATCCTCTGTCCTTTGTGGCTCTACAGGAATATTGAATGGAGAATATTTAGTTCAGTGCAATAAATCTTGATCAGATAAGTGGGATAATGGCTAAGCCTTATCATTTTACTGTATGGAGACTATAAGTCACAGCGCCACGCCATGGATTCTTACCAAGTGGCAACCTCCAGTGTTGATAAATGAAGCAAATGCTGAAGTGCAAAAAACTGCAGTTTCTTGAGTGTCCACTTGATGCCAGCTCCAAAAGTCAAGGAATCCCCAGCCAAAAAAAAATCAACATGTCTTTAGAGCATTATTTAGCATGATAAAGTGTGTGGCCAAGTTTACTAACATACTAACCATTGTACTTGTTAGCCAGGGGGCTCAATGCCCACTTCAATGCCACCTTCCAAAGTTAGGTGGAGAAACCATTTCCAATAAGTCACCTGCCATTGTTGGGCTTCAAAATGCCTCTTTAGAAAGCTATTGGTGACGTCACTGAGAATACGTCCATGATTTATACAGTGTACGATCCCCATAACTTCAACTTTCCTAATCCTTAGTGACATTTGGAAGCTTTTATGTCCAGCTCAGACAGCTTTAAATCTTGCAGATCTAATGCATTATGAAGCAAAGAGAAAGTCTCACATTTCATAGTGTCTGACCGGCCTCAGATGTTTCCTTCAGATAATGGGCAATACCCTCAGTACCTTTTCCATCTGTCTGCACCCAGTCCTTTTTATTTAGCCTCTCAAGTGATTTACGTGTTGTACGCCTGCTTGTCCTTTCTCTAATGAACAGGAGTGCCGTCCAAAGCAATGGCGTGCCAGTATCATTCTGAAGAGAGACATTCTGTCAATCCAGGAAGTCAAGGAAGATGACATTGGGAATTACACCTGTGAAGTCCAGTTTGGCGGCTTTGTGGTCAGAAGGACGACTGAACTCACAGTGACTGGTAAGTCTTCTGGAAAATCCGTGAAAGGGAATTTAAAAATTCAAACGGGTGGGAGTGTGTTCAACCCTTACCAGACAATGGGCAAGTAGCTGTTTTAACAGTCAGAGGCACTTGAGGAAAAGGAATGGATAGTTACACACCCTCTCTCTCTCACACGCACACACACACACACATTACTGAGCACTGCAGTGATGTCCTGCTGCTGTGTTAATTGCTGGGGGAGGTTGAATACTGTTGCTTGGCCTCTATCCCTTTTTCTAGCTCAGCACTTTCCAGCCAACCGAGCAGTGTTGAAATATTTAAGGCTGTGGGCTAAACCCCTTCACACAGAGAGCTAAAGAGCAACGACCAAGGTCAGGAGATTTACGGTGCTCTGCCTCCTCTGTTCCTATCCATCTCTCTATCTCTCTCTGCCCTGCACAGGTGAACACATGGCAAATAAGTTCACTCATTTGTTTCTTACTCAGCATGAGTGGACTCTAGGTTAAGACCTCGGGATAGAATGATCTAAACCTGTATTCTGTCAGGTCAAATGATCATAATAGGGTTGTTCAAAAGGTCAAATCCAACCTTTCCCTCTAGATTTGTCAACAAATTGTATTTCCGCGGGTACATCTGTTCTAATCTAGGGTCAAACCGTTTCAGTTGTTTTGTGTGTGCAGGGATTCTGTATGTATTTCACCTAGGAAATGAAATACTTGATGGACATTTTTTTCTGATCATTGTTAATAAGAAAAAATGTATTCACAAAAGAACACCTTTTTGACCATCAGTTTGGTCCTACTTAGGATGACTTGTATTTGAAAGTATATATCATTACTACGATCTAATTTGAAGTTTCAAAGCACAAAAATGTGTCTACATTGCTTTACCCTTTGCCCCGATTGCTTGGTCATTGCATCATGTTGTTTGTGATTACGTGTTCCGTTTCTTATCTAAAGCAAAGCAAATTGACAATGATTTTTCCACAGCTGCTTTGGTTTGTGATTGTGTTTAGTTTGTCTTTGGATGTGTGTACACAGAGATGATGCTTTTGATTAGTATCTTGTTTGGAGTTTCTTCTTGAGCCCAGTCATTGCTCTTGTGCGATATAAGGGTGATAACAGTGTACGTTACCTTCGCTATTTGCTATCTACCAAACAGGAAGAAGCATACCTTAGCCTGAGCATGGTGCACTCTGGAAAGCGGCTAAAGTGTTATCCTGGAGATGTGGCTACGAGATTGGCCTCTCTTGTGATTGATGGTCCAGCATTTTATCCTCGGTGGGACTCAATAAATATGAGCCAGATAGGAAGACGATACACTAGGTTTCATTTTATCACTGTTACCCCAGTGCTTGGTGTGACCATCATCCCTTTGTGAAGTACCTAAATTAGAATTTTTTTTGGCCACATGCAATTGGAAGCAGTGTGAGAGGCCAGAGGCAGTAACTCCATTAGTTTTAAAACACAAACAGAATTGGGGGCTCGCGACGTAGTTTAAAGGAGCATTTCTCCGAGCTTGAAGCAAACTTTGCTGTGTTTGGCTTGCCCATATACTTTTAAGGCTTTTAATGCTTACTCGTTAAAACGGACGGAAACAGAATAGGGGTTCTTTAATGTTTTTGATGTTGTAGCAACGTCTTGCCAGATAAAAGGCCTCCTTTTATTGAATAGTCTGAAGGTCTTCCAGGTAATTTTTGTTACTTCTTGGGGAGAATTGTTCTCAATATAAACCAAAGGAGGCAATTATTCTTGAAAGGCTCACTGTTGTCTTTTCAATATTTGTTTCAGAGCATCAAAATCTATTTCACCTTTTTGGAAGCAGAACACAGTCTACATGGTTAGCACTACGTGTTGGATAAATGCCGTATGTACTTTGGCTTTATCCTTGTGTGTTAGTCAGCATGACCTCCATGTCCTATAATGACGATGGTCGTTAAAATGTTATTGGCTTATAAATATACAGAATTCCCCTTAATGATAGTGAGAAAGGGAGAGAGGGACCAGAAGGGGAGAGAAGCACACACTGTAGAGAGGCAGAATAGAAATCGTTCAAGCTGCCCAGCATGTTTCTTGTATGCAGTTTGAGGTGTGAATAAGAACCTGTGTAAATGGACAGAGCGGGAAGAAAGGGATGTATTTATAACTGGGAAAAGCAACCTTCACAGTTAAATCAACCATGTGAATAAGAGTTAGTCGTGGAGAGCAAGGAAGAAAGAAATACATCATTTTGATCATGATTTTCTATCACTCTGAGCATGTTTTCCCTTGGTCTTACTGATCTTCCTTCACCAACCATAGTTTCAATAATAATGCCTCAATGCGCACATACACAGCATGTGTATGCATACCTATATCGAGCCACACAAAAACACTGTAAAAAACCCCACACAAAGATACCTTGATGCATGTTTTCTATAATGAAATGTCAGTAAGTCAGTTGTATTTGACACTCAAGATGCAATGCTCTCTAGCTTTTATACAGCAGATAGGTGTGAGTTTCCAACATTTGATCATCTTCTTGCAGCACATGAAATAATTGACTTGGATCACATTTGCAGAATGAATGCAATGTTCTTGTAAACTGACGGAGCTTAACTGCCCCAGTGTCTTACATTTATTAGAAAACGTGCAGAACCAGCAGAATACCATCAATGGCTCTGTGGGAGAAAAGAATACTGAATCATATTTGTGCCTGTTTCAGTCATCTGTGTCATTTACTGTAATCGGCATGTTCTGTGAAAATATGGCCAGCTCGACATTACCACAGCATATTGCCTTATTACTACACCAGTGGGTACCTCCTCCTCAAAGCTGTAGTGTCCTGGTAAAATTAGATTATCTCTCTCTGGCCAAAGGCTCATTTCCTTTAATAAACCTACACCATCATCCCCTCAAGTGGGCGTGAGATTATCCGCATTTTATCACATCCTGTTAAAACCAGAATTGCCTGGATGGCAAGCATAAAAGGCCAAACTACATCTGAGATCTGAGGGCTAATGTTGTAGTTTATTTGATAGGCCACGAGGATGAAGGAGGTTGTTAAGTTTAACTGATCTTAAATATTGTGCAATAGACACTGGCCTTTGCTTTGACCCTACTGTGCTGCAAACAGTGTGTGTGTGTGTGTGTGTGTGTGTGTGTGTGTGTGTGTGTGTGTGTGTGTGTGTGCGTGTGTGTGTGTGTGTGTGTGTGTGTGTGTGTGTGTGTGTGTGTGTGTGTGTGTGTTTCTTCTTTCTTTGTTCAGCCCCGGTTTCACTGTGTAACAGCCTCCATTAAAAGCAGCAGAAGAGCTGCTATCTGAACCAAGGTCAGTCTTGTAATAGAGGTTAACTATGGGCATAAACAGGCACACCCAGATCATTCAGATCCAGGAGCTCCTTAATCAAGCGCTGATGCTCCCCGGGTTAATAGAAATGTAAAAGAAGGAGGGGACCCCCCTTGCTTAACTATATGTTCCCTCCACTTTTATATCAGGGTTCATTTAAATGTTCTTATCTCATTCTGAGCGGGTAGACACAGCCTATGCAGCTTTGGGCATTGAGAATAAAACACTATTATCAACAGATGATTTTTATTTCTCTCTCCCCTCCACAGACCTTCACCTCAACCTCCCATCTGTAAAGAGAGTGCCTTTTTGTGTACTCTTATAATTGATTCATAGCTGCTGCAGGTTCGCTATTCCCCCCCGTTCCTCTGTGGAATACTGAGCGTGGTCGGATTAGTCGACTGTTTTGTTTACCCCTTTTTCTACTATCAGAGACATGAGAAGCAACGCCTGAGCCGAAACGACCAGCCTATGATTAATTGATACATGCAGGTACTATATAGGCCGCTGAATGTTGTATTTGCATTCTTAAAGGTAAATGCATACCGATAGGCGCGTCTGGCATGATGTGTCTGTTCTTTTAACAGCACATCTGAATCATTTCTATTCAATTTTTATGGTTCTCCCAGGCCTCATTCCAGCACTGTGATGGTAATGCTACAATAGTATAACACCAGATAAAAAGCCCGTTCGGCTGATGTATGCGTCTCCCTCTGCGTTTGTGCAGCAAGGAAAATATTATACAGAGAGAGTGGGAAAGGATAAAGAGTACAAGGGAGCAAAAGTGACTGATAACGGCAAAGGAGAGAGAGGAGGAGAGATAGAAGGAATGGAAAAGATAGAGAGGTTGCTCCTCCTGTATCTTATCTGTATTCCCTGCCAGTGTTTCCCAGCAGAAACAGTGTGTCCAGGACTATAAACAGACTATTATCCCAGTGTTTATCACTGCGCACATTACCGTTTGCCTCTGTCGGACTTACTGTAATGGAGTCGTTTGGTTTGATGGATGCCTGAGGCATGGGTTTCTATCTATTGCTCCCATTATATCTCTGTCTGCATCCCCTTCACTGCAGAAATGTGTGTGTGCACATTCAGCATAGCCTGCAAGCATGGTGATTGAGGTTATGACCAATGTAAATGTACCATTTGGCACAGTGAATTGGAGGTGCAGAAGGGCAAGAAGAAATCGAGGGGAGGAGAGGAATCGTATACGTTGCATTGCCTCTTGTAGAAAACTCACAGTGAGAGGGGAGGCGATTGGGAAACTTGCTTTATGTAGAGTGAATGAAGACGTACAATATGTGTGGAAATAAAAGATATGGCTTTTGTTGGTGTTTTTGTTGCTTCGCATGTAGCATTTGCTTTATTCCCTGGCGCTGTTACATTTAAGATTCATCCATCAGACTCTGCTATAACTTGATTGCCCTTGCCTCTCAGGGCTAGATCTTACATTTGATATAGGACAACATGCCTATATGCGTGTGTGTGTGTGTGTGTGTGACTCCGTGTGTGTGTGTGTTTTGAGGAGCTGAGGTGTGGGGAGGTGATCCAGGACACTGTCTCATCGCAGTAAAAGGTTCCTTACAGTTTGTCTTCATATAGGGTCACCTTCAGATGCATGAACACTTCACAACCTTATAAAATGTTACAGCCCCTGTGCACACATGTGACTCAGACTTTGTGATTGATTTACTTATTTATTTAATATGGCGATAGCTTGACTTCTACCTGTCCAGCTGTGTGTAATCGCAGCACAGCGGATGTTGAGATTGCAGCAAGGAGGCAGAAGTGAGCTGCAGAGACACGATGAAAAAGGAGCACGGCATCCAAACCTCCTCCATCTGTTCTCCTTCCTGAAGGTGGATATATGGAAAGAAAGGCAGCGATTAGCGCTGATATTATCCCAGAAAGCGGACGAGAAGAGGTGCGAGCGCAGCGAGATAAGAGGTGTGGGGTGAGAAAATGAGATTCTCAGACCCTCTCCGTCTCCCAGTCTCTGTACACTCCAGTCTTGTGTGGATCCTTTTTGGCTCCTGGGCTGCAGCGCGATGCTGCTAAACACTCGGCCACACATCCTCAGGGACATGATGATAAAATCACACCTGAGATAAGTGTTACTCCGGCAGTTGACTTTTCCTGACTCCACCTCCACACACGTGTGCACCTGTGGACACAGATAGGTATGTCAATCACACACATGAGGGGCAGATGTACACACAATACAAGCCTTGACATGTTTGAAATGCAATAAAAAAAACTTGATGTTCAGTGAGTGGGAACTACAATATGTGGAACATCTATTGGACGTGTAGGTCAATACATTTTTAATGGATATAAATTGACTAAGTTACTCATGAAACAGTGGTATTGGTGAGCTTGAATGGCTCATTAGTTTAAGGTCAACTATCTCTCTCATCATTTAACTAACCGCTCCCTGTCTCACTCCCCTCACCCCCCCCCCCCCCCCACCCCCCCCACCCCCCCCCCCCAAGTGTTTGCCCCCCCAAAAGGTTCTCCAGCTCACTTCATCACTATTCACGAGTCATCCTCCCAGACTCGGAGCGGGCCAGGGTTCACATTGTTTTAATTCAATTAAAATTGACATCAATCTGCACGTGACGAATGAAATTTACATCCCCCACAATTAATCTTGCTCTACCTACCCCACCCCACTCCACCCACACACACACACACACACACACACACACACACACACACACACACACACACACAGTCTCAGTCTCTGGTTATTATCATTATCTAGGCCTACAGTGCTGCTTTCAGAGCAGGTTGGGAATTATAATCATAATCTCGTCTGCTGAAGCCTTTTGAAGTTTAGGTCAGTAATTAATCAGTGTTTGGATATATACATTTTTGTTTTTTATCGTTGGCTAGCAAAACACATCTTGACAAAATCAAAACAAATAAAACATTCTTCTGTCCTTATTAGGTTTGAGAAGCCACTGTTTTCCTTCATTCAGTGAAGACTTGCTTGAGCGTGCAGTTGCAACGCGATACGAAATATTTTGAATAGCACTTGACATAACTGGTTGATACACAGTTCTACATTTCAGTGTCTCCTGAGAAACACAGGATGATAAGTTTGCCTGAAGGACAGAATTTCTATTCACACATCTTAATGAATGTTAAATCCATCCATTAAGAAGTATATACAAAAAGCCTGCACTGGCTTTTTTTGGTTTCAGCTGATTAGCTTCTAACACTCCTTTAACTTTTGTTTTTAAAAGCTTTCAAAGAAATAGTTCAACATTGTGGAGAATATACAAATGCACATTTATGTCACAATGAGAACACTAAGAAATAAGTCAGACAAATAAATTGCTTAAGACCACAAGAGTTTTCATGTCGGTTGTTGTACACACGTGGAAAACTGCAAAGCTTTGGATAAGCTGGTGGATTTAAAAATAAAATGTGTTTTTATATAGCTGAAACTTGCAGTTTATAATTTGCATGGTATGAACACAAAATATTTCACAGGACATGAAAGGCTGTCTCTTTAAAATAGTCAATATTCCCCATGAAATCCTCTTGTTCGACAAAATGTATTCTATTAAATTTAAATTTCAACATAAAAAGGACATTGTTTATTAATAGCTTTGGCAAATGGCCACCTATATTCACTTCGAAACAGCTTCAGTTTGACCGATTGGGGAATCTTTAATGAGCATTTAAAATTGAGCGCAATCTTTATTACATAATAAACAGAGAAAAAATACACTTACAAATACACTACATTGGTGGACCCACTGCTCACTGGTGCAGAACATTCAGTGTGGTGCAGAGAAAATCTAAGCTCTGTTGTCATGTATTCGGCTTGATAATGTAAATCACTCTTGTTAGCGCAGCACTTAGCTTTCAATCCGTCCTCTCTCTCTCTCTCGAGAGAGAGAGAGGACAGTTCTAGTCTTCTTTCTCTCTCTCTCTCTCTCTCTCTCTCTCTCCTTCTCTCAATATGGAGCCAGTTACCTGGAACATTATAATCTTGCCCCTGTTTTACTTCTTATTTCTGCTCTGAGATCCATAGACAATTACCTCTGCATACACCTTTAGGCGTTTATTGAAATGTATGTGTTTTCCTCCAGTAATGTGAATTTGTCATGTGACACAGAGGGTATAAAAAAATAGGTGATGTTAAAGGAGGAGGTGGAGATTGTTTTTGCTGCCATATAGCCCAACAGAACTTAACCCAGGGGCTTTTCCATGCCTTGGATGGTTTGGCACCCCAGGTGGCCCCATTGAAATCCTTCACTATGGTTGGCTTGCTTCCTAGTCAGAAGCAGGTGTTATTTTCAGTCAACAAGCTGCTTTTGTTTCATCTCAATGTAGCACATTTGAATTGTTGTCATTCTAAACTGCGACATTTCGACAAACATCCTCTCTTTGGAGCCTCTTAAGAATTAAGCAGCATTATGCTTAGCTTGACAGAAATGATTCAAATAAAAATGTGTTCAGACGAGTCTCTATTAGCACGCATTATGTCGCCCCTGGATGAGAAAATGCCCCAAATTGGTCTACTCCATTTAAAGGAAAGTCTGGACATGCCCCTGAAGGTGCTAATAGTGCACACTGGGATAAATGTAAACTTGAACTTAAATAATATGTAAATTTCATGTTATGCTTGTACATTTTTAAACTTTATATCAAGGTAAGATCTGCACGTCTCAGTAGAATGCTGGACCGGTAATGACCTCAGTTTGCAGTTCAATTTGAACTTCTAAGCCTTGAAGATATGGAGGTGATCTGCATGCTTGGAATATAACACCTTGTCCTTCCATTACACTTTTTTTCTTGTTCTCTTCTTGCCTTTTCCTCTTTTTATGTGTTCACTAATTAAATAACAACACCGTTTGTGACATGGATCCTGGTTTCTGGTACCCTGCTCTTCCTGCAATCCCTGTTCTCCTCGCCCAGCATCCAGTGGTAATTGGCCCCTTACATCCTCCTGCAGACTTTTTTTTTTTTTGCCTCTCCTCTCCCTTCCTTTTCTCTCTTTTTTCTTTTTTTTCCCGACAGGCAGAAAGCAGCTAACTTTGGGTATGTAGTTGCTGCATCGACAGAATACTGTGTGCTCGCAGTTGGGTTATAATCAGAACAGTGCCATCTGCAGTGAGGTTCTCATGACAGGATATGAAAAGACTGAAGGTCAATTAGAAGGCCCTAAATAACCCTCTCATTATACAGTGTCCTTAAGAAAAGAGCGCTCTAGAAAAGCCTGTGTCCAATTAAAAGATAAAAAGATGACCGTTAACAACCACCGGGGGGACGGTGACAAAACAGAGGGATTGTCACACATCTGATCTCAGCCACAGAGCCGCTGTACAGCAAGCCCAGAAACTCAGCAATAATGAAGGGAAGCAATTGGAGATTGAGCATCTGTGTGTGCACTTGCAGACATTTGTAGACATGTGTTCAGAGTGTCTGTGCATCCGCAGTATCTGAAGGCTGCTATAGCAAAGGGTCTTCACTCCCTAGTTAGAGTTAACAGCGGCATAGTTAAAATATGAAGCTTTACTTTCCAATTCAATGCAAATACCTGAAGCTGTCTTCTGGGTGATTGTTTTGTTTGAATTTGAAGCTTAAGGAAACTAGAATTTAATTACTTGTAATAATTCACGTTTAGTCCTTTAATGAAGTCCCTTAAGTCCCAGGATGTACCTCTCAGTTGCATAGACGTTAAAGTAAAAAACATTTGAAGATAAAATTGAAGAAATGCACGAGCTTAAGTGAGAACACCAAGTCCCATGATACCCCGCGGCCCTTAACATCATCTTATGTTATTGTTTTGATTAAGAGTCCCCTAGCGAGGGATTTGACATACTGCACGTTTTAACGCCACTTGCCGTGTTTTGATTGTAGTTCTGTCTTGTGTTAAACTTCTTTATTAAAGGTTGCCACAGAGCTCTCTGCACTTTTGCCCAAGGCAAATTTCCCCCTCAGGACAATAAAGTATGTCTAATGTAATCTAACAGAAGTCAGGTAAATACTATATAAGATGTAGCACTACCAAATTATGATGATTCATGAACGTGAAAGAGATTTTTGTGTTGCCGAAGTAACACGAAACTATAACCAGTTTGCAACATTCGACAACATATTGTTTGAAAGGTAGCTTCCAAAAAGGATAAAATGACAAATAGGGTAAGAACTATACCGGATGCTGTTTTAAGGCTTAAGGCCATAGAACAAACTGTTGTGTTTGACAAGTTGTGATTGAGAACATGTTGGGTGCAGAAATGTTGGAGGAGAATGTGTTTTCACGGATGAGGTGGGGATTATTTTCCTTGTCAACAAACTACAAAGAAAACCAAAACACATGGCTGCACTTGAGGTTTAATGATGACACATGCTTGACATGATCTGTCATCTTCCTTATGTTTCTCTGATGCTATCTATGCCCTCACCTCTGTTTTTTTGTTGGGCGGGGGGTTTTCCCCTCTCTGGTGTTATGGAGCTTCAGAGGGTTGATGCAAACTCTTGCCCTCTCCCTGTCACTCAATGCTCTAAATCAAACATATAGTGTGGAGTCGAAGCCTCTCAGCCCCAGGGTGGAGACATGAAGAGATCTCTGTCAAGACTGTGTGATGTAGGTGCTCCCCCACTAATATTTCCATGCCCCCTACGACTTTGTGTATATCATTACCCACTAAAAAAGCGTGTGTGTATGTGTTATCAAATCCTTTCTGTTGAGATGCAATGGATGCTATGTGATTGGGTTTTTTTATGCCTCGGAGAATGTTGGTTATGTCAAAATTCTTGTTTTTTTTTCCCAGTTTCTTGCACTCAGTCCGTGACTAAATGCCTTAACTGTCATTACCATTTTGTGTTGCTGCCACTTCCCTGTTACACAATGGAAATGATGTCTTTACAGCAGCATTGCTCTCTGTTCCTCTCCTCCTCTGGCATCCCTGCACGGTTAGAGAGACTGTCCAAGAAGACAGAGTCAGCATCCAGTGTGTGTTTGTGTTTGTGCACAGTCTGTTCTGTGCCTGTGCTCGTATCTATGCCCACATATACTAAGTGTGTGTGTGTGTGTGTGTGTGTGTGTGTGTGTGTGTGTGTGTGTGTGTGTGTGTGTGTGTGTGTGTGTGTGTGTGTGTGTGTGTGTGTGTTTGTGTGTGTTTGTTTGTTTGCACATTTATACCTGTGTGTAAGTACACCAACATGCACACCTGCCCAGCTGAGATAAATCCAAATGAATGGCAGAGTTTCTCTTCCACCTGTTCTCCCCTGAAGGTCCTGACGCTTTGGGGGAAAAAAACAGGTATTGGTCTCATAAAACAAAGGTGAGCTGGTTCTTAAAGAAAAAAAAAAGTTTGAAGAAAAACAGCACATCAAGACAAAAAAGGGTGTCATGATATGACATGCTGTTTAAAAAATGTCACCAATATTGTCTCCATGCCCACCGGTACTCTTCGCTGTGTCTCCAGCTCACCATCAGATACCTGCAGTCCCTTAATCACAGGTGTGTTGAACAAAGGGAGATACAAAGGTGTACATCGCTGGAGAAGGCTGAGTCAGGCTTTATCCCTGACATGCCCGTTTGCTGCAGAATGATGTGGGTGTCGGGAATGTCAAAGCAGTTTTTCTCCCCCTGTATATGCTCACATATTTTTCCTCTTCTCTTCTCTCCACTCCTCACCTCAACCCTTAACTGTACTTCAGCTCTGGGCTCTTTCATTCTCCTCTCCTCCATCTGTCTCCTGTGTCCCCTTCTCTCTGCTGAATTCTTTTGTTGTCGCTCAAAAAAAAAAAAGGGAAAGAAGTAGAGGAAGGTAATTACCATGGGCGAGATATGTGTCCTCTCGTTTTCTTTAGATTCTCTCCCACAAACTCCATTATCCCCTCTTGCCATATTGTTCTCTCTCTCCCTTGTTCACTCTGCGGTTATTTTTAAATTCCCTTAAATTACCCATTTTATAGAGAATAGAGAGACCACCAGAACTGTATATGAATTTTATCTCGCCTGTGTGCCTATGTGGTTATGAGTCCCACTGTGGTGCAGTGTGAGGGTTGGGCCCGTTCCTGCAGTGGTTGTTTAGCAGTGCAATGGAGCAGGCTTTATGCTGATTAACTGCATCACATCTGATGGATTCCCAGCGACCTCTCCACCCTTCAATATAGCTCTGGGAGCCTTTCAGGGGGAAAAGGCTTCCCTTTTTAATTAGACAAGAATAGGAAATCTATTAGTGAATGCAGAGGAGGCCCAGCGTTGAATAAGGAAGTGCTGAGTTCAGTTGTTGTTGGACTAACTACAGTCATCTCCCCCGTCACAAATAAACAAGTGATGGGCTCTGTGTCTCTCCCACCAATCAGACAGACAGAAAAACGTGCATCAAGATGTATAAGGTAGGTTTATCGTGAGAATACATGCCTATTAAATAAATGAAAAATATAAAGAACCAGTGTATGATACTTTAGTGTTGGTGTAATATACTTCTGCTAAATCACACGGTTGGCTGACTGCCTTAAGAAAAGGCTGAGTTTTAGATCTGCATTAAACCTTGTTAGTGCACTCCTAAAAATGTTCAGACAGCACCTGAGAAGCTGCATGTTTACTGTAACTGCTCCTGTAAGGACATTTTAAAACTTGGGACTAATCTCGTAGTTAGTGAAATGCAAATTTAAATGTGGGTTTAACAACTTCTAAAACTAAAAACACCGTTAAACATGAAATTGAGTAGTCTTTGGGCAAACAAGTGTTGCCAACTTCAGCGTTGTTTGCTCTGCCAGCCTTCAGTCCTCCTTCTAGGTTAAAGTTCACACGCCTGTGCTGGTGTGGCGTTGCTCCAGTCTCGTGGATATTTTCCAGTTTAGCTGCGACACAGCCAGCATACTTTCTAGATCTGCATACAGCTGACCCATGCAGTTCCAGTGCATGTTTACAGCACAACCAGGTAGTAGAGCGTTATGGCAGTGTGGCAGAAGCTATTAACCGGAGCTAAAGCTCCAGGTTTTGGCGGGCAGCTGCCTTACAATTGAGAAAAATGATCATCATAGTGGGCCTGACTTGATGAAATAGGGTCAAGTAGTTTAACACACACCTAATTCTGGTGCCAACTAGCAAGTTTGTTAGCTGATCATTTAAAGAACATTCCTCATTGAAAAAGGATGAAACAAATATTGATGCCTTTTTTGTTAGCTGCAAAAGTAAAGAGTGTTAGAATAAAGATCCACTGTTTCTAAATAGTTCTCTTTTGTGTAAGTAAAGGATGTAGTTGTCAGATGATGTAACTAACTAATCATAGAAGAAACAGCCTTCTACATATTATTGATGAGCGAATCACTTGACTGTTTAAAGGAAGCCAGAGTGTCTGTTTGTTAGACAACACCCCGTACGCATGAACAGGACAAAATCAGCAGCGATAAGCGTTGTGTCCACCAGAAGGCGTCAACATTCAAAAGACAAGAAGAAGTCCTTACAGGAGCTTTAAACCGACTTTTTCCTGCAAGTCAAATCATTCAGAGGCACAGCTTTCGAGTTGTTGATGATCCTGTTCAGATTGCACCGAGTTTTGCAGTTTTATACTTCTTACCTCATATGCATTGAAGATACGTCGTTATACATGTTGTAGTGAAATTAAACCTAAAAAAGACATCATTACAGAAGATTCCTCCTCCTCATAGTATTCTCATTGGTTCACAATGCCCCTCGCACAGACAAACTCCCACTGTGTGCTGTATTTGTGAAAGGGCAGGTCCAGACAGTGTCAGGACCTGATC
This sequence comes from Symphodus melops, assembly GCF_947650265.1. NCBI lineage: Eukaryota > Metazoa > Chordata > Actinopteri > Labriformes > Labridae > Symphodus > Symphodus melops. Next base: position 6,465,784 of record NC_136702.1, read on the forward strand.
AGCTGGAGGCTGCCCACATTTCATATCATTAAACAGCTTTAGTGACAGTAAGCCAGCATGCAGCACCAGGACGTTGGCACTAAAGCGCAACAGCTGACTAAGCTAAACAGAAGTCAGACGTCATTAACTGGAGTATTTAAACTACTGTTCCAAATCAAAGTGTTTTCAATAGACCTCAACAGATATACGATATACTAGTACTAGTTCTTCTAGTTTTTTATTCTGATATTTTTTGTCTATTCAGTTAGAGCTACAAAACCATGACCAAGACTACAAAAAGAGACCTTTGAGTGTGAGCAAAGTTCTACATTTGTGTTGTAAAAAATCCAAATGAATATTGGTGAATTTCCAACTTAAATAAAAATGTACATGGAATTGGCCAAACGAGAGCACTCAAATAAATCAATAATTCTTGGTCATTTTAAATGAATTCCTCATTAAGTGTGTTGTTGGCCTAAATACTCACCGGTTCACCAAATCTATACTCATCCTTAAAAGAAACTAGTCCTCATTCAATGCTCCCATTAGTGTTGTCTAACGAAAGTAAGCTTGAAAATCTGACGCAGTCAGCTATCTTTGGAAATTACTAAGCCTTTTTTGAAAAATTAAACTGGGTATTTTGGACCGGTGTTAAAGATTTAGGGTCTTAAGGAATATATGAGCTTGGTGCTGAGGGCCACACAGACAACGGCGGGGAAGTCATTAAGTATTGAGAGACACAGAAACACATTGTCAATTTGGGGTTTTATGGGATTTGTTGACAATGACAGAAACATGAAAAAATGACAGCCGTATGCTTTGATGGAAGTGTCATGTTCAGATTGCAAACACACCAACAGTGGAGCCGAAGTAGAAACTACAAAAAGAACCGCTCGCACAAAAGCCTAATGCTGGTTACCATGTGGAGAATACTGCAGTGTGCGTTGTGTAAGGCTCTATGACTTTGATAAATAAAAGAGCAAAGAGGTCTTCTTCATAATCATGTTATATTAATGTGGAGGAACAAACATCGAGCTTCAGTGCCACAGCTCTGTCCCAGGCTCAACCACTCCTGCTAAGACACAGCGCAGCATCACTGTTCATTACTTTCACAGCGAAATATAAATAAATGCATTTTTAATCTCCGAGCTGAACTTTCACTGAGTAATGTTTGTTGAAAGATTAATTCAGAGTGTCTTGCTTGTAGAGATGAATGTTCTTTAACAATGGTTCATGTGAGGATGTGTTTCTAGTTGGAAACACACACTCCCCCCCCCCCCTCGTTTTCCTCAACTCCTTCAAGTCAGGAAACAGATGCAGACGAGTTCTCACACAGCGCCTCTATAAATGCTGAGATTCCGCACTCTCTTCCACGCGCCTTTGTCTCGTGGCATCTGGGGCGTCTCACTGGGATAACATGTTACATAATTAGCACCAAATTAACACTCAATTAGGCAACCCGTGTTGAGAGGGTGGGGACAGACTGTCTTCAGAGGCAGCAGAAATCACATCAGAGCCTCAAACACCACCTGGCCTACTGAGAACACACTGTACGTCACTTGAATATAAACTCCCAGCTGATGCTTCTTCTTTTTTTTTTTTGTCCACAAATATTCAAGCAGAATCTTCTGTGTTCAGGAATCCCCGACGGACGAAAGGATCAGGGTTGATGCGTCCCCAATAAGACGTGCTTTCTGCAGGAAGCTTTGATCTGTAAATTGAGCCACTATAAAGCTGGGTAGTTTGTCATTTTTGTGCTCCTCCAGAGAGTTAAGGGATGAAGAGAAAGTGAGAAAGTTTTCAGAAAGTTCAACTTGAAAGTGTTCTTTTGCAGATCTATTTGCGACAGAGGGCCATATGCAGGATTCTCTTGTGTTATTAGGAATAAATAAGACCTGGTCTCGCTTTTTTTTTTTCTTCTCAAAACTACCTCACAGATGAGCAAAGAAAAGCTCTCAGTACTCATTTTTCCTTTGAGCCATAAGTTTTGTTTGCAGCCCAATATCTCATTGTAGCTGTCTCCTTTCTTAGACTCAGACTCCCTCGAGCAAAAGATTACAAAAAGACAGAATTAACATCCAGTCAACATGGCTACAAAGTCCTTGTTGTCCCAGATTATTTCTGTATTATGCAGCCCCTTGTATGAGATAAGCAACCAAAGCATCCAGAGCTGAAGGGAACAATGTTTTGTAATTGGAAAAAAACATACAGGAGCACACATAAATGCAAAATACATGCTCATACGTTTAAAAACGTCTTTCCTTTTCTCTGCATCTTCCCTTCAGTTGTGAACTCAAATAACCCTCATCTGTCTCTTTCTTTACTTCTTCAGTCTGTCTTGTCCACTGCTTCCCTCTTTCACACACAAACACTCCAGCACAAACACATATTCACACCTCTGTTGGGGTGGGGTTCTTTATTTCATTAACAGACGCTTGCACGCCAAAATTCATTATGCCAACCTTCTGTTCTCGCGCATCCAAGCATGCCAGCTAACGTGCGGAACAAATTTCTCCCCCCCCCCTCTTTCTCGTCGCCTTTTCCTCCCTCACTCCTGCTAATAAGTATGTTTAGGATGTGATTCACCTGCATCAAAGGCTCCCTATGAAGAGGCCCTCTTTGTATCCCTCGTCCATGATTAGTCATTACTGTCAAACCCTCAGTGTTTCCCTCTTCTTCCTCGCTTTGAAGGTAACAGGTGGCTGTATCCGAAATGCAAATAACGCAGATATCGTCCGTCTCCTCGTCCATGTCTCTCTAAGAGAATGTGATAGTACAACGCTGATGGTGCTTCTTTGTGAAACTGTACAGAGTGGCTGCCTAGAGTTTGCTGTTTTATTCTCTTTTATCTGAGCTTCAGAATTTGTTGTCAGTGGCACAAATTCCACACAAGGTATTGTGAATTATGCATTCTAAAAAGGATGTTAAGATTGCTGTTACGACACTACTGTAAGGTGAGCAAGTTTTTTGGAGAGAACCTTAAAACTTCCAGTCATGACTGACGGGGACACCATTGTTAAGAATGAATCCTGGGCAGCTTGTGTTTAGTTTGAGCAAGAGATGTGGCATTGGTTTAGTTTTGTTGTGTTTGAAGTTTGTTATATAGATTCAGATTTACTTTACATCTACCTCACTTAATGAATAAAAGTGACCTATAAAACACAACAGATGAAATCATAAATTGTGTGTGTGTTTATATAAGCCTTTGTGAGATCTGCTGATTATAAGGATAAAAAACACGAAAAAGAAGAAAGACTTTTCTTTAATCTGAAATAAAATGCTTCGTTTTAATCTCAAGCGAATAGCCACCTCCAGAGACAACTGCTCACTAAACTCTTTTCAACATTTGCCAATGCCACCTACCTAGTTGCTATGGAAATTGATAGGGTGGCACCTTGGGTTTGTCTGTGTTGTGACAAGTTATTCCGAGTGGAATGAAAAGAGGGCTTTGTCTGGTGGCTTAGTGGGGCTTTCCAGCCTTTTGGGACTTTCCTTATTTATGAGACACAAGTGAGCACACTGGCATGGAATAAAAAAGCCATACAAGACTGCCACTGGGGTTTTTCCTACCCAGTCAGAAGAGAATTATGAGTCTGTATCAGTCTTTAAGTCAATTTGTTTTTGGGTTTCCACTACAATGGGACCAAAAAAGATGTTGGCATCAGTTTAAAGATGACAGACACAGTAGCTTTTCATATGTAATTTTATTTCCGACATTGTTTCCCTTCCCTGTTGTTTCCTTTTTTTCTTACAAGTCCATCATGCACTTGTTTCCTGATAGTACACTTGTTCTCCTGACAAATATATGGCTCGGCCTTTTATATATATATATACTGTGTGTATGTGGGTGTTTTTTTGTGGGGTTGTAATTGCTGGTTGATTTGTGGTCAGAGAGGGTCAGTCTTCCTGCAGGGAACATGTCAGGCTTTTAAAAGCAGAGAAAAAGAGCACCCGTTTAACCTCGACCACCTCCATGGAGGTCAAAGCACTCAATCAGCTCCCTTACTTTTATTAGCCCAGTATCCAATGTAAAATACAACAAACATTATGGGTTTTAGTCTAGTCTAGTGTGAATGCAGCTGGATTGCGTGTATCAGCTGCAAATACATGTAGGGTCCATCGATTTGATAAATCTATTGCATACTATAGACAGTTGCTCCGTAGAAGAGCAGAATGGATGGAGGCTTTCTTAAGGCTCAATAACTATTTTAGAATTCTGGCCAAAATCTACTCCACTCTTTTAAGATAAATACCTGTGAGAACGCAGGCTTTTTAGCGTGAATGTATTCTCAAAGTGAAGGCTGCCATATGCACGAAAACAAAGACGTCTTCTCCAAGGATCATTAATGCTAACAACTCCTGTCTCAGCCAAATACTACAGACTGACCTTGAAGTACTGTTTTTACAGTATATAACTGGATCAACGTTTCTCTTCGACTACAGTAGTTGCTTCCAATTACTTTTCCATGCTTTATGCTGTCTGTGTTGTAAACTACATTGCGGAGGTGCTGCAAAGACATCAGAGTACATAATCTATGGTTCCAATCCCTATTTTCAGCCTAATAAGTCATTAGATTCTTCCGTAGATCAGTTATTGCAACAGCATTTCATAGGTTCAACAGGAGGTGCAAATGATAGCCTTACATAGTAAATAATGAGGTCCCAATAAAAATGATGTTGTGCAAAGTCCTCTGAAACGAAACATCAAAAAGACTGCCTGCCACAGTAGTTCCTTCCCTTACCCTGCAAGCAGTCATGCCCTCGGGGCAGCACTTCAAAGATCAGCCCTCATATAACCACTCACTCCTTTTGTTTCAAGATGATAAAGGATTTTAAGCTCACAGGAGCCTTATCCAACCTTTATGTGCCGGTGATTGCTGGAATCATGTTCCTAATATTCATTTAATTATATATCCATATCCACCGCAACATAAGACAACATGGCATTAGCTTTTGGTTTGGTGCTTTTTCCAAGAGCTGGTCCCACAACCGCCTTGTCATAATGAGATATTGGGAGTCAGGGCCACGGAGGACGTGCAGGAGGAAGTAATGGATTCAGTCCAGATGGTCACTGGTGCAGACGAGACAGCAGGAGCTCTGTTAACACTTTTCAACACTCCTACAAACAGACACAGGGCAAAAGCTGTAACAATGCTAACAACAAACTCTGCCATTCCTCCCAGTGTGGAGCTTGTTTAACCACATGTGTCTGCTCTAATAACGCTGTTAGTGATAGTGGATCATTACATGTAAAATATTCTACATGCCTTTGGCTGACGTGAGGTGTGTTCGGAAGAATCTGAGACTTTTAGCGGATGCAGTGACATTTCTGATCATTGAAAGCCTTTGTAGATATAGTTTGAAATAATAAAGAGGCATTCATGATATCAGAGATAGGAGTTAAATTAAGAATGTTCAATGATTAAAGCTAAAATAATTCTTTATATTTATGAGAAAATCTAGTGAAAAAACAGCTAATTTAGCCGTTTAGGCAATTTTTCAAGACTATGGAAGTTTTGCCAATCAGATTTGATTGACATCTCCCTGGTTTAACACATTCGTTGTTGACCTAAAGAGGGATGTCTGCATCATCTGAGTCAGAATGAAAGGAGGGAGCAGAAACCTTGACAAACTGCCTTTTTAGCCATAGTATAATCAGGAGTTAGCATACGCTTGCACCGTTAGCTGAAATGCTGCTAACTATTCATGCATCCCTCAATAATGGATATGGGGTGGCAGCTTGTGCTATTATATTAAGTGGCTAACTCCCTCCAATCTTTAATATCTATTGCTGAAAATAGATAATTAAATGCCCACATTAAACATCCATTGCCACCCAAAATAAACAACTGGGCTAGACACTCGACACCCACAGCCATCAAATCACTTGGGTTTGTCAATATTTGGCATGCAGACTATGTTAACAGTATGGGCACAAATAGCTGTTGTCAGATTTTTCCTAGGATTGGTTTGAGTGGTTGAAAGTAGTTTGTGGATTTGAGTTTGATTACATACTGCTCAAAATTATCTTTAGTGTAGGTATAGGGTTAAGTGTTTTACCTGACATAAGAACTGCTGCTGTCCATGCTTCTATGTCAAGGTGTCAAGGACTTTTGGATAGCAGGGATAGAGGCCCTCCCGCTCGCTCCAGGATCAGCTCAGTCTAATGGCCACTCATCAATTCCTCCTGTCTTGGGAAGTGTGTGTCATGACTCCTGTAACTACTTCTGACAAGAGTGATGAAGCACTTGTTAAAGTTGTACCATTCTGCAGGAGTTTGAAACCTTTTAGATATAAATCTGTGTAGAGGGAGATGGACAGGGACAGTGAGTGAGGGGCCATACGGAGGAGGGGATGAGTAAAAAGGCGAGACAAAGAGGGCCTGTGGTTTAGACGTGACAGATCGCAGGGAGAAGGAGAGGAGGAGGAGGGAGTGAGAGGAGCTAATGATCTCCATCTGTCTTAGAAGGCTTGGAGAGAAGAGCATCGTTAGGCTTTTGGAATAAGGGGAAGCAAACAAACACATGATTTGCAGATCTCACCCTGGCACTGTGTTGTGTGACTAGCTGGTGGAACGTGGCTTAGAGACACATACGACCATCAGTTGTGTCACACTAATGATCGCTGCACTTCAGTCAGAGGGCTTGTGTAACAATATGTCTGCTGTATGTACGCCACAGTCTGTCTTTGTGAATGTGTGTACAGTATCTATGTTAACATGTTTGTGTAGTTAGTTTTTGAGCATGTATTATGATCTCAGATGAGATGACTGAAGCTATAATTAGAATTTGGCACAGACTAGACGCACTCTATAGTGGCTAAAACATCAAGGAGAGCGAGTTGGTGGCCATTAGTGTGGCCACTCAAGCTAGAACAAAGCATTTGTTTGTGGCTGGCTGTAAAAGTAGCCCTAGTCGCTCTAAGTATAAAATACATCCCCAGTCCATCTCCTCTACAAAGACACAGAGCCACTGTCTGATCCGACTCTGCTATTAGCAGGAGGACATCTTTGTCTGTGCGGTCACTGTTAAAAATCTGCTACATTAAGGGACAATGCTGAAGGAAAGTTTGGATAAGTGGAGGACTAAGATGGATGGATGGACCCGCAGCAGGTTATTAAAGCAAATAAAGCAACAATAGCAAGCAACAGAGGAATCAATACGCAGTAAATAAAGCTGAACAAAGAAGAATAAATATATATTGAATTATACCACTGCAGCAGTAAATAAAAGTATGAAATGTATTCAATCTGCAATATTAAACTATATTCTATTTGTTATATAAAAATTCTTTGCAGTGTCTATTCACAGAAGAATTAAAGAACAAATTCTCATCCCTTTTTTTTCTATTACATCCATTTGGCATATCATTTTAGAGGCAAAATCTAGTGTCTGTTGGTTTACATGAGGACAAATGTATTTTCCCCTCCGAGGTGTCTCTTGTTAGTACGTATACTTAGTTTTAGGTGGAAAAGAAACCTGTAAGTATACGTATCCTTAAGGGGGAAATAAATGGCCAAAGCTTATTGGGGGCCTAAAAACTATTACCTCACATTTTATTTATTATTGCTTAGGTTAAATATAGGCCTGCCCTCTCCTCTTAAAATGATGTGATCCTTGTTGTAATGTTAGCAGTGTAAACCGGCCCGGAGGGAGCTACTGTTAGCCAGGAGGCTAGCGCTGACATGCTGATTTCAATGAAATCCTGAAGAGGCCCATTCTCTGGACATTTCATAAAACAGTGAGATAAAAGCATTTTGAAAAGGAGACTGCTAAAGATTAACTTTTACATCTTAATAAAACGCAAAGAACCTGAACAAAAGATCAGTGTTTTATGACTCAGCAATATGAATTGGCTAGGGACTCTATATTCCCAACCATCCATGAAAGACCAACTTACATCTTTCTGAATTTAAAGTCACTTTAAGTCAAAATGAGTGTGCAGCAGTTAAAGACACAGTAAGATGTCTGGCAGAGTTGATGAGACATTCCATCCCTATTTTGGTTATGCATCTACTGTTGCAATCTGTGTTTTGTTCACCTATAGATACAACTGAGCTCTTAGCTTGTTCATTCTTCAATACAGTTGCTTGACTTCCTCTTTGCTACCGTTGCAGTTCTCATGTTAGATAGCAAAAGATGTGGGAAAATCAAAAAGAAAAATGTTTTATGTAAGGAACCAAGGCCCAGCAAATCAATCAGCGAAATGTTCTTTGTTGCGGGCGACTTCAATGGAAATATTTTGGCTTATTTCGAGAAACAGCTCTGCTACTGTATCTCAAGCAAGTTTCTGTGTGTTTCCTCTGATGGCGGCTAAGCTTTCTTAAGTTGTGAGCTGACTGACAGAGTAAAAGCAGAGGCGACTTGTCTCTGCCTTTCTGCTCCACCGCTCTTCTTTTTCTGGAAGCTGCCTGTCCTCATCAGCTAGTCTAACATCACTCCCCGTTTTACCTGGACATTATCCATTTTGCATGTCTGCCCTATTTTAAAAAAAGAACCACCAGGGTGCCAAGCGAGAGTTAAGCTGCTCGGAGAGAGATGTAAAAATAATTTGGTCTGCTGAGAGAATTTGGCTCTGCTGACAAACATTTCTCACTGGTTAAAAAATAATGTGTTCTCTTTGTTCACTTGTTAAAGTCGTTGATGTCCAAATCTGTTATTTAATTAGTTTTTAAATGGTTGGTCCAAAATGTGAAGGACATCAATTCAGTGTATTAAATGAACATTTAAGGGTTTGTTTAAAATCCCTATTTATCTTTTTCCCCTTGGAAAGATTTTCTAAGAACAGCTTATCACTGAAAACTGTGTTGAACAATGAAGTTGTGACTCAAATATAATACTTATTAAAAGAGTGGAATCAATGCAACATTTGAGAAAGTTTGAAATCTTCACAGCAACATATGGCGCAGACAGACAAACAACATAACAAATAACTTTCTGCCATGCACTTTAACTTCCTGCAGCAGCTTACTTAGCTGTAATAAAGGGGTAAACAAAAGCAAAACTGTGTCGAATCATATCAGCAGCTATCGTCAGAAAAGCTGTGATGCCCTAGTTAAAAAAAAGAAAGCCTTGACCCTACACACACACACACACACACACACATACACACTCGAATAGCTGTTATTGTGCTACCACTGGAAAAAGGGAAAAAAAACAGATTGATAGATTTGAAGCATAAAAGGTGCATAAAGATGAGTATTGCTTCTTCTAGTGTGACTTATCCAAGTGTTAAGCTTCCAAATGGCGCTGAATGAAACCAACACGTTACAGTCAATCACCTATAAGAAACGATTTTGGGTTTTTTTCCACCTGGTGCACGTGACCCTGAAACTGTCATCTAAAATGTAAGAAAATGAAAAATATTAGGATATGAAGTGGGTTTAAAGTTGCAGGAAACATGTTAAAATTGCAGAAACTAAAATACAACTACAGCCCCAATATGGCTTCAAAGTTTGGGCATCTTTCAGTGAAAATGTTCCCCTTTCAATTCATTCTGCGTGCCTTTAACAAAACGCCAACTTTAGCACCAGTAAAGTCATGAACAGTTCGTATTCTATCACACGCTTTGCAGAAGTTTGCATTTTTCTATCCAAGCCTAGAAATGTATTACAATAATGCATGTTGAGCTCTTTATATTTCTTCAATTGCTTCATTTTCATTCAAGGTTGGCACTGACGCACAAGTATATTAAAGCTTGTTGTAATGAAAATATAAAACTGTGGTTTAATGTTTGGGGTTAACAGACACCATGCCTGTTATCAAGACACACCAGCCCTCTGTCACTCTGTTAGCAAACCGTTAAATGAGGTGAATTGCTAAGAACAAGCACAAGAAACGATAACAGTGATGTTACTGAATAAACAAACATATTTTGTACGTCTAAATTGTGTACATTAATCACAGATTTGTTCTGCACGACTGAGAAGGAAACAGCGGATTCTGTGAACTGCTGAGGTTACCGTGGTGACGGGTCAAAGGGAGCTGACGGAGCAGATGGCAGTCAGGTGACCCTGCAGGCAGCCTATCTGCTGCTCTGTTCCTTCGTGTAAATCTCAGCCCTGCCTGTGTCACCTCAGATACAGCCTGATGACACCACCAGTGTGTTTACACACCTGGACAGACCTGACGTTGCATTTTAAACGTGTATAAAAACGAGTGAGAGAGACACATACACACACCTTTTGGGCTTATGTGCATGCTGTTTGTAATGCTCCAGGACTGTGTTAATCCTCCACCCCAGGTGTGTATCCACCTGCTTTGGCTGTTCTCGGCAGTCAGTGGGGTTAGCCATGTCCTCTTGCTCTGATGGAGGAACAGAATGGACGCCGGGCCACTTGGGCTTCCCTCTGAATGTCCCACAGAGATGGACACTGATTAAAGAGCTAATCCTCTTTCATTACTAGGACTAGCTGCTGATGTTCGGATGGATCTGCCTTGTCAGAATATATTTTTCACGTTTCTGTCAAGTGTCGCACGTCTCCCTTGTCGATTCTTTCCCCTGGCCATCTGTTTATCTATTGTACATTTACTCTTTAATTTAGCCACACCTTTATCGCTGCTGCACTGCTGGCTTCTGTTATCTGAGGCTAACAGGAAGGTGTGTGTGCTGTATAAGTGTGAATGTGTGTGTTTGCAAGGATAACAGTCGACATGTCCTACAGGATTATGTGCAAATGTTTGCATGTGTTTGCCAATATGTGTGTGTGTGTGTGTGTGTGCGTGCTGCACCAGGTAGCCAGGTTGTATGCTGAAGTTGCACACTGGCAGACTTTAAGCACCGATCTGCATTATTGAATGTGTACAAGCTGTCTGTGAGCCGAGCCCTAATGGAGGAACACTGTAGAGTACACTCCACCCGATGGGGGACATTAAGGTTCACAGTGATATTATCCAAGATACACTGCACACACACACACACACACACACACACACACACACACACACACACACACACATGCTGTGCAGAGGAAGGCGGGGAAATAAGCTGGGTTGAGGAAAATAGAGAAAGAAGGTTTACTCCGAGGTAAGGAAGAGTGATGCAGGGCCAATTCTGGGACAGTGACAAAGGGATGAAAAGATGACAGTTGCAGAGAAGGGCTACGCTGTTATAGCAATGTGGAATGAAAGGAAATATTGCTGTGTGGTGCAGAGAGAGAGGTTAAGAACAGAGCAGATGAAAGGAGTGAGCTGTTGAGCTTGGAGATGGCACAACGCAGAGTGCTAAGCTACACCCACACAGATTGCCGTTGTGTCAATACTTCATCAGGAGTATGACTGAGGCTGCAGACTTTGACTGTGAACACAAGGATCTTCTCCCCATCAGGTTCTCCTCCTCTCCGTCTTTTTTTTTTTTTCGCCTTCCCTTTTTTCTCATGTCTTTACCTCCTCCGCCCTTTTTTTTTTCCTCTTTCATCTCTCTTCCTTGCACACTTTTTTTTTTTTTTTCCATCTGTGGTTACTTTCCACATGCGTCCATGGTCCCACAAGCAGTAATGTTCTTGGTCCTAAAACAAACACAGACATACGCGCTCTACTTGTGGTATGCCCTCCCATTTATTCATACTCGTTTGAACTTTAAATAACATCACAGGCACACACACACACACACACACGCACATCCTCACATGCTCCGTCTTTATGTATCCTCACAGGCGCGTAGCCCTGTGAAGATCATAAACGTGCAGCATGTGCGTTCTATCTCACACCTTCTACCTCCCTGTTTGTTGTTGCCTGTCTCCTCTCCCAGTACATTCATACCAACACGCGTGAGTGCACACATTTGCAGGGGGTTTAAAACAGGCAGACATGCACCCTCACTTGTCAAGGTTTACACATAGACACAGTTCCCTCCTGCGCTGTGGTTTTTTTTCTGATGTCTTTATTGTGTGACTTTAAAGTGGATTCAAAGAAGTATGGTGAATATTTAAAGTCTGCCTTGTAAATCTTAGTCTTTTCTCCAAACACATGTTTTTGGGGGGTGGTAGCGGCAATTTTAAGGCTAAAAGAGTTGTGATCTTGTGTTTTAGGAAACTGCAACCATTGGCCCTATTTTCTACTGCTTTCACATTTTAGTTTTTTTTTTCCTGACCTTGAAACACCTATGTGATTATATTATATTTTCTTTTCTTTTTTTGCCAAGTACTGTGATGCAAACAGGTGAAATGTTGTTTTTAAGTGATTCAGTGCGAACATAGCTGTTGGTAATTAAAAAATGAGCATTGCTCTTTGTGGATTGAGGTCTCAGAACCTCATGTGGATCACACAACTACCATTTTGGAGTTTGTTGGGTTTAAAAAAAACCCCCAAAAAACAGCAAACAGATAGAAAAATACTGATCTCCTCCAGGTTTGTTTGCAGGAATGTGGGTGGGTTTCACAGAGCGCAGTGCTAGCTGTTTCCAGCGTATATTAACAACGCAAATAAGGTTTAGAAATTGTTGTAACCCAACACAAAATAAAAACCCTTCCTCCCTCCCCTTCCCCAAACAAATATCAATAAAGAATCTAACTCAAAATGTAAGGCTGCAGTTGTTTCAAAGTTATTGCTCTTTTGTCAATGATGTTCAAAGACTAATGTACATTTTTTATCCATGATACAAATGAACAGTTAAAAATTACAAAACTATCTGCTTTTTGCAGCACTTTCGAGGTCATGTGTTTTCTTGTGTGGCCACTGTGCACAATTCAGACAACAATGTGACAGCCAGAGTCATTTTACAGAGCTGAGAACAATGATGGCTGAAGGTGTATTTAATCTTCACCATGCCCTCGGACATAATTCAACTTCGTTAAAGCCAAGCTCGTAGAAGATGTCGTTGATCTTCAATATTCATATACAGTTCCATATGCAGCACAGCCCCTTACAGCCTATACAGAGAGATGGTTGGCCAAAGTATTTGTGAGTGTAGCAGATGAGTAACTATAGACTGCATGTTTTACACCCAGTCTTCTGGTATTGTTCTCACTTCATCAGGGTGATTAATTCAATTTAATTTAATTACATCAGAAGACAAAGTAACTGTTGTCAATGCAATATTAAAGCGAAACCACTCTTACATCAGTAATGAAAGCTTCGCTGTTTATATTCTACATATACTCTATAAATACGAGAATGAATACTTTATGTGTGTCTGCGAACGTGGACGAATGCATACAAGTGTTTGGTGGAGTGTTGTCACTCTTCCAAAGACCATTAAATCTTGAGGGCACCTCTGACTCTCTCATCAGCCTTCTGCTCACTATTCTGTCAACAGTAGAGCCTTGAAAATGCTCCTCATTCATTTCAAACACTCTGCCTGCGTAATTGAACCTCGTCCTGGGAACACAATGCAAGTTACTCGATCAACCTGCGTAAAATGTAATCCTTGTTGAGAGTTTGCAAAAACAAATTAAGACAGTCTTAATGAGGTTTCTTTTAAGTAGAGAATATTATTATACCGTGGTGAGGTACATGCTGGGTGCTTCTTATATCTGCAGCCACTTGAAGCCTGTCTTAAGAAGATGTCTTGTCTAATTAATGTTAGAGTACAATGTAAACATGTGGGGGATTAATCCTAAGGAGTTTTAAGGGTTCTCGGGAAAGACGCAGCTCTTGACATACAGACGTCAAGACATTTTTAGAGATAGTGGCCTGTCTGCAGCTGTAATACAGGGATTACATGACAAAGTGTGCTGACTGACACATGTCCAAAGAACATTTATATATCATTTCTGTAGCCCGTAATCATCTACTTTCGTTATTTATTTTACAGTGCGATGGCTACATTCTTGTTTAGTATTTTTAACAGAAAAATATTGAGTTGTGCCAACACCACTTCTGTTGCATTCCAGTAATGAGTGTGTATACAGCACCAGTCAATGCAGCAATGTCATACCAGTAATGCCAATTATGACTAAGATCAACATGTTCAGATAGATTTATGTCTGATAAAACAACGACAGTAAGCAGAGAGTGTAAAGTCATTCAAAGTAACAGTATGCCAATAGTTTGTGTTCCACAGCCGAGCGCTCAGTTATTCCATATTGGTCAGTACTCAGGTCCAGGCATAGTAATTGGTATTTGTAAGAAAAATTGGTATCTGACAGCTCTAAAAAAAAGAATAGAGTTGAGTGGCACCAGATAAATCTCTCTTCTTAATTATTAAAGGACATAAGAAGACGTATCCCCAAAATTCAGCGTAATAAGAACCAACCTGGCTACAATGAAAACACAACAGGTCACTGTAGCCTGCTGTGAACCAAAGTCCCACCTCTATCAACGCAGATAGCCAATCATAGGCCGTTTAAACATTAAGAGTCCACAACAGTTCTATAGCCAAGTGCTGCCAACATTACGCCTTTGTATTTTTACATTGCATCTGCAACAACGTAATACTGGTGTCCCAATGTGGGGTTTCTCATTACAGCATTGTGGAAGTGCTTCACATTCACACACACTCACGTTTTTAGCCATGCCAGTTACATGTTGTGCCCTTCTTAACACCTTTGCGTCTTTGTTACTACCTCCGATGGCGGATTAAGGGTGACATAACAGGGGCTTAAATATCCTGCCTTGAACTGGCAATCTGTAAACTTAAATAATTTATGGGGTCTCACCTCGCAAGTCATATTTCAGATGCGGCCCGTGTCACTACAGTCCAGACCCTGGAGTTACCCCTTGGTACCTTGGATGTCATCTCTCGAGCCATCTGTCAGTGAATGTGTAAATGAGAAAAAAATTATTGGTCAATCTGTTAAGGTAGATTAGAGCTACATCAGTGCCTTCTATTTAGCATTAAGCTATACACTTGTACAGAAGGCAGAATCATGGTAAACCTCCATTAATCGATAACACATTTTCTCACTCTGCTCCCTCTCGTCTGTCTCTGTAACGCTCTCTCCCGCTTCATCTTCCTCTAATAGTCTCCTCCTCTTTAGGTCAAATTCCTCTTTAATTGGCCTCCATGTTCTACTTATTAGGTAATGAATTGTTAAATGTGGTTCCAATTGGTTAGTTAACATTTCTTGCAAATGGGACAAGGAACTGACATGCTTTTAATTTCCCCTTTCTTCTTATTTCACAAAGATACGGATTATCCAGGCCTCTCAGCTGGAATCTTACTTTGAACAGCTTGATCACTGCCATGTTTCATCAGCTGATAGCCTCCAATAGAGACTGGCGAAAAGAGGGCGATTGTTGAACATCCAGGGAACATTTCTCTGTCTGTTCATTTTTTGAAGGATTTACATGTCTTTTATACCTTCATCTTTTATATTCCTGACATGTTTCCTGCATCATTCACACCTGTGTTCATTACACACCTGCCTCTCATTATGCCATTAGTCAAAGTCTGTCATTAACTCCGTGGTTTTTCAATGTTGTTTTAACTGCTGGTTTCTAGGATTTCTGACTTATCCCATGAGCCTGTTTGCTATTAAGAATAAGTAAGGGGTCATACAGTAAAAAGTCTAACATGGTGTTCATGTCTTTACATACATGTTAAATTCCTGACAGCCATCTGTTTAGGGCTTCTGGTGTAGCCAGTGGTTGCGGCTAAAGGACACCCAGCAAAGACCAACATTTCTTTAAGTTGCCATTGTCCCTCTAGCAACAATAGAAAAGCAAGTCAGGAGTTCAAGTGGCGACAACATCCAATAATTAATTGTAAGCTGGACTTGTAGGTGTTTAAAGAGTCCAATAAAAGCTAAGTGTGTTTTTTTTAGACAGTCAATATCAGCCGGGCTTCTACTACAGCTTATACATTCCACCTCTCAGGTTTTCCACACAGACTGTTTTTACTTCATTCAGCCAATGCCTTTTTAAACATCAGTGGAAAATACTACTGGGACTATAAACACAACCCACATACAGTCACCAAGATATCTGTCACTTGCCTACAGATTCTGCATTTGTAGATGACTTTCTTTATGATAAACGTTTGACGGCATCAATGACTATGATCCAAGAACCTGACAGGCCACATTAGTGGGTGAGAACACACTCCTGTAGCTTCCACGTTGAAGCGCTCCAGTTTTGCCAGAGGCAGATCTCGTAGAGCACGACAGTATTGGACAGTAAAGGAGCGTGATGTGGTTGAGGATGAATATAACTGCTTTTATTAGCTTTCTTTGGATGACACCAGCCAGTGCTCTCCCATGGGAGAAATGGTTGAGCTTGGAATTAAATTCTGTATACTCTGAGGTGACTTCATAAGGGAATCATACAGGCTGGTTATTGCACCATCAGGAATGTAATGAAACTGGCTCAAAGATGACAACCACACAGAGGAAGGTCACTGTTAATATATGGCGATCTCCAGCAAAAGGTATGGGGACTATTGGAGTCTGCCAGCCGTGGAGGAGATTCAAGACTTCTCTAGTCAAGCTTAATGCTCTCGAGAGACTCACATGGACCTTGTGTTTGCTTGAATCTCCATCCGTCTATTTTGTCTTCTCACTATACCCTTGTTGGTAGAAAAATTACTTAAAACCTTTGGGGGCCAATTTCCTGAGACCAAAGGACAATGCAGGCTTGTTTTCGCAACTTAATACAAGGATACGTGTGTGTGCCCTTGTCCATGCCTGAATATGTGTGAGAACAAGTGTGGGGTCCATTTGTATGCCTGCATAAGCAAATATATTCCAAATATTCTGCATGTGCCAGTAATTCACACATTTCATTTCTCCCTATTTTCACCTTTGTCACCAATTTGCCGACAGCATATTTCTCTTTTGCAAATCCCCCACAGCCAGCCCCACAAATTGAATGACTAACAGAAAAAAGCCCAGTGATCCAAGTATCTCAGCGCCATCCTTAATTCATTAATTTGCTGTTTCCCTACAGTCACTCACCCAGAATAATCCATCCGGAAAGTCCAGTGAGCTTTTCCGCCACCAAGCAGAAATGGGATTGTGGATGACTGATCACAAAGCTTATATCCACACAGTCTGTGCGAATGTATCCACATGTAGGCCTGCAGGCACACACACACACACACACACACACACACATATATACACACAAAGCTTAATTTAGTTTCCCTTAATAGCTCTTAAACCCTACTCAAAGGGAAGTATCTCTCGCTTTAAAAACTTCAAAAACGTGCCTGCTATTACTCTGCAGGTGCATGCTACAATGTTTGACACATGCAGAGGTTTATTTAAGTCCACTCCACATGCTTCGCACTGCTTCACTCTATATGTGTGTCATGCAAACCAAGCTGAAGGAATAGAGGCTAACTGTCATGTGGTTCTCAAAGTTAACAGAGACACTTTGTGTCACCTTCTGAAATTCATTCAGCCTGGTTGGCTGCAGAGAATAGACAATGCCTTTACCCCGAGGATACGCAGACATCAATGTTTTAGAGCGAATCATTGATCCCAGAGCATAAAATTTGCAGAAGCACACCAGCCCGGCCATTCCTCTCCCCTTAAGACACATCTTCATGCTGGAGATATTAATTGAGTCTGCTCACAGAGAACCATGTGATTCAGAACATGTCATACCCAAGCAGTATCACGGAGGATAAGTTGAAATATAGCTTTAAAACTGGCAAAAGCTTCTGTAACATTTTATGTCTGCTTATAATGGGTCCTCAAAGTTGACCTATTATGTCGGTTCTCTTGTTACTGACGTACAAGCAGAACGGTAAGGTTTGGTTGTATGTGTGGCTTTTACCAATTGTTTTATTTGATATGATCTGATTCTGTGTTTTCTAATTTAAACTTTCTTTTTGAAAGGTCTTTTTGCAGTGTGAAAACGCCTTTTTGTGACAGGACACTGAGGACATTGGAGAGAGAGTAGTGTGAGCAATGACATGTGCGAAAGGAGCCATGGTTGAGAAAGGACGATTGCCTTCTTACATGGAGCACGATCCAATCGCTCGGCCAACCAGCACTCCAATTTCTTTTACAATACAAATATGGATATTACCATGATACTGGCAGTATTACAAATGCCGATGTGGTCCTGATAGCTGATATCTTAGTTATTCAGAGTAATGGTACTTTGTTTGGAAAGCAGTCCTTTAACTCTCGTGATATTTGTTTTAAAATTGCCCTGATGTAACAATATTCATTTTAATGAAAAAAGCACATGATTTAAAATGTTTTAAGTTTTTCTAGAACTTACTTGTCTATCAGTTTAATGCAGCAGTCAAAGACCTTGCATGACATTTCTAACCAAAATCTCCTGAGTCACATGACCTAATATGATCAAACGTCTGAAAGAGATGAGGCAACCCACACGTTGCATGGTGTATCTATTCAATTTTATGAAGGATGTTTTCTTCAAATGAACCTCTCCAAAATGAGACGCTTGTGATTAACTAAGTATTGGTCCTGCAGGACGGATTGGCCTGCCACTAAGTGGTGGTTAAATGGGCAACACTTTGCATCAACATTAGTAAATCAAGAGGTAAATTTGTAAAGTGCTTTATCTATGATGCTAGTTTCGAAAACAAAGGAAGTGAGTAACAAATGAAGTTGCAGAAGACAAATGTGACCAAAATGTACCGTAGTTAAAATAATTCCTCACAAAGAACTAGCTGTCCTTAAGATGTTTTGTTCTTCACACCTTCTTTGAAAACAGAGTGTAAGATGAACCCTGATTCTAACCAAGACTTTATCTCATATAATTATCAACAGTCTTTTAGATACGACAGAAAGACATCACATTTTTTCCCCCATGATGCTTACAGCCTTTTATTAAGTCAACAGCTCATTGGATATATTTGCATGTTTAATTACCTGTTTACGTCCATGCTTGTTTAATTCTACACTTTGCATGGTAATGGCCGTCAAAGATTCTTTCCTTTGTGAGGAGCTGCACCCAATTCCTCGACATTTTATAAATGGTGTCCTCCTCCTGAACCGTGGTAATTGATGTATTTCCCATAAAGGAATGGTAATTAAGATAATGAGATTTTCACAGGCAAGTGTAGCATGCCAAAACAAGGGGGAGCATGTGTCTTGACTGCTTCACTTTAGCTTTATAAATGCTCCTCTTTTTGTTCTCCTCGTTCCACCAGCTCTTACTTTTCTCCTCCTCCTATCTTGAGTTCTCCTCTCCACATCTGCTTTCTCTCTTCCCCCCCTCCCACACACAGCTTGTCCTCATTTGTTTGCCCACTGAATAATTGGCTATAGGATCACCCATTGTGTAATTATGTATAGCAGTCTGATATGTAATTAAAATTGTATCAGTATCCAGTGTCATTTGTGCTATGTGATTACCTATTAACAGTGCAAACAGTTGTGCCTAAAAGCCCGTGACCGCCCCTCTCATAGATGTCACCTCGTCTCTGTCACCATTTACATACTGTACCAGCAGGTGCTACGTCGGAAGCAAAACGCATAATGAACACTTCTCCTACATCCACTCACATCAACACTTCTTTCTGACAGCATGAGCATTCAGTACATGATACGATAAGATAGAACTTGATGAATCCATGAGGAGATCCTAGCACCATATGGCTGTAAAATTGCACTATGAAAAAAAGGATGCAAGATCACATTAAATACAGATTAAAGTAAACAGAAACAAAAAAAGTGAATCAAAGCAAAACAGGAAAGTGTTAACTATAGGGATTGTTGGCAGTTGTATGAGGAGTTGATATGAAATCATGTTGCCCTGATAATGAACATAAGACATGATTTTAAATAGTATTGGACTTAATATATTGAAGTACATTTGCACGTGATAATGAACACAAAATGTCCCAGTATAGAAACTAATTATATACATAATAATGAACATCATGAAGCCCATTATTTTTGAAAAGTTTGCACCTATGGATGAACACAATAAAGATCAATACTGTTAAGTAATTCTGCACCTGATAATGAACTCAACATTTGAAATTAAAAATACAGCTAACATTCTTCTGACTACTCAAAGTGCCTTTACGTCGCATGTCACACCGATCCATTCACACACTGGTGGCAGCGGTGCCGACCAAGCAGCAGGAGTGATTCATGGTGAAGTGCCTTGCCCAAAGATATATTAGACATGTAGCTGCAGGAGCTGGGGATTAAACTCCCAACCTTCCTTCGGAGTATTAAACCAATCATTGCCTGATATTGCAATGTGATATAACACAATATAATGAAAGTAAAGGTTATATTATACATGATCATGAATATAATTTAAGTATGATATTGAAATGTATTGCATACAGTGTTAATAAGCCTGTAAATGATTCTGCACAGAAAACACATCACACTATATAGCCCATGATGTTGGGAGTTTGCATAACATCTAAAACTGTAAACATGTTCAAATGATTTTAATGTGCTGCATAAGATAGTCTGCTGCACATCAGTCTGCAGAGTTAGTCAACTCAGCAGCTTTTCACAGCTCCTTCCTCTCAAATAAAGACACCCAAAATGTTAAGGGCTCTCAAAGCGCTTGTTAGTGCACTCTTATAATGAGGCTTACGCAGAGGGCTAGTGAGGACACTCTAAGGAAACATCTTAATGAAAGCAGCAGGCTACGAACTGGCCTGGGAAAAAAAAAAAAAAAAACTCTTTGCAAATTTACCACGCGTTAGTCATGCATGAAAGGTTTGCTGTTAAGTGTACCCTCTGTTTTATTCAATAAAGGGTTTCTCTCATTATAGCTGCTTTCAGAAGTGCAGAATTAGTGATTAGTACCTTAGTGCATATGATTTAAAGCAGCATGTGGGCTTGTTTTCTCTGTGCATCTCTGTTTGCTCTGGCTAAATGTTATACTCTTCTCATCTGAGCAATGGAAAAAATGAATTGCCTAGAGTTATCAACATAAATAAATCAGTCTGGTCAGTGTACACAGAGCTGACCCAATGTGTTATTTATAAAGTAACTATATTGCAACAAATTCCATCTTCAGCTTAAGCCGTATGAGCGCAGTGCTATCGTTATCGACAGGGTGGAGTTGTGCTCTCCATTTCATATGAAATGTGTCATGTTTGCCAGCAGAGGAAGGTTGGTTACATTGAACATAACGTGCCCCAATTCTGATTCATGATGAAATGCAAGAGCAACCAGAAAGAAAAGAAAAACTATGCTATAGGTTTGAATGAATCACTGATTAGACCAACTCAAACCAACATTTTCACCATTTCTGTGTTTTTCTTTGTTTTCCTTTTCTTTAGTTGTTAAAAATCTTTTATTGAGAAGCTTACAGGTATTTGCAGTTTCAATATCTTTGTTACTTAAAGTTTATAGACTAAATAGGAAAAACGGTTGGCAGGCTGTCATGGAAGGGATTCAACAATCACAGTCAATGTTCATCTAAACGGGACCATCAAAAACTAAATAATGCATTACAGGAGATTTGAATTAGCATTTGTGACAAAAAGTCCATATGCAAGGTGTAAATAAATGTAGGAATTCCACAAAGAGGTAGCATAGATTCTCATCTGCTGTCATACCACAGTAGAAGCTACCTACTGGCCACTTGAATAATGCAGGTTTAAGTCATTATGGTTGTTTGGTTTTTACTGAGAAACAAGAGACTTTTATAAACATGAGGTGCATTAGAGCAAACAGAAGCCTTAGTCTGGGGTCTTCAAAGGCAACAACTATCAAAAATGCAAAATGACTACATCCTTAAAAAGCTTAGCCAGCATGAAGATAAAGGGGAGAACAGCGGTAGTTATAAGTTGAATAAGAATGGGAACAGACTTTGTTGAAGTTTTTTTCATTTCCCCTCTCAAAGGATTCTAGAGCTGAAAAAAAAAATGTCCAGAAACTGTTTAGAATCATCCAACGTTTACGTAGATACATAAGGTCCAACACTTCAATGGAACCATAACTTCAAAAACTTGAAAGATGAAATCATTTATCTCAATGTGTCTTCACTTATATGAAAATATCTTTGTAAACTAAAGTATAGTTAAAAAAGATAAAGAACTTCTGCTATTGCCAATATTTTAGATCGCTAATATCACTCTGCTTATGAGCAGTGACTTGAAATCTGTCATTGTTCCAGTGCAGCAGCTCATTGACCTGGCTGAGGTACATTTTGAAAAGTAAAACTGCAAAGATGTTTCTGAGCGGGGTGACAAAGTACCTCATGATGGAGACCTCTAACACGTTGCACCTCCATTTCTCTCCCCATTGCGCTACTTTGTCAGTCGTGTACTTACAAGACCCTCTAACCCCTCCACCATATAGTGCTCAGCCTTTCTCTCCAAACACACAAACCCTTTTAACAACAATAAAATGGCTCCATGTTCAGGCGTTTCCCCAGAGGAAGGACTCAAGCAGCAGGTCTGACATCCGCCGTATGGATGATTAGCATCATTAGAGCATCAGCTGCTCTCTCTCTCTCTCTCTCTCTCTCTCTCTCTCTCTCTCTCTCTCTCTCTCTCTCTCTCTCTCTCTCTGTCTCACACACACACACACACACACACACACACACCATGATGGCTCTTCAGATACACCCAACACTCGTGCAGATTAAATGGTGCCATGTTTTAGGCAAAGAGGTGATTAATTTATGATGAAAAGTGGGTCAGATGAATGGAACTCAGGGTCTATAGGCTCTAGAGAGCAATATGTCTGCCAAGAGACAAAGAGCGAGTTCGGGGAGCAAGAGGACAGGCAGAGAGACGGGGGATAAGCGTTTGTTCACTGTGAAGAGGAGATACAGTCGGCAGATAACGTCTGCCCGTGCCTGGTGTTCAAAGACTAACAAATGCCTTCAACAGGAAGGAATAAAACAGCGAACAAAGTGCAAGAAGCACGTTTGGAGCAAGCTAAAAATAGCTGAAATGCATACCTGTCTTTTCTTCTTTAAACAGAGAGTTTGAGTCGTCCTGTATTTAAATTTCCTTTTTTCTTTTTCTCCTCTTTCAGCTCCTTTGACCGACAAGCCGCCAAAGATCCTGTTTCCCTCGGAAAACAAGATTAGCAACATGGAGCTGCAGCTAGGTAAGAGCATCATGGGATTTCCTCCAGCTGTACTCACTACTATCTCTGTCATTTTCCAAAATGACAGCAAATGGATGACTTTACAAATCCTCTCCAACACACCTCCAGGCGCCGAACACAGATTGATGATGGCACTTTTATTTTTCTGGAGGAGCGTGCGAAAGCAGCAACAATTGTAAAAGTGTTTTCCATAAATGCAAATGGTGGCTGCTGAACGTCCCCTGGGCTGTTTTGTCAACAATGAAGAGCCCATATGGTGCCAAGGTTCCATACGCTGGCTCGCCACATGGACAGGCGGCTGCTTGCACTCGCCGTTGTTTGTCTTCTTTGACGTGGGGTCACAACGGGCTCTACCATGTGTGCGTTTGTGTGTGCGCGCGTGCTTCTGTTTGTTTTCTCTCTGTGACAGCATATTGCTTGATTTCTGGGCGCAGGCGGACATCCACATGGTGCTTGCCACTCCATGAATGGGCTTATGTGTCCGTCATGGTGAAGGCGATCGGACAGGACTGAGAGGTCTGGGGGGAAGCGGAGGAAGATTGGACGAGAATGTGACAGACAGACAGAGGGAGAGAGGGAGAGAGAGAGAGAGAAAACGGATGGGTGGAGAGAGAGATAGTGAAAGACAAAGAGGGTGCAGCGGAGAGGTTACCTTTTGTCTCCTGTCTGATACTGTTTGAATCCAGGTAGTTCATTTAAAATGCCGCCACGCTTGGCTGATCAAGAGTGAAAAATTGCTGCTGTTGATAAACTGACAAGCACGGCCTCCCGTGTCGGCATGCTCACGCCCAACACATGAACAGGTTGCCCAATGCGGAGCCCCTTAGCTGTTTTTGTCGTTTGTCTTCATCTCGATTAAGGAACGGTTTGTCTCGTCCTTTGGAACTTTTTCCGCCATTACTTAAAACGTCAGTGTCAGCTCGTTCTCGTGCTGTGTGACAAAGTGTTTTTCGTGAGTGTCTTAGAGGATTGCTGATTTAGTGCCGAGCCTATTTCACACTGAGAGAATCGTATTTTTTTTCGAAAAGAAAAATCGCATAAATCGGTCTCAGAGATGTCGACATGTCCGGAATTGTTTGGGCCCATTAAGTCAAGCTCTAAAAACTCTGCTTCCCACATTTTATTAATGCAATTCATTAGTGTCTGTTAAACCTCCCATGCCTGGTAAAAGCACATGTTTCCAAACTCCATTGGCTGCCAAGCCTGAGCCGAGAAATCGGTCGGGTTATTTTATCAGAGTCAACCAAACTCCCTCCTGAGCAATGTGACATTATAAAGCCAGCTAATTGGTACTCTCTGTGACAAGTAAACTGATCTTGATGTGCAAAACGAGAGGAGCTCCCTTCTAATGGGGTGCAACAAGAGAGGCTTGGCTCTGCAATGGCGAAAAAGAGAGTCATGAGCAAAGAACTACAGACAGAAAAAGTGTGTGCGATGCTGTGCAGCCCGGCCCCTACAGACACCCAGCAGAGAATCTAAAGCACAGAGACACTGAGGTAAATATTTTACAGCCGGGCTCCATTTTGTGCACAGAAAAGTTGTCTCTCCCTGCAGACCAGAGTTTTGTCTTTTATTTTGCTTTATTTATTTATTCTCCTCTTCCTTAATATTTGTTGAGTCATGCCCTAAGCAGCTTTATGGAGCAACGTGGGAGATTTATGTCGGGAGAACGTGTACAGAGAGAAGCTGGTCCCTCATGGCGAGTTGGAGATAGAAGCGGAGACACAGAGGGAGAGAGAGAGAGGGGAAAGAAAAGAGATGGGATCCAGTGGAGGCTGTAGTGGACGGGCAGTAAAATCAAAGCCGTAAGCAGAGAGATAAATCTGCAAACACTGCCGGGAAATGCATCCCCAATTTATCTCCTCGGCTGCTGCAACCGGTGCGAGTCTCAGACAGCTGCCATGACGGGCGGCTTTACACATCAAACACACAGGCAGACATTAATAAAACACATGTATATGTTGCATAAAGCACCACAGAGGAAAAACGCAGAAGGGATTAAGTGGATAGTCAAAGAGGATGATGCAGAAAGGAGACACAACAAAAAGGAGCAAAACTGAGGAGTCATAGAAGCTCGAAGGGTGCTGGAGGAAAAAAAGAAGGGTGATTGGCTGAGAAAAGGAGCATGATGGGAAATGGAGACAGGAGCGTCGGAGGGAGTTTGTTTGTCTCAGGAGAGTGTCAGAGTGTCCCTTCTTCTGCTCTCCTTGCATGTCTCCGCCACTGTGTCCCTTTTCTGCTAAAGGAGCCAAAGTCCCACAGCTACAGATGCTGTCACTCAGGACTACACACACTAGACAGCAGTGTGTGTGTTTGTGTATGTGTGTGTGTGTGTGTGTGTGTGGGGGGGGTGTGTGTGTGTGTGTGTGTGTGTGTGCAGCTATCATCATAGATCTACAAGAATTCAGAGCTTCAGGGGTCCTGGGGGAGGTGTGAATGTACGAATTCCAAAATCAGGCCTGGTTTACGTCACACATTTTACTTTTGCACTTGACATTTTCAGCGTCCAAAAGGAAAGGTTGTGTAGGAGTGTTTTTGGATTTTTTTTTTTTTTTTTTTTTTTTTTGCTATGCAGCCATCTTGTTTCTCTCTGTTTGCCAGATTTACTGCTGTCCCCCAGTGGTGAATTGGTGCAGTCCACTTCTGCAGATTAGGAGGATGATTCATATTGTGGGGTTTGAATTTGTGCCTCTGCTGCTTTGTGTTTGGGGCTCGTGAGACTGCGAGCTTTGCAGAAAACACACACACCATCACAGTATGAGACATAATACACAAAGCGCCACATTTTTTTTTAAACACACATTCACACACACACACACACACACACACACACACACACCCGCAGACTCTCACACACACAGAGACTCACTGGCTTGGTGTTGATTCCCTCGGGATGATTTGTCATGGATTCGACATCCCGGAGGATGGGCTTCAGGGATTCAACTCACGCTTACGCAGCACTCCACCCCGAGAATATCTATTCCTCACGAGCTTGGTCTCACTGACGCACACACACACACACACACACACACACACACACACACACACACATATACACAGGTCTTCACACATGCCTCCTCCCTACTTGGGGTTGTAGGTCACACACACACTTGCGGCACAGTTTCTGGTAACTGTTGGATAATTGTAACTGATAGAGGATTTTACTGTCCCCCAAAGCCAGCAGATGGGTGCACTCTAGTGGAAAGGAATTAGAATCAATTATTTCAGAGAGCAGGACCCAACAGTGCTGGAGGGGGCAGCAGGAGAGACTTCTTTTAACAGCTTAAATTCGGGACACATTAAGAAACTCTTAATTTTGACGATGTTGGGTGTGGTTTTTGCAGGAAGAAACGTGCCATGCCCATACACTGTATACAAGAAGTGGATAGCCTCTTTGTTTAAAAAGTGAAGCCAAAGTTTCTTAAAATTGCATTTTTTTCTAGAGGTCAGCAGATGGCAACAGCTTGGGTTGTGGAAAGAAATAAGAGGTAATAAAAGGTTTACAGTCCCAATAAATGGGGCGGTCTTGTTCAGGCAGAGTCGAGCTGCACTGATTTCGCTTTTGACATACAGTACATCATTCTCTCATCAACTATTTAGCATCCTCCCAAATAGGCGGTCTATTTAAGCTGTTTAAGATTTTTGCTGCACATTATCATGCCAACCATCATTGCATGCAAGGAAATCTACTTTACTGCTCCTACAAGAAAGTTACAGATCAGAATCTTAAGTGTTTCCTTCTTAATAAATGATAACAAACCAACTCACAATTATCTAAGGTTTTATTAAGGAATGAGCTCTCCTGCAGGTTAATAAACAATGTATTAGGTTATGGTCTTGCAAGGAGATGATTCAGAGGCAGAAATCCCAAAATGTTCTTTTGTGAATTTAACAACATGGCAAATTCAGGACATAAAACAAAACCGAGCAGCAGTTGACATTGTATAGCCTGCCATACCAATGAAAAACTGTTCGGTAACACTCATTTGGAGCAGCTTCATGGTAGGGTTAAATAAGGAGAGTTTATTCAAGGTTTGGAGAAGTGTAGATGTTTGTGTAATAAACTTTCCCCTCTGTGACAATGCCCCATGTGTTTAAGGTTTTCATTCTTTTAATCATCTCTGACAAAGTCCTACTCTGATCCCAACTCTCTCCTGCCTGTCCCTGAATACCTCCACCTTCCTCCTTCACAACATGCGAGCATCCCTCTGCTGGCACAACACAGCAAACAGAAAAAGGCTTTCATGTATTTTAAAAAGTGTTGTTTAATTTTAATGGAAGCCCTCCAATCAGTGGATTTGCTTGTGCAAGCAAAGTGAAACCACGCAGGTTTTTCATGTCGAGTTTGACTTTTGAATTTTAAGTAATCCTTTTTTCGCAGTTTTTTTTTAAAATTATTATTATTATTATTATTCTCCCACAAAGGGAACATTGTTATGCAGTTTTTTGGTCTAAATCAGAAGCACAAAGAAGCAATAAATATTCTACAAGTCGCCATGACAACTGTATGTCAATGAAGCTTATTAGCCAGTTTTTATTATCAAAAGTTAACTTCCTTTGTTTTATTACTGTATACTGTAAAATAGGAAGACAGGCAGACAGACAGACAAATATCTTTGTTTACATACAACAGCTCAGTTTTCCTCTTTTTACACTTTCTAAAAGCTCTCTTCCATGTTCCCTCTCTCCTCCTGCTTTTCTTCTATCCCGTCCTACATCCTTTTATCCCTCACCTCCCTTCTCTCCTCACTGCCTCACACATCGACCTCTGCCTGCTGACAGATTTGAGGATTTGTGAATGTGGATGTCTTGAAGTCTTCCTCAGCCTCCTCTCTTTTCTCTCCTGTCCAAAAAGTCCACCCCACTGAGGACTTTTATCTTTCTTTCTTTTTTATTCCCGTCAACCCCCAGCCGTGACACTCGACATGTCACCTTTACATTGAGAGGGGTGGAATTGAAATTGACATTACTCCGGAGAGTTCCGAAAGGTCAATGCAGAGTCACTTCTCTAAATTACTTTCTGACTCTCTCTTGCTGTCTGTCCATCTGTATGATACACACACTGTCTCTTTCTCTCTCTCACACACAGACACACACACACACACACACACACACACACACACACACACACACATACCCCAACTATAAACACACTTTTCTCTTCAATCACTTGAACGCCATGCCTCTGACAGGTCCTCCTTTTTCTCCCTCTTATCTAAGTTCTGACATTTTTAACTCATATATATATATATATATATATATATACATGTCACACACATATATATATATATATACACATATATACACATATATACATATATTCAGTAAATAAAAGTGTCCATAGCCTATCATTAATGTAGGAGAAAAAAAGGCATTTAGAAAATTGGCTGTTTAGATTTGCTACATTTCATGATAAATGACATATTTTAAGCTGAACACAGGGAAGGGGATGAAAGAGAGAACCAGGCCTTAAAGGTCAAATTGAAGATATGAGAGTTGGGACAAAGTGTGTCGTCATTCAATTTAGTTTCAGCCCCACAGTGAACCAACATTAAGTAACCCGTGGTGACCGCAATGGTAACTAGTGTGTCAGCGAAACAAAGCTGAATGTTTAAGTGTGTGAACGGTCGTCATTAATCACTGAGTCCGGGGCTGAGAGCCGGAGCCCGCTGTATGATAAATGAAGTGAAAGCGCCCACTACATGTGCCTAAAAGGAAGGGGAGAGGGAGGGAGGGAGGAAAGGAAAGGAAAAAAGACTGAAACATCAGCATACAGCGGGCGATAAAAACAGAAACAAGACCCCGCTGTGCATCACACAGCTGTTTGTTTATTTGGACGCAGAAAAGTGTGAACCAGCCTGCCATGCATACCAGGCTATTGGTTGTTTTTCTTTCTCCGAGGCTGACACCAAGCTGTCAGGCGCCGTCTTCCAGCAGCTGTAGTTTTAGCCGCGTGTCCAGCCCAGTTGGTTTTAATAGACCTTATCAGCAGCCGTTCAGCCGATTCAGCATGTTGAATCAGCGGTAGAAGCAGGTGCTGAGAGAAGGAGCTGTCTGACTGGCTGCTCAGCCCAGTGAATCAGTGATTATTCCCATTTAGTTTGGTTTCTCCTTTTCTTTTTTCTTTTTTTAACTTGTGTATCTTCAACAGAAAAGCAGTGCAAAGCAAAACTTCTACGGTGACAGCTAACTTTTTATCAGACAAATTCTCAGTTAGCATCCCACTTAGTCTGCAAAGCATTGTCTTAGGTTTGACTTGTGCTCCGTTTAATTAAATCCAACTTTCTTGCACATGAAAGCAGTGCACTCATAAGTCCAGAGGCAGAGAGGAAACATTTAATGAGGGTCTGTTTGAAGGTTTGGATCACAGAGGGGAAATAAATCCTCCCTTCTGGTATTATCACATGTCAAAAATAATAATACTTTTTTATTTTCTTCCACTTAAACTTCGAACAACAGCAGCTATAAACAACACTTTTTTTTAGCTTCCGATATGACGGAAAAAAATGTAATTATTGTGCCAACCATGAGTTAAAGGCCAAGCCCACATAAAGCTTATACGATACTATAAAAGTAGAAACACATTTTAGACATACAATCAGACAAATAAACCATCCTGATGTTTTTGCAATCAAAGGACTGATAAACTTTCAAATTAACATCCACTTCATTCTGTCGACTTTACTGCAACACAACATTTCAAAAGTTACTTTTCATATATTAAAGTTGTTCTGAAATTAACATCATTCCAGAAAATGTGATTCATTTTCTCCTTTTATTATTTCTCCTCATTTGCATAATTCACTTGACATGTGATCAAA
The DNA here is from genome assembly GCF_947650265.1 of Symphodus melops. NCBI lineage: Eukaryota > Metazoa > Chordata > Actinopteri > Labriformes > Labridae > Symphodus > Symphodus melops. The sequence continues at coordinate 6,495,481 of NC_136702.1, forward strand.
TCTGCCGATTTCAAGAGCAAAAGGAAGAATTCATTCAATTCACAGCTGAGCAACTTCAGACCTGTGACTCCTTGTAAAGTTAGCTTTAGGATAGGTTTAGTCCCATACATGTACTTGGTTTGGATTTATTACCAAAGTGCAGTATGACATAAGCAAGCTTTTTTTTTTAAACATGTTTTCTTTAGATCTTGTAAGCCTTTTTTATTGTGATGAGATAGATGGGGGTTTTTTTACGTCAGCTGCCTTAAAGCTCCTGCATAGAACTTTTTGGTTTATGTTGTTTTTGGCGACCCCTGCGGTTAAAATTGTTCCTCTGTGAAAAAGTAACCAAGGAAAATCTTATTATCTCTGAAATTGCCTAATCTGACACTTCCCCTGTAGCGGTTCCAATCAACTATGGAAAAAAAAAATGAGCATATCGCTGATGGCGCTTTTGAAGGTCAAATAGAGACATCAGTATTCATTTTATTCAGTGTCACAACCAGCTAAAATCTCGTCACAGGAGCTTTAAAAACAGCGTGAATCTCGAGCCTACTGAGATCTGTGTGAACTGTTCAATAAAAAAAACCTTCTTATTAGTGTTGTCTTGAGTATGATGAACTGTTCTAAATACACATTCACTGATCTTTTACATATGCATGTAGCTCAGTTAATTTAATCTTGCTATGTTGGCAGGTTTCGGGGATCTTCCTGAAGTAGAAAACATAAATTAATGACTCTCCTGCCTGCACCAGCAGAATGAGCATGCATGTTGGCACGATTGTCTGCCTCGCTCTCTGTTCTGTGCTTAAGTCCTACTTAGAAGATGTGAGGTGATGCGAGGTGACGCACCAGTCACTTTTTGTCAGCACTTTCCCGTTCAGTGTGTCGCGTCCGTGAGGCGACAGATCTGCTCCCGTCTCTCTCTCTCTCTCTCTCTCTCTCTCTCTCTCTCTCTCTCTCTTTCTTTCTCTCTCTCTCTCTCTCTCTTTCTTTCTCTCTCTCTATCTCTGGCTTGAGCTCAACTTTATGCTTACTGTCAGTGTGTGTATTCCATTTTGTCAGTCATTCGTTGGTGCGTGTGTGTGTGTGCCAGTATTTATAACCATTATCCAGGCCGTCCCGGGCAGTTGTGTTGCATCAGTCACCGGTGATAGTTTCTCCACCTTTTAAGCCAAGGGATGTCTTTAAAGAGAGAGGATTTAGGTAATGGTAGCTTTTACCTCGTCTTGCCTCTGACGCTCAGGCTCCCTGACAGGTAATCAAAGAGAAGGAGCTGCCCCACTCATCCCTGCTTCACTCTGTATTTGATACAGCAAGGGCAGACAGGAAGAAGGAGCAGACATAATGAGAGCCTTCTCCTTTCAAAGGCTTCAAGAGACATCCTTTCGTCCTTTCCTTCCGGTCATTGCCACCTCTGTTTGGTCAAGGTAACGCGACGTCAAGGGCAACCTGAGAGATTACACACAGAAAATGCAGTGACAATTGATTAATTGAGCTGAAAACGGAAGAAAAAAGATGATTGTACAGTAATGAGAAAAGATGGAGTCAGGATGGAGAAGTGAGAAAAGGAAGGATAGAGAGAGAGAGAGAGAGAGAGAGGGGGAAAGAGGGAGGAGAGAACTGGCACCGGAATGACATGCATGAACAGCAATGCGAGCAGGGGAAAAGGCGGCTTTGCCATTCACTTTGAAGCTTGCTCCACTTCTGTCTGTCTTATGTAACAGAAAAGCGAAGAAAAACAAGTGCCAAAAAAAAAAAAATAACACAGCAAAACTAGGCAGGGGTGGAGAGAGGAAGGAGGGGGGAAAAAGGAGGTAAAACACAACTTCCAAACTTCGGTTCTGTCTCTGATGTTCCCAGCGAGCTATCAAGAAAGCTGAATCTGGACGCTGGAGTTAGTCACTACGCCATACTGAGCTTTGGTGTGGTACAGGAAGGGGTTTAAAAGAGTGAGCAGAGAGAGGGAGAGAGAGAGAGAGAGAGATCAGTCAGTATTCTGAAGAGGACAAGAAAGGAGTGTTTGAGAGGAGGCTGTTGGACAAAAAAAGATAAGGAGACGTAGGAGGAGGGAGGGTAAACTGAAAAGCAGAGGAGATGGACCGCACTGTGCATTTGAACCCAGGAGAGCTAACTACACTATCTTTCTCTCCGCGTTACATAACGGCATTCCTCCATCTTCAGCAGACAAGTCGGGCCCAGATTAGACATCTTCACACACGTCTGTTCTACATTAACCACACGAGACCCCCAGCTGGAGGCCCCTCTGCCTCATCCTGCACGTTAGCTGCCCTGTTGCTAACACCTTTAGCTAGCACCTCCAACACCAATGCCCTCTTTGTGCTGTACTGTTGCTTTTTTATGACAATCAATCTTCATAATGTCACCATCGCCCACGGCATTGAATGTTGCTATGGAGATCAGTAGATCTGCACTGAACTGCAGCCCGCAGGAAGAGTGTATGCAAAGCTTACTTTAGTACATGTGATGTGCTGGTGTGTGTGTGTGTGTGTGTGTGTGTGTGCGCGCGCTTCTTCCTACACACATACACAGTTCGGGTTTAATTGCCATCTGCAATCTGCATCTTGAACACAGGCGGTAATTCAAGAGGCCCAGCGTGGGGTAAATAGCCGCGACTCATTTACAAGTATGTTAATGGACTTTCTATATCCCTGTCTTTCTTGTTTCCTTTCCTCAGCCTCTCTCACTCGCTATCTCTCTTTCCACACAGTGAGCATACATTGTACAGCAAATCAAAACACACTGCAGAGTACACAACAGAAGCAGCAAAGAAGTAGTTTGTGAAGAAATTGCATAATTTAATGAATAAACAGTTATAAGCGGTGGGTGATTGTCTTTAATTGTGTCATCCCCATACACATTGTTTGATTGTTTGACTGTGATTTGTTGCTAACCGCCTTAAAGAAAACACAATTTAACATGTTGGTGTTACCCTGGAGGGATGTTAACAGCATATATGAGACGGATAAAATCTGATTTCTTTTTTTTGGGGGGGGGCTATATTGGTTATAGTTTTATTAATGTTGAGGGTTAATGCTTTCAAGACACTTTTTTTTTTCTCAGAAAAAGAGAACAGTTAAACTTTTTTTTTAACTGGTTAATTTCTGAAGTTATTTTCGCCCTTCTGTGTGATCCCTCCTCCCATTCCCCCTCCCCGCTTCTTTCCTTCCTCCCTTAACTGCTCTCTTGAACCTCTGACATGTGTTATTAGCATTGAACAATGGGAGAATGGGCATTCAAAGTACCAGCTTTGCTTTCCTTAATAACTACCCTCCATGGTAATAATTACGCCCTTTGAAACAAAAGAAATAACCCTTCTTGGGTTACCAGGCTAGAAGCATGCAGCTGGGTGTGTGTGAGTGCGTGTGTGTGAGCAATCTTGCATACAGTTGAGCACACGTCCTTACAATTTCCTTTTCTCTTCAGCTAAGGCTTTTCGTTTTTCGTCATACGAAAAAAATATTGACGTTTTTTTTCTGACATTTTTTTTCTGTATTCTTATTGCAATTTCATTCTTTTTCATATTTTATTTAATTCTGTTTCTATTTATGTCTTTACCTTTCATAACTACCATTTGTCAAAGCAGCCTCCTATAACACAATCATTTAAGATTAAGATTTACTCACAATTTCCCAGCTTGGGATCAATAAAGTACATCTATCTATCTGTCTATCTATTGATCCCTGCAGGGGGGAAATTCGTTGTTTACACTCTGATGGTCATGCAACACACACACACATTTCTCATGATTGTATTTGTATAACCGCAGTGATTATATTTATCTTAAATCTTGAACGATATGATTCGATATGAGAAGATGCAATGAGATGTGATATGACACAGTAACAGTATGATACTCTACAATATGACACAATGTGATACGATAGTGTATAGTGACATAAGGGATGGTCTGATGTATGGTTTGGTGTGGTATGTTGGTATGAAAATGAACTATATTAAGATGCTGTACCAGACCAGACCATACAGTTCCATACAAAACAATGTAATGTGTTTTCCTTGTAAGAAGCATACCCTTTTCTTTGCCTGAGCAGAATGAAACTGTACAAGAATGTAATCCATTTTAAAGAAAGTAATCATGACAAAGAGGGGTCTTTTTTCTTTACATTTTCTCCTTAGTTGGAATTGTAAAGTGTCGAGAAACAATAACCACAGATAATCTGCACCTTCGGGGTCAGTCTTAAAAGCTGGACACAATGTGGATTGATAATCAGGTCAATATTGAATAAGGTCAATGTTGACATGGATGCTGATAGTGATCAAACGATGAGTCAGCTGATGATTAGTCTCCTGTTTCTCTTGTTCTGGGTTAGATTTCATTTTAATCAATGGTTTAACAAACCCTGCATTTCCCGGTGTCAACTCTTATATTCCCATGTTTTGTGTGCCTGAGTCAATGTGCCCATATCTCTATTTGTTCTCTTTTGATATCTCGCTACAGGACTTTCCCCTCAGGAACAATAAAGTTGAATTGGAGTTCAGGGACCAATTATCATATGAGTGCTATTTTAAAACCACCCTCCATGCTTTAACTGTGTCTTTCCTGTGGGCGAATAACATCAGCCACATGTCAAAACAGGATGACCATGCTGTCATTTACACTGGCTAAATGGCCTATTTCAGGCCAACATTGATCCTTGTAGTGACTCTATGGTGTTTGTTGTATGCAGGATCAAGAGTATTGATCGGTTTTGATAAAAGCCAGCGGCCTCTTCACTTGAGGAGGGCCAACTTTATAGTGTTACTCTTGAATCTTAAGCCCTGTGGTTAACATCATCGTCACAGCTGAACTGTCAGTGCGAGTGTGAAATAATAATGGGAAGTTTGTTTTTACGATCTATTTATTTATTTATTTTAGATGCTTAAAGTATAACATCGCAAAGCTTTAAAACGGGAATCTAAAGTGTTACATCATTGGTCGTTCATTTAAATATGATGTGAGGATTTTAAACAGTTTATGCAACAGTCTCAATTTAATACTGAGTCCTTTTGATGACCTACAAAAGCGAGTCAGATCATCAGCGGATAGATTTCTATTTTTGTATAGTCATTTTTGTAATGCCTGTCATCTCACAGTACAGGACAAAGTGAGGAGATCTTACAGTAGTCCGTCGGGAGCTTCAAACTCAACACAAACCTGTGATCCCATATTCTACTTTTTTTTTTTTGGAGAAATCTGGCAGCAGAGTGGAGAAAGATATGAGGGAAAGAAGCCACAGGTTGCATTCGAACCATGGCTGCCCGTTTAGAGGACTATAGCACATCAGGCTGGCACACACTATAACCACTAGGCTACTAACTTAATCTGAATGTGGCCAAATCAAATCAGCAGATAAGAAAGCAGAACATTTTCCAAACTGAATATACTTTACCCTTCTCTTTAATTTAACGACTATGACCGGCTGCTTGTAAAAATGCATTCTGCAATAATGGTGACTGTGAAAGTCTGTGACACACTTTCTGTGCTGTCATGTCTCTCTTCTTACTCTCACCCTTCCTGCCTGTCTGCGTCTATTTCAACACTCAGACGACGTGTACTTTAGATTCCTGTAGAGCTGTCACCATCTGTCCAGTGGCGCCTGCTGGCATCAGAGCCTGCCTGTTGTGAAGACTGTGAGGGTCTGTACCCTCCTACTGTGTGCCTCTTTGAATTTGACTCCTCATTTTAGACCTCACATTTTCACTTCTCTGCTGACAGTGGCTTTCCAAGAAGTGCCCATCATTTATAACTCTTTTTTTATTTTTTCAACAAATATGGGAGAAAATTGTATTTTAAAAATTGCAATGGTTCTGTTCTGTACTTTTTATTTCTGGTGTTTGTTTACTTACGTAGATTTCTAAGCGGCACCAGGGCTGTATAGATCTTTTTTTCTCTCATATTTCTCTTTAACATTTCCACTTTTAATTTTATTTCATCTGAAACCCGCAGGTTTGATGTAAAAGGGTAGACAGCATCCTCTTGCTGACAGGTAAAACTGAATAATTTTGACCCACGTGTAAGAATATAATAGTCGTAGTTTTAGTACTGGACTCTCTTTAGCACCATGGTACAAGAGTGGCCTTTTCCACATGAGGTTCGGGCTGGCAGACCATATAGCATGCATACAACTTTATCTGACTCTCTACATCATCCCTGTATTTTTTCTACTCTGCTGGGTTTTTTAATCGCATGCGCTCCCTTATTAGAGATAACATGACCTTTAGTGTGTTGGCAGCTCCCTGTGCGACCTTTAAGAGTGAGAAGGACTGAGAACAGCTGTGGATCGAGTGGAGCATAATGTGGGGCTCCATCAATGAGTTCACCCTGAGAGGGCCATTACAACGCTTTGTCCCCTGCTGGAAAATGAGAAAATTAGTCACCTTTACGTATGTGCAAGCGTAGCCGAGCTTACAAGGACTCCTCTGACCTCATCTCTTGTTCTTTTCAGTGGAACAGGCCCCTCCAGATCACGCCTTGTTTCACAAGTAATCTGTCACTTTTGCTCTTTCACCGTGTTCTTCCTCATCACATTCTTTGCCGCCCATTGGTTTTTGGACTCCTGCCTCTCTTCTCTCTCTCTCTCTATCTCTCTCTCTCTCTCTTTGGCTCCATCAGCTTTTCAATTTATCTCTCACTCTGTCCTGATTCCCATTCACAAGAGTAAATAAGTTAAGTTGGAGAGCTTTTTTTTTTTTTCTCTTTGGAAGAAAGTGTTGAAAGATAAGCCATGATATATTCTGTCATTTACTGCCCTCATACGAGAGAAAATGTGTGAAGTGACCTCGTGCAGCACCGACATAAAATGAAGTTGCACTTTTTTACTTTCCCTTTGTTATAGAGTTTTAAAAATAATACAGGTTTTATGACCTCTATATACACCTTATTCACCGGTGAGTGATAATTGTATGGCAAGTATTTGAAGAGTAAGCTCTCGAATAATAAGCAAGGTAAAGCTTTATACTTGCTGTTAAAATTCAGAGGCCAGTTATAAAGGGCAGGAATCAAATTACTGAGGTATATATTGCATTTGACCAGGGCTTTGCAGTCTAATGCTGTCTTTTACTTCTCTTTGTTCTATCGTTAGAGAGCGCACTCATGTTATTTCCAACAGAACAACAGTGTTCCCTTTCGGCTTTAACTCTATTTGTGAAACAAATAACTTTTCCATTACCCAGATTCCCCATGCTCTGCAGGTAGCTTGGCTTTTCACCTCTGTGAGTTAACAGCACACACACACTGAGCACAAAAGCGCAATTGTACACACACACACACGCACACACACACACACGCGCCTCTGAACAGACATACTGCTAAGCCTGATTAGGGAGTCATTTTTATTGTTTGATGGAGTTTCCATTCAGCCATTTTCTGCCTTCGCCTCTCTCTGCACAGCCTCATCCTTTAGGTTCTCCTGCAAAATCGTGACACACTCCCTTGTCAGCCGATATATATTCCACCGTAATAATTCCTCCAGCTTGTTCTGTGACCGCCCCTGAAGCCTCCTTCCTCTTTGGTGTGAGTTTAACACCTCAGAGACCGCAGAGAGTCAAAAGAAAAAGGCAGTTAAGCTCGCAGACTTAGTTTAAGGCACCTGACAAATTAAGGATTTAGGTTACCTTTTACCTTCACTTATTCAGAGAAGTTTCACTGTGAGCCCAGACTTTTTACAGGAACACCCTGAGACATATTTTAGATTAAGGGGCCTTACTAAAAGGCAACCCAGGGGTGTTTTTGAGGTTATGAAGAAGCCCCTTGATTAATTAGTTGGCAGCTTATGTCCACACCCAGGCATAGACTGTAAATGTTAATGGCACTGAGTGACACTACCTATTAGTTTTTGAAGGGACGCTTTATCCATAGTGGTTGCCATATTGGAAATGTTGAATATCAAACTTTTGGTCAAACTAAAGACAGACACAGAGTATGAGCTGAGGCGGGCCTAAAATCTATGCAAAAGGCTACATTGCATCAGTTTGCAGTTTAATCCGTCAAGCCCTTTATCACGCATAACTTGTTGTTTGTTTGTTTTTTTACCAGGCTGTAAACATGTTATTTTCTGCTGTCAAAACAGCCATTTTAATTTGGAATGTGCCGGTGACTTCCTGGTATTTCGGGGCCAGCCTCAAGGATCTCAAGGAGTCGCCGTTTTTTTTGCACTGGCTTGATTTTTTTAACACCAGAGTTTACCGCTTGGTTACACCATTGCTCATGATCTAACAGGAGACAGTCTGCCTTTTTTAGCAACCAAAGTGGCAGAAATGATGCTGGCTTTGTCTGTGAAATGATCTTTAAAAAAACAAATAGTAATAAGTAGTAGTAAGTAATAAGTAAGTAGAAGTAATAAGTTCTGTCACAAAATAATGAAGTGATTTGAATGAATTCTAGAAACATTATTATGAAATAAAATACATTTTGGTGAAGACGTTAAGCCATACGATAACAGGATATTTCATATACCAATACTCATATTGATCACAGGTTGCAAGCTTTTGTTATTCCTTTTTCATTAATAAATTACACCCAAAAAAAAAACCTTTTCAGTGGCTCTGTGGCTGTGAAAAGAGCCCCTGATCTCCACATGCAGATGTAACCCAACCTGACAGCTGATCAGTGGGTTATTACATTTATTTTCAGACATACAGACACACAGTAAGTTTTTAAAGAAATTTCATTTTATATTATAATGTGTTTATTCATGTAGAGCTCTATTGTCCAGTTGAGCATGTACATAAAGGGAATCTTTCCTTCAGTTTTCTCTGAATATAGAGTGACATTTCTTCACATTTGAGGACGTTGTCGTAATTTGAAACATGTGTCACCATCCTGGGACTAGATTCTACATTTTCTTGTTTATCATGGAAACTTGGGAATACGGCGCATGGAGACTGACGACCGTATTATCTTGTGGAACTGTTATGAGCAAGTGGAGACCATCAACTATACATATTAAGGGGTTTTTCCATCTGTATGCATATTGTATTTACATGAACACAACGTTGCATCCACATGCACACGTAACATACCCATTACACAAAGGCATATTTCCCAGTTGGCTGCTACATGTGCTGTATATTATCTTCCTTTTGATGGTGCTACTTTGTCTGCAGTGATGTGCTTTTCCTGGTGGGAACGATGCAGCACAGTGCAGTGCAGAAGTACAGCATGGTAATGATATCCTACAGGAGAAGTTCCAGTCTTGCAGCGATAATCATTTCTACAGGATTAAGTCCTGACCCACATCAGCTCGGCAAATTAGCATTCTGAGAGAGTACTGCGGCAAGATTCCACACAGACTAAATGCCTGCAGTTAATAGGATGGGAAAGAGGAAGGGAAATAGGAGTGGGAGACAGAGCGAGTAGAAGAATCAAAGAAAGATTGAATAATGTAGGAGAGAAAGTCAGCTTTGAGAAAGTGTCAAGACTTGCATGTTTGTTGTGTGTTTTTCTGGCGTGCTTTTTAAGGAGGAGCCCTCCTGCCAGCCTCTGTTTGGAGACGCATGCTGGGGATTCATTTGCATCTTAACTCCTGCATTGAACCAGAGAGGGATCTGTGAGTCGTCCTGCACCACAGTGACACTGGAAGGCTGATATGAGACTTCAGAGGAACTTTATTTGAATTTTTTCCCCCTTCCTAATGCTGTTGGCATTCAACTGTGGAAGCCCCTGTGACCTTTTGGAGGACCAAAGTGTTTTTAACTTGTGAAAAATCAACCGAAGTATCAGAAATACAAACAAGACGAATATGTTCTACACAGCAGCAGTGCCTGGAGCCATTTCTTATCAAACCTAGCTCTTGCTTTGTTGCACTTTTCACCTGTCTCTGCTGTTGATGGTGGTACACATTATGATCTTTGTTAGTCCAAGGTTTCTAAGATTGGAACGCCTCCAGTTGTCATTTGCTATGTACCATCTTGTAGTAATTACAAAGTTTTAGCAAACAGTTTTTTAGTGAGCCCCTGCCTTGTTGTGGGTGTGAGCGAGCAGCAGATGGTTTGTTTGAAATAAAGAAAACATTGAACCACTGACCCACTCAGGGCTTTTAAGGGAGAAAAAAAAAGAAACAACATTCACCCAGAGTTTTATAGTTTACCATCATTGCTGTTGGTTATGAGGACATCAAAATGCAAATAAATTCAATTAAACTGCATTCTTAGCTTAAGTATCAGAGATAGGAGTTTGTAGAAAGTCACATTAAGTCAAGATTTGTGAGTCAATTATTTGCAACAATCGAAGAAAGTTGCACCACTTCAGTCCTCAGTATTAACTCACTGAACCCTTAAGAATGATCTGAGAAGCAAACACCATTTTTATAGATTTCCTCACAGAACATAGACCCACCTGAACTGAAAACAAAGTCAAAAGATTGTATTGTTGAGCTGCTAAGGGCTCACCTGGAGTCAATGAAATTCTCTTTTGGGACTTTCCTACCGACCTGATCCAGTGAAAACAAGGAAACTCTTCTTGTGAATAATTATTTAATTGATTGATATTTTTGGACCAAGCTCTTTTAAAAGATCCAAATTCTCTTCATACAAAATATCCCATGATTCCTTCCATTTTTCTAATTCACATCGGCGTGAGACAACCCTTCTCTATCCTCTATAACGTCTTCTTCTTTACAAATCAAGGTTCGGGTTGCCCTGAGACCTCTGACTTGACCTCAATGGATTTGGCAGACTCGCCTTTCCTGCCTCACATCACATGTTGTTTGGATTTGGCGGTGCGGTCTGTCCGGGTAGATCTTTCAGTTGGATGAATGAGGGTCTTCAGCAATGGAGACTGTTTATGGATTATTATCACTCCAACATGTAGGATATTTCCTCAAAACAAAAGCATATGTCAAAAACATCATGCTGCCAACAGAGGGGCCTATATTTGTTGAAAGATTCAGATTCATGTATGTGTTCATACCTGCAACCCATCCAAACAATGGAGGGACATTTTATGTGTTTTTTGAAAAGAATCCTGCTGACCTTGTTGGAATAACACTGGTGTCTTTTACATGTTGAACAGAAACATGCAGTCAATGTCTACATTTAGAGAACATCTGAATACATTAATTCACCTGTAGGCTACCGTTGTTACTGCTATGCACTCTGGGTAGTGACATCAAGTGGCTTCATTAAGCTCTTCCCTTGTCCCCCATTGAGCCTTTTGAATAAGAACCTGCTTGCTTTGACCTTTTTAGAATCTTGTTTTTTTTCCTCCTGTTGCTGTGTTGTTTACCTATTTGATTACATTTTGTTTCTCTAAATGAAAAAATAAGATTGTTTTGATCATGTCGGTGTACAAATAGCCTTTAAATAGAAAGAGACAGATAGAAGTAGACAAACAGAAATAATAGACAGACACATCCAAGAAGTTTATCCAAGGTCAAAAACAAGCAAAAAGTCAAACCCGGGCCGCCCAGGGAGATAAGCCGAACTTATCCGATAGACGATCAGACTGGAGAGCAGGAATCCAAACAACAGGCCAGGGATCAAATCAGGCTAAACTCAGGCAGGCAGAGGAAGTGGCTGGAAGCACAATAGCTGATCTGTGGGTGAATAAATGGAAGTGGGGCGGTACATGTGCCAGGGGCCTGATATGTGCAGAGGGATGAAGAGAACCCAGGGGTAACTGCAGGGGTAGGTGGTGGTTGGCGGTGTCTGAAATGACAGGTGAGTTGCTTTGGGGGGGGGGGAAGAAAGTGTGGGCCTTGAAATAAGCTGACAGCAGTGAAGTCTTAATGATGACAACCTAAATTAACCTTTGACAGCTTTTTTCTTATGAATGGCTGCAACGTGGGAGGATTGTGCTTTCAGGACACACTCGTCAAACACACATTTTCCTCACCCTTTTCAGGTTCCAGTGTAATTTAGATGTTTCTTTCTCGAGCTCTCTTCTTTTTTTTTCTTTTGAAACACAGACATTGTGTACTTGTAAATATTGTACTCCAGCTGTCCATAAAATATAAAGGGAATCTGCATTGCAGTGGTCAAGTGTCTCAGGTCTATTAGCTACTTTTCTCTACATTAGCCAATGATAAATGCTAAAACATAATGCATTATAATTTATCCCAACGTTCCCCCCAGATCATACTTAATCATGTACTATCTTCTGAATACTAAGAAAACGTGAATGCCTTTTGAATGTAGTGGTTGAGAAATCACATTAATTTGTTCTGGGTGAAGCACTGTTGGGACCATGGTCTGCTGATTCTGTTCTTTTGCTTGTTTTTATACCTAATGAGGGGAAACACATGATACAAATAACTTTTCCTGTTGGCTTTTTTTTTCAGAGGATTACAATAAAGCTTACTTTTTTAAAATATACTTTATATCTGACAAAGAGAATAAAAAACAAAATTTCCTTTCCCAAAACTCCATGTCAGAGTTTTTGGATTTGGAGAAAAAAAAAATATTTTTTGCAAAAGCTCTGTAGTTACATGAATTAAAATCATCATTTTGTGTTAATATTTTAGATGGATTGGATGTTACACTTAACTTATGGAGATGAACCTTAAGTCTCCCTGGTGAAATGCAACTATGACACAACTTAACTTACAAACTAACTTGTTACAATGTTTTGTTTAGTGTGCGGTCTTCACACTCTTGTTCAAGGAGGCATATCTGGTGCAACAGGCCACATATGATTGATGAAATCTTTAGTTTCTAAACAGGAACATTTCTGTTACCATGGAAACCCAATCCCTGGTGTATTTCTTTGATGTAATAATCCACAAGGACGATGGGAGAAAAGTGTAAATAGGATATGATGTGTTGCGTTGTTTTTAAATTAGTTCCTGGCAAGGACTCATAGTTTAGATCACCTGGAGGATACTCAGGTTTACTCCAGAGGAAAACATGGGATGTGATTACAGTAACAGGGCAGAAATCAGACAGAAAGTCAGGGAAAGTGGTTGATGAGTGATCATGTTAAAGATTTGAGCCATGCGGCTTGTTTTAATGTTATTTGAAGACAGGAAGTCATTTTTATTGATGCTGAACTCTCCTCCCTTTGCATGATGGGGCATATAGCCTACATCATGTAGGTGCACACAGACACACACGTGTAAATACGCACATGAATCAACACACAGCCTACTTCTCACAGGAAATCATTGCAGTAATTAAGGTCCTAGTGCGTTCCCTCGCTGTTCCTTTGATTGGCTAAAAGTCATCCTAAGAAGCGGCTCTGCACTGTTCCCCCAGGGGGTTTTTTTTGTTTTGTTTTTGCCAGAGTGAAATTAACCGAGCGTTTGGCGAGCACCAGGGGAATTCATCAGGCTGTATTATGTGTAAACATTTCTATTTTCCCCTGTGCCCCTGTCCCAGTGTCTCCAGCCCACTCAACACAAATCATTTGTCAGCCTTGACTTAGATTTATCATTCCTTTTCAAAAGTCCAAAATCTTATTGGACATGATTCTGGTTGACATGGATGGTATCACAGTTGAAGAAAAAGCAGGGTTTGATAATGGTGGAGAAGTGCAGTGACGCTAAACACATGGCGTGTGTCCGATTAAAGACAGAAAAGTTTTGGTTTTTGAACAAATTAGAAGTAAAAGATAACTATTTAGCTATGTAGCAAGTTTGTAAGGTTGTCTACAATTTAAGACAGTTGTTTTAAATTTATTCAATATCAAAACAAAAAACACTTGTCATGGATAGTGTTCTTCTTGTATGCCGTTATCATCATCATCATCATAATCTTCCATGGAAACACGTGTAGGAGAAGCAACTATGCTATGTGGATAGTTAGCATCAAGACTTTTCTGCTCCAACTCAAGGTGAAAACAATCATCAGCATTACAGTCGACTTTTGCTGAAGAGACAGACAACAATTTTGCAAGGTTTTCTTCTCTGCAAGCTAACTGTGCTAAATTCATTTAGTAGAGAAAAAAAGCAAAGTAGCTATCAACGTTTTTTTCCCTGCCAGTAAATGCTTTCAATGTACAGCTACAACAAACAGAATGCTTTGTTAACAGCCACAGCATAGCACCATTCACATTATTGTTCTCAATAGAGATTTTCAGTGCTGATCCAAGGAAAATAAGCTAGCAGGTTTTTACTGTTTTCTACTATGTCAGCTAGCTGTGGTTAATTTACCTAACAGAACAGTTCAGTCTTGTCTAAATGGCATCAAAATGAAATTCAAATATAGGAGCAGAAGTAATGACAAGGAGGGGGGCTGAGATTGAAGTGGGAGACAAACGGAGAGCTAGAAAGATCGAGAGGAGGTACAGTGACACCTGGGTGTCTCTCCAGGCCGCAGTTTCAAGAGGCTGAAGTGAAGTGTTGAAATTTGAGAGTCAGGAATCAAAACCAGAGGGTGAGAGCGAGGACAGGGTGCTTGAGGTACGATAAGAGGCAGAGGTGAGGGAGGTGAAGAGGGGTGGGCTCCTCTTTGTGTTGTACAAAGGAAGAGGGTTGAAAGGGGCTGTGTGTGTGTGTGTGCGCGTGTGTGGGTGTGTGTGCGTGTGTGCTGAGAGATGTGGTGAGAAGGAAATAGGACAAGAGGGTTGGAGCGATGCTCGGGAGATAAACAAAGCTCTGGTTGGAGGAAATATCTGGTTGAACACCCAAAAAAAATGCTAGCTTCAAAGTTGAGGTACAACTTATATGCAGAGACGCAGAGGGTCTGTGTGTTCAGGGAGTGAAGATGTGATCTCTTGCACGGAGAAATAAGATGAAAGAGTAAATTAATTCTTTAGATCTGTTATTCTCAAGACAGGGTGTAAAAGTAAAGCCAGAGGCTGTGCAAGGGGAAAAAATCCCAATTTGTGCATAAAACTAATAAATTAAGATACGGATGACATGAGCAAGTGTTGTCGCTTTTAAAACTGCAAATTAGTGTATCATGTTTTCAAATCAGGTGTTCATGTTCTGTTGTCCATTTTGGTTTGAATGCACTGTATTTCTGTCTAAATGTTTTATTATTGTGATGAATTTAATGTTATTTAATAAAGCATCGAAGAGAAAGCCTTTTTATAGAATATGTAAGGTGAGAGTTTATTAAACTACAACTCCCAGACTACATTTTTTTGTACGAAACATCCAATCATGCAGATCAACTTTCTGGCTTCAGTAGAAGGAGCTAAAGATTGTTTCTTACAGAACACTTAAACTTTGTTACCATATGTACTCCCAATTTCAACATCCTCTAAGTGGCTTCATCTCCATTGCCACACCCACTGAGGATTATGGGTGTTGCAGTAATAAGGGTCATTTACCTTGGAAATCAAGGTAAGATCTTAAATGTTGAGGAACATTTAGTAGTTAAGAAAGTCCAACAAAAATTTATATTAAAGGCCTTTACTTTTTTTCTGCATTTTTTCTGCATTTTTGGATCCGTAATTTAAAAAAAACAAACACATTTCACTCAGACAGCTTGCAAACCCTGTCCATTTTTCTATTTACTTACCATGTTAAAATGCTTATCATGCAGAGTGATCAAGCAGTGAAGTTGATTTTGTAGTTCTTTCACTAACAAAAAAAACAAAACAACAGGGGCCAATTTCTGTTGGCATTACGTTTGAAATACGGACCCTACAGACGGCCACCCAATCACGTACAGTAAACACATGTGATTGGATGCAAAAGACACAGAAAATCAAATCTGTTTAGAAAGAAATAAAACCAGAAGAAAATTTCAGAGTCAGTGTGCAAACATGATTGACATAACATGAGATCGTGTTTCTTTTTTAACATGGTCAATTTTGGACTCATCGTGCAGTGGCCTTTAGAGTTGTATTTCATTAGATTAAGCTACTCTACTTTAAATGCATTTTTTTTTAGACAAGAAAGATTGAACTTGGAAGCTATTTGAGAAGTTATCATCTTTGAAAATGGGTTCATAACTAGGCCCTATTTCGATTGTATTCATGAAAACTTTCTTGACCCTTGTTGGCTTTACATCCCATCATCACACATTAGTTTTTATGACATCTACAAAGAAACAGAAATGATTAGGAGACACCTTCCTGTGTTAGAAAGTCAGCGAAGAGTGAGTCATTGTTTTCCTCTTCTGTCTCTGGGATTCAGGGAGATAAAACCTCTGTATTTGTTTGGTCACAATCAACCGGCTGATGATGTAACAGTGTCAATAAAGTTCTTAGTTCTATGGAATTGTGCCAGAGTTGTTGCCATTAGCAACTGAATGCTCCGCTGAAAATAACTGACAGAACAGCATCCATTTATGTCAGTTATTCTGCCATCTCATTTAGTTTGATTTAAGCACCATGAATTACTTCTTATATATCTTATTTATTGTATCGTTTCATATTTGTATTCTGTTGATCACAGTAGGTGTTGTATATGTGCTTCTCCTTTCTCATTAACACCTCAGCAGCGGTTACTGAGAAGAAGGGGCTCTGTCATTCTAACATCAGACCCGTTATTCAGTGTGACATCAGTCCTTTCTGTGTGCGACCAATATAACCAGAAAAGCCTCCGCTTTGCTGGGGTTTTTAAGGTGAGGAAGTAGTGAAGTAAAAGTCAAGAAGCTGGCTTATGGAGAAAACAAGTTGAGCGTCTCTTGACTCACCAGAATTCTTTACAATATTGCGCGTATTCTGCTTATTCATCACTCTTAAAGCCCCAGCCATTTCCTCAAGTTTAATGAGGAGAATTAATTAGGTCCAGACAATGTCCTGAGTTGCCCTCCCACAACACACCACAGTGAGGGTTGTTTTTGTTTTTTTTTGTCAGAGACACTCCTAACTACTCAATCATCTTGAGCTTCTGAAAGAATCAAAGAAGAATGGAAGTCAAAATAGGTGTGAGTTTCATGATAATCACAAGTATTGTGTCTTCATACTTTTTATAACATTACTAATATATAAAAACACTGAAGTCTAAGATCACTTGGAAATTCTTTAGAGATCTCAATGTTCTCCTGAAATGCCCACACACTGCAGACTTTACTTGTTTGCTATGGATGCAAAGCTTTGCTGCAGTGTCCCTCTGTCATATTAAAGCTATAGTAGCCTGTTTCTTGTTAAGCACAGTCGATAAAGCAGGTGCACCAGAGGTCCCTTTGTTTTCATTCTGTGCTGCACCCAAAATAATGTTCCATCCCCTTTATTGAGCGTGAGAACAGAAACGCTACGGTGAAGTTGAGTATTTATGATTGATGAACAATGAAGTTTTAAACCACGGTTTGTAGTGTGACCAATGAGCTCCAAGTATAAAGCAAAATCAGCGTACGCAACACCAGCATGCCATCTCTTTTTCTTTTCAATTCTCCTGATGATTTCCTTTCACACAATGGTTTAATCACACAGTTATGCAAGTTCACTCAAAGGGTTCTTGACATGTTTCAGTTGTGTTTGTACCGTCCATCATTTAGCAATCATGTTTCCCATTTGCCAATCATTGTTTGTTTTTCTTTCTCTTTAACTGATCTTGACACCCATAGGGGGGAAAAAAAAAACACTCTGATCCTTTTAGTCCATTTGAAAGAAATTAACTCAAAGCTCCCGACAAGCTTTCCTCAGAGGCTACATTGTTCCACTTCTACTCCATTGTGTGTTCGAGGAAAAGATCTAAGATGACATAAGTGTGTGAGGAGGTTGGGATTAAATCCGCTGTGACATGTGGGTTAATGTGGGATAGTTTGGTTTGCGTGGCCTGGTCTTGGTTAGCGAGCACCGGCTTGGGTTGAGTTAGTCTGGCCTCAGTTGGTATTCTGGTCAGTGGGTCAGCCCCTGCAGCCAGGCCTCTCTCTCTCTGCCCATTCATTAAAGTGATGTTCCTTGTCAAGTGTTCAAATCACACCCTTTAATTGGTCTCCAGCCCTCTGGACAAGGGACTACTACAGCATATCTTAGCCTGCGTGTCTGTGGTTGACTTCTGAGTAATGTTCACATCTCTTGTAACCCCTCTTAGTTTTTACAGCGTCTTTTTCAGCATCACATGTGTTAATCTAAATCTACATTTCAAATGATTGTCTTGCTCAGGAGTCCATTTCTTCAGAGGATTGAATCCCAGTTTCATTGAGGGGAAAAAAATTGCATTGTCTTTGGTCTCGTTTTGACCATAAAAGGAGATTTCACGTGAGCCCACAGCGGTGGGAAATGTGGTCCCCGAACCCTCTGGCGTAAAATATGAAAGAATCACAAAGAAAAAGAGAGAGGCTGTGGAGCCTGCAGCGATGATAAGAAATGAGCAACAAAGGCACTTTGTAAAAGAACATGACACAGTGGTTTCTAAATGTCTGGATTATAGTATGTCAGAGTACAGGGAGGTTACAAGGGAAAGGTTTAAAACATGGGAGAGAAGGGAACAATTTTGTTTCATGTGTCATAATGAACAGGGTCATACTTGGATATTGTGAAATCTGTGGTTTGGGGGGGGGGGGCACTTGTTGCTACATTGATCCCTTTAATCAGTATGAAACTGCCAGAAAGATAGAAGAGCGTTTATTTAGTTCACGATCAAATAATCTCTTAATCCCCCACAGTTCCTTTTATGGTATAATGTGCCTCTGTCATCCGCTGCCTTGGACAGAGAACCTATTATGTCATCAAAAAGGGACGATTAGCAAACTAAAGGGGGACATGAAAGCGAGGGCACCCACTACCTGTTCACAAAAGCTGTAATTTTTACCGGTAATTAAAGGCTTGCATTTCCCTGATGGATCATCAGGAGTCGTGGTACAAATGGGGAGAAGCTGCGACAGAGAGTTAAAGAAGCTGGATTGGTTTCTGTTAAAAGCTCTCAGGCTTGTAATGGTAATTAAGGGCTTGTCTCTGGAGAGGAGACGATATTAGAAACAGAGGAGAAAAGCTGAGGTGGTGGGGAGGATGCCCCCCCCCCCCCCCCCCCCAATGCTTTCATGTTCTCATTGTCCTGACTCATTCCTCCACTTATTCTGCCCAATTCCTCTTCTCCCTTCTCTTTCATTGTACTTCTCACCTCTGTGTCCCCCATTCCTTACCCCGAGCTGCACTTCACCGCAATGCAGAGTGAAAAGTAATCAGTTCAGCCTGTCGTTTTTGCTTGCTGTTATTTCATGAACAAAGAGCATCATCCCTATAATGAACTGTAAAGAAAAAAGTGGATGCAGCCTCTCATTTCAAGTGTGAGTGCCTTAAAACTGCATTTCTTTCTTAAAGTCACCAGAGGGCGACTGCACTGGTTACATAGAGATGTCTGAATAGCCAGATATAAGCCTAATTTTCTTTTTTATTTGTCACCCCTTTTTATGTGATTTCCTCAAAAATGTATGGTCTTGTTTTTTCGCTTCAAATCTCCTTCAATACTCCAAATTGAGAATATAATTTAAATAGACCATTTAGAGGAAAAACAGATGATAAAACAGGGCACGCTAAGGGCATATCTATTTTAATTCTGTTTTGCAATTGGAGCTTCTCTAGTGCAAGAAAGATTTCAGACCTTCACCGTCTCTAAGCATTTTTCTATCAACCAGTCGATATCAAAGTGATTGACAGGTCACTATGGCAGCCTATCAACCAGGGCAGACGTGTAAAAAATCGTATCCATCCTGTCGTTCAAATATGGTCACTTTTGGTTCCAAAACACAAAGATGGTGAGAGGCAAAATGAGAGGGTATAAACGGGAGATATACAATAAAAGGGTGACTTCATGGTAGCTGAATTTACCTTTTTTACTCAGTATGCTTAATAATAACAGTAGAGCTGATTTTCAAGTGGAGCTGTTGTAAAATGCTACTAAAGATGCTTGATAAATCAAGTATTTTGTGCTCGTGCGCATCCAGTTATGTTTTGGCCCTTCTCCAATTACTGCCAACTGTGAGTGCCGCTTGCCATCGGCACGAATGCACACAGGTCCTGATGTGGCACAGTACCTGTCTCTGCAGCATTTCCCGTCCTGACGGAGCCCGCAGAGCTGCTCCAACCCAGCGCAGTAGGCGTTGTCATGGTAACCTGCAGGAGGAACAAGGAAAGAAATGTTTACTCACAGATTTGGACTTTTCTGAGCTCCACCGCTCCTGATAAAAAAAAAAAGGACAGGTAGAAGCAAACATCTTGCCTGGATATGCTTCTCTGGAAATCCCCACCCCAACACACACACACAAGCACACACACAAGAACACACAACTAAAGGCTATCCCCCACACCCCACCCTCCTGCAGGAATATGGGATATTTTGAGCGAGAATTTCCAGAAATCCCTCAGGGATCTTTTCGATACTGACTAGCTGTCATCAGTCATCTTGTCTTCGTGCTCCATTTTTTTCATCACTTTCTGCCTCTCGTCCAACTCTCAACTCTTCTCACTCTCTCAGCCTCGACGAGAGTGTGTGTGCATGTGTATCTGTAATGAAAGTGTGCCACTCTGATTGAAGGGTGAATCTGAGGCTACATGTATAGTTAACATACAGATAGTACACGTTTTATCATATGCAACATGCACTATAGGGACTTATTCTTCACTGCTATGTTCCATACCAAGCCATCCATTTTTAAACACGCAGATGGATGCATCTCCATCTGCTATAGAAAGCAAACACACAGACAGAGACACATAGCAGTAACTTATTAAAAGCCATTATACTCCTCAATGCAGAGATGCTTTGGATACATCCTGGTTTCGTTATCAAAGCCTCGCATGTATTCAGTGCTCGTCTTGAAAGCTCTCTTATCCTCGTTGTGTGCAGCAAAAGGATTACACAGTGGCATGTGCACCATTTTTTATGCCTGTTTCACACCTTGTGGGGGAAGAATCATGACTGACAGGACTTGTATCAGATTCTCCTGCAGCGATATCCACAGGAAGTCTTCACAAGCATGACGCTCTCTCCTTCTCACACACATACACTTAAAGTACATATGCACACAGAAACACTTTCTGCCTGGCCCGTCTTAATTCAAGTTTAAAATAACCCGCCTCTTGAACAAAAATCTCTCGTGAAAGAAGGGCTGCAGAATACAGATGTTTTATGTGAAAGGCACGTTTATTGACTCCACTTCTTGTGATTACACTTTTAGATAAGAAATCAGAAAGTGATCCTATTCGTTGGTCTATATATTGATTCAATCAATATATTCAATCATTTCAAGATAAAAAATCTCTTGATTTCTCCCGTCATGAAATTAAATGAATTAAGGCTTCACTTTAGATAGGTCATTGCTGCAACTCTGCTTGCTTATTCTTGCAGCGTCTCCATTTCCCAACCAATCAGAATTAAAAAAAAAAAATAGGATGCTGCTGTCTGCAAAATGAATCAGCATCAAGTGAATGAGAAAAAAAGGAAGACAAAATGACATATTGATTTTTTTGTTTATTCTATTTTAATTGTATCAGATATATTACATGTATATCAAAGTATCCAATTTTATAAAAATTCATCTGAAAGTGAAATACCTTTAAAAGCCTAGAGCAAAGAAGTTGGTAACCTTTTACTCAGGATTGAAATGACGAACAGCTAAATGTGTTTTATTTAAATACATCAATCAAATAAACACAGTTTACATAGAAACCACTACAACTGTTTTAATTGGTTTTATATATTTCATTGCTAGCTAAACTTATCAAACAAGTCACAAGAGCCAGTGCTCTCATGTACAGTCAGACAAAAGTGGACTTCTTCAGTGTTGCAACCTTGACATCCACTACTCTCCTTTAGCTCTGTACCTGCTGTGCCACGGCTCTGCGCCTGCTGAGACCACCGACACTGAATCACAACAGCTAGTGTAGGCCCCTACTGCTCTGAATCATGTACTCGGGACATAGAGATCGATAAAGCTGCACAGCTAATCATAGAAAAAAGGAGACCACTTAGATCATTTCGCCAAAGAGAGCAGTGTACTTCAAAGCAGAGTGGTTCAAAAATAGAGAGCGTTTAATTCTCTGTAAAACCACAAAGCAAGTATTTTTGTAAGTATGCAGATTTGCTCCTCTCAAGCAGCTTCCCTTACCTCGTAACCTTCTCTAAATGTGGAGATAATGGCTTTGTATATTCCTGAGTACATCATTTTCAAATGTGACCCAGTCTCCTTGACATCATCAAAAAAAGTGTACTTACAGTATGTCAAACACCTGTCACCACCCAACTTGTCAAACAAGAGCTCACTGAGCAGGAGAAAAGAAGAGATACAAAAGTGTCTGCTCTCGATACGTCACTATTAATAGCAAATTGGAAACACACTAACAAGTGGTTATGGTAAGTTTAAGTGTTCTTTCCATTTACCAGTGATAATTGGGTCTACCTTTCAAAAAGAAACTTTTTTAATTATTTATTTGTTGTTAATTAAAGTTCCCGTGATGTTTCCTTTGCTGCTTCATTTGGACTGTAAAGATTGAGTATGTTAAATGTTTTATTATGAAGAATTAATGTTTACATTCAAATATCTAACTTATATTAAAAATGAACTGAACCTATGATAAATATATATTTTTAGTTGAGTGCTTACAGTACCCCATTTCAGATGTCAAGGACGGTGTGTTGTGTTGTAGGCTGCCGCCATGATGAGTCGTCATGATAGGCTCCAGATGTTGGTTGTTGCTTCGACGTCACCTTTTGTTATTGTTACATACTGTGAGTTTAAATGTTTGACACAAAGAAGGAGTTTTCACATTCATCTACTGCTTCTAAGAATTATTGTACTCTGGATATCCTGGATACAAAACCTGCCTGTGACCCCTACAGCACCTCCACACACAAACATTACACTCACCCTGCGTGTGTCCTCCCCTTAAGCAGAGTTTAGTCGCACAATAGCACAACGATCACATCACAAGGATTCCTCACACATCCCGTCAGGTAAAGCAGTTCACAAAATGTAGAGCTTCCTTTTATTATGACCCACATGAGCACTTTCTTATTTTAGTTATTGTTCCTTCCTTTTGCAGACAAACTAGTTTGTAGTTTTCAGTAGAAACAGCTGTTCCAGTTTACAGCTCTCTCTCTCTCTCTCTCCGTCTCTCTCTCTCTCTTTCTCTCTCTCTCTCTTGTTGACTGTGCCTTCCCTGAAAAACCTTGAAAGGCAAGAAGGCTATGAAGTTTTAGTCCAATACTTTAATAGGAAATATTTCTCTTTCACGAGGGCCCTGGGTACTTGTGATGAACCGCCTTTGAGGGAATCTGTTTTTAAGCATTCTTAGTATTAATAACACTTCAGTGAAAACCATTGAATGGAAGATCTTTATCAGGCCAGTTTAAAATCCATACCGATCATTGTGTCACCAAGTGTTCAGACGGGTTCTCGACTTTACTGTTTGACATTATTCTGCGCAAACAACTGCCCTTTAAATTAATCAGTGGTTTTGCAAGACATGATGGAAACGAGAGAGATGCACGCAGCTGTTCCCCCTGCTAACCTCATGTTTTTGGATGAGTCTGCAGAGAGAACACTGGTGAGAACATGTAGTCCTGATTATGTGATGCAATGTTGGTAAGAGGCTGGATTTGTAATTCTAATTCTCTCACTATCAATTTTTCAAACTTTTTTTTCTCCCACATTTTTTCTCCCTTCAGACCTGAAACATCTCCTCCAACTTCTTTGTTGTGCATGTTTTCATCACAGAAGCCAACACTCGTTATTGTACATGATGCATTTGTTTTTGTGTTGTTGCAGGAAGTTTCAGATTGCACTTGCTGTTGTATATTCAGTGGAAAAAAACAATTTTTGCCTTTTGGCACAAAAAAAAAAAAATCTCCCACAAAAATGCATGACATTTTAATCAAAAGTAAAAAGACGTCTCAGATGAGACATCTTTCCAACACTTCGACTTGCTTGGTTTACATGAAACGCTAAACTGACTGTGCTCCATCTCCTCCTACCTGCAGAGTGCACACAAAAAAATCTAACAAATAAGCAAAGTGCACTTCAGGGTGAGGAAAACACCAACATGTTGTATCTCTTCTTGTGCCCGCCTTCGCCCTGCCTTCAAAAGCACAGCTCCGAGAGAACATGGGGTTGTGCTGAAGACCAGCCTGTGTTACAAAACATCAAACACACTCTGACTATAACTTATTCAAAAGGCATGCTGGATTGTTGCTTATTCTACAAATAAAACATGGTGGTGGCTGTCACACACAAAGAGACAAGGCACAAACTAACGCTGCTGCAAACGGCTGCATGTGAAAGAAAAGCAGGGCCTACTCAGAAGATTCAAGGAGAGAGAGATGAGACAGAAATGACGTTGACGGGCGCGTGTGCGCGTCTGCTCGTTTATAATCATGTTTGTATGCGCGTGGTTTTATTGTTTTCCCTTTTTTTTTCTGCCTGTCTGTTCATTCATCTGCCCTTCTGCCTGCATATCTGTCAATCTCACTGTGTGCCTGGTGCATCTGTGCCGAGTTTGGACAGCGTCTGCAGTGTTTTCTGTGCAAGGTTTGTTTTCCTCTCCTCTGGCTTGGAAACTATTCTTCTGACTGACTGTGAGTGCCAGTTCTGTGAAGGCAAATTATCCCGAATACTGTGAAATCAGCTAAACAATGCAGCGAGGGCGGATGCAAATCAAATTCACAACCCTGTTTTGCACATGTCATGTTATTGTCTTTCTAAAAGAGATAACCATTCTTCATCCCTCGTTTTTGTTCAGTTGTTCGTTTGTTAATACATTTAGTCATCTGGATATGCTAAAGGCTTTGTTTTGTTCTGTGCAGAATGTCTTGACCAAATTCACACGGAGGCCATTTCTCTCTAACGTCAGAGCGATAATCTCGAAAGTTGCATATTGTCGCTCTGCTGTTTTGTCAAACATGGAGCTCAGCTTAAGTTCAAGCAGGAAGACTGGTGTTCTTTCTCTCATTCCTTTACCTCCCCATTCATTCTCAAACCACTCCCGCCACTACTTCCTCTATTTCTCGTTCTGGTGATCAGCTGATTATGGGTGTGTATTATCTTACTAATTAACCAACCAAGCAGACTCTGCCTCAGTCTTTCTCAACCAATCACCCTGCTGCCATCAATTGCAAAAAAACAGTGTCTCAGCCCTCCTCCGCCCCAGTCACCTCCTCTAGCCCAGCAGGGTCCAGATTCAGACTGAAACCCACTCCTCATCACAGCCGGGTATCAGGCCACAGGAGGGTATCCTATTGTTGGCCTCATTACCCCTTCGAGTACATAAAGTCGTCACGATGGAGTCTTACCCTCTTACCCGCAAAGAATAACCCATTAGCCACAGTTAGATAACAGCTAACGTTAGCAATCCGCCCGTAAGTTGCTGTAATGTGAATTAGGAGTAGCTTAAATGCTATAGCTGTAGTTTAAAGGAAGCGCATGAGTTATCAAATTTTGTTGTTTTGATGGCCACATTTCTCAATATATTTTTACCACCAATATCTTTTCTGTTGCTCATTTTTGTTGGAGGCAGAAAAAAATTACACACCTTATAGGCTACTTACATTTTATAACAGTAGATCAGTACAACATTATAACAGCAATTTAGCTGCCCTCCCCGAGTGTGCAGTCTGAAGAAAATAGCCATCATGCCAGTATGATGAAAAGGGGGCTTTTTTATGGGAAGAATTATTTGTTTGTTTTTTATTAGTTTTTTATCCCTTCTCTGCACTTATCCTGCCACAGAAAAGAAGCACAATCATGCGGTAAATTACGTCATATAAAGTGTGCTTTGCCTCTCAAAATAACTGCTCTCATCACCAAGCCTCCCTAACTTTCTTGTGTAGGACCAGAGTCGTGATCAGTCTGTGCTGAATTAAAAGAAAGGGTGGATCTTAAATCTTATTTCCATCAGGCACTGTGACCAACTCTCAGCCGGGGGGGGGAGGATGTCAATCACTCAGATTACATGGATTTGTTCCACGCCTACGCATGAGTGAAGGCAGAATCAACACACAAAGGCGTGTGCAGGGAAAGAAACACACACTCACGAAAACACTTAATCATGCTCTTGTGCTGCTCAGCGCTCACATTGAGTCAGTGGGGGATATTTTTCACACCACATCTTGCCAAGTCTTGTAATGGCACATTTACTTGTGAAGTTCAAAAAATGACACAGTGATGGACTGGAGTTTTTGAGTTGTTATCAAAACACTCAATGTCCTCAGAGACAGGGGGGGCATCAAGGGGCGACCATGGAAACCAGTGTATCCATGAAGCAGCCTGTGAAATGGTTGAGCTGCTTGTTTTGTTATCAGTGTGTTAAAGGCAGGATGTGTCAACATTTTAAGTCTTTGTTCTTTTCATAAGGCTGTCTCATTATGTTTTATGAATACTGGACTTTGTTCTCCTAGTAAAATGATTACAAATCTGCTCAATGATTTTGCCATTTTGGAAAAATTACTGTTAATTTAAAGTATCAGCAAAGTCGATGAATGCATTAATGTTGGAAGGACTGAGGTGTATCTTCTACTCCTAAGATCAAGCTGCTGATTGTGTATGTCAAGATCATGTGCATCTGTGTTGTATTGACTAAAAGAAAGTAGAACTATTTTTCTGAAAAAAATTCCCTTCGTTTTTGAGAAGTCCCTTTAAAGCCAGTCGGTGCTTCTCCTGGAACATCAGTGAACATTAAATGTGTTCTTGTTTTTCATTCTGTTCTCTTAAAAGCCTCCCTGAAGCTCGAGGACATCATTTGCCTTCCTTTGGATTTGTCTTAGCCATCTGTGAAGCTTTTTATTTAATACATAGTCTTCTCCTCTTTAAAAAGAGATGAGGAGCTTTATAATTACCCACGTTCTAGTTGTGAGTATATATGTATTTTTTATATTTTTCTGTTGGGATGCCAAAGGTTGTGATGGTGGGACTTTTAAAAACCTCCACATATGCACACATCATTAAGCCTGTCTGCCTGATCTGAGGTCTGCCTTCTTTAAAAAAAAACGTCTTTATAATAATTCGCTGTCCATTTGGTTAAAGTAAACACAGACAGCATTCTCGTGAGTTATCAAGGGTGAGAAGCTGCTCGGAGAATTATAACAGATAATAATTATGACAATAATGATGACTATGCTGTGGGGTCTGACAGCAGGAGAGTACAGAGGGATTTAAAAAGCTGCTCCTCCTCCTCTGTAACTCAATAGTGTGCAAATTATGCACCTCATTGTTCCAGTCCTTGTTAATCGTCTTCCTGCCATCTGCTCAAACTTCAGCCGGCTTGACATCAGAGTAGTTTGCTGGCTCAGAGGCTAATGATAGAGTCATGCCGGCCTAATATCAGACTGTCTCCTCTTTTCATGCCTGGCTAATATTTGTACATCTACATTTAAAGCAGCAGAGTAAAACACACTCTTTCAATTTCAATTCACCGCAACAATCCAAACACCACCTACAGTTACGTACTGTGGCATGTAGCACCAGGAGGGAACAGGTGTCATTTCAGATAATGTAAGAGAGCAGCAGAGCTTTACAATGTTCTGGAAATAAAGGGACGGTACAGTGGTAGTATAAATAGAGCAGGACGTGGTGTAACAGGCAGCTTTACAGTCTATGTATCCCTATGAATAAAATGAAACATAAAGGGCATCAATGACAGGTGATCAATACATTAAAGTTATACAAAATAAAAAAGAAGTTTCTGCAAACAACTACAGCTTAAAAACAAAACTTCAAGTGTAGCAAATGTGGTTTCCTTTTTTTAAAAATGCATAATTAAGCGAACCTCGTGTTGAAAATTACATTATGATACATTACAGTGATATAGTGGTTTGAGTCTTGGGCAGCAAACATTACTTCCTCAAAGACGTGGGGAGAGAGGGGAGAAAACGAAAAGTCACTGCTCGCTCGCCCATCTAATGGCCTGGTTTAATCATAATTAGAGTAAAAGGATTACTTATACACCGATATAGCTTTGTGTTTGACACTTATTTTAATTATTATGATTAATATTTAGTTTTCGTTCCTCTTTAATGTTATGTATTATATTAGGCATGAACACGCACAGCCTTTTAAAGTAGTAGTAGAAGCAAGCATCTCTTCTGTCCCATCCAGAGTTGTTAAAAACAAAGCCAATCATTTTTATACATACATCATATCTATCCTTCCTTTTTCTCTTACATTTGTGTCATTTATTATGGTGACTATTTAGTTTAGTTTCTTTAGATTTCATGTTTTGTTTTTACTATTTAAGTAGTATGTGTTGTAGTTTTTCATTATAGCATGATGTTTTGTTTGAAATCTGAATTCTAATATAACCTTCCTGTCTGGGACAGGACTCTTTTGAAAAAGAGATTTTTCATCGCAATGAGGTTTTCCTGTTGAAATAACCTTTAGATAATTATAGAAATAAATACTTTCTTTAATTGTACGTTATGTTATCTAACCGTATTTACTCATTATTAAGACACTAAATTGCAAGTTTATTGTTAAGATGTTATCACACTTTTATATTCTCTTCTCATAAAAATAATCGCCTTGCTTTGCGGTTTGTCATATCCCTTTTTGACGCGTTGTCTCGCCAATAAAGATAAAACGAGGAAGAAGAGGAGTGTTGTGATTGGAAGTTAATTTCAAATTGAAGTTGATGTTGGAAACAGAAGAAGGCAAATCAATCTCAACAAGGTTGTTTGAATCTGCTCTTGACCTCAAACTATTATATTGTTTCAAGAAATTCCTGCCTTGGGTTGAATGACGGGTAAGAATAAAGCCCTCTTCACTCTTCATTCATTCTTCTCGAGAATAAACATGACGTCTGTGAAGTGCACAGAGACGCCTGAGCAGAAACATTGAAACTGGGCAAAATACGAATGCTGGTGAAGCTCCAAAACAGCTTCTTATGCACCTTGTTGTGTTGTATTTAAAAGATAAAACTTCAGGCAGAAGAGGCTATTTTGTGTGTTGCGTCAATTCAAATAAATAATGTATGAAGCGAGCGATCGGGGCAATAAGAAGGGGCTCTGGCTCTTTCAGCATGACCACATCTGAAGCCAAGAAACACTTTAGGGGAGCAACAGTGACAGGATGCATTTGACAAGCTTGCAACATAAAGCCTATTATACTTATGTTAAAAGGGTAGATCTTGCAGGCATAGTACCCCCCCCCCCCCCACCGGTGAAGCAGAATCATAGGTGGCTGTAAGTTGGTTTGGGGCATTGCAGAGCGTGGATTAGAATGAGACAGCGGGAGGCCTTCAGCAGTTTCCTGTGATTCTCAGGGTGCTCAGTGGAGACTTCCTCTCCAGATTGTGGCTGCCGGCAGCATGACATTCCTAGTTTGCAATTGATCCGTGGGATAAACTAACAGCACGGGGGAGATTTACGAACAGAGGAGCAGGGAAATGCTGCATCAGTCTCACAGACAGGGAAACACAGTAGTACATGATGTAATTTTCACTGTAGGGTTGCTGATAACGAAAAAAAAAGTATGACCATGCAGTAAAGCACTGCTGCGCTGTACGGGTGTGCATGCATTTGTACATCACAAGCATGTGGCTCCTATTTTGTAGGTAGAGCGTGTAGCCTTTGTAGAGACCGGCTGTGCACAAATACCAAGCAGAGAGTGGTTGTTGAACTTTGGAAATGTCAGCCTGTGCTCCTCACAGACAGCACTATCAGTTCAGTCCCGGGTGTCCTCTCCTGTCCTCCTTCCCTGCTCGTCTTGAAACTTTCCCTGTGCCAAGGGTGACCTACTGAATTCTTTTGAAGCTGCTCTGTTTCACGGGCAGGAGGAGCACGATGGATACGTGCCCTTAGTTCAAACACAAACAGGGTGTCTCAAATAACCTTGCTTGTTTATCTCCCAATAGGAATGCCACTCCATAGACTATGAATTATGGACATAGCCAGCGTGACGTCACTCATTGCTTTTTAACTGCTTTTTTGAAACCTGATGTTTGGCATTTGGCAGCCTCCATGTTGTTTTTTCAGAAGCCAGAGTGACCATATTTGGACAAGAGGGTGACGCTTGGGAGGAGAGAGTGGTTTCCAAATGTATATATATATATATATATATATATATATATATATATATATATATATGGAAGCTATGGAGTCTATACCTTACATATGGCTAATTCACGAGCTTTTTAATTGGCCAATAGATGATCATGTTTCCCACTGAGTGACTATCAGTTGTGGTGATACCTGCCAGAGTTGTTTATTGATTAAACAAGAATAGCAGAGAGAGCTTGTGTAGTATAGCAGACTCACTGTTAACTCGCCTGAATCTTCTAATCACTACGAACTGTTATTTCCTTTGTGGTTAAAGCCAGAAACAGTCCTGACTCATGTGCATGGGTAGCCACAAATTATTAAATGAACTATACAACAAGCAATAAACCAACAAGCCTAGCACTGGGAGCAAAAACGAAGGTAGCTGCTAAATTGTTCCCTCGAATGAACTTACAAGGTTTTCTCTAACCAATGAAGCAAAACTTCTTCGAAGGTTTGTTAGTACAATAAACCACAAAGTCCTATTATTCCTCCAATATGCATAAAAGACATCACAACAAACACGATTATGACTGAACGCCTAATATATTATAATAGGTTGATTAGTATTTAATACATCTGCCCATGTACAGTTGTATTCATAAGAGAAATTAGCTATAAAGAGCAACACTTGTTTTACAGCAGGCTGTAAACATTCTGCTGTAAAGTGGAGAATTATAATATTAGACCTAATGGGGAATGTTTTTTGTTGTTTATTTGTCAGGGACGATGCATGTAGGAATTGTTACATATAATTCAAGCATTGTTTACTTCTATTTGCCATGGCTGATGTGCAGTCCTTGTCCCTAGTTTTAGGTCTTAATAGAAATAAGAAATAACACACGACTCTGTAAAATGGACATAAAAACAGATATTTGCAGTAGACATAAACAAACAGCAACATAGATGCATTAAAGCAAACCGACAGGCAGATTGATGATAATGATTAAGAAGAACAACTGTACTAACTGTTACCTATGCTATACTTGTCATGGTCTGGTTTTGTGTATGTTGTGAGTTTTGTTTTCTGTTTTTATTTATTCCCAGGTGTTGTTTTGCTGTGTTACTCTGTTTCCTTGTGTCCTTCTATGTTGTCTTTAATGTTGTTGCCTGTTTTACTTGTGTGTTAATGTTTCTTAGTTCAGTCTTTAGCGTCTCCTGTTTTATGCTTCAGTGTTCCATGTTTTGTGTGTAGTTTTCAGTGTTTCCTGCCTCTCTGTGTTTCCCTCTTGTCTTGATTACCCTGATTGTCCTCACCTGTCTCATTAGTCTCACCTGCGTCTGAGTACCTATGTCTATTTAGTTTCTGTGTTCCTTCCTTCGTGTTGTCGGTTCTTTGTTTCTTGGTTCCTGTCTGAATCGGATGTCTGCATTTCCCAATGAATTCTTCCCGTGCCTCCCTGTGTTTTGTGGACGTTTTGGATTTAGTTTTGAATAGTACGTTTTTGTTAGTGTAAATAAATCATTTCAGTTTCTGCACTCGGATCCTCCTCCCTGTTTTCTACCCCTGGATCGTAACAATACTTTATAACGCTTGTGATTGACTCACTTAGGGAGCCAGCCTCATGTGGTTACCTAAGGGACTGCACTTGTTTTACATTTTGTCACTGGCTTCATTTATGGCTGAGGTAGCCTCTTGAACGCGGTAAAATCAGTGCAGAAAAAGACAGGTTTAAACCACCATGCCATGAATACTTTAACATTTTCTTCTCCGTGTATAACAGAGAATAAAGCATGCCAGTAGTTGTTTTTCAAGGCAGTAGTTAAGTGCTGGAGTTTGCCTTCTGACTCCCCACACTCAACCATGGGGAGCTGTCCATGGTGCTGTCCCATGCTAAGAAATGTCATGAATACCATGCCACATACCAGTTCAGTTTACCTTCACGCTTGTACTCCGTACTCCTAAACCCCACTGTGAAGGAGCTGAGAAAAAAAAAAAAACAGCATCCTCTTAGCGCCTTTTCCCCCAGTGCTCCACTCATCACATGCCTCAGAGCCAGACACAGCATTGGCTCTCCTGAGAGGAGCGTCCTCCACCATTACTATAAGGAATGCGTCGCATGATGAGCCTCCCTCATGTGTGCATTGTTTACATGTAGCTGTGTGGTTCACTGAGAGGCAGCGGCAGCATGTGATTGCTGCACCCCAGGCTTCTTGAGTACATCACTTCAGAGGAATGCAAAGTGAACGTGCACAGAAGACGCCGAGGATGCTCTACTTTATCTCTTACACATGCATAGTTCATGGACTCTGAAGGCCTTGCATGAGTCGTTTAAAGGGTAATCCGTATGCTAGCTATAATCAGTCCACCAGTGCTTCGGGTAACAACAAGTTCATATTGAGCAACATCTTGCACATTCCTGCAAATAGTGTACAGATGTTTCATGTCTCTTATAATAAACGTTTATATTTGAACGTTTAGTAGGGGTACTGCTGTTTGTTATCTTTCTATTACTTTGTTTTGCAGCAAAACACCAAAACAGATTCTTTGTTTGAGGGAACTTGGCATACACCTGCTCACATATTTTTATTAAATTCATTTTTCAACTCAAGCAATCTTGGACTTTTCTTAACTGGCACAATATTACCACAATCATTTAAGAGACTATTTTCTATCACTGGTACATATTGTCTTTTCTTCCACCTGGCTACCCCTCTGTTGAACCAAAGACATAATCCATCAATTCACAGAAGAAAGAGCTCTCATGTGACAATTACTTCTTCTTTTATCACATATCACCTGTCAGCAAACATGCACTTGTTGACTCCTGACCTTCATTCACACCACGAAGAAGCTAAGAAATAACAATAATGGTATATTATCAGCCCTCCTTCCTTCCTTTCTTTCTCGTGGACACTCAGTCTCCAGGGGCGTTTTGGAAAGCTCTTGAGTGCCCTCATGTGTTCATTTCTGTTTACATGCTTTGGGATCTGTTGTGTGTGTGTGTGTGTGTGTGTGTGTGTGTGTGTGTGTGTGTGTGTGTGTGTGTGTGTGTGTGTGTGTGTGTGTGTGTGTGTGTGTGTGTGTGTGTGTGTGTGTGTGTGTGTGTGTGTGTGTGTGTGTGTGTGTGTGTGTGTGTGTGTGTGTGTGCGTGTGTGTGTGTGTGTGCGTGCATGTGC
Source organism: Symphodus melops (assembly GCF_947650265.1). Taxonomy (NCBI): domain Eukaryota; kingdom Metazoa; phylum Chordata; class Actinopteri; order Labriformes; family Labridae; genus Symphodus; species Symphodus melops. Next base: position 6,528,399 of record NC_136702.1, read on the forward strand.
GTGACTTTTTTCTCCCTTGAATCTGTGTAAAAGTCTGTATTTATGACAGCTGCACATCCTTCTAGGTTCTGAAAGTGTCCGACACATTTTCTCTTGTGCAATCACTTAGACATGAATATCCTTGGGATATGTGCACTTGTGTATACGTGTGTATGCACAAATTATAAAACAAAACTGTGAGTACACATGTCACCACTAAAAGGATGTGAAGTCTTCCTGTTGTTGTCACTCTCTTTGAAGGTGCAGATATGATGATAGGCTGGGGGTATGTTTCAGGAAGTGTACATGAAACGCGTTCCTTTAACAAGCAATGCGACAATCAAGCATGACAGTTTGTCATCTCGTGTCTGTCTTCCCAGGAAGCGCTTTGAACCTGACATGCCGCGCGTTTTTCGGCTACAGCGGTGACGTCAGCCCACTCATCTACTGGATGAAGGGAGAGAAGTTCATCGAGGACTTGGATGAGGAGAGGGTCCAAGAGAGCGAAATCAAGTAAGAGACACACGTGCACTCAAAGTCATTTCCCCACACATGGCAGTGATGAGGAATTAATAGCAGACTTAAAGGAATTCTCTGGAAAATATTAAAGGATGATACGAGAGGTTTTGCATGTTTTAGCCCATTAACTCCAAATTGCATGCACTAAAGGAACCATTTTCCAGAGATTTATTTGCCGCCTTCCTCGCAGCTGCTTGCTTCCATATATTTTCTGAGGTACGAACATCATGCAGAGACTTGTTTTGAATCAATAATCGTGCATTTTCTCACCTACTTTTGTTTAGATTACATTACTGTCATTTGGAATATTCACGCAAATAGGTGAAAACAGGATAACTCATTATATGCTACATTGTGCACATTAAAAATAGATCGAGGCGAAATTAAATTTCAACCACAGGGTGATAATGTTTAATAACTACATTTAAAATGCTTTTATCCTATAGCTCAAAACAATGTGTACAACTCATTAACACAGCATTATTTAGAGGATTTGCAGTCATAACCTAGAATACAGAGGAGCTGCATTTTTGCTCCTACATGACTTTAATACAGTATCACAGTGCTCTAAAATTCTGGAGCCAGTGTATTGTGTTGTGTTGTGCTATACTGCGCTGCAGATTCATATTGATTATTTGTCCCATGCCTCATTGCAGTTACCAGCTATGCTGTCGAAAAAGTCAAGACACAAAAAAGCAGCGAACAAAAAGTTTGTTGATCTGAAGCTGAGTGGAGTCAGGGATGCCGGGGCGTCACAGAGTGCTCCAGCAAACAAACAGAGTGCTCAAACCAGACCTTGGATGTAGATGCCTTATTAGTTCTCAACTGTGCGTCATACTGTGTGCATGCTGTGACGCAAGCAGGGCTCTGCAAAAATACATCTCCATATTGACATGATCTGAGATGAATGTGGTTGTTATGTAATGGACACTGGTGTGTTGCGGCTTTCATTAATAGTGTGCAATAATCTGCTATGGCAGATGGGCCTTATTGTCTTCACGTACACTTGATTCAAAGCTACTGGAAAATATGCTAAAAGGTGTTGCTACATTTGTAAAATTAAAACGTGAGTAGTTTAATTAGGAGGAAATTTATGCGACTAAAACAGATTTGTCTCCTTCTCTTGCCAGTTTAGCTGAAAGTAGTGCACAGATTAGAGAAAAATGCTTGGAACAAGGATCTCAGATTCAAGTTTTCATGTCAATGTAATGGTGTTTTGGACAGTGTTAGAAAGTAGGACTCTGTCTCTATTCAGACAGTAACATGAGAATTAATTTGGGCTTTTTTCAGTCCAAGGAGAAGGGGGGTTTTTTTCTCGTCATTATCCAGTTTTGGCTTATCTGCAGAATAAGATGCACATTTGCTGAACCGCTTAATCATTTTACGACTTGCTTCCTGTCCCCCACATGTGTCTTTTCTTCAACCTGCACAAAGTTTGACAGCACTAAATAAGGACAAGCAGTTTCTGCAATTTGCAGCTCTCTCTTACTATTTCAGTGAAAACGTAGTAACATTTACCCAACCAGCCTTACTCTCAGGCCTCTAAGACATTCAGAGCGAGCCCATTTCCATGTCTCTCGCTGCTCTTGGTGTAACACATTTAAACAAGTCCATTCCCTGGTCCGTGTGCATGTTTCCCATTAGGGCTGTTTGGAGAGGCTGCAGCTCTAGGGAGACAGTCCTGTCAGATGGTTAACAACCGCCATTTTTCACACCGCCGCCGCTGTCGCTATCTCCCTCGCTGCACCCACCTATGGCAGCATGCAGATGGGCCACGGGAGCTGAGGAGGATGGGGAGGTGAAAGAAAGTGGTAGCAGACAGGGAGAAAGTAGAAAGAATAAGAAATATGGTACAAGTCACCAAAACGGAAAATAAAGAAGACACATTTGTGATAGCAAGTTTGCTAGTGCGCTGATAGAAACATAGCAAATCTCATTTTATGCACCAACCGTGCTGTCCCGTCTTTCTTTTCTTTGTCTCTTTCTCTCCCTCTTTTACTCCCTGACACCAGGATTCCCCCTCTCACCGGCTGAGGGGTTATCATTTCAATAATTCATACCGATAATTCATGCAGCAGATCAATAATGTATTTGATCTTGCTGATGCTGCTGCCATAAGCTTTTTCTCATCCCTCCATCACTGCCTTGATTTTCCTTCTTTAATATCAGATGTATAGGTCGAGCAACGATGGGAAGCAATAGAGAAACAAGAAAGACATGAACAAATTTGTGCTCACCCCTGCAGGCAAACTCTTTTTTCTCATGTTTCTATGGGTTACCGCTTTTCTTTAGGCAGGCGCCTATAACTGTTAGCTTTATCTAAGACACAAGCTCTTGCATCTTAAGCTTAGAGTTTCTGCAGGCCTTTATTTACCCTAAAGTGGGCCTATTGATTCGAAGGAGTTCATTTCTAAGGCAACCAGAGCCCATGAATTCTCATTTGCACCATTGGGACAGGGGCTATTGTTTGTTATCATAGCATGGATGACTGAACATTAGCGTAGCACGCAGATATTAATAAATTAGCAAAATAAATCTGGCTCTGCTTAAAAATAAAAAAGGTGATCGATTTGCAGTTGATCCACTTGTTGGTGTTTTGCAGTTAAATTAGTAAATGAATGAAAATGTCTCAAATAGATTTTTTTGAAAGTTAGCTAAAGACTCAGAGATTTTTAGGATTTTTCTCAGAGGTTAGAAAGTTTCATTGAAATGACATTAATTTCAATATGGGGAACACGTTGTGTTAGACACATTTATTAGCAATGCAGTACAGTAATAAATCCTATATAATGGACTACACATTGCCATCTTATTTCATGGTATAAAATTGAAGCCAAAATATCACGGGCACTGGCATGTTGTGCTGAAAATGTCATGGAGCCAAGACATGCACGGAAGGAATCCTGATGGTGGAGCCGCAGTATTGATGTCATGCCCTTTCCGTTAGAAGCGCAAATTTAACTTACCAATAAAACAGCAAAGATCCCTCAGGTTGGTACCAGATCAAAACAGATTCTTGCACCTGTTTAAAGTAAACATCCTTACCGAAGAGTGAGTGACTCTTGTATTAGTTTTCATTACATTTTCTTCTTCTGTTTCTTCTCACCTCTGCTTATCTGCTAAAGAATGCTGCAGGAGCAGACAGAGCTGTCGATACTCTAACACAACTAAAGCTCTCAGAAGAATTTGGAGCTAGGACATACACAGAAGGGATCTGGCTGGTAAAGCCGCAGAATTAGCACCCCTTTTCCACTATAACCAAAACACATTCAACTGACTGATAAAATGGCAAAGATTCCTCAGGTTGTTAACAGTCTACAGCAGAAGAAATTTCTTGTGTTAGAATTAGACACTGGTTGAGTAGCATTCAGTGACGATGTTCCTCCTCTTTTCTATTAATCCTATAAAGAATGCTGTCAAAGCTACGTGACAGCTTTCTACGTTTCAATTCTTTGACATAAAGCAGCATCATAATAACTATCACAACTGAAATCAGGTCTGAGAAAAAATGTGACTAAAGTTTGACCCGTGTCCCGTACATTAACATGTATGCAGTACAGGTTTATGACCTGTACTGCATATATGTTTACTTGTTGTATTTAATTTGTATACTTAGAGAGCACAGTCCACTAAGTTAAATTCATTGAAACTTGAATGACTCTTCAGTCATTTAATTAAAATACATTATTAAAACAATTGTTGATGTTGAAAACTGATCACTTAAATGCTAATAAGGAAGATAAGGTTAGCGCCTGCAGCTAAAGCTTGAGGACACTTCCTACTCATTTGGCTAACTCAATATAGGCAAGCTGGTTCATGCTAGGAGAAGAGAGGAGTTGTCAGATTTTTTAAAGATTTATGTACAATGATATAAACTGAAGAAAGAAATTGTGAATTAGCAGTGAACCTGTTGCATTAGGCTTAGCTATACATTGTCTTGTACTGTTTTAATTCTCTTTGAAAGCTAGCTCTTTGTGTCTCATTAACTGCCACTCAGTTCTCATTTGTATCTATGTGCTTCACCTGGACCTTGATATCCCCTCTTCTAACTTTGGGTCCTCATCATCTCCATTTCAAGCTCACGTTGTGCAGGGTTGGGCATTATTCATCAGGTTGCATGGCGGCTAGCTGTGATGGCTCATACGGTGTGATAATGTGAAACTGGAAGCTTCAAAGTACCCACCACTCCCTGGAGAGACATGAATTATTCCCGTGCCTGCTCCTCCCAGAGATCCCAGCCCCCCTTACCCATATTGCACAACAAACTCAGCTGAAACTACAAACATCATCAGCGTTCCCTGAGCCTCTCCAAGCAAAAGCCCATGATACACTTTCAATTACAGATGCCAAATCTCCCCAACGAGCTGTCCTTATGCGCAGTTTACCGGCTTGAAGGCACGAGAGTAAGGAGTGATGCTTGAGAGTCATTATTCTTCTACTCACTCACATGCACACTCTCAATCTCATTCCTCATCCCACTCCTTCACTATTAACACATACTATACAGTAGAATACACTGAGTAGATGATGCTCACACATGCGCGCACAAACAGAGGGGATTTCTTTCTCATTTGCACTTTGTTTCCTCCAAAGTGTCATTTGTGCTGAGGGTGCTGTAAAAGTGGGCTAAGTAGTGCATTGAAGGTATGAGGGAGCATTATCTCCCTGTTCTCTCCTCCATCAGCCTCAACCAGCCCAGCGGGGGGGACACTCATTTACTTTATGGAATATTACTTTCTCTCCTTCTCGCCGTTACCATGGCAGCCGCTATAAAAAGATTCTCTTCTGATCGTTGTTATTTGATTCCCCCCCCCCCTCCCCGCACACTGCGAGGAAGAGCCCTTATTGATTTTCATTTCTCATATGTTTTGAGTGCTGAGGAAGAAATTAACATACCGTGAATTGCTTACAGTAACACACAATAGAGGCTTCGCCGAGGTACAGTTGCTCAGAAACCATTGCTCAAGGGCATTTTATGGTGTAACCTTGTGAAATGCAACACAATACTTTCTATAAGTGCTGCACTATGGACTCTTCAAACCTCGCTCTATACATGCTTCTTGCAATGATGTGTTCTTGCACTGCTTGTACATTAACACAGTTCATGTAAAAACCTTTCCTGTTTACATAAGAAGTACTGTATGGTAAGTTTTTGTTTGTTGCTTGTAGGGTTGTCAAGGAGCACCTTGGCGAACAAGAAGTGGCCATATCCTTAACAATTGATTCTCTGGAGGAGGAGGACCTGGGAAATTATTCCTGCTATGTCGAAAATGGAAATGGCCGTCGCCAAGCTACCATCCAGCTCCTCAGGCGCGGTAAGAGCTCTTTGACATAACCTCTTCACATCCACTTTTCTGCTTTTTATTACCTTATGATTGGCCTTTGCCTTAGCAGGAACAATCTTGAGTCCTCACTGGTTGACAGAATCCTATGTACCAGCCTTTCCCAACTCTTCATTAAAGCTATATGATGAATGAAATATTTAAAGCCCTGCAACACTATTTGATCAAATGGAAATATTCGAGATGTCTTCCATGCGCATCATTTTGTAGATATTTCCCCAAACTTCTGCTTGATACATTTATATCTTTGGAAACTATGATCCCCAAAAGAATTTAAAAAGTTTCTTTGTGAATAAAGTTTGGCTGCAATGAGTTAGCTGCCTCGCGTAGTCTGACTGAGCTACAACTCCTCTAATCAATATTAGTAACTAAGCTCATGATAAAGATAAACATTTGACTTGTTTGTGTCCAAGTGGACAAACAAGTTACAGCTTGCAGGTGTATAAAGTAAAAAGGCACCTATTTCTGAATGATCATTAAAGTCATTGGAATATTCTTTAACCAGACTCTTCATACCTACAATGAAACCTTTCATGGATTTCTTTTCTTTTCTGGTCCATTTTTTTCCTGTCTCTCTCTTCTCTGTGTGAAAAAGCTTTGCTCAAGCTTCATTTAGTTGTGTCTCTTCTTTGTACATGTGCTGCAGCAGCTGTGTTACTGTTTTGGCTCTCTAGCATGACTTGTCTGAAGCTCTTTTCATGCACTGGTTGTCACCCCGCAAAGAGAGGTAATTTGATGGCTGTTTAAACAGCAAATTGGTCCTCAGCTTTTTCCCAACAGGCCAATAAATTCTGCATACAATTACATTTTAAGACTTTATCTGTCTGTCTCCCGGTTTAATCTCTGTCTCTGTGTTTTGTAGATGGCCCAGTTCCTGTTGAGCTGTTTTGTAGACTAAGAACAGCTTCATTTTAACCGTTTCTGTCAGATCGGAGAGGGATGCTAATGATATTTTCAAGTCATGCTCTCTCTCTCTCTCTCTCTCTCTCTCTCTCTCTCGCTCTCTCTCTCTCTCTCTCTCTCTCTCTCTCTCTCTCTCTCTCTCTCTCTCTCTCTCTCTCTCTCTCTCTCTCTCTCTCTCTCTCTCTCTCATATTATTCTGATGTTTATTTCATGTTTTCCTTCCCAGAATGCATCACTCATAAGCCCTGCAGCAGGTCTTTGAATGCTTCTGAAGGCTGCTTTTTCCTTCATCTCAAAGCATGAGGGTGATTGTTGGTAATTAGTTAAAAACATAAAAGAGACTGGAAATATATCAAATATAACAGGGCAAAAAAAGCAATTCTATATTCCTAAACACATTCATATAACTAACCTGTCTTAAAAAGTTGAAGGGCAATATTTTTTTAAACCCCATTATGGTAAAGAGTACCGGTATGTTAGATGAGAACTAATATGATGCTGACATTAATTGTAAAAACTGCAGTTCCTTGAATTACCTCTGGAGACTTGCAGGGAAAGTGAATCAATCCCCATAGAACCAGATGCTTCAAGTCTGGGATAACATCATTTGGTGTTTGGTGTTCTCATCGCAGCAGCAGTACGTTCTCTGGCCTCAGCCCCTTAATACATGTCACTGCCCACTCTCTCCTCCAAACTTTTCATGTTTGTCTTCAGCTCTCCTATCTAATAAAGACCATATACTATGAAACTGCTGTTTCAGTCACATTAGGTAAATACCACAATAGCTTAATTTGACTTGTGTGACTGTATCTACAGTATTTCTAGCAATTTATATTCTGTTCTTTTGTGAAATTCCTTGTGCTGCATGTGTATGTATGAAAGGTGCTTCGTTCCCTTTGCACAGTAGGATAGCTGTTTTTCCTTTGCTTTTATTGCTAAGCTACAAATCTGCCAATATAGTAATGTCATATTTATTATATTGACATGAGATTTATATTAAGTGTTTATTTAACTAATAATTAAACCTATGTGGGATTAGATAAAAATCAATTTATCAACTTTTTTTTTTTTTTTGATAAGAGTGAGCCATGAAATTAAAAATCTTTCTGCCTGCAGGGGAAAACAATAATATTAAATGATCACTGAAGCAACTTGGTGTTTTTTCCTTTAAATAAAAAAGACTTTGTATCTGCTCACTAATGTTGCTATGACACATTAAGGAGTGTACTATAGTACTGTACGTAATATCCATTAATAAAGAGGGTGCTTTGTGGTTGCCATGGCGACCCTCTAGTGTTCCTTCTCTCTGTGACAGGAATACAAGATATCCGAACCGACCAGGTAAATGCTGCTTTTATACACAACATAACTCATCCCCTCCCCGAGGTAGATCTCTGGGGAGATGGAGAGGAGATAATATAGAAGACAAATGAAGGGAGAGCAAAGACGAGGGGGAGGAGACGTGAAAGAGCGAAGAAGAGGTATGATGGAGGGAGGAGTGAGTGATATGAGTTAACTAAAGCCTCTTGGTTCCCCTCCATCCATGTCCAGGATGGCCACAAGTCCCACCATGGACAGCAAACACAGCTCACAGCTGTGTGATTGCTATGCTGCTCCGAAGAAATGAACCCAATTTCTTATAATTTCCTTTTTCCCAATGTCTCCCTGCAATCCACCCTCTCATATTTCCTAAAGTCATTAAGGGCTTCATGTCTCCTCCTGTCTGAAGATTGATTCTCTGAGCTAGTGAAGCCTTCCTGCAAATGTAAATGTGGCTGTAAATGTGTGAGTTTAACAGGTAAATGATGAAGAAATAAGACACCTTATAGGTCCAACCTGGGGAAGAAAAGGCCAGTTTTTGTCGATCCATATTTTCTTACTGTGAATGATTTTTACTTTTTTGAAGTCGTCTGAGCAAGTTTTGATATTCTCTGTTGTGTGTTTGCATGTGTGTCGTCCTCAGCAGAGCTCATGTACACGGTGGAGTTGGCAGGAGGGCTTGGAGCAATCCTGCTGCTACTCATATTCCTCATCTCCCTCTACAAATGCTACAAGATTGAACTGATGCTGTTCTATAGGAGGCACTTTGGCAGTGAGGACGTTGATGGAGGTAAAAAGAAAAAAAAAGAAGAACAAAACCATCGCTCTGTTGTTTCTGCCTGAAATCATTTGAACATTTTCCGTTCCCACTTTTTACCAGACATATCTTTCTTAAATTTGAGGTGCAAGCATGCAAGCATAAGGTTTAATGTGTGTGTGTGTACCTGATGTTTCGTCAGAACCTTTATCCATAACAGACACTTTGGTAGATTCGAATGTCTTCTCCTGTCCGGTCTCAGTGACCGCAGTGGGCCTATTTCTCCTCTTTCTCTCTCTCTCTCTCTCTCTCTCTCTCTTTTTCGTTTTGAAGTGCACGTGATTGCGTGTGTGTGTGTGTGCATACATTGCTGCATAGGGGAGAGAGGAGGTAGATTTTCAATTTGTTGCCCATTTAAAAAGACATCAGTCTCAATATGTCATGGAATGACGCCCACCCTCTGCTGTCAAAGGCCTGATAGCGGAAAATGGGGAACGGGAAGGCTCCAAGCACCTTCCCAGTGCGACAAATAGGGGAATAAACAGCCTGAAATTGGGGAGCAACTTTTTGTTTTCTCTCTAGAACATAGTTAACTTTTGCTTCAGAGAAGGGTTCCTATTTTTGTGTCCCAGTATCTTCCCTTGTAGCTTTGTAATTTGTCGCTCTGTGCTTTCTTTTCAACAATTCTGCAAAGACTGAACTCATTTTTTGGTGGATTGTTTCTACAGTCACATGAATTATCTATTACACACGGTTTTGTTGATCCAAAACTTCCACATGATTAAGTCATACCGTCTGGGACAGCAGAAACAAGCTGTTTTTTGATTTTCCAAGTTTGCTAGGTGGTTAATTTGCAAGGTTTGTAGCTAATTTGAATGTTTCGTTTGATGTTGGGATCCTATCAAGCACAGCTGTGGCCTCTCCAGTGAGATTCAAAGCTCTGTGTGCTCCTTGGAGAAGATATGAAACAGATTCTGTTCCCCTTTTTGGCTGGCCCACACTCCAGTTTCGACAGTGCATAATGACTAAGAATCACTGAACGTGTCACCAGTGCTGCTATTGCCTGTTGTCTATTTTCTGCCTTATCTGTTCTTCCCATTGTCTTCAGGGAAATCATTATAAAGTAGGAAAGGGAGTAGTGCTTGAATCTTGGTTTGAGTATTTTTGTATCTACCCCAGTTTATTTCTCAAATCAACTTTTGTGGGTTATAAGGTATTGTCCAAATATTAATATCTCTGTCCTTTTTTCTTAGTTGTGCATATATTCTGTTTCACACAGTTATTGTAATCCCCGGCCCCCCCATGGATTAATAAAGTATTTCTGATTCTGAGATATGTCTGCAATTGGTGTGTAGCTGTTTTTATCAAGGCTACTTTGTTCCTTGTTAAGATGCTAAAGAAATGTTTAAAGATGTATCATTTCTATTTCCTCTTGAATATGCCCCAACTCACAAGCCAAATAAAGTCAAACAAACTTTTACGAGACCTTGACTGCCACGAACATGTAACCTTGACCTCGACACAAACCCAAAAGCTAGTGAACTGGAAAGTTGACTGTTAGTCACCCAACGACTGTAGGCGACTTCACTCTTGATTTTGTGGAAAAACAATCTGAATGTTAAATATGCATTTTCAGCCGAAAGCCATAAGAAGGGAAAAGAGTTTAAGCAGCTGAATTGGACATTTTGTAGAATGACTTGTTTTTTTCTCTTAAAACTTTGTCAATGAATTGATTTGTTTTTGATACTTCTATCAAAAACAAAAATGTACAAGTTTTCAACTGTGAAATTGGACTCAAGAATATTGTGCATTTGAGTCTCAAGTAAAAAAAAAAATCATGAACCATTCTTTGTGTTTTTTCTTCTTTTTTCAGAAAACAAAGACTATGATGCATACCTGTCCTACACCAAAGTGGACCCTGACCAGTGGAGTCAGGAAACCAGAGAGGAGGAGCGCTTTGCACTAGAAATCCTCCCTGACGTCCTTGAAAAACATTACGGCTACAAACTTTTTATCCCAGATCGGGACCTCATTCCAACAGGAAGTAAGAACTACCACTGTCTATATACATGCTTGCTCACAAGTTCCTGTATCGTTTGGTATTTAGTGGTGCTCATGTACTGTAGTTGCTGTAGTGTTTGGCCCATTTGTTCCATGTTTTCATTCTCATTCAAGAACCACGCCACAACAATAAGGGTTTAAAAGGTTTAAATAAAACAAAGACAATAAACAGTAAATTGGTTGATGTAGATCCATGATCCATCTTACCACTTAAACTGCCCATGCTTTTTCCTGGCCCCAAAACAGTCAACAAATTCAGCTTGGACTTAGCATGAGCTTGTCAGGGCTGACTAATGACCAGTGACTTGCATCCTTTGATCAATGATAACCAATTTTAGGCTTTCCCAGTACAGGAGCAAAGGTTGCAAAAGTGATCAGAACATCAGAAAAGTCAAACATGTTATTAAACCAAAACTTAGGTACCATTTGGCATTTTTCCTTTTTCTGAAAGATAAGACAAGGTGAAGAGTGGTTGCCTTGGTGAACTGCTGCAGTCAGTGAGTGGCTCATAGCAACTAAGTTAGAGTGGGAATTGGTGGTGGAAGAACTAATAACTAATTAATTTAAAGAAAAAGATCATGGTAGACGTATAGCTCAGGATGATAGAGCACAATTTAAGAGTTGATTTCCACTGAGGAAAGCAGTAGCTTTGATATGCCTGGAAACAATTCAAGCTGGTTAAATAGGATTAGACAGATCATAGTACAAGGCTTTTCTTGAGAGACTTTCAAATGGAGTCAAAGCCATATTTATTACATAAGTTGGAATAGGTTGTGTTATATGTCTGATTTGGTGGCAAAGACCCTTAACTTCTGGAACCACGATGACAGAAATACTTTCATGGCTCCAGAGAATATGAGCTTTGCCAGACTGTCTCATTGGGCCAAGTAGAATCCAACCATCTCCTTCCATAGTAGACCAGTGATGGGATGGTGGATTTTTTTTATCAATGGCTAGGACATTGATCAATGTACCTTTGTACCTTTGTAAATGTACCTTTGTTAGTCAGTGAGCAGTTGTTGATTGGGCTTTCCACAAGTATCAAGACTTCAAGGGAATCACTTTACCCATCATAAATCCAACAGATTGAGCTGCTGTTCAGGATACATTGTGATGTGATTCTTTGGTGTTAATCCAAGGTTCAAAACTATTTTTGACCGGAGAAATTAAGCAATTAAGTGTGACACATGGTTTGTCATCAATAAAAAACAAGGGTAACAGGATGGGATAACCAGCTAAATGTTGGCTTTACAGGTAATTGGAATTGTGGCGTGGTCCTGCTCCCAAAGAGAGCCAATTGACTTCATTGGTTTTAAGTGTTTGTTGTATATAGTTTGTTCACTGTCAATGTCTTGTGTTTCAATGTTTTGTGCTGTTTTGGTAACCCAAGTAAATTCAGTCTTACATTAGGAGGAGGATTATTTCAAATCTCCAAATAAGAGAAGAAAGACGAGGCAATACTTAGTCCTTTCCCTTTCAACAAGAAACTTTTGGTAAAAGCAAAAGACACTAAAAGCAAGTGTTTCACCCTTGTTTGTTTTATGTACTACAAATATTGGACTAAAGTATACAGTGTGTACCAGGAGCTGATATATTGATCAAATGTATCATCCCGCCTGGTTTTTTCATCCATGCATTATTGAATCCATGAAAATTCTGTCAGAACATATTCTCATGCGTGCTCACTCTGCTTAGTAGTCCGTCTGTGCCAGCGGTACACAGCGTGCTCTAGTTAGCTGTGTTTGTACTGTAGGCTTGATGTGGAACAGATAAAACGCAAACACATCCTCGTTGGTCCAGTCAGAATTAAACATCAGTGGAAATATGGGAAGGCTCTGAGCCCAGCTGACGGAGCTGACTCTTTCCTTTAATCAAAAGAAAATTGCCACCAGCGTCCATGCCAACAAAAATCATTGTAGATGAATGTCCAATCAGGGAAACATGCTATGTGATTAATCATATGTGAAATAAAAAGACCAATGAGGGAAGATGAGGCCACTGTTACCACTGTGTTGAGCATGTTTCTGTCTGTACTGTGTTCTGCCTGTGACCTGAATGTTAAAATGTTTATGTTTAGGTCTCACCAATGAGCATTACCAGGATGACACACGACTCTTTGGAGGTACACGCTCATCAGTCTTTTCCTCTTGTATCAGCTGCTGTCATTTCCGTGCTCCTAGGAAGTGTAAAAGAGACGCTTAGAGTGGCGTTCACTGTGTGAGGTGAAACATCCGGTCTTGTACAACAGACAGCGTCTCCGCTTAATTCCATAGATCGTGCAGCTTTATCAATCATGTTGTGCCAACCAGAGCTATTTAGTGCAGCACTCAGCTTTGTCTGCAGGTCTGCCCTCCAGTGCATAGATTTCAACATTTAGAATGGACAGCATGGAGAGACACAGAAAGGCATTTGAAACGCCCAAAATAACATATTGAAGTTAATTATTTTCCTTTTTGTTGTTCTTTGTTGTTTATTATGTTACCCCATAATATCATTGCTGTGCTAAAATGAATGCAAATTTAAAAGTTAGTCTTTTGATTAAACTTGAAAACTACTTTAAAAAAAAATTAAAAAATACGTAATAGATAGTTTAGCTATGGTACTAAATACAGGTATAGTTTAAAGAATCAATCACAGAATGATGATTTACACACTTTTTCCAATGTATTTCTTTATACACTTAAAACTACAGACTAATATGAGTGTTTGGGTTCACAAACTGGAGGTGGACAGCAAAAAGCAGCTTGTCATTGTCTTGTGTTTTGTGTCTGTTGTATGTTATCCATCCTTGTTAAGTGTTTAACTTGTCATATTACACTTAAAACAACCTGATTTTATGTTTCTCAACTATAATATCTTATATATACCACTACTATAAATATATTCTGTTTCTTAACTGTTATGCCACCCCTATGTCTTTCGCTTTTTAATTGTGATCTCTTCCTCCCTGCAGCCTACATAGAGGATGTGGCTCGCTGTGTGGACCAGAGCAAACGCCTCATTATAGTTATGACTCCCAACTATGTGGTGCGGCGAGGCTGGAGCATCTTTGAGCTGGAGACTCGGCTGCGCAACATGCTGGTAACTGGTGAGATCAAAGTCATCCTGATCGAGTGTGCCGAGTTGCGCGGCATCATGAACTACCAGGAGGTGGAGGCCCTCAAGCATACCATTAAAACACTCACCGTTATCAAGTGGCGCGGCCCCAAGAGCAACAAGCTCAGCTCCAAGTTCTGGAAGCAGCTGCAGTACGAGATGCCGTTCAGACGCACAGAGCCCATGCTCACCCACGAGCCGGCGCTGGATGTCAGCGAGCAGGGCCCCTTTGGAGAGCTGCAGACCGTCTCCGCTATTTCCATGGCGGCAGCCACCTCAACCGCCATGGCAACCGCCCACCCGGAACTGCGCTCCAACTTCCACAACACCTACCACACCACCATGAGGCAGAAACACTACTACCGCAGCTACGAGTATGACTTACCCCCTGGAGGGACCCTGCCACCTCTGTCCTCTCTGGGCAACCAGCACACCTACTGCAACATCCCGCTCACACTGCTGAACGGCCAGAGGCCACCCGGGAAGAGCCGAGAGCACAGCCTGGAGGAGGCGCACGCTAACAACGCCATGCTCCCTCTGCTGCCCAGAGAAACCAGCATCTCCAGCGTCATCTGGTAGTGATGGACAGACTCGGCACCAGAGCAGGAAGACAAGCCAAGCTCAGACACAGCAAGGCTCAGTCTGGTAGCTCTTGGGAACAAAGATTGCGGTCGAGATTACGGAGAAAAGTGTTCCGGATGAAGTTGGTTCCAACCGTCGTTAAGTGGCATCAAGTGGAGAAGGTTCAGCAGGTTTTTGAACAAGACTCCCCTTGTTCTTTCAAGTGGAAACAATCTGTTACTTTGGATGTTTTTTTTATGGAACTACAGGAGATAAATGTAAACACTGTTTCATCAACGAGTGAGAGATGGACTCACAATAACTCCTACCATACACTATGGCAATTGTGCACACACCTGCATACATACACTAATGTGCATACATACAAACAAAAGGAAAACAGGGTCTTGTACATATATTTCAATTTATTTGTAGCATCAGTGTTTTCCTGTTTTTGTTCCTTTTTTTTTTTTTTTTTTTTTTTTTTTTTTTAATTCAGTCATGTTTGTTGCCTTCACTTCTGTAGGATTTTGTTTTAACTTGTTATGAAGAGTTGTATATTTCTATTGTTTTTTTTTCTTTTTAGTTTGTTTTTTACTCCTATTCCGATGAGCTTGTTTGGAAAGCCAGTATGTCACGTACCTGCGCTGTTGATGTATTCTGTTTGTTTGTTTTTAATCTTTGTGTAGTTTAAGAGAACATTTTTTAACACTTTTTGGAACCGCCTGGACATTTCAGGAGCTTCAAGGAGCTGAAACTTCTTTTTGTTTGCCTGTAAAAGGTGTATCTAGTTTAAAAGGAAACTCTCTTTTGAAAAAAAATCATCGAATATGCAAAAAGAAGGAGGAGCTGGCAAAAAAAAAACACACCGTCTTGTGGGACTGAGAAGGAGGAGCGGTTGGGGGGCCATGCTAGTCCTCTCCAATCATATAGACCGACAGACTGGCAGATCTCTCTCTAAAGCTTCATATTTTCTATTGAAACAAACAGCCTTGCTGTTTTAGAGTGATAGTGAAATGCCTCACCTTAAAAAGAAATCTGTAGATTATTTTAAAAAGAATTCTATTTTTATAACAGAAACGAGTTTGCTTGAGAAGTCATACTTATTTGCATTTCATCCACCATAGAACGGGGATTTGTGTATAAGTGTTATGCTGGTTTTGTACACTTGAAAAATGTGGTTCTTGGTTTGTTAAGAGATTAGGGTGGCTTTTGAATCCCACATGGAAAAATATGTCCTCTACTGTTCAAGACTCAAAAGTAAAGCATTTTCAATGTTTTGGTTTTTTAAAACATAATATTATTCCCATCCTTCGGTTCATATGGATAGTTCATGTTTAAGGAAAGAAAAGAAAACATTTGTGTTTTGAAAGACTTTTTAAATATATTTGAAGGTGTGATTTTTGAGTATGCATAGCAAATAGATATGTATTCTATATATAATATAGATATTTATATAAATATATAAACACAATTTTCACTTGGAAAGAAATGTCTATCTTTATAGAAACACAATCATTATCAGTTGCCCTTACTTTCTCACTGCACATTAAAAACATTGATTTCCTTTTTGATGTTTTTATTTCCCTTTGTATCTGTTGTGTGTTTATCTGTGGGCAGTTTACACACAACACCTGCATCATGTGCTGATCACTCTGATATAAAACGCTACAATCGTATTTAAATTAGCAGGAAACACTGTTTCCTCTTTGTGAGATCAGTGGTTAGAAGCATTGATTCCGTAAAGATTTTAAAGACGTAGATGTTCATATACAGCTGAAATACCTTTGAACACTACAGACATTGTGCCTTACTCTGATGAATCTTAAACTGGACACCACAAAATTGCAGAATCAACAGACAGCTTATCATCCTCCTTTGGTCTTTATGTACCCAGGATATCTGATGAATCCGCTCATGTTTTGGCCCCCCTTCTGTTTGAACAGATATCTTCATTCGACCTGATTCAGGACAGACCAATCACCCCTTTTGATCTAAGTATGGGGTGTGTTTTGTAACAAGAACAAAAAAAGAAACGCTTGTGTTCTGTTCAGATAGTTTCATAAACAATCAAGATGGCAGCGAGTTTTACATAAAGTGGACAGCAGGCCACACAAATGGTGTTGGCTATGACATTGTGCACTCGCCTACTAAACGTCTGAGTGTAGAAAGAATGGACAGGTTGAAAGCTCTGAGTTGTGAAGCCAAAATCTTAAGCGCTCCCCCTTCTGACTGGCTGCAGTATAGGTCATAAAACCCGCCCCCTCCATGTTAGAAGATGGAACATAGGGCAAAACTGAAAATTAGAGTGAAAGTGAAATCCATTTGTTCTCAAACATGGTTTCTGTCATCATAGGTACAGCACTTCCTATCGTGCCTATTTTCGTCCAAGTGTTTGCTTCTCAGAGTTTTAAAAACTTCATGATGCAAAGAACAGCTGATTTAAGGTCATGATTAAAAGCTCTGTTGAGAAAAGCGGGACCTGCAGTGTTCTTTACCGAATTAGCAGGCTGGACGAGGAACAACAAGAGGAAACGTAGCCAACACTAACACAAGAGTCACTGAACTCTCCATAACTGTGAGTTTCTGCTTCTACAGCATAACAGACACAAGTATCTGTTCTGCTGTCAACTGTGACAACCATAACAAATTATCAACCACTTAAGATAACTTGGAAATGAAAGAGTGGGGCGTCAATTCGGCAGCTGTACCAGCCAGTTCCATTCTGTGCATGCCATGGCCCAAAATTACATAATGAGCTCAAAATGTTAGAGCCTGCTGGGGGGTTATTTTTGTTTCAATTGTGTACAACAGAAGGAGATGGAGACACTCTGTCCATGTAGTTCATATGTTGAACTCATAGCCATGTGTACTTGATGTTGAAACTAGCAGCCTTCCCTAGCATCCTGACGCTGCATTACCCTTTTTTGTCTTTAGCATCCACAGGCATTTTGGTCTGGGCCAACAGAAAAATAAAAATGGACTGACAGGCTCCAGATTAACTCACAACTCCGAATTGGTTTGGCTCCATACAGTATTTACTGCAGATTACAAAAACATCAGCTGTCTTTTTCAAATATTGAATTAGTCTAACCCATTTTACACAGGCTGCGAAGAGATCCTTTCTTGATATGTTTCTGCTCGCAAAGATGAAGACAAACTCCTCCATGCTCATGCAATGAATAAAACTGAAGCTAATCCAGCAAGTCATTTATTTATCTAAAGTTTATCTGAGGCCAGGATACGTCAACAATCTGAGTTATTCAGATGAAATGGATAACTTCATATGCTAAAGTCATCTAACTACAAAATTCCCTTTATGTGTTTCCCCAGATGGATTCTGAGTTGCCAGGGAAGAACATTTTTGCGTTGATACTCGCTTGATTTCCAGACCACTAATGAATCAAAGTGGCAGTGGTAAAACTCTTTGCGGAACGAGTACTGTGGATTTGTCCCACGTGACTTATATTGGGGAGTAGCCTACATTTGGGTCTTTTAGAGACTATATGATCAAGAGGAATGATTACAGCAAGCAAACTTTCACATGAGCTGTTAACTAATGTTTCAAGACACATATGAATAATTGTAAAACTTGTCCTTTAAATCCATTTCAGGAACTCATGAAAAAAACTGAGGGGAGATTATATTCAATACTTTGAATTCAACAGATGTTGAGAAACAATGTATTGTGCAAAGATGTTGAAAAATCGATGTATTGTGCAAAGAAGAAAGGTCAACAGCAAGACAGCATGTAATGATTTTGGTCACAATGGGAGTTTGATAGTTTAAAATGGCTGATACTGAGGTTTCTGAGGCCTTTTTAGTCTAAAACCCTTCCAATATATCCACCAGTCCCTGGATAGATTCTGGCTGGGGACTTGTGCAGCATGCTATCTCCCCTGCTCCCTTACTGTCTATCTCTGCTGTCAGATAGGGGCAGAAATGCCAAAGATAAAGCTTCAGAAAAGAGCTGATACCAGAAACATTTTGGCTTCGAGCCTGTGCAGTCTCATTTGAAGCCTGACCTTTACTTGGCAGCCTTAACCACCATGGTGGTTGAGCGCTGCCAAACAGTGCCATCTCCTGGGTATTCTTTATACCTACAAGTAGTGTTTGTGATTGAAGGCTGGATGGTAAACAGAGGAATAGAAAGCAGATTTTGATTTCGCTGTCAATCCCAGGGGAGAACAGAAAACGAGCAAAACTGGGACAGAGGAAAAAAGAGAGGGAGAGAGTTAAAGAAATAGGAAGGGTATGTAAATGAGAGTTTTTTAAGACACACACTGGGCGTTTTTGTTGGTTCCAGGCTGGATAAACAGAACAAAGCAAAAGAAAACCACAGATTTAACTTTATAAATGAAAACATCAAGGAGTCAAAATCACTGGCTTTTTCTACCACACACTACCTGTTATCAACCAAACCTAGAGCCTTGAGTGACTGTTGCATGTTGGCAGCCTCCGCCAGGCAGCTGGAATTTTATTAGCAAGACAGGATTAATAGACTCTTTATCACCCGCATCAATTAAGAGCTTAATTGGAGAGAAAATAGGCCCCATAGAGAGGGGACACTAGAAGATGTGCAAGGATGGCTGTGCTTCTGCTTTTGTCATGTTTTATTTCCTGCAATGTCTCACCAGACAACTGGGAGGAGCGGGAGTGTTATCAGTGATGGTCCCATATAGGGCATCCAATTAATATCCTCTGTTTTCAGATGGCCCTGCTTATTGTTGTCTGCCTTCTTCTTTTGACATTGCATGTGGTTTATTTTGAGCAGAACAAGAATAAACATGGGACAGAGGCAGAGCCATTGTATTGAAGCGCACTTGAACATTTTTCCTGCTCTTGCAAACATCTTTTCATTGAGTTTTTGTTGAGCAGCAGATTGCCATTTGGAGAAAAAAATGTTTTTTGCCCACATAGAGTAGTTAAATTGTTTTATTTATTTCCATAAGACCCAAATAGTGGATGTCATTGCAGTCTAACAGACTGATAAATCTATTCAAATGAAGATTTTGAGAATGAAGAGAAACCAGACGAGCTTTACTTCTTCTGTTTTAAATAAAACTAAATTCAGCCATTGTGTCTTAATATGGGTAATTAACTCAATCACTTTTATATTCCTATAATAGGCTTAAATGAGAATTATTAGGCTATTTAATGTTAATGTTGAAATATTGCACCTGCAAAATTCTGGGTTATGGCTCATTAATGCTTTGCATATTAGTCACTCCACATTAACACAGTTTACTGAACAACTTTGCTCCAAGTAGAACATTTAAAACACATCTCTTAAAAAAAAAACTAAGGTTATTTTTTTGTCTTTTTATGCCTTTTATTCAGAGGATGGGACAATAAATAGGAAACTAGGATGAGAAGAGAAGGTAGGGAATGACGTGGTTAGGAGCAGAAGGTCAAATATAAACCCTGGCCAACCAATTTGTGGACTACAACCTGTATGCATGCACAATTTAACCACTGAGCTAAACCATCACCCCCTTTATATCATATTTATTGCATTAACAAAACGTAAACATTTGTGTTTTGTGTCTAAAGGTATAAAGACATAGATGATCTCAATCTGAAGTCACTGAGGTTTCTCTTATTTCATGATTGTGTCAGTGTACATCGTCATTTACCGGTAGTTTTGAAGCCTGATGGTGCGCTCACATCAGATTGTGTCAATAGACAAACCTATCATATCTATAGCAGGTGTCTTGTTCTGGTAACAGCTGATAGCTGAAATGCTTTATCTGTTTTTTGTTTTAAAGCAGATTGTTTTTTACTTACTTACGTCCGTTAAATAAGTGATTTTATATTTTATTATTAAGGGGGGAACCATTTGGGCTATCTTGCATTTGGATGTTTTAACACACCCCTGGCTCACTGACAAACACCATGTCAGCTTTAATTTGCTGCACTGTCGTAGCAGCAATGCTCCATGTTTTCTTGTTTTTAAGATTACGTTTTGGAAAAGTCAATGTGAGGTCGAGAGGTCTGCTTCTTGACTCATTAACTCACTCATGTTTTATAGTCCACACAGGATCAAAAAGTTTTATGATTTTGACTGTCAGACAGAGAATTTTTCTATACTTTTCATCCTAGCAGGTGACATCAATATCGAGCTTTGCCTTTGTTTTTATGACTGAATTTCACATTGCGTTTTGGTTAAATTAGCAATTATCAGAGCAATGTAATTCTAAATGGTCATCTCTAGCCAGATAACATTATGAGAGGGCAAAACAAAGTCGTGGAGGCTGAGCTGGAGTACAGACCATCTGGCCTTTGCACAGTGACTAAGTAGTATGGCTGCTGGGTCAGGTGTCTGGGGACTCATTATGTAACATATTTTGCTCATACTGAACGTACTGTAGCAGAGAGAAATATATGTCCCATTGTGAGAGGTAAGCACTCCAGTTAATTCTGTTTCAATCAAATGGATTTCTCAAGAATTTGTGAATTCATACTGTGTGATGATTCCCATTAGCCTCTAGAGAGGATGTGTTCATGTGCAGTATATGGAACAACCCTTCATCTTTCCTCTAGATACTTTCTACTGGGGGTATTTTTTAGTCTGCATGCAGAAAAATTTCACATTGTAATGGCCACAGTTGAAGGGACAGGTAGAACATCACCCCCAGGCACTTTCCTCCACTATTGCTGCACCTGTCTGTGAGTTTGGAGTGTGTGTGTGTGTGTGTGTGTGTGTGTGTGTTTGGGAGAGTGAAGCACAGCAGAACTTCTGTATGTGGTGTGCTGTTGCACTCTGGTGGCCTAACTTGGCATTTCGGCAGTAATTAATTTGAAACTCTCCTTTCCAACAGCTGTGCAGGACTTAAGACTTGTGCAGACATAAGGCTCAATCTAAAGTTGACGTGATAAGACTTTATCCAGAACTACTGTGAGCAGCAGTCAACATGAATCAGCATGACTCTTTTCAAGGTAAATGCGTCAGACTTGTAAGTGCATGCAAGTTATCTCCGCTTACATATTGTTCATTATTATCTTCACAAGATTCTGTTGAGGACTGATTTTAGAAAAGTGTGTCAGTTATGACAGAGCTGGTATCACACACAAACATGCAGAAGCACAGGGACAGTAATAAAGAAAAGTTTGGAGTGTATCCTTTTTATTATACAAAAATATTTTATAGAAAAACAAATAAGTTATGAATTCCAGCAGCTGCTTTGTGGTTTTCCTCAATTAATACATATCTTGCCTTCAGCACACTCCTTCTTTTTGTCATGCCGACGACACACACTCTGGTCTGTGCTGGTCATTTCACAGTAGTTGTAATTTAGCCCCTATTATCGTCATCTGCCCCCATCTTCTACCCCACCCCAAAAGGTTAGGAGCCTTTCAGTCCATCTGACAGCTTGACAGTGACCTACTTTCCGTAGAACATCTCCATGAGGACCTCCTCGATGTTGACGGTCCCTATAACGGGTCTGAAGAAGAGCTGAGCCACCACCAACGGGCTGATGGCCCTCAGCATGGACAGAGCTATGAGCAGCTTGGCGAACCGTGTTGTGTCCTCCCGATGGATCAGCCTCACGTGCTCGTTCAGAGCCTGGTGAGCCTCGCGACGAAGGGACTGGATGTAGTGGATGCAGCGCAGACCCTCAACATCTGGAGGTTGAAGGAAAATAAGTGACAAGAAAAAAAAAAAGAACATAAAAGAGAAAGGGTTAAGGATGGTTTCAAATAGCTATCAGAAAATGCAAACAGTTACATTCATACAATTACAAAAGATATATTCATACATGCAGTTACAATAAATAAATAAATCCATAGGCTACAGTTATAGTTACATCCATAGGGCTACAATAGATAAATCCAGTTTCATGCATAAAGGCTTGACTTTTGAGCATATTAATTGCACTTCCTATATCCCATTCAAACAATACACATGTTGCTGCTGTTTTGAAACAAGTCGGTTTAAAATGTTCTTCCAATAAAATAAATAGAATAAACGTAATCTGATCTAAAATGAAAATAAATCAGTTTACTAACACGCAAATCAAAATTCGTATAAAACAGCCTATAAGCCTGAGAGATGCATTGACCACCTGTGTAATATAACTTCAACACACAGGTATGAACAACCTCTACGTACCCGGGTTGAAGAGTACAGCTCCCTTCAGATAAGCATACTCCTTCGTACTGATATCAACACTCCAGCACTTCTTCAGAAACGCTCTGATAGCTTCAATATCCACCACAGAGACCCCGGCCGCCCCCCTGCTCTGCTCGGCCGGCACCTCGCTCTGCCTGTCCGGCAAACCCGTGAGGATGCGCTGCAGCATGCTGGGCTCCACTGTCTCCGTGGTCTCAAAGTCCACGCGGTCTTGAGCAAGTCCCAGCACGAGCAAGGGTGCCCACCCGCTTCGTATCAACATCAGCTGGTCGTCCTCCGGCAGCTCGCGGAAACAGGGGACGTTTTTCGCGAACCGCAGCGTCTTCACCAGGACAGCCGAGGCGGCTTTGCACGTCACCTGTGGCGAACGGAGGACGCCGCGGCGCCGCGTGGAGCCGCAGGAACACGCCTGCTGTCGGAGCTCCTGTAGCGAGGCTGGGGCGGCTGTTGCGGAGGAAGTTGAGGTCTTATGGAACAAATGTTGCAGTTGATGGTGCTGCTGTTGGGGCTGTTGCTGCTCCTCCGCGGTGGCGAGACTGTCACTCTTTAAAATGCTGTAGAGGATGCTGTTGTTGGATCTGCCGCTCGCGCCTCGGCAGCGGCAGCCCTCCAGCGTGGCCATGGCCGCGTGCCGCCTCTACATGAGCCGGAGCCTCGCGCTCCGCTCTTTTGCTTTGAAGCTCCGGAGGTCAACCGAAGAGGTAGCGCTGTTTTCTTTAGCCCCTGATAGCCCCGAGTGAAGGGCAGCACGTTTATATTAGCTCCCGTCTGTCCTCGCGCTTTTCAAAGCTTGTTCAGACTTTCTGTTTATTCCGCCTCCTCAGGTTCAAGCACCTCCTCTTTCCCCACCTCCCCGTCTATCTCTAACTCTCCTTTTAAACACATCTTGCAGTGCTCTCATATATTCAACACACACTAGCCCTTTATTTTTTTATTTTCTTCAGGCCAGAAACAACACCAGACATAACTCATCTCATTTGCTACCATATGACATATTAATAAGGACATAAAACTCAAATGTGTGACTGCATCCTCTCTCCCCTGTAGGCACAATGCACCCCAATGATCAAAGGTGCAAGAAACATTGATAAGTTCTGTTTATTTAACAGATATTACGCAGAAAAATGGAAGAGGGGGCCAAAGACAGACAAGGAATCAGTTCTCTTCTCAGAGTTACCTTGAATCTCTGGCAGCTCTGTTCATCAGGCGGGAGCCGGTAAAAAATACAGGCCAGCAACGGATCTGAAGGCCTAATTATTTTAGGGACAATTTATATGATTTTCTATGAGAAAGAAGCAGGAAGAGCTGAGCTGTGAAGGCCAGCCAACAACCTTGACTCGGACACACTGATATTGATTTAACCGTGAAAACAGGAGCTGGTGAATTATGATGTCATGACTCAATGCTCTCCTTGCTTCTGTCACTGAAGGAGGATTGGGGGAGAGGGAGAGAGAGAGAGAGCAGAAGTGGAGGTCAGTGAGTGAGAGACTGAGAAAGACAGGTCGGGATAAAGCTGATGAATTAGAGGTTTATCTTAATTGCTCCTAAGAGGGATCACAGGTTAGGGTTGGCTGCTACTTGAGCAAGAGAGAGAGGAGAGGGAGGAATGAAGGGGGCCCTTGGGAAATCAATGGTGATTACAGAGGAGTTTAACCCGAAGAAAAAAAACAAAGACAAAGAAGTTGTCATAATGACAGACGATGTTTGAGAGTGATGCAGATGTTTTGCGGAGAGGTCTTGACCGATGACTCTGAGTCAGAAGTAGATCTATAGCCTCTTGGTTACTTAAATAAAGCGCTGAAGTGTCCTAAGCTTGCATTTCTCGCGATGGGCAGCAGAGGGCGACTGTACTGATGAGAAAATTAGTGAAATGGCATGAAATTTTGTTGGTTATTACAGCTTTTGCATATTAATACATAATCTGCAGGCGAGTGTCAATATTTTGAATGTTGGAAGTGTTTCCATTTCATGGTTCAATCTGTGTAGTACATTAGAATTTCTTTGGGCTTGAAGAAAAATATATGTGGAGCGTTAAAGAGGAGGAACAGTCAATATGCAATCCCAGAACCGGCCCACCAGTCCTCTTTCAGTCTTGGTCTGGTAATCCCAAACTACTCACCCAAATAACTGGAAGCACTTTAAGTTTTGCTGTCACTCTAAAGGGAAGTCTAACGCCTGTTCCTTCATCCTGTTGAATCCATTTGGTAGTGGCCTACGACATCATGAGCACTTAGCTACATTATTTGGCCTTGTTGTGTCTGTCTTGGTCTGCCATACTTGTCAGTTATATTGGCCTTCTCTTGCTCTGCAACCTTCTCTGCTTGTTTTCATACGGGAAACCATAGCTACTTAAACCAAGCCTATTTTGATCAAGTTGGAGCTGATAATGAGCAGTAGTTGATTGTACTTTAATCATTGCGATGAATGAAAGAGCGGAGACATGGAAGGAGATTAAATATTGATTGAATGGATTGAATGTACAACTTGACAGCATTGTTAGCTCGGGTACTTGTTAGCCTGCGTTAAACACACAGAGGTTCCTAATAGAAAGAAAAACATGTATCTTCTAGTCATAAAAGGAATGGGTGTCCTGATGCTTAGTGGAGGAAAATATAGACCAATTACAACGCTTGGGGTCTTGCGTCTTATTCACACGAGTTCCATTTTTGAGGAGTTTCATGTCACGATCCTCAAGTAGGCTCCTGCTTTGGTAGGGCTTTGCGAACTTGCAGCGTATGCTACAAGTGTAATTCTGACTTTAAAGCCAACGAGTTCAAAGGTTAGAATGTATGAAACCAGATGGGAAGATGACACTACTTAATATTTCATCTCTTACTTCATTGAAAATCAATGCAACATGATGTTCATAAAGTTTTGTAAATAAAGGCTCAAATTAGAGTAAAACTGATCATCAACCATGATTTAGCAATGGAAAACCACCTCGTATTTGGAATATGATCATCTCTGAATCTAAAAAAACGAGGTTGCAACTTCCATAATGCCGAACTTCAGGCTTAAAAAGTCAGATTATCTGGGGCGCCGATAGCTCAGCGGCAGCGACAGCGCGCGTACCATGTTGCGAGGCCTCGCTCCTCGCGCGGGCGGCCCGGGTTCGCGTCCGGCCTGTGGCCACTTTCCCGCATGTCTCTCCCCACTCTCTCCCCCTTTCCGACTCTATCCACTGTCCTCTATCAATAAAGGCAAAAGGCCAAAAACAAATCTTAAAAAAAAAAAAAAAAAAGTCAGATTATCTAACCAGGTGGTGACGTCGCATATGGCTATATACAGTTCTTAAAAACAATCATTGTTCTAGACTTACTGTACAGTGTGCTGGGAAAAGGTCGAGGTTCTGACTCACGAATTCCCTCGTACTGCCCCTGATTGGGGTCTTCATTAAAGGTCGTCTTTAGTGCGGAGGAAGGATGACATTGAGTGTATAGAGACGTTCATGAAATAGCAGTGAGCAGGACCTGAGTGTCCTATCTCGGTTGCATTGAGGGAATTGAATGGAAGCAAGATGAAAAACTTTTTCAGTAGTGCTGAAGCACTGTTCAGAGGCCGAATGTCTTCGTATTGATTTGGCTAAGAGAGAAAAACAGAGAGACTTTTCACATGTTTATATCAAGGACACCGCGGGATAAACAGCCTTCAACCAGCTTGTCTCTTCTACTGCTCAAGGCCCAGCCAGCGCAGGTTATAAAAATCCTTCCGTCTCAAGGAGAGATTACATTATGTCTTTTTGCAAAAGCACAGAGTTGAAAAGACAGCGAGCGCTCTGTCACTCTTTGTTTATTTATCCAATTTGTACAAAAAGTACTTGAGCGGCTCTCCACTCAACTGTTTCGCCTCAGAAATGTTTTTGAAATGATCAACATGACATCAAGAGTAATTACATCTCATGAAAGTAAGGCATATGGAATTTGAGGTTTGAATTTTCTACTTGAATTAATGACAGAATTACATCTGTAAAAAGTATACAGTACTTACTGCTCAACATGAAAAAAAAAATAAAAGGATTAAAACTATATAGAACTGTAACAACAAATAAATGATAATTTAAAAAGAACTGAGCTTCTTTAAGATGTTATCTTTGAATTTATAGTCATTGTTGATTTTACATCTCTTGCCATAACAGCAATTCCAGTTTTATGCTACATCGAACAATTACTTAAGCAGCCACTTTATTCATCAGATGAGCTCATGTGTTATCCTCACACCCAGAATTTTACCTGTTTTTAATCACAAAGTCAGTCAAAAATACAGAAACTGGGATCCGATAGGAGACACTACAAGATGTTTTCCACACAGTATGTAGAGACAGCAGAGTCGTTGATGTCAGTGAGAAGCTGCAGGAGTGTAGCCTGCCGCCTGCATAGTCATAATAACGTTTTTTTGCTTCTATTTCTTCTGGTTACATTACTCTGTTCACTTTTAGGCTGTTTGCTGTCATAGAGAACAGAAAAGGCCTGTTATCAAATGTTGATCTTTTTTGTGTGTGTAGATTTATCTGTAAAACTGCTGCATTTTCATTGATGAAATGACCCGTTAATACAACGCTACACAGCTCCTACATGGTGTAAAGCGTACGAACACTTAACTTTGACTTTGCTTCCATTTAAAGAAAATGCAATTGGATTACATGCCTACAACATATTCTGTGAAGCCATTGTGCACAGGGAGGTAATTAGATCAAATAGCTGTGATGTTGAGCTACTCACACAAGTCGCTGACCAACAGGTTAATCCTTTTATTTTTATTTTAAATGGCTCTTTCTCAACATTAAAACATTGTGGTACATATGCACCTCAAGGTTGTACAGTAGCCCACCCATCCTCTTTACATTGTACGCTAAACAATGTGGAAGCAGTCAGCTTCACAATCACATTACATTTTTTCTTTTCTTTTTTAAAGTCTCAGTTTTGATTTTGAAAACAATACGTATTATTCATAGTAAGGCGCAGAGCTGACATGACTGATAGGTGAGCACAATGTAACAGTTAATCAAGAGGCTTAAAACCCACCTCAGCTTCGGCTCTCAGCCTGTCCTTAGGTTGAGAGTTAAGCTGAGACAGAATTTCCAACATCGAAAAAACAAAATGCCTCGTCCGCAGTGATGTACAGCCTATAAGCGCTGACCCTCCAAAAAAAATCCAAACTATCCCTTCAAAAGTAAACGTACATTTTTGCACTGCACTCATCAACAAAAACAGTTTTCTTTCAAGAAGCTATTACCATCAAATAGAGTAGTCAAACCCATGGTATCAGCTTAACTGCCTGGCTTGTTCATAATTTTCAGTGATACAGAGCAGACTCTTTCTCTGGCCCCATGCCTGCTGGTCCTCAGCCCAGACTCAAATGGCTCAGCATGAGGAGGCCTTCTCACAGCACTATCACATAACTTTAAGGACGCAAACTCTCTTCCCAAAAAAACAGAACAGTTTCTCTACAACTGAGTTCTACCCAAGGAACTCTGACTCAGCTTGGCCTGCTGGCAAACTTCACATACAAGGATGTATTTTTACAATTAGGCAGGAACACAATGCTCTCTTTTCCTCGCCAACCCCCGCTCTGTTAGCAACTAACATGCTCTGAAATATCAAAGCATCAAGATGAGTTACCCAGAAATGCAAACATATCCACTTGTGATCTGCTCTTTTTGAACTAATTGCTGTGACACCCAGACAGTCGAGTCAGACAGCATCAGCCACGCTGCAGCTTTTTGTCTAGTGCTGAAATTTAGACCAAGGTCAATACCAAGGGAGCTGTTTACTTAGACAGGGGGCATGGGAAAGTGAGAGTAGAGCAGTTGCAAGCATTAAAGATAGAAGTTTAAACAGGGTGAAGTAGAATTAAAAGTAAACAGAGGTGCTTTCAGATTAGTACATTTTACAACATAAAGATTTTTATTTAAAGAGATGAGCTTAACTTTTGTCCTCTCATCCACTAGCTTTCTCTCCTCTGGATTAACTTAAGGCAAAATGTTGCAGTGAAAACCGTTTATTTTTTTAATCTTTCCATACAACCAATACTTTGAAATCTTTTTCAAATTTCTGCATATTGCTCATATAAAAACACAAAATGTTTTTTTTCGCAATAACAAGGTATTGTTTTGTTATGTGCTCGAGTAAGCATTTCTTGAAGGCTGATCAAACAAATGAATTTTTTAAGGTTGCCATGACCCAAGAAGACAGCTCTTTGGCACATTCAGCCACATCAGCCTTGAAACACAAGTGTAAAGAAAATTACAAGGTTTTTTACCAAACTAGGGGCTTAGACACCCACAGACAGGTCTCACAAAACTTAAGAGGACAACTTTGTATGATTCAAGGCTTTGCATTAAAAAGGCTCTCCTGGAAAAGTCTTGTCTCTGCATTGTTTGTTGATTTGTTGGGCGCTTTTGTGGCGGTTGCTATAGTGACTGCCTCCATTTTCTCTTAGTGGCTGCTCACATAAAGGACTGTGTCCTTGTCTCCATAATAGTTACAAATTGAATACTGCACTTTTCAAGGACTCATGTCACCAACTTACAGCAGAGTGAAAGTGCATGAATGTGTGTGTGTGTGTGTGTGTGTGTGTGTGTGTGTGTGTGTGTGTGTGTATGCGTGTGTGCGTGTGTGCGTATGTGGATGTTTCACAGGTTATAAAGATGAAGAAGTTTGCTTTAGATGTGATGAAAGGAGAATAAATAAAATCAATCTTGTCTTGATTTATTTTGTGAATAATGCTGGAAAAGGAGATGTAGTTATGAAATTGACAAGAATCTTAAAATCAATAAAAAATAAACATTTGAAAGACATAAGAACCACAAAAAGAACCACAATGATAAGGAAAGATAAACTCATAATGGAACATCAAAAAAGGTTAATTACATGTTAATGGTTTTGTATTTCCAGGACACTAAGCAAAACTTTTTTTTATAAAGTACACTTAAAAGTATGTTCGTGTCTGACACAAATGTTTTTGGTAAGTCAGGCAACATAGAATTAGAAGCAACAAGGTCCACACAGGATGTAGGTAGAGAAGGGGTATGAATATGTCAAACATAGTGTTGTAGTTCTCGAATTCTTTCGAGTAATACAACACGATGTCTCCATCTCCTCCTCTTGGAATCGAAAGCATTCTTACTCTGACTTGTCTTAAGGTGGGGGAGAAGCACTTTAGCATCAGACTGGAAATCCAATTTTATTTATTCTTGTTGTGTTTTCATTCTAAAAAAATCTGACCTGTTGTCAGTAACTAGTGGGGCACCAGCCATTTGTCCATGGACTGTTTTGAAGCCTCAAGTTTGGCAGTGTGGCTGTTGTCATCATTGTTCGTTCTTTCTTTAGACAGTATTAACAATAGCAAAGTTATTAGTGAACTCGTGCCAGTACTGACTTAGACTTAATTAGATACAGTAGGTGCATCTGCAATCTAAAGCAACTGTGAAATCAACTGGCTGACGGAAAACAGGACTTAAAGGCAATACATGTGACATTCTGAATATGAATACAGAAAAACTGAGGCGGAGGAAGTTCAAAAATACACCTCTAAAATGCATTAGCTGGTAAATGTTTTCTGTTGAAAGGTAGTTTTGTGTCACTTTGATATCAGGTGGTTGTATGTAGGGTGAGGGCGTCAAATTGACTTTCACGGTTCAGAAATGTTTTTTTGGATTAAAGATTTACTATATACTAAGTAGTGTGATGTAGTTCTACTGATTAATAAAAAAAGTAGCAGTAATTCTCTAACAGAACAAACGCAGCTTTGCTCATAGTTTGAATCACTCTCTGAGTGTGGCCAAACAACACACATATGATACGATGGTCCACGGTCTATTTGTCTTTCCTTTTGTAACAGTGTTCAAGGTTGGTGTATTAACACAAGGTCAGCCTGCTTTCAACAAACAAAGCAGCAGATTTGCGAGCTTTTAGTCTAGGCGCAAATGGTTTTGCTGCTGGCTTGTGTCCTTACATGTTGTGATAAAGTATGTTGTTTTGTTGCCTGAAAATGTTTTATGTTTCTATGCATGGTGGTGGTTTTGGTTTTGTTTGAAAGCCGGCTGGAGAGACATACGGTTAAAAAAGTGATAAGTTATCAGCGTGTTTGTTATAAATGGTGGCTTTATTTGTTTTGTTTATCGTGCAGGATAGAAATAATATCTGGATTTGTTTCACACGGTGCAGTGGCTAAAAGACTTATGAGAAAACATGCATTCTAATGGTCCATGGCTCTTTGCACTGAAAACACAGTGTTAGGGTTGAGCTTTTTCAGAAAGGATTGTTTTAACTTGGTTGCTCGGGACCAAAACAAAACCTCACACTAACAAATGACCGAGCAATAGTTTCCTTAAGGATAGGAAACAAAAATCTGTTTTTTGTTCAAATTGATATCA
This sequence comes from Symphodus melops, assembly GCF_947650265.1. Classification (NCBI taxonomy): domain Eukaryota; kingdom Metazoa; phylum Chordata; class Actinopteri; order Labriformes; family Labridae; genus Symphodus; species Symphodus melops. The sequence goes on from NC_136702.1 coordinate 6,559,445, forward strand.
TATCTGTCCATCCCAATCTGTTTCCTTCAGAACTTTTTCAAAGGTATAACAACGTCTAATGTTTTATGACTGTCTAACTTTAAGTTTGTATTTAGGTAGTCTGTAACAGAGGTCTCAGTTTTGGGTAGATACAAGGAGTGATGGACCACTCTGACATGGACCTGGGACATGTTGCCCCTTACACTGCAGCTTCAGGCTATTATCAATGCTAAACATGGGAGTCTTGAGCTCAAACAGACCACTTGGCAACTAGCAACCAACATGAACCACCTGCTGTGTGCTGCTGATGTTTTACTTTTCAGGTAGACAATCTACTTTTTAAATGTACGCTGTTGTGTCACTTGAACAACATTAATTGTTCTGTCTTTCATTAATTTAATCAATTGTGGTTAAGAAGCAACAACTCTCCGAGTCTGGAGAAGAAATCTGTGAAATGTGATTTTCTCTGCAGATAACTGAAATCGCTTTGGTTCAGAAGTGCATTGTTTTTGTTCAGCTGAGATTTACATTTATGAAGTGGCAGTTTGTTTGGTTGTTAAAGGATTCATTTAGATGTTGGCCTGAAGGATTTAGACTACCAGCAGCAGCCACTCGAGTGGTTTGTTGGTAAATTTGCCCTTTATTCTTAAGAGCTTTAAATATCCTCTAAACCCCTGCTGGTGAATCAGAGGTCAACAGGCAATGTTGGTTAAAAAAATACTTCCTAACTATTTAGGTATTCTTTATCTACTGGAAGGAGCTTTGAGATTGATTCCCAAACATGTCAGATACTTAGTTGGGAGGTAGATGCACTTCTGAGGTTTATAAGATATACTGAAAATAAATTAAGGAAATGTTGGGGGCTCAGTCTTTGTGAAGGTTTTTTATTTAAAAGTAGAAATCAAGTGGTTAAAGCCTGGTACAAATGACTCTTCTGGTTTTTTTAAAAAAAACAGTTAATGGTTCCTGTCCTTCTGATCAAATTAAGTCAATATTTGTCTTTTAAGTTTTTTTGTTTTTTTTTGTCGTGTCCTAGGTAGGTTCTGTCCAATATGTCCAACTGTAACACATTGATATTAAAAATGTATGATTGTAGCTATGAGTGGACGCTGCCGTTCTCACTGTGTGTCGAGTAACGTAATGTACAAGGTGGACAGGGATAAAGTACAGAAAAATCAACAGTAGAACAGCTGCTCTGAAGCAGTAACAGGCCAACTTGTGTAGGATAGGTTAAAGTGGAAACGTAAGAAAAAAAGTTTCACCCTTATAGCCTTCACGTAGTACTGCACAGGTGTGCTGATTGATAATTTATAATTGTACATTTACACTATAGGGATTTAGTTGATTTATCACCAGCTGGATGAGGCCAACATCAACAGACTACAGCTGAATAAAAAAGTATAGAGCGAGAGGCAGTGCAGAGGCGGGACGCTGCAGTTGTAATGTCCTTGTTGTGGTTAAATTGTGTGTTGAACATATGCCACTGGGACGTGGGCTAATTAGCCAAGGTTGAGTGGGACCCTGGAGGGTTAACATGTAGAGGGAGGGAGGGAGGGAGGTAGGAGAGGGAGAGGCTGCCAAGGTCAAACCCATGAGTGTGCACGAGCTACTGAATTCATACAGCACAATGGTCCCCTGGTGCCACTCTGATGGGCGCACTTCATCAGCTCTCGTCATGACTTAGGACCGTCGTCACTCTGACAATGCACACCTTGATTACAATTATCACACACTGCCTGTTTCACCCCCAGTAAGTCAGAAAGGATGTGAATGACGGTAGCTGTGAAAATAAAACATGCATAGAGACATATAAGAGAGATAAAAATGCAGATTTCCTCGTCTGACTCCTGTTTACATATCATTAACCTGTCTTCATTCCTCTCCCACCCTTTCTTCTACCTTCGCTTGTCCTTGGTGATCTGTTTATCTTATCCAAATACATGTCACCCGATAAAGTAATGCATCCTTTTTCATATGTATAACCTTTACAGAAAAGACATGTAAGCCATGCATGCATCTGTGTGTGAGTGTGTGTGTTGTCACATGAGGAGAGGTTGCTGCTTGAAATGTGAAATATTGTAGTGGCGAAGCAATAATTTATGTCCCTCCTATCTCATTCTTTATTGGTCTCACAGTGACTACAGTATGAATATTTTGCCTTACAGCATATCGAGGACAGGGTCATGTTTGCATAAGGAGGTAAATTATGACACTAATAACAACGTTGGTGTGCCAGGAAGAGACGGGGGAGAAGGTGAGGGTGAGGGGGTGCGAGGGGGGGAAGGGCTCCGAAAACGTGAGGGTGAGGGGACAGGCGAAACACATTTAATACAATAAAATGTGAATACAGAAAATAATGATGAAAACATTTCATTCTAATCCCAGAAAATGTTCGAGACATTTTTGAGCGAGGCATTGTTCATTTGAGACTCAAGCGACAATTTTTCAGACTTCTGTAAGTTATTTATCAGCAGGAGATGAGTCACGCTGTCTGACTTTGCTTTGCTTCCATGATACTTGGGTGGTTAGAGATCTGCTTGTCCTTGAAAATGCAATGTTTTCTTCTGCCAAGCTGAAGATGTTGAACTTTTTTTTTTTTTTCTGGATTGCTGTTAAATCACTCATCCCCCTCGGAAAAACCTCACATCCAGACAATTATCTTTTTTACAACTTTTTGCTGTTTTTCTACTACACTACAAGTCCGAACGTAATCTGCATCTAAGACTGACACTTTTGAATCTCTCATGCTAACTTCTCTTCATTATGTTGTTCAGTAAACACTTCTTTTCAAAGCGGTGCCTTTGTGTGAGGAGGTATATTATTTATAACTTGCATATCTGCCTATCCTTTAATGATAACGCTTACATCTATGCATCAGATGTTTATCCTGTACGGCATATTTTCCTTTTATGTTCAAGCCCACTAACCTTGAGCTTTGACGAATAGAGATTTCACATTTTTGAAAACATTTGCAGCTTTAACAGAAAAGAAAGGCTGTGAAAGTATTGTTTATTTTAGCTTTAGTATCCCATCTTTAAGACCCTTTTATGTTTAGTCCAGCTCTGATTTGATCTTTAACATCTCATAAGACAATATTCTTGCAGCACGGCAGCTCAAAAGAAAAAAGAAACATGGCTAGTGCCTACACTGTGACAAACAAGGTTAATGAGATAAAAGCAAAGTGCATCAGTTGGAAAAGGGATGAAGCAAGACAATGTGTTTGGTGCAGGTTTTTATTACACCAAAACTTGATTGTGTGTCCTTTTCATTTAACATAACTCATATCTGTGACCTGAGTGGGTGCAAAGTCATAATTCATCATACTGAGAGAATGGCCTACAAATGTCTGACAAAGAGGCTTACCAGTTATTTGACTTACCACAATGATAATGTTGCCCAGTTGATTCCTGTCTTGCACGGTGAAGTCACCCAATAACAAATCACTCAGAAGGTCAGGCCTGATTCTGTAATGAATCTGTGAAACAACACCATCAACTCTCCATCATTATTAAAGACACAGGAAAACCAAATCCACCATAGCCTTTAAATATGTAATACATGGTGCCATGGACAAAGAACTAAGCATGCAAAAGAGTTTGAAATAACTTGCAATCAAAATTTAAATATTGTAATTTAAGTTTTCTGTATGCTTTTCTAATATGATTTGGTTGCATTTATGCCCGGACATTTATTACATATTCAAATACTGCTTTTAGAGCTAAACCTTCCCTTTCAATAAAGACAAGAAAACTACCTCTCAAATGACTAACTGCAGATTGTTTTACATTTTGGAGGAACCGAAAGAGCTACTGAACATAATAGCAACAATAGAAAATGTGCAATATCTCTAAAAAGGCTTAATTTTTACAGCCCAAGCAGTGAAGCATTCATTTTTATATAATTCAATGAGTGACAGCTGTCATGACACGCCCCTTTGATTTGCAGATCATTTGGGCTACATCCTTTAAGCTAACCAGTCACTCAATTTTGACCAATGACGCAACTTCAGCCTCACAAACTGAACTGCCAAAAAACTAAATTAGCATCTTTGTTTGACCAAATATTGTTAATAAAATAAGTTGTCTCTTCAGTTAAAATGTTGTTGTTTGTTGTTGTTAGCCAGTTTAGAGTATTTCCAGTACAGAGAACAATGTACCAGCCATCACTGAACATAAGTAGTTTGGGGATTCAATAACAGGAAATGTTATTGACAAGAACATCACAGACCAAAAATATGGAAACTGGTCTGGTTGCTGGAAAGGTACCAGGTCACTTCAGGAATACTGCTGAGGTTCCTGTGAGCAAGGCTCTGAACCCCAAACAGCAGGGTGCTGATTTTGTGATCAGCAAAGCCCACACAGCATTGAGATGTGATCTAGAAGTGATGAAGGACTTTTTTCTCCAAGAGTTTTGTCGATACTATTGAAGATTTCTGAACATTTTAAATGCAAAATATTTGGCATAGAAGAAGAAAAAAAGACAGTGGTAAAAGCAACGAAGCTCAATCATATCTCGTAAAGAAGAATAAACATGTGAGTGCATAAAAATATGTTTTTCCAGCCACTTGTCAACTACAGTCACGTGGGCCCTGTGCGCTGTGATATATAGTCATGCATTACCACATTATGTTCCACAGCTCTTTGAGCGCCAGATCCTGCTGCCCTGCTGTCTCTCAAGGTCTTCCTCTGTCTGCTCCGGCTTAGCCAAGGTCACCCGCACCGCTGCAGGCTCCCTGCAACCTTGAGCGGCTAACTGACCGGGAAATGTGTGTTCTCCCGTTCCACTAGCTACGTGTCCCAGTGTCAATCAGCCCGATACAGAGCGGGGCTGTCATTAGATGTTCCAGCATGCTGCCGCTTTAGACATTAGGTCACCCTTGTAGATGTAATCTGGATTTTTTTGTTTGTGTTCAAGGTCAACAGAGAAATTAGAGAGAAAATGGCAACTTTCTGCACAAACTGATTAATTTAACCCTCCTGATACAACTGTAGTCTGACATTTGATGCTAGCATCACTTCAGTGATTGTGAGCATTGCATTTCATACAGATGCATACATTAAATCCTTTAAGAGTGAAATAAAAAGATGAAAAGGTGCATGAGTTTTCTGTGCTGGTGATTGAGCATGTGTATCCATGTCGAGCTCAGAGAATCTTAGCTGTCAGTAGCCTTGAAAAACTGCAATAAAGGTTTTTGAAATCACATCGCAGCCACAAAGAAAGAAAAAAATATAAGTAAACAGTGCACGACTGTTCCAATTAACAAGGTTCATACTAAAAGCTTTTTAAATAAAGGCAAGCCGCAGAGTGCCACAGAGGATTAAAGCCACAATAGTGCGAGTGTATGTGGACCTTGGCTTTGATATGAAATCTTGTGGCCTTGCCTTTACCGCCCTCCACGTTAAAAGCTCTTTGTGACAAGGAAATTACTTTATGAATCTCTGAAAGACACTCCAACACTTCAACCTCCCAGTTGGCTTCATGGTCAGACCATGAGAGAAGTGTTTTCTTCTCTTTTTTTAAATTTTTAAAATGACTTTTATCAGTCTGTGTCCCTGCTTTTATTTCAGGGCTTATCCTTCACTCCTTAGTTTTACTTTTATGCAGAGAAAAACTACTTCTAATTACAGAACATTGAAAACTCTTTGCCCTTCTATTCAGAAAGTATTAGCAACGAAATAAATATGATCTTAAGGGGTATTTCAAGGCGAGGAAAGTTAAATAATTTGCATAATTTGTGTAATTTTTGATTCTAAGGGTTTTTGAATAAATACTTTGAGACTGCAGTATTTAGCTCTACCTTCAACCCTTTAAACAATCCTCAACCTGTGCTGGAACAAGAGGTCTGTTTTTCATCCTCCCAAGGTCTGTGGAAATCAGTTTGTTTGAATATGACATTGGCTGAATCATATTTATGTGAGTGTGTTTTTGCTTTTTTAGGTCTGCAAGGATTCTGTTCCTTTAACATGTACCTGGAATGTTCAATCCGGATAGAGGCTGAAATACCAAACATGTGTCTCTGCGGCCTTGAGACTTCACAGGGCTCCGACTGCGGCGCTCAGCTTAGTAAACAACGCTTTTCCTCCCGTGGCTCTGTGTGTGGACAGGAAACAAGGAAGCTGATCAAACGAGGGCTCAGAAGGCCACGGCTACACTGCTCTGGAAAGGAGTCGCAGGTCTTTCAAAGCGCTTTGAATAGGTGGAAACATAAAAAAAAAACAAAAAAAACATGTCACATGTGTGCAAATCTATCAGTTTGAGTTTCTCTTTTTTTTGTGGAGCTATGATTCCCAAAAATTAATCATGCAGTAAACTGAACTTATCTCTCACTTGTGTTTTGTTTACACATGAGAGGAACCAGTGTCACAAACGGTCACTGTTACAGCACATTTACAGCCCTGTTCCGGTGACATCATAGATAAGCAACAGCAGAGTGCAGATAGGAAACATTATGTGCATGGAGGGGTGGTTGGGAGTAAATGCTTCCCCCTGCTGACTGTAAGTAATACTGCAAAATATTACATTTGTATGAACTGTTTTAAAAGCTATTAATAAGGATATTTCAAAAGAAATAAAGCAATTTATTAGACAGTGTCATGTATTAACTTCAACAACCCACCCTCCCTTCCTTTCCCTTCCTCTCATCCACTCAACCTCCTTCCTCATCCCTCTATCTAGTTTGTCTAATTCTAGGTTCAGTTCAGTCTAACCCATGAACAGCTCGGGCAGAACTCTGCTTGAAACGTTTCCACAACTCCGAGTCTCCCTCTGCCCTGAAGTCAGTTTATCCTTCCACCTGCCAACTGACAACATCCTCCTCCATCATAATCATTACCATAGGATATATTTATCTGCCTCATCATTCATACGATCTGTCATTAAATATCTAAAACGTTTATGGTTATGGCGTGGTCTTTGATAGTGAAAAGCTCTTTGATAGTCGGAAATTTGTTTAGTAAAATAGCATTATGAATACAGGTTTCTTGTTGCCTCATTTGAATTAGCATGAACTTTATTTTGAATATATTAGTGTTTTGCACTTATTTACAGTTGACTGGGGGTTTTTTTTTAGCATCTGCTTGATGTTAAGCACACCTTCTCAAACTGCAGTGTGCCCCCTGCAGGTGGCCCGGGCAGGATCATGGCCGAATGGGTGGCATGGACCCCTATTTGAAATCTGATTAGCCATCCCGGGTGTGAAGTCAAAATCCTGAACTCTAAGAGCCTAGTCAGTGATGGGATTCAATTCTCCGGCCAACAGGTGTGCTTTCGTTGTATTTTAATGTGACACTTTCCTTTTGTTGGAACTTGAAATTGTAACTTTGAAAACATCTTCTTTTGAATCCTCAAACAGATAAACCAAGAAGAAGAATTCATTCTGCCACTCTGTTGTCACAGCCTGTTCTGAGCAGAAAGAGAGATGAAAGAGAGGGGTTTATTAGCGTGATCAAATACTGGATCAGAGTTATTACCAAACTGAACAGACGGGTTTTGGGAACTTGTGATTTATTTAAACTGGTTAAAAAAGAGTATAATATGTGACCTTTCAAGGTATAAGGGTTTTTGTTTTTATACCACAGGTCCCTGTAATGAGGCTTTTAATGAAAGACTGGAATATTTGTGAATAACATTTGACATTGTTTAGTAATTCAATGAAAATAAATATCAATCTGTAATATCTTCATGGGGCCGCTAAGTGGAAGAAAAGTGGATTTGGAGAGCCGGTGACATTGAGAAGAGGAGTTCTTTTTTTAGCTGTCCTATCTATGAACATAAGGGGAAATAGTTTTTACCAAATGAACTCAGTTTATCTCAATTTGTTTTGGCTGGATGGCCACGGAAATTGTTGGGTTGTGCTTGAGGAAGGCAGATGTTTTTTTTCTGTCATACTTGAAGGACGGCAGAAAACCAAGCTCTTTTTAAAAAAAATACTGTGGTGTCCTGTAATTTAAAAAATCATTATACTGTTTAGGGCCTTTATCCCGTTGCTTCAAGGTGAGCATCCCCATGCATTGCTAACTCCAGTTCTTCACTGTTTTAGATCAAAACAGAATTTTAATGTTGAAAATTGGCTGTAAATTAACAGCAATTGCTTACAGTATATGGTTTCACATAATCATGCAGACATGTACAAATCAGGACAAGATGAATGAACAAACGGTGTTAATCAGTATTCAAAGATACTGCCAGTAATTGGAATGTAAGAATGCTATTGTGTCGGGGAATTGTTGCTTTGTTACAAATTAAGCAAATAAAAGCAAAAGATCAATTTCAGTTTTCACTTCCTGACTTTATTGTCCTTTGGCGGGGGGAATTCACAACCTTAACACAGTCATGCACTAACACACTGATTGCATGACCGCATGTCAAAATCAAATTACAGCAACTTAGCACACAGTCTTTGTGATCACATGCAGGATTTGCTTTCAACATTATCCTTGACAGCTTATAAAGAATGAAATAAAAGAAATGTGGCTATCAGTTTCATCTTATTTCGTGGTAAGAAACTCAAATGAGTGAATGCCTTGACATCGGGGTTACTCCTCTTCATTCTCCTTGAGCTGCTCCCTGGAGTCCTCATTTGAAATCTGCAGAAGCGGTGTACTGATCTCACTTGACTGCATGTCACCCGCCACACGCAGCAGGCAACTCAGGACCATGTCCTTGGCCAGACCGGCTTCCAGGTTCCCCTCCCGACTCAGCTGCAATGTGATCTGATCCAGGCTGGTGAGGACCAGTTCTGAGCCCAGCAGGGGGCAAACCGGGCCTGTGTATGAGCCTGAACCGGGAGGTTTTTCTCTGGCCATGTTCTCCATCAGGTACTGCTGGTACAGGTCCAGGATTTTCTGCTCCAGATAGTGGTTTAGAAGCGAATTGGAGAAAGGACCTTCGCGCCCCTGTAACAAAAAGCTGCGATCACGTGTACTCCCCTGCCTCCAGCGATTTGAGCCCCCTCTCAGTGGGTGCAGAAGTCCAGTCTGAGGTGTCTTCCCAGGGGGAGATTCCTCTACAGCTGGGAGGACGTCACAGGACTGGAGAAAGGGACCGACAGCCTGTGCATCAGTACCAACACGGAGATCCCCTTCATTGGCGGAAAGAAGCAATACCTGGTCACCTCCAATGTGAAGATCGCTGTAGTTTTGGCAGAAGCTCTGACAGAAAGAGGGGACCAAATAAGGGGAATCAGCTCCAGAGCAGGCCTGAGCCGGGATCTCAATCTCTGGAGAGATCTGTCTGCCCTCCCAGGCTCTGTGGAAATCCAAGGACTGCAGCGGAGAAATGTACAACTCCTCTGCTGAAGGACCTGTCAGCTCGGGGGAGTCGTGATGAGCAAGTGGAGTGTGTCTGGTGGAGCCCGGTATGAGTGTAGCAGCTGCTCTCGGCAGCCCGTAAGAACTCTCGAGAGTCTGCTGAGGACAGCGGGGATGCAGATCCAATTCCCCGTAGGTCATGCTCAACAGTCTGCCCTCACAAAGCATGGCTGCAACACAGATAAGATACTCAGAAGCATTTCAGAAACTGCTTTACATTACTTTACATAGAAAAGAATGCTACTGTAGGGATTACTGTTAAAGAAATACTATTCAAAAAGTATAAAACCATAATTAAAAGATACTTGAAAGAAATTGTGCTTTAAAAAGCTCCCAATATTTGCGGTCACATATTAGGTCACACACTTTACCTTGTTTTTCTAACCCTAATATGTGTCCTGAGCCTGCAAACCATTTGGAGATTTTCCCTTTATGACATCACAAAGGGAAGTAACCCCTCCCCCAGACGGGTGACGCTTCAACAGCTAGGTGTTTGTTCTGCCCTCTGAATGAAAAGCCAAGCCCTTCCAGAGGGGCGTGGTCAGACACAGCTCACTTGAATTTAAAGCCACAGACACAGAAACAGCCTGTTCTGAGCAAAGCTGAAATAGAGGGGTTTATACTCAGGATCAAATACAGGATCGGAGTTGCTATTTGTTTTTGTTATTGTTAGAAACAAACATGCTTTGCGAAGTTCCTTGGGTTTTTCCATGGGTTTCGGGGCCTTTTCAAGAGTCACAAGAGAATTATGAGGGGTCTAAATAAAATTAAAGGAGAGTAGAAAACAAAAACTGTATTTTTTCTAGAATATTGTCTTTTTGGGTAAATTACTGAGCTTGACTTCCTTGAATAAAATATTTGCAAATTTTAGAGAGAAAATGAGGCATCTGAAAGTGCGACAAAGCACCAAAATGAGATACTGATATATTTTTGTTTATACTTCACACAGCAGATAAGTTTGGAACCACTGCTTTGATTCACTGGACTGATAAACTCAGATAAATTATTTAATGTAAAATATATTTATGTTTTATAAATTGTAGCTGTCAGATTTCAGCCAAAAGAAACCAAATGTACCTCTTAACAGGTAACAGATGTAGTTTCAAACAAAAAAAGAACACCTTGAATAAAGTACATGTACTTCAAAATAGTGTAGTATTTCATCCATTTCACCTCTGAAAGGGAAATATTCTTACACGCCGCTGATCAATGCTGCATACCACAGCCTTCAGCTAGTTAGTTGTTCCTGTCCCTAAATGGGTCTTTTACTTTATAGGGCAGAAAAATATTTCCAATGCAATAAAAAAAGAATACCATAGCTCAAAGACAAAGATCCGATCATTCATGACAACATGAAAGAAACCTCTTATGAAGCTGTTTCTGCTAAATTTTAAATGATCCCTTTCATGATCTATTTTGATTTTGGTGCGTAAGAAGGTCAACATATTGATCCCAAAACAGAAAAAACATTGGAGTTTGAAAGAGAGCAGCTTACCCAACAATCATAAATAAATCATATTCCTCTGAAACAAACCCTCCCCTACCTTAGGCTGGAATCACAGTCTCTCAGTCAGTCTTCAACCTAGGGTGCCTGGTGTCCTTCAACCGTCTATTTCACAGTTAGGAAAAAGAAAACTCTTCTTAGAAATATTGCATTTTCTTTTCCATACAGCCTAGCAAATGTCTACAGTGTGTTTCCTTCAGGAGTGCAGGAATGAGAGCATTCATGTGTTGTGGGTTGTATTTTATCATGCAAAGAGGAAGCGGAAATAACAGGTGTCTACACTTTTACTCATTTCACCAAACTGAGAGTTGCAGCTGTGTAAATGGGTTTTATTCCAACTGATCATCCTCCTGTGATTAAATGACATTTTAAAGGATGTTTACAGATTTGCGGCGCACATTTTCATCAGTTTCCTTTTGTTGCATCTATTCCACAGCCTCTGCATTAGTGTCTATGGTGTTGTGGTGCAGTATTCTTACAAATGCAAAAATAAGCTACAAAACCAGAGACATATACAGTAGTTTCTCTGTAAATGGTGGTTTAGTTAAAAGCAGAAGTTAAATCGAATATGATCAAATTATCAGGAAAGTGAAAGTTTGTCAGATACTGATTCCTGTTTTCTGATGCTGTCTCAGTTAAGTTCACAGGTTTTTAAACTGTTGTTTGGAGCTTTCCTCCACCTGTTTCTTTGCACCAAAGCAGAAGTGTGATTTCATGCTGTGCAGCCACGAGTCATCATTTCCTCAATGAAACTATAACGATGGTGGCCCTGAAGGTCAAAATATCTGTCTAAATATTTCACCTGCTGCAAATATATTTCACAAACCGGAAAGGCCATGCCCATACTACTTGTTTGTGATTGGACTGCAGTCATGTCAGTACAAACATGTGACCTTTCTTCTGCTGTACTGTCTCCGGTGCCAGTTTCTTAGCTTCGGGTGTTGACGGTTGACAGGAGAGTTTTATTGTGTGAAGACAGGATGCCTTGAAGTCATTTTTCCAAATAATTGGATATTTGTTGTGCAGCCAGAATTGTGTAGTACTCCAGTCCATGACCCCTTCATCCAGTGTAGCCTCTGGAGTAACTAGGGTTCATTATAAAAGCAGGAGTTATGGTGACTACACGCCATCTTTATATGACTGGACTGCATTTAAAAAAACTACAACAGGCTGTATAGTCAATATACAAATAAATTATATGAAGAATGTGTTAATTCGAAGAGCTTATATACTGTATGATAATACTTTTTTTAGTTCATTAATATTTCACAACAGAATGCAAGACAATGTTTATATTTTTTACAATTTAATAGAAACAATCTCATAATAGGTGATAACATTGAAATACATCTGCAGCAGGTAAAATATTTAGATAGTTCACCTTCAGGGCCACCATATATAACTGCTCTTAATCACATTTTCATACATGTGCAACTCTGAAACTGACTTTTCCTGAGACCTTGGAATGAACATTTCCTAGTAATGATTTTGTTTTTGCTCCGAGCTTGATTTGAGCTCCTCCATGGGCAAAACGTTGGCATTAATCTCTCTCTCTCTCCCTGGCAAACCAAGGTGAGATCTAAATCAGATACCTGGTGAGAGTGATGGAAACTTTCAGGCTTTATTTATGGCTCCTTGTCTGCATGTATGACTCGCTTCAGTTAAGCCTCTTGTAATCAGACTTCCTCCTCTTGCAGCAGAGAAGCCCAACAATAGAGGCTAATGAAATCTGAGAAAACATGCTGCATTATTTATAAGGTGAGAAAACATAGACAGAAGTTTATGTCATTAAACGTGTCTAGTTTGTTATATTTAGGATATTTAACTGAATATACAGTTTTGATCTTTTGATTCTTTTAATATACACTATGGGTTTAATCTTTAACGTGAAATTTGAGGACACCCATTATATTTTTTAACTAGTTAAAATTTAAAGCTTAAACAGAAGGCTTCCACATATCCAAAATAAGTAAGCTCAAAGGCCAAAGATTTCTTTGAGTGATATTTGTGTTATTGTGTGTCTTATGTGTCATGAAACTTAAGAGTAGTAATGGTAGCACATGGTGTAGAGTTACCTGTCTGTTGCTACAGCAAGGTTTCTAGGCAACACATGGCAACACTAAAGACATGCTGAGCTCAGGTTAGGTGACAAAGTCAGACCTGCTGCTTGGTTTTTTGTCACACAAAGGATCAGTCATTTAGTCATTTCAGCACCCTGGACAGCGGTTCGTGAATATAATCAACTCTGGTCCAGCACTTTAATTTGTTTTTTATTTCCTTGTTCATTCAGTTTTTTTGGGGTTTTTTTATGGAAATATTGACCGTCTGTAAAAACAAATATGGACGGATGCTTCACACAAACTAAGGAGTTAAAGGACACGCCTGTAACCCTGAGAGTTTAGAGGAATGTTCAGAAAGATTAATAATGTGTTTCGTCCCAACCATCAAGGGCCCAAAGGGCGGGGTACTGGAGGTGGAGGTGGTGACAGGTTTCGGTCCGAGCAGGACTATCACAGCGCGTGCACCGTCCGGCTGGTCCGCAGCACCTCCATGCTCGTGGTGGGAGAGAAAACTCAGACAGCCGTGGGCTCAACTTTGAAACGGAGCAAAAGCACAGTGAGCATTGAGTCGACCTTGTACTATTATCAGAGGCAGGAGGACCGGATATGGCTCTACTCACAGAATCAGAACTGCCTCGAGTACCTGGAAGCGCTTGTGGCTTTGAGGCGACAGTACACAAAGAGCGTGAGTGACTTGAAAAGTGCCGACAGCAAGGCCACAGTGTCCTCCAAGAAGAAGCCTGCACCCCCGCCTCCTAAAAAGGAAGAACAGGTAGTGTAAACTAGCAACAACAGTACACTTAATAGTTAGGTATTATTAAAAGGAAAATGTTCTTCCCTTTTTTCAAACACAGATATCAGTAGTCAAACCTTCAGCACCTCAAGTCCCGGACGAAGAGGACACTTTGCAGTTCTTCGATGCGGTCATAGCCAGCTGTGACAATGAACCTCTACGGAAGCCGTATATGGATGATGGGCATGCAGATGTGGATTTCATAGGTGAGTTGGAACTACAATGGGCGACTGAAGGAAATCATCGTGGACCTGGTAATTCAACAATAAAAAACAAACAATAAAGGCAGGGTAGGTAATTTTCGAAAAACAAGCATGAATTTTGAAAGTGGCCTCCTCTCCATACTCCGTATTCACTCACCCGCCATCCTCTCTGTGCTCCCTCAAAAGCCACGCCTCTCAATTACATGCACTAGCGCCATTGGTCCAGAAGCGGATTTTAGCTCATGCTTTGATTGTGGGCTCATGCATGCATGGGGTAGAGAGGCTTGATTGGTTTATGAAAAAACAAACAGTCGACCTGACATTGGTCAAAGATAAGATCTTAATTACTGACATAAAGACAATTTCAACCAAAAAGTGTATATGGATGAAATTACCTACCCTGCCTTTAACGTCAAAATCTGAACAAATCATCTGTTGTGATTCTCACTTGGATTCAAGTGTACCTTAAACCTACAGTTATAGCTACAATTTAATTTGTAAAGAGCACATTTAAAGATAAAAGAGAAGCATTTGATATTTAATCAGGATACTGTCAAGTTTAATGTAGCCTATCAAAACTGTTAGATAGTACAATTAACGTAACATCCTTTCTTACAAGAGCATATAAAACAGTAAAAGGATGTCCACAGTGACACAAACCATTACATAGGCCTACCAAATATCCCAATAGTTTTCAAATGTACTCAGCCATAGAAACAATACAGGATATATGTATGTATCCAACAGTTGTACAAACATGTATGTTTGTATAAAGTTTAGAGTTAGTTGCAGTGTTGAGTTGTTCCATGTTTAAATACACCTACTTTATCATTTGTCTACCATGTTTACCTCAAAGATGTGGGAAGATTCAAAGCATTAAGTAGCCTTTTCATGGCGTTAAAAGGTTTTGCATTCTACTGCAGCATCTAGTGAAATGACAGAGGTCAGAGATTGAAGAAATGAAGGTCCTCTAAACATCCATGCTGTACCATAAAGTCCTCTTTCTTATTGAACCTGATTAGTCCTCTCGTGTTTGTGTACAGCTTGACTGGCATCTCTATCATGTACCTAAATGTCAGTCTTTGGTTAGGTTAGGCAGGATACTATTACATCAGACTTTTCATTCAGTTGTTACTTGCTAGTTTGCAGTTTATGTATTTGACATTCGAGTAATAATTTGCATTGCTAATTGTGAGGCTAAAATAAATGTTTTTTAGTGCATTAGTAAGAGATGAAACCTTGGACCAGGTGCAATATTAAAAAGCTGCTTAAACGTTGTTGTAGCAATAAATCACAACTGTGAACACATAATCATCATAAATCCTTTTACTCATGATGCAATTGCTTCCATATTGCAATGTCATAATGGACACATGATATAACAGTTATACTATTACCTTAGGGCTTCTGCGGTTAAAATTGTTTTTTTAAAACAGACATTTTGGCTCATTTTTGCAAGAAAAGTTTGTGTCATAGTACAGTTATGTCTATCTTGTAAAAACTTAAAATATTAGTGTAATTTTCTTTCAACACTGTTTTTGATGAGGTAGGTTACAACCTTTACTCCACACATGGAGAAGTCAAACATGGTTGAGTTACTTCTATAGACATGCCTCAATGTCTTTGGGGTTAACTAACATACTAAGTCACGCTGTGTTCATGTTGTTTCCATCGACTTCACAGTGGCCTCCAGCTCGGCTGAACACGACCTTCACTCTAACTGGGTCTTGCGGGTTCCCCGGGTCGCAGAGGACTCAAAGCAGAAAGAGGTTCATGACAGTGCCAATAAGAAAGCCACAAAGAAGAATAACCAGAGCGGGTCTACGAGTAGCAGACTGCGGATGCAGCGGAACCCGATCCATCTGCCCAAAGTGGTGGAGAGCGCGTTTCAGACACTGCGCTTCAAGCCCAAATTAAAAAAGCAGTGAAGCTTGATAAGACATTGGAAACCAGCAGCACGATGAGCCTAACCTACTTTGTATAGACAGACACCATGCACTGATACATATCGATCCAGACTATTTATACCTCCTTTTAAAATTACAGGAAATTTAGATAAAGTAAGTGTAAAGAGAAGATTTTATCAATGAAATACAACCCAAACAGATCTTTTTCAGAGCTGTTGTTTGACTTATCATAGTTAGATTAGCACTTGAATGGGGCACCAGTAGCCTAGCAGTGTGGTTTGGGTGTGGGTTCGAATAGCATTCCTGCTCTCTCCTCCCAACACTTCCTGACTCTATTTTTAGCTACCCTATCCAATGAAGGCAGAAATGGCCAAAAATGTCTTTAAAAAAAAGAAAGAAAGAAAGAACCTGAATCTCCATAGCACTGCCAAATGAAATTCAGCCGTGATGTCTTTCATTATTTACACCCGACTGTAATACATCAAAACATCCAGTGTGAAAATATCCAGTCCTTTAGGATACATGTGACTCATGTGCATCAATAAGGTTACCCTATTATGTCACTTTATTTTTAGTTTTAAAACGGAAATAAAAAACAACATCTCAAACTTAACATGTTAGAAGTGTTTTATATCAGGTGTAGTTTTAAACTGAACTGACAAAAAGGTGATGTCTAATATCGCAAACGGTATGAAATGTTAGTGGAGTAGAGCTCGAGGTTTGGATCTGCACAGACTGCATTCCACAATGTATCAAAGCCAACAATAAAATGCAAAAGCGTCCTTCACAGCTTTTTTTTTTTCCCTTTACCTCCGAGGTAAACATTGAGCAGAGTGCTGCTTGAATGCCTGTTTTCCATTTAAAAAGTGTCGGATCAGATTTGTAAGGCCTTTTGAAGGGCTGAGTCGGCTGGATAGTTCAAACGCAGCTTTGGTTATTGTTGCAGAAGTTTAAACGATATGAAACTCGAGGGGTCAGTTTATCCGATAAAGTCAACATATCCTAATTTAAACTTTGAGGGTTGAAGAAGGATATGTGCTGTATGGCAACATTTATATGTTTTTTTTTTGGTATATGTCACTTTATTTGCTACAATAAAGATGAGTAGAATACCTGTTTTCACTGCAGCTCACATCACTGATTTGTGAACTTTTTGCATCCTTGCAGGTAAGAGGAAAAAGAACATCAGTGTAAATCCTGTATTGAGGGGTGAAAGGACTACAATGACTGAGTAAAAATGTGTTGGTCTAAATTTACTGAAAGCCTTAAATTAGATATATTCTGAACATTTTCCCAGTTTTCTTTTTTTTTTTGGGGGGGGGGGGGGAGTTAAATCTTTCCCCTAAATGTCTCGGGTAAAAAATATCTGAGTTGTAGCCATGGAGATGCTTAAAACAGCATGAAAAACACAAGCACAAACGTTCATGTGGTTTAAAAAAAGGCTAAATTACTTCTTGCTTCAAAAAAAAAAAAATCACATCAAACACATTTTCTGTCTTTATTATGCGTCATCTACAAACCAGAAGCTGTACAACATTCATTTCTTCTCTGCTTTGACCTTGGGGCTGAAGAAGGATGACATGGGCTTCATGCCACTTTTGTCCACCTTGGCCAGAGTTTTCTGAGCAGTGGTCATCTTCTTGGGCGGCTGCAAGTGAGGAAAGAAAAAAAAAAATCAATATGAAAACAAGTTGACTTTGCTCAGAGACGGCAGAGAATTTATTACATCTTAAACTTCAATTTGGGCAGGAAGGGGAAAAAAAACACATTTGTACAAGGTAAGCCACCTTTGACCTCTGTGTGTGCCGAGACAGACAAAGCTGAGAGAAAGCAGTCAGCAAACAAGAGCTGCACTAACAATCGCTCAAGGTCTTGGGGAAAAATAAAAAATAAATTCAAGATGAAAGCAAACAAACGATCACCCTGACTGTGATGATCTAATCAAGAAGAAATGATCAAAGCCACAGAGTCTTGCAATAACAGTTTGGTCTATTCTGGTCTACACTGCTGTGTACACTCACTTTGCGTGCGAAGTCTGCACTGTTGAATTTGGTGTAGTCCTCTCCGGCCTCCACCGGATTGTCTGAAAGTTTTCGCTTCTACCAAAACGGGAAAGAAAAGCTTTTTGATGACAAAGAGAATCAAACGTTTCACCACAGAAACACACACAGGGCTGCAAGCTGTAAACATGACCTCACACTTATTAAAGACAGATTTATTATATTATATTTAAGGGGGAAAAAAAAGAAAAAGAAAAGCACAATAGAGGGAAGGTGGATTTTGAAAAAGCAACAATGTGAGAGTTTAAAAGAAACGTGCTCAGTAGGATTAAAAACATAAAGGAGGAGAGAATATGTCTTGATGAAATAAAAACACACCTTTGAAGGGGGTTCAGTCTCTTTTGGGCTCGTGAGCTCCGGTAACCTGTGGAGTTTGATAAGAAGCAATCATCTGCTTAACTCTCACACTTCAACTAAAGTACTCAACGTCAGAGCTTGCAAACATGTAGGATGTCACTCACTGCAGGTGTGTGAGGAGGGCTTTGCTCAGGTCTGCACTGACGTACTCTGATATCAGGCCATGCGCGTAGCGTAGGTAGTCCTCTGAATCATGAAGAGGAAAGAATCTCATTGCAGGTAATCAGTGATACAGTCTTAACTTTATGTTAAACCTTGTTTCAGGTTCGGTAAATGTTTCAGGACTCACACTAATAGACGTGAACTATGACACATGACTGCCATCTACTGGTCAACATCAGATCAAAGCGTGATGGAGAAAATGGACAAGATGCAGCTGAAATGTTCTTTTTGCATAAGAAGGTAAGAGAGAGACGATGATTGGACGGGGCTTATCTTTAACAGTGAAGCTTATTGGCTCACCTTCATTGTGGTCGGACTCGGACTTCACTCTCACATACGTTGAGGATTTGACTCCTTCTCCCACTGAGATGTGTCTCTTCTTAAGTGCAGAGACCGTTCTCTCCACCTGAATCGACAAGTAAGGGAAACATTTCAATTCTCAGAACTAGGGATGTAACAATCCCTCGACACGGGTCAATACATAGTACACAGTGCAAGCATCCAGTGTCGTTGTCAAGTCATCAAACCTCGAGTCCCCAGTGCTCAAGTTCGTGTCTGCACATGAACTGATTGATGTAATGGTCAACGCTGCAAAGCAGAGCTTAAACGCTCCGTTATCTGAGTCTTCATGTCTACGATGTACCTCAGTCTGAGAGCGGCAGATGTTATAACAGAGTAAATCATCACGACATTATTATAAATGATGAGCAGTGCAAGATTTCAGGGGATCTGTTACAGAAACTGTAAACGTTTCCATGTGTGCAGTGATGTCATAGTGACGTCACTGCAGCAAATCTGGGACAAAAAAAATCTGTCCAGTGTGAGACTTTGTGATAACTAGACAACATAGTAGTGTTTCTGTATAGATGTTTATGTATAAACAGAAGTGATGAATACCTTTCTCTTCAACCAGTTCATTGTTTTCTCTTGACTGTATCGATGGAACTTCCGGTTTCCCACCTCTGAAAGCGCAAAACGACTTTCAAATAAACAAAACAAACAGCATTGTAGACAAACAGCTCAAACAGCTGTACGTCATTAATGTTTGTTTCAAAGTAAACGTCACCTTTTTCCTCTGCAACGTGGTGCAGGGAGGCCAGAGAACGTGTGCAGCTCAGCAGCCTTGAACAAGCTGGGAATTCTTCATCCATAACAACTTGATCCACGGGCTGAAACTTCCCCTGAAGCAGAAATTGAAATGTCAGGTGATCTTTTGACTTTGGTCTGTGAGGAAATACGGCATCTGAAACGTGACTTGCACAATACAAGGTTTCATGTCAAGGTGCCTTTATTTGATTTAATATCAAATTCATTTTGGGTCTTTTTTATGCCTTCGTTAAGGCGACAGGACAGTGGATTGTCAGAGACAGTGCGGGGAATGACAGGTGGCGAAAGAATAGGATCGGATTCAAACCAGGGCTGCCTGCTCTAAAGGTCGCAAATTGAACAAAATACACTTTGCCATGTTTTTCTGACGATAATATGTGACCCTGCTTGTCTGTTTAGTACCAACATCATGAGAAAAGTCCAGGAAAGTGCAGACTGTCACCTCCTGTCCTGGAGTTTGAACGGAATCACATGAACATTATCTGAAGGACATCGCATGTACTATAACTGCCCAGTTGTGGCAACATTACATTGAATGTATTAGTTCATAACGCTGTACAGATTGATACCAATAATACATGAAATATTGTGCAGCCCCATAGAAAAGTAAAGGTTCTTGAAGAGGTTGTTCATGAAGAGCTATTCCAGCACAACACCTCCAGCCACGGCAGCTGATGCCAGGAACACTATGTGAGCACACTGCGCTCTTTGGCTTTGAGAAGAAACGCAACCCTATGACGAGGATAGACCTCTTGAAATGTTGCTCGTCCTGTTCGCTGGTAAAGAAACATAAAATAAATATATGTTTACGTAAGCGAAGTTTGAATTTCCTCCCCCAAATGTTGATACTACGCCAAGACAGATGGACCTGTGCATGTGCCCACCAGAACTGGAGGTGTGAACATAGATTTATTGATCCCCTCTCACCCTGGATAACACACAAACGATATCTCTCACGATTCCTGAGTTATTTTCAAGATAGAGGCAGATTGAGGGTGAAACAGCTTTAGTGTGTGCGGTCAGATCTCATGTGAAACGCATTGTGAACATTGATTCGGATGTCGAGTGTGATCTGCCCATATTAGGAGTCATATCACACAGATGCCAGATTGAGAGTTGACACAAGCGTCACAATTCAATAATAATAAGTCTTATACACTTTTTCACATATTAGAATCCTTTACAAAAAGCATCAATAAGTCACAGAGCTTCTTAAAACATGTCTGAAGTTTCAACTCTGATCCGGTATTTCAGAAAGCCTACACATCCCTCTATTAGAGCCGTGCTCAGAACGGGCTGTTTCTGTGTCCGTACCTTTAAATGCTAATGAGCTGTGGTTTAATGGCAATATACCATCATGAGCTCCTTGTACATGTTTGATGCAGATGTTGGCTGCAAAGCTGTTCACAATAACACCACAGCCATAGTTCCAGGATTCAAATATTTGGATGCGTCTCTGAACAGTGGAGCAGGCAAACGGCAGAGAGGATGGACTTTACTCAGGAGTGTATTCGTTGACAGGCTAGGGACACGCATTAGTGATTGAAATACGTGGTGAAGTGTATTTTGTCAGAACATGTGACCTTTAGTCTTTAGAGACTTTTAATAGGTTTAAATCACAAACTATGGAAGAAATATTGCCAAACACCACAATGATCTGCATGAAAACATCGCTGAGACAACTGCAACCCAAGCGCAGATTTCCGTTTCCTACCTCTTTGTTAGATTTAATTAAATAGGGCAAAATAAGGTAGAGTGGATCCATCGGCGTCACAAACAGAAGTCTCCCATCTGTTGAAGAAAAAGACAGAGACAGCAGAGAAGAAGTTACAAACTCTCGCCTAACAGCACATGTCCAAATAATGACACGACAGTTGGATACCCTCGAGGGTTATGTTTCATGGGGACTTTAAAAAGTGAAAAACAGAAGTTGGAAGATGTCCAAATTATTGAACATTTTAACAGACATGTCAAAATCCCCTTTTTAGTGTTAAGGTCTGTGCTTGGTGTGTTTTTCACATATTTTTAGGTAGTAAGCTTGTTAGTTGACCACAGTTGTTCAATGTAAACCCTCTTCACAGAGGAACTTTACTGCTTAGCTTATGTGAGCTACCTGTATGTGAGCCACTTCTAATGCGGTGTTAGCGCAGTCTCAAAGATCATTCTGTAAAAAGAAATAAGACCAACCTCTCTGTACCGTCTGACCAACAAACCAGGAGTGGAATTCTTCTTCAAATGCTTTGACCTCAAACAGCTGTACATCATCACTACCAAGCAAATACAGAGAGGCAGCATCTGTGGGACAGAAACATCCGGAACTGTGTCACTTTCAGAACGACATTTGCAAATTCACCTCACACAATGCAAAATTAAACTGCCGTGAAACTCAAGGCAACATGCGGGCGCTTCTGAAGTTTATTCGTCTTTCTCTGAACTGTAATAAGACGATGTTTGGGCTGTAACGGACACTCATTTTCATTTTTGATCAGTAATCATTTTATTGTAAAGTTCTTGTGAATCGTGTTACTCACTAAATAGAATTATGTGCGTCATCGAGGTGTAACAAAAATCTTGAGTCCATTTAATTTGTCATGAAACATTTTCAAAGTGTTGTTCTAAAAACCCATACGTGCAGCATAACTGCATGTATGTGTGTTGATTAACATGTTTGTGCTATGGACAAACATACATACAAGGAATTCAGAGGCAGGTGCTTTACTCCACAGGACGTCTTTAAACATTGAAGTAATTTTTTAATAGAAATGCCAAGCGATCTCCACAGGATATATTTAGTATGAAACCTTCTATGATAGTAAGAGAAATACCTTTACGCTTTGTATACTTAAACATAAACAAGTAGTTTGAAGATGTTATCTCAAACGCTAGAAAATGATATATTTTCTCCAATATTCTGGCAGTGTAAAAAGCCTTACAATAATCAAACTGTTGGATGCCGACAAGGATTTGTGTGTAACAATTAAGAAGTGACCAACCTGTATGAGGATTTCTTAGTCTCACAAAAGCTGGGTCACTGTCTTTCCTCTGTGTGTCGATGACAGAGTCTGTAAACGGTAAAGTAATAATTCAGTACCATGTCATTCTTGGCAAACTGAAATGGAAGGAAGGAAGGAAGGAAGGAAGGAAGGAAATATGTTGTGATAATTAGCTTGCAAGGTCAGAGGTAACGGGCAATGTGTGACATCAGAGCTGGCAGGGCGGAACAGTGCTGTGTGTGTGGGTGTGTGCCTTTGTTTGTGTATGTGAAGCTCCCGCTGTGTGCTCACACCTGTTGTCTCTAACGCTTCTTCAACATCATAATGCAATGGGAAGCAACACACTGGAACAGTAATCTATAACCGTGTTGCTGATGCAGCATGTACAAAGTGTTAAATTACAGCAAAACTTAATTATGGTAGCCACAATTAAATCAACCATTCATGTCTTAAAAGTCATATCAGAGTGAAGTGTTTAGCTTCTTGGTGGCCAATAGTGGCTATATTTGGAGGGGAAGGTGGGTATGCATAGCTATGTCTCTTTCCTGGTTGACAGGTCACTATAGTAGCAGGCTTAACTTTATCTTAAATTGTTTCAAATGTTGATATCTGTTTCCATCTAACCTTTTTAGCCATCAGTAAAGTCACCCCTTGTAGGCCCTTAGAAGTAATGCGTGTTTTGGGCGCTTTATAAATGGCTTCACTTCAAGGAACTTAAAGGCTACGTCCACAGCCCACACTGTTTTTTTTGTCCTTTCAGGGCTTCTGTAGAACATGGAGGTGAAGCATTGTGGGTTTCACAAAAGAGCACCGCACTCACTTTGCAGAATGGGCTCATGTTAAGGTACCGCAACACAACATTTAAAAGGTCATATATTGTTGACCACGAAGCTCTGAATACACTGATTTTGCACATCGCCTTAAAACTATCTCCTCTTAAACTTACCTGCAGCCATGACAACCCAGCTGTCAGTATGTGCACTAAGAGTCCGCTTCTTTTTAGCAGCCATTGAGCGTAGTTCACTTTCAAGCTTTGCACGTCTTTGAATGTGGTTTTCTATTGATACAAATGAAAGCCTAATTTACAGCAACTTTTTTTTTGCCTGACAACATGAGCTCAGAAAAAGGCGCCTGTCTGTCCTCACTTCCTGCGTTCGTAACAAGGGAGAAACCAAATACATATATTTATATTTCTAGCGCTGCCAGTTAATTTTAATCATTTTCCGAGCAAACTGCATCCATGAAACACTTTTAAAATAATACTCTTGCGTCCAAACTACCTTGTAATCGATCTTAAACACACTGTGGTAGAGTTTAATCTCCTGTTTGTTTGTTTTTAATACAGTGGAATAATCCGACGTGACGTCACATAAACCTGCAGTTTTACAGAGAGGCCACAAGAGGTTGCCCAAGAGCTTTGGTATTTTTTTTTTTTTACACGCTTTTATTAGGTTTTCTGTAGTTTCTCAAGGCCAGTAAGCCACTTTCTGACTTTCTGACATAAAACGCGCTTAGGTCCACACAGAGAGACAACAGGTCTCTACTCTTTGGTGTCTTTTGGCAAACCGGCACACAACAGATTGGGGGATCCATCTGTCCTTCAGTACGAGGGCATCTCTCTCTCTCTCTCTCTATCTCTCTCTCTCTCTCCGTGTCAGGATATGACACTGTGTGTCCCAGTTGGTTTTCAGTGACTCACTTGTTATTTTTCCCTCTCTACTGTTTATGTGAATGTTGGAACCAGGATGTGTAGACCTGTGTGAGTAGCTGTGTCATCAATTTGTTCAGGGGTCCCTCTGATATGTTTACACAGCTTTATAGAGCGGATGACTTCCCTCTCTCTTTTTTTAAGATACCCACAGCACAGCTCATTAGCAGGTTTTTAATTAGCTTGTTTTGCTTATGAGGAAGGGAGGGATTTGAGTGCTGGTGACTGAGCTTTTAAACATAGTCATCGCATGGGGAGCAGCGTGATGTAGAGGAAAACTAGAGTCTACACAAGGATAACTTATGACTCCATCTTTCTTTGCCTTACTCATCGTTTCTTGAAACATTTCTTTTCTTTTTGCCTCTATAAAATAATGTTGC
Organism: Symphodus melops; assembly: GCF_947650265.1. Classification (NCBI taxonomy): domain Eukaryota; kingdom Metazoa; phylum Chordata; class Actinopteri; order Labriformes; family Labridae; genus Symphodus; species Symphodus melops. The sequence goes on from NC_136702.1 coordinate 6,583,966, forward strand.
CTTGCATGCCAGTTTGCCCAAAATTTGAGCAGCACATGCTTCAAACTATTTGAACATAGTTTCAACTCCTCCTTGAAATCAGTTAGATTTATGTTGCTGTAGTCTGTGGCAAAGAGAGCGTGGGTGAGATATTGTCTGTAAATTACTTGTTTTATGGGTCCCGGGAGTATCATAGACAACAGTCTGTGCAGCTAAACAGAATATTCCATGAAAGCGTTCTTTCTTTTTGGGCTGCTTGAGGGAACGTCTGTGTTTCTGACTGCCAGGGAGAACAACAGCTGCCTTTCTGATACACTGGACCGCAGAACACCCCAGAGAGCCCAGTCCTCTGTCACCAGCATGCAGGAGGAGAACAAAGTGGGGCTAAATTTAGGCAACGATATGACTTCCTAGACCAAGAGTCCTGGACCCTTCTATCATCTCCAAAACCCCAAAATCCGAATCTGACTTCCAACAAAGAGAATTTCAGCACAAGCAAAGTTGTGTCTGTTCTTTCAATCTCCCCCTTATGCCTTCTTCCATATTCACTCAAAGATGATTCCAATAAAGTTCCCTGTGGAGGTAGGAGTTTATTGCAGCCAGCAGGCTGTAGACGGCCGGTCACACTCTGCTGAGCACATTGAACTGCCCATGGTCCCATCTATCTCTGTGGCCTCATTTGTGGAGGTCCAATTCGGGCTGACTGGTAGTTACAGCTTACATATCGACTCAGCCTCAGGCTGTCATGTCACCGCCATGTGCTGGGCATTAACAAGGGACTATTTTTACCCACTTCATCGTCTATCTCCAGGATTTATAGAGTGGAAAGAACCGATTTCAAGAGCATACACATTCACCACAGCACAATGTATTTGTAACAGTCATGGCTGCCAATAGTGGAGGTTAATAATAGAAAGACAACATCACTCATTTTTCCTTATATATACACAGATATAGGCTATTGTTTTAAGCCGTGACATTTTCCCTCCGTATGCAAACTCTGTCTTCAGCTTTAAGAGGTAATGTACACATTGACACACTTTAACAACAGACATGCACACACGAAGAAAAACAGATGTGGAGAGCTTTCCCCTTGGCAGCAGCAGGTTTTGAGTCATCAGCTGGGATTCCCTTCCTCTCACTTCCAAATATGGGTGGGATTGTGTGCGAGCGGGAGGCAGAATGTGGAAGGCAGAGTGGAACCCCCTCATGATGTCACAGCTCTGGAACAGTGAGCCTCATGCTGACTGGAAATCTGCAGGATGGAATGTCGGGAATGCCAGAATCACCGAAATACTATTCCCCACATGCATGTTTTTAAAATCAAGTTTGAGCACAGATGCCTAATGTGCACTCCTACTCACGCACACACTCACCAATGTCTTGATGTTCACCAGTCACTAGGGAGAAAGTCCTTCCCGTAAATACTTATCCCCCCCAACCCACCCACCCCACAGGATGGTGACTCCTTATTCCCAGCATCAGTTGCTCTGTGTGAGGCCTCCAGCTGAATGTTGTATTCCCCCTTCTTCTAAAGGCAGAAAATAGTCCAACAACGTGAACGTGATCTGGTGTGTGCTATTTGTTCAAACTTGCACTTTGATTTACAAAGATTGTATTTTTTCCTTTTTTAAGTACATTTGTCTTTAGACTCTGGTTATTTCAGAATATACTCAAAAACATGATAATAAGCTCATATAGCTTCAAGCTTCATTAAGCCTGCTCGGCGGCCCCAGGTAATAAAAACACAATGAGGAACAACTTTTACAACTGTTGCCTTTAAAGACCCATCAAGTACTGCCACATATCAACTAATTCAAGACTGGAATACCACATCCTGTTAATGTATGGGATAATGTACACAAACTGCTTCTATTTTTTATTTTTTTTTTAAAGATTTATTTTTGGCCTTTATTATAGAGGAAAGTGGATAGAGGCGGAAATCAGGGAGAGATATGCGGGGAAAGGAAGCCACAGGCCGGACGTGAACCCGGGCCCGCCCGCGTGAGGACTGAGCCTCAATACATGGGGACGCGCGCACTGCCACTGCGCCACCAGCGCCCCCACAAACTGCTTTTAACTGGAGTAATAATGACCATAATGCTGTGACCAGAACTGGTCACCAGATCAGGTTGGATCAGAACTGTGTCAGTAGCATCCAGTTGTCTTACAAAAACAACAGACTGTAGAATGCCATAATTGACGATCAAAATGAAGTATACACAAGCTGTGTAATGAAAGCATAACACACTTAATTAGTTTGTACTTTGTACTCAAGGGGCAATCAGAGAGGTCGGTGCAACCCAAAGGCCAACAGGTCAGTTTGAGGTCAGGTTTCATGTGTTGAATTAGATCCAGTCCAAAATGTAATGGGTTTGTTCTTGGCCCAAGCTACCAACCTTAAATCGAGTTTCATAGTAATCATGCCATCATTAATAATTTCTTTGTGATGGGAAGGGAACATTTAAACTCCTTGGTAGAGTTACAGTTTCTGACTATCTGAACACACACGTGTGTGTGTGTGTGTGTGTGTGTGTGTGTGTGTGTGTGTGCAACAGAAACCACCATTCACCACTTTTAACACTATTTGACCAAAAGGTTCGCTCAGAGAATAGTGAAAAGCATTTTGAAAAAAACTGTCCTACAAACCCAGAGGGATTCTGTCGTTTTATGTATTCTCCATTGTGTGACTCTGATGTTCCAGTCACAATTAGTGAATCAACACAAGCAAGGCTTCAAAGCCACATTTTGATGATGGGTTCCTGTTTTGTTGTAACCCCTGCACACCACTGGGGACGGGAATCACACGACAAACATGCCTGCCAGTGGTTTCACACTATTCCTCTGATCGCGTGTGATGATGATAGTGTGCCAAGAAAAGTAGCACTGGGCAAAATGAATTAAAGGAAAGAGTGAGACTAAAGGGCTAGCGAGCATCCTTAAAAAAAGATTTTCATTTCTTTTGTGATGGAAATTGCTTTTAACCCTTTAAGGTAAATATGATGTTTTTTTTAAATACAGATTTCATTCCATTAAAACTGTGCTTGGCTTGTTATTTTTTTAGACCCAGGGTAAAAATGAATGACTGACAAATCTGACTCTATTTAATATCAAACTGACTGTATGAAATGTATAACCATGTTTAGCAGATTGATATTACTCAGATTAACAATGAGTTCAAGAAGATACATAAATAAGTTATTTGAGTCATATACTAACTTTATAACTAAAACAAGCATCTAAAAGGAAGGGACTATACACTGTTAGCTAGCTAGAAACATTTTGGCTAAGCTAGCACATTGTCAAATGGTCCCACCAGAATCCAACCCAAAAGTACTTACTTTAATGTACTCGCCGCACATTCCAAACCTACATAGCAGTGGCCAGAAGTTTTGCAGACACACAAGATATCACAGGATTCCTATGAGAAAGAATGGACTTCTGGGGGATCGCTGTCACCAAACAAACGGTAAAACCCTCTACTTCTCATCATCGCTATCCCACCTTTCAAAAGGATACACCTTAAAAACCATATTATAGAAGGCTTTAAACCTACTACATGCTAAGTATGAATTCAAATGTGATAAAAGCAATTAACTATTGTATTTCAGTGTTTAATCAAGATAGAAAAAATCTAATGGTTCGAAAGCCTATTTTTCAATTCATGAATAGCTGGTGCAATCCATCACATTTTTTTATGTTTAATTCATTAAGTATTTGAAATGTAAATATTTAAACAATTTTCTGGTTTAGATTGTTATCTAGACAAAACCAGCAATTTTAGAAGGTTAACTTTTTGATGTGTTTTATGATGTGTCAACTTAAGGACCAATATAAGCTCAAGCCCCGAATTGCTCCCTCTGCTCCGGGTCGCTGCTCCTGTGGTGGACCGCTTGGTGCGTGAATTGCCCCACGGGGATGAATAGATTTTGAAAAAAAAAAAAATCATCCTCTAACATCATTGACGGAATCATAGTTGAACTAAACTTAAGTTGCTGCATTGAACTCTGTACGCTTTCATCATGGGGGGGAGGGGGTCGGTTTTATCTCAGAAGTTTCCATGTGCCCCTCTCAAGCTTTCCCTCTCTTTACTCTGTCCCGCCGAGTAGATGTCCCACAATACACCATCCCCAACCCTAATTATTGTTTACTGGTATCAATCCCTCTCTCTCTCTGACACTCCCTCTAACTCTCTCTCTTTCTATACCAGGGACCAGAGATGATGTGGTAATTACATCTGCCGACTGCTTGTCTGCCGCAGACGGCTCCGTGAGTCTCTATGCTCCGAGAGAAATTAGAGACTACTCAGCACATGTCCAGGGCTGTAATTAGAATAAGTACTTTGTGTATGAAATGTGTTTATTTGTTTATTTATGAGACCCCAGAGTTCCATGGCCCTTCTTCTTCTTTCTAAGATTGGGTCATATAAGTGGATGTGCACTAGAGGCTATTACAGTGCTGTTAGGAGTAGGCCACTAGTATTTCATAGTCTGTTGAGTACCTTTGTCTGTAGTTGTCGTAATAGGAAGATATTCTCAATTAGATGAAATTTTTTGTGCCGAATGTGATGAATGTGTTGTAATGATGGTCAGAAAATGTATGTGTTTTCATTTTCAATTCAAATAGCAACATTTGTTGAAGCCAATAACACCAGGACTGATATATACAGACACTATATGCAGATTGAGCATATCTGTTAACCTGTCAGCATTAATCTCTTTAACGCTCCTATGAGGAGTTTTACGCTTTGTATAAACAGACTTAAAGTAATACTAATACCTCATATGAGCTACAAAAGCAAAGAAAACAATCAATAACACTTATTATTTTTATATAATTGTTTTTGTTTGTGACCCACTCATTTCTTAATCAGGGCTGTTGTCAGTTATGGCTTTAGCAGCATTCTGGTTTCTGAATCTGTTCTGGTGTGGAGTGTGCTAACCTGAGGGATCCAAGCCGTTTTATCTGTAAATTAAATGTATGCTTTGGTTAGCAGGTAACACCAATCCTACAGCTCCTCCAGGCAGATCCCTTTCACTAATGTCCTGGCTCTGAATGATGTCACCTGCACAATATGTTCCCACATGTCATAGGTTTTTTTTCTGGCTTTAATGTTGTACAAAAGAAGATTGAGATGGTTGTGAGGCCCTTTTTGCCTTTAAAAAAATCCACTGGCTTGAAGATCTATCAGAAACATAATGCAATTAGACAATAGCCAATAAATTGCAAGATTTTTATCAGTGTCAAATAAACTGGACAGCAGATCACTTTAATTTCAAATGGTGTTGTGTATTAAATGATGTCATAATTAGATGTTAAAACTTCATCAAGCCAAGCCTATCCCTTTTTCACTGATCTAGTTGCTCTGATTGGTTACAGCCATTTCAGTCAGCCGAAATTGATTAAAAAAAAAACCCTTGAATGCAAACAAAGAAGAAGTTCCAAACAAATTTGCATTAACGCACTAGTCTGTTAATGACAGTCTACCTCATGCCCATATGGACTTAAAAGGCTTATTGATCCTTGAAATTGTTCCTCCTCTCCAAACTGATAGTAAAGAGTTCCTTTGCTTTAGTGCTCCCAAAGTAAGTGATGGCAGACACAATCCACAGTGCTTGTTCTGTGCTGAAATGTATTCTAAAGTGTAATTAAATTTCATGTGAGGTTTCGGCAGTCTGTATTATCTCTCTACCTTATGGAGCCACATGTCTGAGGTGTTGATTTAGTTACTTTAAAGTGTGATTTTGTGTGTAGTCACCACGTTTTGAAAGAATGTAAAAAGTAACATTAACAGAGAAAAAAACAAAACCATAAGCAAGTGGAAAGCTAGCTTGTTATAGCAACAACTTGTACAACTGAATATGTCGCAGCAACAGATAATTTTTCAACCAGCACTGACTAAACTTAAGTTTTGCATTTTTCTAACTTATTTCCATATAACAACCCCTGTAACATGTGCCCTGTTTCCAAATGTACCCTGGCTGGCACCAAAGAAAGACTAGCATGAAAAGTCTACCTTGGATCCTCAAAAGCCCCAGTCAGGAAACTTGAGTTTCTTTGGCCTCATTCATTGTCGTCAGTCTGTCTGAAAGCTCGAAACTAGCTTTTGCAATCTGTTAAAACTTTGCTGTGAAGAAAGATCAAGAGAGATTTATGCGCTGCATCATGTCTGCAGAACATTCTAGAAAGTTTTACTCACAAAGGAGAGATATTTCCCATAACAGTAAATCAGACAGTTCTTAGATTTATTTCAGGTACATAATTCATTATACCATGACATTTAGCATAGGCTACATGACAGTAGCCTATGCTAAATGTGTAGTTAACAGCAGCCAGCAGCCGTTAGCTTGTTTAACAAAAAAAAACAAAAAAAACTGCACGAAAAGCTAACATAAATTGGCCTGTCAGCATCTCAACATGTTGAGAGGTTTAAGATTTACTTGTTGCGATTATGGTGATTTTTATGTGCTGGGTTACTTCTGAACAGAAGCAATGACTTACTGTGGGGCCAAAAATGTTAATTTCCCAAAAGATCAACTGTTTTTGTAAACTGATTAAGTTGCAGTTGCAAGAATGATTCCACTTTATTGCCTTGATTTTCTAGTCTAATCTCAAGTTGTCTTCATGGCTCACACTGTACGGGGGTGAATATTTTTTATGACATCAATTTTGATTTCATGAACGATATACGTTATCCATAGTTAGTTGCGTATCTGACCTGATTGGCAGGTTGATGCTTTAGCTCCAGTTCTGAGAATGTCGTTACGTTGAATGAAAGTTAGGGTGAGACAGGATTTCCTGCATGGCAGCTGTCGCCGATGAGCCTCCGGAGCCCCCTGCCATAACAGATGAGTGATGTCACCCAGTTTTTGTCCATTAATATTTACAGCCTATGGGTGTTGTACATGGCACCAGTACTTACCTTTGTGATTTGGCTCTCTAAAAAATCCACTTAATCTCACTCATAGAGAATAGGAAAATGTTAGTATGTTGTATCTTACTGCTTTACATCTGTGCATGCGTATTTAAAAAAAGTATTCAAAATACCAATGATGAAGAGAATACCAAAAGTTTCCTCTCCATCTCCCATTTCACTTTGACTGGATCCAGTGCCAGACACAAAATGGTCAAGTGGAGCGAGAGCTGCCGAGGGGCGCTTTCTCCACACCCAGATTTATGACGTGCACAATGAGACAGTCGACAACTCGGACCATTAAAAGATTATCTGGATCTTCCACAGGCATACTGGGATCATTTAGGAGAAAAAAAATCATTCCTTTCAAACCTACAAGGTGGAGATGAACATAACAGGAATGTTTATAGTGTAGTTTATGTGCTGTGACATGCCTGTGGTTATTTCATATTCCCTTTACGATGTAATTTCTCTAGTATTTAGAAAAATGATCGACTTTGGTGGGCACTTTTGATTTTGACACCACAGAACTGTCGTCATGTGTTACAGATAATCTGAGAACCATTAGTGGGACAGAAAAATAGATGCTGGATGAGATGAGGGACAAAAAGGTACGAAAGCAGGCAGAGTGTCTACACAGCAGTGACAGGTAACACATGGCAGAGAGCCCATTGTGTGTAGCCTTTAACTTACCTCAGAAGATGGATTGACCAAGCTGCTTCATAAAATAACTAGTCAGACTTTTAGTGAAATTGTTCCTGTGATGGATCTATGCTTTTATGTCAGAACTGTCATTTTTTTCTCTAAGCTAAAACGACTCGCCTGCTTTCATGTGCTCTGAAGGGCTTCACATTAGAGCACTGAATTAGTGAGAACCCGATGCAAATGTTCAATAAACACATTGGCATTTCAAACACAATCACTTTTAAGTAATGCATGGAAACGGTGTATGTCAGCAAATATTTATATAGGGACATGAATGTGTAGACGATGTGTAAGACCCATGACTTCATCATTCGTGACCAGAAGCACCAAAACGTTATTTATGTGACACACAGTAAGTGTTTTGGCAAATTTCCATTCTGTATAGGTAATGACAAGTTTACTTGCCAAGATCATTATCTCAGAGTGTGTGAACAAGAACTTAAAATTCAACCAATCAGCTCCTTAAACTGGACAACAAAAGCTGAGCCAGATGCTTTAATCTCAATAGTAAAATTGGTAATTACTCTCCCAAACGGACATAGTCTTCATTTTGTCCTTGGCTTTTCAGGGATAAGGGTCTTGGCGTGATCTGGCCGGGTGTAATGTAATCGAAAAAAGGCAAGACCGTGAATCTGGTTGCGTGATGTCATCACTATGAGACACTTGTGTGATATCATAATTATGAGGTAATGGCGGGGAGGGGTGCGTAAGTTTATGACTTTGGCACACGTTCAGTTTACCGTCAACTGACTGAAACAGGGTACTAATGAGAATGGATGGCCTGCCTTAAGCTATCTGTGTGTGTGTGTGTGTGTGTGTGTGTGTGTGTGTGTGTGTGTGTGTGTGTGTGTGTGTGTGTGTGTGTGTGTGTGTGTTTGAGCTATTATAAATTGGTCCTTTTTGGCCAAATGATGTAGTCACGAAAGGCTGGTACAAATGACCTGCAGGTATACAAGCCAGAGGAGGACACATAAGGAAAACATGAGTTTCTAATTTTACAAGTTTGACCAAATCTGATTCATTTTCCCATCGATGCACACTCTGTTATAGACAATGCCTCATGAAGCAAAGTCAGACAACAAAAAACCACAGGCAGATGAGACACATTATAAACCTAGTTAGTCAGAATGACCCATACTTCAGCTGGTTTCCAAATTTACACCTTGTGGTATGAGCAATCGCCACAATCTCTTCATAAAGCACATTATCAGTTACCATTTTAGAGCCTCACAGTAATGCTTGAGGTGTTTTGTAGTTGGGGTTTTCTGGTCTCTATAGTTTGATGATATACAACATTAAAAGTTCTTTAATATTTATCCTTCATTGTTGCTCATTATGAATAAAAATCAACAGATGTTTAAGTTCAAGATTTTTTTTCAATTAGTTTATTTCAAAAACATTTACATTTGCAAGCATGTCAGAAAATGTGTAGATCACAACATCAGAACCAATCAGTAAATTATCGCTATAGCGCTCAGGAAGCCAAACATGACATAAGAGCAACTCAGTGTGACACTGTGATCACATCTATTGTGATTTCTTTTCACATGTAATGTGATCTAACCAAAATATTTATAAAAAAACAAGGAGAAAAACCTACAGGTAAATAGATAACATGATGAAATTGTTTCAGTTCGTGTACAAAGATCGCAGTTAGCACGTGATAAAAACGTCATCAACCTCAGCAAATTGCTCACAGTCAAATTGCATGATTATTAATTGCTGTGCTGCAGCTCACCTGGACTTCTTGTGGTACTTTTACCAGGGGGCTAGAAAGACATATTCCATTTTCTGCATGTGAGAGTGGGGCTATAAAGACACTACACATTGTGCAAAGTGGCTGCTAGAAGATAAAAGACACAGACTGTAAAGTACTGTACTTCTGGGACAACAATCTGTGCTTATGAGCTTTATATAACATTATCTTAACTCCCTCTATGCTTTGTAATTGCTTAAACTGGAAAAAGTTACCAGTGAAATAACATCTTAACACTTAATATTGAAAGAAATCTTTGTGGTATACATTTTTTTCTCAATATTGTTGGAAATAAACAGATGACAAGTTATTTTTCCTTTCTGAAATCATCCTTGACTTTGCTTCCTTGTCCTTGGTTGGTGTGATTTATTTTATGTACTCCACATGCACCCTGTAGGTGACAAATAATGTCAGTTCTGAACCATTTAATGTGAAAATTATTGCCATTATATAAAGCTTATAGCAACAGTTGGCAAGCAAGGATAATAATTTTTTGAACTCTTTTATGAGTTCACATATGGAGAATATTTTGACACACTTTCATACAATAACTGTAATCAAGCAGTAAGCTAGAGGGGAACAAAGACTCACGCAGAGCACATCATAAATCCCCATCTTTATGATTGAATCAATATTCCTCCCTGATATAAAATCAAGATTTGTATTGAATTCTTTTGGCTGCTTTGACAATGAGTTTGACAAAGATTGTATTTATGTCTTTAATCAGATGATTAAATTAGTCACACATTTGCAACACTGTTTGTCCTGACTACCTAATTGGCTGCTAAATTTGACATTGCTCAATCTGCATCGTGACCTGCTGTTTCATTGTCAATTACATTGAGTTCGAAGTGAAAGTGTGACCTCACCCAAACCATCACATGTGCCAAAGTCACCCTGCAGAAATGACATCATGGACAATGATGTCATCCCAGGATTCCAGACCCTCTCCCATTCCCGGTTAAATGCTTTTAGGCTTGGCTGCACATTCACACACACACACACACACACACACACACACACACACACACACACACACACACACACACACACACACACACACAAGTGTGTGCATGTTAACAGGCTTGCACTCACACTCAGACACACGTGCACACATAAAATCCACTCGAGGGGCCTCACCCAAGACTGAGTCGTGATATAAACAAGACGAGCACACAACAGATGCGATAAGGATGTCATTTGGCCTCAGAACAAATAAAGCGAGCCTCCAGAGCTACAAATGCCGAATAATAAGCTTGTTAAACTTCAGGTTTCTGACAGAAGCCAGGCCACAGCTTCATGTATATTATCATGCCAGAAAAAAACTACTTTAATCAGGGTCATAATATAATTCTACTACTAAAAGTACAGCTTAATTGTCTTGTAACCACTGTGTTAATTTTTCTCACAAAATAAAAAATAAAACTTCCAGCAATAAAAAAAAAAGGACCTTTGAGTGTTTGAAGATAAGTTTGTTCAAGAAGAGGCCTTTCAATCGAACTCCTGGTCCGAGAGATCAAGCCTTGATGGTACGGCCAAAAAAGCAGCAGTTCCTCACGTAGCCACAAGAGGCAAGCTTCTAAAGGGAGTCAATCCTCATAAAGATCCATATTATATCCATGAACATCCAAAAATGCCCAAATTGAAACAATTTCAGCCTGGTACAAGACCAGTTTTGAACTCTATGGCTAAACTGTTTTTCAAATAACTGAGTCTGAATTTTATTATAACTCACCTGAAGTTATGCTGTTCTAGGGGCGTGTTCACTTTGAGTGACAGGGGGATGCTTCTAGTTTTCTGTTAAGTGTTCTTTATGCCTTTAAGTGACTTCTTAATGCAAAAATTGACCAAATCATGAGGCTTGTAATCCATGAGGTTTATTTTGCTAACACACTGCCCAAGAAATGTGTGCAACCGGTATTTGGGAATTGAAATTCTAAACTTGTTTTACCAGCAGTTTGAAGCGTCTACTTCAATGTTGGGCATACAGTTTTTTTATGTGACGTTAAAAAAAACGGACATATTTTTAAGCTCTATGGTGGGATTTTTATCATGACCATATTATCTGAATTTAACTTTAATTCTTGATTGCTGTAATGTCTGTTTGTTGAAATTCCTGTTTATTTTCTTGTTTAGAAAGGCTTAAGTAAACGTATGTGTCGATCACAGTGTTGGATTTAAACTTAGCGGTTACTTGTTTCTTTCTCTCCCTCTCTCCATCTCTCAGTCTTTCTCGCTCAAACCCGTACACAGGCTCCCCCGCGGGCTCTGTGCCCAGTGCCTGACCTTAGTAAATACGTGGCTAATTTGAAGCATGTGGCGGCAAATTGGAAACACTGAGCTTTTAAAACTGTGGACTTTTCTTTTGCACATGCTAATTCCTCCCAGGAGATCCCATCAGGTGAAATGACCCAAAACATGTCAATGTTAGGGCAACATTTGGGCCCACAGGGTGAAAGGGGGTGGGGGTGGGGGTTAGGGTGTAGCAGGCGGGGATCGAAGGGTAGACGAGGAGCAGCTGAAGGGCAGGGGAGTGGGTCAAAGACAGCTTGTTTAAAGGGAGGACATTCATTCCTTAATCAAACATCATTGGTGCTCTCCTCCCTCTTTACTGTTCCCCTTTTTTTATATGACACACACACTTAAACATGCACGCACACACCTCCCACACACAGGTGGGAAATCTTAGTGCTAAACCTCCTGTTCAGCAGAGCGCTGTATGTTCCATAGAAGACAACAGGTGCACACAAGGCAGGAGCGAACATGCAGTTCAGCGTGTGTGTGTGTGTGTGTGTGTGTGTGTGTGTGTGTGTGTGTGTGTGTGTGTGTGTGTGTGTGTGTGTGTGTGTGTGTGTGTGTGTGTGTGTGTGTGTGTAATTGTGCACATGATATACTGATATAAGTAATCAGCAGCTGCAGTGAGGTTTTAGAGTCGTTAGGTATGTTTTATAGTTCCTGCTAGCATATATGATCGATAAGAAAAATGCAATATTTTTCTGTTATAAAGATAACATGTTTTCTTGGTTATTTATTTATTTGTTAGGGAAAGTACATATTAATGAACAGCTGTAACAATAACAGCTGTAAAGGATGCCAGATTATAGCAGAAGTTCTAGTTTCCATCTGCTATCCATAGGCAGGTAACAGAGAAAGACAGATTACAAATAAAATACAAATACAAAGGCACAAGTGACACAGGACAAAAGTTTAACAAGAGTGAGACCTGAAACAATTCCAAGTTAATTATGACGCCTTTTTCATTCCAGCATGAATTCCTTGCATACAGGTAGAAAGATTCTAGTTAGCTGGTTCACATTCAGTCTATGTGGCCCACTTAATATGCACAGTGTTGATCTTTCTGTGTCAAGCAGAAGGTTTCCATTTCCACTCAACTTTACGTTCTGATGATGTCAGATTTATTTGACAAAGGGACCGTTTTACAAACACATCCTTCATGGATACAAAAGTCTTACTAGGGTGGGCCCTATCTGATCTTTTTTGTAGTTTTTAACATGTTGTTGGACAGTTCCTTAGAAGTTTTGTTATGGCATTATTTTGGGCCATAGTAACAATTTTAGCTTCAATACCAACAATGGCCACTTGGCAAAGTAACATGCAATGCTGAAAGTGCGTCCGAGTACCAGTTAAATCCAAATCCCAATGTCATCATGCTGAAATGTTGAAATAGTTTTGACAGTATTCATTGTCTTTGTTTAGCATGTTACCAACATTAAATACTAGCATGAACACAGCATCCTTAGCTTTCTGTCATGTGATTGGCAGAGGCATGGAGGGCAACAAGAGCTCAGGTGGGACTCCAGGCTTGTTAATTTACCACCTCTCTTTACATCACCTGACCACCAATGAAAATGGAATTTACCACCAAGCAATCATGAATGTCTGCAGAATATTTACTGGTAATCTGTAGATGAGATATTTCAGGTTAAATAAAAGTATTTAGACAATCATTGAAATCCCAGTAGCAATAGCGCTTGAACACCATGTCTAAAACAAAAACAAATAATGTAAAAAATAAAAAATGTCATGATGTACTTTTGCAGTACATAGCCTCTTTACATGCTTGGCTGAAATGTGAAGAACCCAGTTTTTAAACAATCTGGAGGATCTCTTTCCCTTTTCATGTCCAAAGATGAGCTTCCTCACTGGACTAAATTTAGCCCTGATCCCCTCTGGAGGATAGAGCAGGTGGAGGTGACGGGGGCTCTGGCCTGTACTCAAGGGACAGACGGGTGAACTCCATGACCAAAGCTCCGGACCTCACAATCTAGTAATAGAACTGATAATGATATTCCCAACTCAGCACAAACATTGCTTTAAAAATGTCACAAACTGTGTTATTGCCTCAGAGTCATGGTTGAAATCTTTGTCATTCAATGTTACAGTCCCAGGCTGAAAACAACAGATTTTCGCTGGCAGTTTCTAAAACCACTTATCAAAACTTCTCAGCAGCGCCAAATGAAAACCTCCAACCATGCCTCAAAATTTCGAGACTTGCAACGTGTAATTTAAGACCGGCTTTAGTGGAAGCATAGTCTCCAAAGCTCACCATTGTCCCTTCTTTAGAAGCAGAAAAAAACACAAAAATGCTACAACTTTACCTTTCCACTAGAATGACTCCAATATCTTCCACTACACATGATGTCTTTCCCCACTGTTTCTCATTCCAGAAACTTGCTGATCCCCATATTGCTGGCCCATTCACCAAGATGACATCATTGGCTCACACTATGCCAACTGTGCTCAATAAAGCCCAGGCGTGTGTTTCAGTGTGGGAGTGCCTCTGTTGCACTGAGACTCGTATGAAAGGCTTGAGTGAGAAGATCCTTGTACTAAATTAGCCATGGCCACAAAAAAAGAGTATTTCTTGCCACCAGCATTCACTGAGTAAATATAGGGATACTGAATCATTACAAGAACATCCTTTTCCAACCTCCAGTAAATGTAAGTGTCCAAAGCTGAGCTAAGAAAGATCAACTGCCGAGTGATGCCTTGATACAAAGTTTGCAAAGTTTGCTTAAATAAGAATGACAATATTAGTAAATAGAAAATACAACTCCGAAAATGCCATATGTTTATCTTACAATAGCATTGATCAAAGGAGAGGTGGTTATTGGCTGAGAAAGTCCTTGAAGGAAAAAAAAAAAAAAAAAGAAAAGAAAGAAAAAAGATGGGTCAGATGATGGGATTTAGATCCGAAAAATCCCACTGCACCACTTTTATTTTTGCAAAGACTTAGCCATATGTTTTAAATTGTGATCGCATGAAGGTGAAGGTCCAGGCTAGTCATCATTTTACCCAAATATGAGCTTCCTCAAAACCCAACGATGCTGAAGCAAAATGTTAAATGATTTTAGAAAACAGTCCATTTCCAGGGTAAGGTCAAGGGATTTCAAATTTGGAAATAGTCTTCTGTCTTTCTGCAAGTAGTGAATAATACTTTCACTTGGAACAGATTGTATTTTACAGTAAAGTTAGCAGTTTATCGCAGCGGTTCTTAGTCTAACCAATGGTGGATCTCACCTGCCAGCCAACAAGCAGCATAAAATTAAAAAACAAGACTGAAATAGATTGTATGCATTGTCAAGTAATTATAAATGCCTACGTAGTTACATTAGCAGTGAACTGATGTGAATGGTTCTTTACAGACAGACAGTTGCTCTAGCTTGACGCTAGCTTATCCAACCTAGCTCGGATCGGAAATAAAAGTCACGTTACCTGTAATTAAGTATGTTGCTAACAGCCAGATTACTAGGCAGTATGCAGAATATACTGTGTGAGTATGTCATGGGTAGTAGTTTCGTTTGTGGTTTTGGACACAGCTACAGAATGGGAGCTCCCCATACACACTCACTTAGCCATGAACACACAAACACATCCCCGATCCACCCTATGGCTCTGACATTACCCCATTACTGCTCTGTTACTACCTCTAAAGCCGGATGCGTGATGGCATGATGTTGCCCGACCAGTCCACCTCAGTGCGTTACACATTACAGATGGTAACAGAGGTTACTGGGTCTGTAAGGGGCTAAAATCTGCCTGCACATCTAAAGCTCAGTAATTAACACCAGAGTAGCAATGACTTGAATATGTCTCCCTCTGATTATACTCTGTATGTTATATGGTGATCTAAACCGTTTGTTATTAGCGAACAGATATTAGATATATCAATCTTGCTAGCTAGATCCCAACAAATGAGCTAATTCTAATTCCCTCAATGACGACCTTAGCTTTATTCATACTGTATGCCTAATTATTTCTTTTACATAGTTTTGGCTCACACTGCGAAGTCTTTATGCTAACAA
This sequence comes from Symphodus melops, assembly GCF_947650265.1. NCBI lineage: Eukaryota > Metazoa > Chordata > Actinopteri > Labriformes > Labridae > Symphodus > Symphodus melops. The sequence continues at coordinate 6,599,645 of NC_136702.1, forward strand.
CAGACAATGAAGCCAAACAGAATTCAGACTTTATGGGGCTCTCCTTTATGTACAAGTTTTAATCTTAATGACAGTGTATGACTGGGATTTATGATGTTCTGGTGGTTGCAATGTTGTGTAATTAAAGTCGCCCCTGTTAGTCCATCCCCTTCCTGATTCTCCACCACACCCCACGCCTCTTTCTCTTCCATCACACCACACCACACCACCCCTGCTCCAAAGACCAGCTCGCCTCTTTTATTGTGGAAATGTTTCTCTCTTCCAGGCAGCTCATGCTTGTCTCCCCCCCCTCCCTCCCTTTCTCTCTCTTTCTTTCTCTCTCTCTCTCTCTCTCTCTCTCTCTCTCTCTCTCTCTCTCTCTCTCCCTCTCTCTCTCTGCACGGCAGTTTGGCCGATGGTTCGGGTATAGCGGGTGTGTGTCAAACAGCACCTTCCCTCTGAGGAGAGGAACAGTGGAGGGCTGCAAGAGGAGGAGGGGGAGTGTGTGTGTTGGAGGAGGGGGGGGGGGGCACAAACACACACTTACACTGCATGGTGATGTCATCTAAAATGACATCATCTCATGGAGGGGAGCCAAGGGACCTGATGGGTTCGCATCCTCCAGTGAGTTAAAGGGAGAGAGTCTTGTAAATAATGAGAAGGATAAAATAGGAATGAACAATGACTGTGATCACTTTGCTCTTTTTTTTCCTTTTCCACACATTGTTTGCTTTTCTAACAGTATTCATCAGAATCATGCGTCTCTCTTTAAGGAATACAACCCTTATCCCCATTTGCAGGTGTTCGCGTCCTGAGGGAAGTATGCATGAGTGCAGCTAGAGTGCAAGAGAATCAATACCACTGAGCTAATACAAACACCCATACCAGTAATAACCCATCATACGCATTATCATATCTGCCAGATATCACAAACATACAAACATGTGCCATGCAGAAATATCCATAGAGATTCTCAACATATGCGCATCATAATATTTACACATGACAGACATGGGCTCTCGAATAAACACACTCTCACACAAATTGGGTTCTGAGGAGGGACACCTGTGTCTCTGCGTGTTTCCATTGTTGTCCACTTGGCTGTGCTGTGCTCCACACTGTGCTCACAGCATGCCTGCCATCTGAAACCAGACACCTATGGACCAGAATCCTGCAGGAGTGATACATCTCTGCTTCTCTGGAGCCACTGGAGATGCTGAGGCCTTTACGCTTGGCATATAGTGATGTAGTATTTGTGGGAAAAAACCCCCTTACTTTATTTATCGAAGGCAAGGTTATGAATCATTCGCTTTATTTGTAGCCGGTCACATCTTTGAAAGACTTTTGAAGACCTGCCAGGGACACTCAAAGGTTCCTTAAATGACAGTGCAATGCTAGATGAAAGCTTGTATTTCTAATGCGTGATGATTCAATCTTCCTTATCGCTCACTGCTGTCGGTAGCAAACTGACTCAACAGTAAAAATAGAGAGGCATGTAGTGTGGGACAGAGAGGAGCAGGGATGAGAGATAGGAAGGGAATGAGGGAGGGCTCGTCGTGATGTGAGGGTGTGAGTCCGCACAATGGAGGAAAAATTTTGTCAGGCATTCTACAAAAAAAAAAAAAAAGAAGAAGAAACTGGCAAAGATGAAGTTGTGAAATTCCTTGTTTGTTTTTTTTGTTGTTTATTTGTTTATTGCACTGACCACGTCTATTCTGAGCAGGGATATTACTCACAACAATGTTTTAATGAACAGGAGCATAGATGTGCATATTTGATGAACTTATTACTTTGGAAGTTGTTTCAAGTGCAATCATTGGTGTTCATCTTACTTAACAAGAAGTTATACTTAGAACAGAGAAGAGGAAGTGAACCATTTTAGTGATTACTTCCCCTTTAAGTCCACTCACTTCGTGATCTTTTGTTGGATTGAAAGCTCGCATGCTATCCCATCACTGGAATAGTACAATGCATGTCATGCAGACTACCTGATGAACACAATGAGTTCATTATTTACAACCACAGACGTGCTTTTGCACACATATTGTACATAATGTATGAACAGCTCTCTCACACACAACATGTTTGAAGTATCACGCAGTGTCGCGGTATTTGTGCGCAAAAGGGACAGATTCACTATTATCCCACTCCACACACAGCCCTATCACGGTCCACTCTTCCCCAGCTTCTCTCCTGCAGTATTGGTATGGCAACATTGGCAGAGCCGCACTCCTACTCTCTTCCGATCTTAGTCATAGGCCTCGCTCATAAGGCACCAGCTGAAGCCCTCCAACAGAAGATGTGTTTGGTCACTTCTGTGTGTTTTCTATCTGCGCCTTTATCACTCCTGCATACACACTCACACACACACACACACACACACTGTCCACATGTGCTTGAGTCCAACTGAGAATTTAAAGGAAACGGGATTCAGTTTGAAGCTGTGGTCTTGTCTTTTCTTCTGGTTCTTCAGGTAGGTTATACTTTCGTACAAGCCTTGTTGTAGGTGAGCTGTCACAGAGCACATACTGTCGTGATTTGCCTTTGTGATCAAGTTTCCTGCAGAATATTTGTGTGGCTCAGGTCGCTTGGTAACTTGTTGATGTCTATTGTGCTGACAGACGGAGCAGAGTGGGACTGAGAAATTATCACAGGAGCGCTCACAGTCCCGATGGACACCGATCCGGACTCACTTGGTGAATATAGGACACATATTTTGCAGCCATGTCACATGGAGCGTCTTCATATGTTTGACTTCCTGTCAGCCTGTGTCAGGCTCTGCAGGCTACATTACACAACTGTACCAGTAACAACAAATAAGGAAATGTTGACTGTCATTGAAAGAGTAAATGGTTCAATCCTCTGCAGCTCAATACCTGCATCTTTGCTTGAGCTAAACCGTCTTCTTTGTTGCGTTATGCTTTCCTGACATTTCAATCGACATACAGAAAAGTCAGCTGCATCATTTCTTTTTTAATTACATCTACTCGGGTTTGATATTTAGACTATGCTGATGGATTTTAGGGCGCAATGACATAAGAAGATATTTGGCTTTAGAACCCATTTACAGTTCTGATGGTTGTTCTTTTTATTTGAGAAAACGTTTTTTGATTCTGGTCTCTTAACCCTTAATTGGAGAGTACAGTGGACACAGTAAGGAGGGACATGCGAGAAAAGAGCCACAGGTCTGACCCAAACCCAGGCACACGCCTACAGGACCACAGCCTCCACAAATTTGGCGCGATCCAACTGCTAGTCCATCCACACCCTCTGATGGCTGTTCTTCGATAGAGAGGCATATTAACTGCCTGCGAGAACTGTTTCGATGTGTATAAGGGCATTCAAGTATCAGAGATATTGCCTAAAGTTGCCCCCAAGATACCTTTCCAGTGGAGAGGAAGTGATAGGTATGTCCCTCCAAGATGAACTTTAGGTGGAGAAAGCTTAACATCCTGCCTTTGCAGCTAAAACATGACAATTGTCCTCTGGGTTGCTCCGAGCATTAGCAGCATGCCCTTGAAATAGAAATAAAGTGATAACATGTCCTACAGAGGGATTGCCCAGTCAAGAAATGTGATAATGTCCCATCCTGGGTCCCTTTCTAGGATACAATGTTTATAAAGTGTATTACAAGATGACCTTAAAATAGAGACAGTACAAGATGTAAAGAGCCGTTCCAGTGGACAAAATGTCATGAAGTGCCCTCTAGGATGCAATTTCAGCAAGTAAAATGTAATAAAGTTTCCGACGGAGAGCCCTTCCAGTTTAGAGATCATAGCTAAGCACCTACAGTACGTTTCTCTTTACATGTAGAAAATGATCGCTAGCCCTTCAGAGGGGCCCTTGAATTGAGACAAGCAACAAAAGGAATTAAAAGAGTGGCCTTTATACGGTAAAGCATGATGGCATGCCCTCCAGAATGATCTTCCAGTGGAGATAAAGTAACAACGTGATGCCTCAAATGTTTTCTGAGTTGATCTTTAATTGGAGAAAATGCAAGAGAAGCCCTGCAGGGTGCTGTTCAGGTTGAAGAAAAGTGATACCTTAACCTTTGTGGGGCTTTTGTGCAGAGAAGATGTCACGAAGGGCCTTCAAGGGTGCCATTCCTGTGGGGACAATGTGATAAAGTTTCCTCTAGGGCATCCTTCCAGTGCATAAGACTCTATAAGGAGGCCACCAAGGTGATTAAAAAAAACAAAGTTCAAAAACTGACCTCCAGGTTGCCCTTAAAATAGGCATAACATAAAGAGGAACCTTTTAAGAGAAAAGAAAACGTGTTAAAGGGCCTTCTACGATGTTCTTCCAGTTGAGGGACTTTATCATTCCATCAAAAATCGTCTCCCAGTGGCGAAAACGTGACAGCGTGCCCTCCTGGGTGCCTTTTCAGAGGAGAAAACTGAAAACAGCGATGCGCTAAACTTCCAACATTTTGCACACAGGTGGCCCGTCATAAACAGTTGGTATCCTTTTTTTCCTCACCCCTGCCTCAGACAGCCTGAGTCTGCCACTGCTGAAGCTGGACTATTAAACACACCCTTCCACTTTTTATTAAGCTAAACATGTTTATGAGCTTTTTTTTTTTTTTTTTAACACTGAACATATCTGAGTGTAATCCATGACAGAGAAAAGATGAGAAGAGAATAGGCAGACCTTGGAAACAGTTGGGCAATTTGCGTTTAAAAAGCCTAATTGGAGGGGTCCAGTGAAGGGCTCGGCTCTCAACCCACTCCTGACTAAGTGGCCAACAGTTTATTTAAGGGGACAAATAGGTCAAACAGCCTCTAATTATCCCTCAATTTAAGGCAAGGATTTTCTTCTCCTGCTCTTTTTTTTTCTCCTTTTCTTTTCTGCGTGAGTGAGAGAGCTGCATCGTTCCAACTCACCAACCAGCGGTCTCTGTTGACCTAGTTCTTCTCTGGACACAGGGACACAGGCCTCACCCACGGTCTCCTGTGCAGGGCCCCGTACACACAGAAAGACAGACAGACAGTTAAGGATGTAAACATATTCACTCAGAGAAAAAAAAAGAAGAGCTTCAATACACTCACATCCACATAACCTCTGTGGAATTTTATCCATCACTTTAATTGAGTGAACATCATTGATCTTGGATGCGTCCCTGGCTGACAAGGATACCATTGACAGAGTGACACTGATTATGTTTGCCGGCTGGGAGTGCCTTTTCAGTCTATAACATGAATGAATGAAGCATGCTGTCACATGAAGTGTGCTCTCCAAGTGTTGTCAGATGCAGTTAATTGACCTAACAGATCTCTAAATTTGAGCAAAAATGTTCAGTTACTTCTAGGTATTGATTACAATACATGTTAAATGTATGTCTATTCAAATCAGACCCTATCATTTAAGAAAACCACATGAATTTATTCTTTTCACCAACTTTTCACACACTTAATGACCCTAAAACTTCTCTGCAGCAGCTGATGAATTTGATCGGTATGTCATGTGCACAATTACACGCACACTCACATGCAGAGAGAGAGAGAGAGAGAGAGAGAGAGAGAGAGAGAGACAAACAAGCTACTGAGTTTTTCATTTTGACTCATATAGCTTCCTCCCACTCAATATGACCTTTCAGTTGCAGCTCATATTCTAAATATCTGAGCCAAGTTAAACAAAAGGTGTGATGTTTTTAACTGCCCTGCTCTTGCATAATTGATCACGCTCCTTATGTGCTTGAAAATGCTTCAGATAGAAATGAGATCCGGAACAGTTTGTAAACAATTGCTTCAAAAGTTAATCAGCAGTTTTTGTTGCCTTTTCTGTCGTTTGTAATTGGACTGTTGACCTCAAATATTTGAATTTTCTGGAGACGATGTCGGTATTTATTTTACATCTTTTTAAATTATTTGACATTAGTTGTATACCGAGAAAAGCAAGTTTATGACACGTTTTCTTTAACTTTGAGATAGTAGCAGCTGAATGTGCAACTCCGAGTTAAGCAAACGATTTTAGTCTTGTGCGCATCAGTTTAAAGTCAGCTCTAAAGTGATGAAAAGAAAAAACATATAGAGTAAAAGGTTTTTCTCATGAACATGTTTTGTGTTTTTAGAACAGCATGATGGCTGGACAGATTTCTGAGTAGGAATTTCAGAATATCTCCACATCTATTTGGGCGCTCTCGTTGCAGTCTTTTTTCTTCATCGATGACCTTTAAGGGAGAACCGCAGCCCATCAGATTATTGTGGCTGTTTACTGTTTCTTCTTTGCATTCTGACTGTGCATCAGCCCACACTTCGGGCAGATATTCAAATCCTGCTGCATAACCGTGAGCGTAACACTCCCAAAAACACACGCGCAGAGAGAGAGAGAGAGAGTGCGAGAGAGAGAGAGAGAGCGTTTTTCTGCATGATTTCTGTCTTTTACGCACAGAATGCGGTAACCTAAACTTGCTTGCAGTTAAACATATGCATTATGAGTGATTAATGAAAAACAAGCAGGCGTAACATTTTTATTATATATGAATTACAACTTATCATTCTGGTTTAGCATCCCTCCAGTTTTTTTTAACTTGATTTTGTGCACAAGTTCATTCCAAACTTAAAAAAGGGAAACCTGTAAATGACAATTTAGCATTCACACTTTTGTCTACTGAACAGCGATGATCTAATTAACTCATGAAGTCCCATTTTCAGTAAAAAAAAAAAAAAAAAATCCGTCTTTCTCAAAGAAAAAACAGAGAGTCGTTTCAGGCGCATTTGTGTGTATTAAAACATCCTCAACAATTCTACATCAATTAGTAAATGTAACACTAAAGACTTTGTATTTAATTGCAATTCCAGAAACACTGATCATAAACAACCACTGAAAATGTTTATCAAGCCTTCAGACGAGTATAGTCTAATCGTATTTCATGCTTCTTTTTTATAAGCTCGCCCATATGTTTAAAGGTCATCTGTGTCTGATATATATATATATATATCTGTGTTTCCCCTTCTCGCTATTTATCATGATCGTTTTCTTTTCTTGTCTGTTCCATACACAGCCCGGACAGTAAAGACATGTCAAAGATGACTCCTATAGTGCACAGAAGACTCACACCTCACGTTGGCTGCTGCACCTGCTGTTAGAGGGATACAATGTGGTGGATCTGTGTGTGGATCAAATCATTTTCTGCACGTGCAAAACTTTAATTGAGATTGTTTTATACTCACCTTATCAGTGAGAATGTGTGTTACGTTAATGTTTTCCTAATTAGGTGTTTGAGGGGAATACAGAAGAATAACCTTTTGAATTCACGTTATATTCCCCCTTTTTTTTCTTACACCACAGAATCATGCAACATTGATTGCTGCAACATTTTCCTTTTTGAAAAAGGAGATTGGAACAACAGGTTGATAATTGGCAGAACTCCGCATATATGTATCAATGGCATACAACAAAAAGGACAACCTTTAAAGACAGTTTTACACGCAATGCAAACTCTGTAAAATGTTTCTTAATACACTCATGACGTCTTTTACGCATGCAGCGGATTGCTCCTAAGCTGAACAACAGGGTATACCTTCTTTACACTCCGCTTAAATGTAACGTTTGGCTGATTGTAGAATTGCTTTTGCATGATTCTCAGGGTATCCTGTGCACGCCTTTATTTGAATCCGTCACATTTAATTCTATTAAGGATGCCATGAACTCCAGGCCTGCAGTTGCACCAGAAATGTCTCTGATGGACTCGTTGAATTAAGGCTCTTCTTTAATTGCTTCTCATGAAGATGTTACACTCTTAATATGCCCCCCTCCCCCCAGAGCTCTCTTTTTTAATTCACCTGTAACTTGCGAAATGTACCCCCCCCCCCCCCTTACTTATCATTTGCAGCTTTTTGTTCTATCATAGTCCGCACATTTTGTCACAGCCTCTGGTGCAGTATAAGGTCAACTATTTCAAGGGCATTTAGGGGGCTCAAGGCATTTGATACAGAAGTGATCTAATCACTCTTCCTTTAGCACATGCTGCCAGTCGACGGGGTTGGATGGAGAGCAGGGCGTCTTGATGGTGACTTCACTGACACTATAGCTACTTCCTGACGCAACGCTACTGTAAGAGCGGCGAGGAAACGGAGAGCTCACCTTTTTATCCGATGAACCAACAACGTGATCCTATTTCTGCAGAGTAAGCCGTCTCGACTCTCCCTCCACTCGATCCCGAGAACGGCGTTACATCAAACTGTTTTTTTGGGGGGGGAGCTTTAGTTTTCTATAGCAGAACTGAGAAAGCCTCATGTGTTTCTCTACTTGTTGCATTGCTTTACCGTCCTTTCTTTGGCACCAGGAAGCAGGAATCTAATAACCTAGCCCTCTGTAGTGCTCTCGAAATTGTTTTGCATCTTATCTGTTTGGAAAAACTGTGCTTCCAGAAACAGGGAGTGAACTTTTTTGCAACCTAGAATTTGTGGCAGGTAGGGGTCAATCTGTAAAGAGAAAGGAAGGATTCATTTTATAACTCAAAATAGGTGAAAGCAAATCGTTTTTTTTTATCTGCTGAAGGAAAGCTTGAGTTTCAACACTGCTACTGCTTATTAGTGGTAACGTGTTACTGGAGGGGTTTCGTTACCACACAGCACCGTCCGGGAACTGTAGCAGACTTTTTCATCGAAAAGCGGGAAGCCTTCATGCGCTCGCGTTGGACCTTCAGCCTCGATTATGTGTAAAAGAGGGAAGTCTGTTCGGGCAAAAAGAGATCAAGAAAGAAATGCTAATGTTGTTCTGGCAGTATATCCAAGTTACGGAGCTTGACTATGCAAATGTATCCGCTCCTCTTCGCGCGCACTGGGCGCACAGACCTGTAGTAGCCTGATCCTGGATAGCCTATCGCACCCGGCCACCGCGCGCTGTCTGAGCTCGTCTGTTTCACTGTGAAGGGATGCTGCTCGTCCCAGGCACGTGTGCCGATCGCGCTACACGAGTTTAACACGGATTTGGGTGAGGGGGTTTCTATGCGTTTAATGGACATGGCGTTCGAAGTAGGCTTTAGTGCGCTCAGATGTGTGTGTGTGTGTGTATGTGTGTTTTCTTTCTCTCTCTCTCTCTCTCCCTCTCTCTGTCTCCCTCTCTCTCGGTCGCTCTCTGTTGCCTCGTATCCACCGCTCCGCCTCCTCCCCCCCTTTTCGCAACATTGACGCAACCGAAAAATACTGGAACAAAAGAAACAACTTCCTTGAAGCTTTGCTGAAACTGCACTTGGTGGGAGAATGGAAGCTTGTTGTCAACTTGGGCTGGATGGAGAAAAACGTCGAGGTGAGGGTGTCACCGGTGGCCGGCGGAGCAGCGAGAGAGATGCAGGCGAGCACTCCGGAACGCACCCAGGCGACCGAGTAAGTGCCATTAAACATTCAGTGGAGTCATTTCAACTTTTGCTGTGTGACCTCGCGGCTACTTTAGTTTGTTTGAGAATAGAAGTATAGCTTCCCCGAGATAAAGTCGTTTGGAAGGATTCGCCGCGATAAAGGGCACAAAGTAAAGTCCCCTGAGCGCAGCACTGTCGAATTGATGAGGAGAAATACAAGTTGTAGGCCTTTATTTTTTGATAGTGGGGGTGGGGGGGTGTTGGTGTGCATGTTGTTTTCAAAAATGACAAGTAAGCTACTCTTCATAAACAATGTGACATTATGGGGTAAATGACAAAGAGGGTTTTTTTAAATAATGGCTGTAAATGTAAAGCTGTAAAGCTTTATTCCATCTTATTTCAAACCACTTTCAATGAGGTGAATGCAAGAAAAAATACGACTTAGTGTCGTGCATTGACAGGCTCTCAGTTTATTACTGTTATTCATACAGCAGCACGGAGCACTCGCCGGTTGCATGAACATCCCGGCAATCAACTACAGCAACGTAGCAGCGATAAATGTATGGAGCCGACATGTTGTCATCGTATTAGTAGCCGTGTGTAACTTTACTTTGAGGTTTTTTGTTCCGCAGTTTGGGGCGGACGAGCTCGGTGCTTTGTCGCGTCGGTGTTTTCGCTGCATGAACAAAGGACTGGATGGAGTAGTCGGCACAGAGCGTCGGTGGAGAGCAGGCGGGCTGTTTACAATAATAACACGACCGCGCTGACGTCACGTGATTGACAGGGAACTCGGCCAATGAGGGCGCCGCGTAGCCATCAGCAACACGCTATATTTGGAAAGTGGTTACATCATCGAGGTGCAACAGCGGACTGTGGGAGGCGGGACTTCCGCTTGGATTTTCAATTTGTAGTCCAGAAGCAGGACAATGAATACATTAGTTTTGTTTTTGGAGCTTAATGTCTGGATTTTAGAGGTTACAATCAGTTTCATACTGCTGCCGTTAGTTTTCTATTAACACTGCCTATGACTGCTTTTACTGTGGGACTATTGACAGGCTAATACAGGCCTGTAGCCTTTAATCTTATCTAGAGTGTCAAAAAAAATCTGCTATTTCAGTGCTAATAATACTCAGCTATGAAACACTTAAAGCGCTGATGTTTTCTTGACAACAACCTACTCTCTGAATATTTGCCTATCTGAAAGGGTGCGTAGAAATGATTAATGGGTGCTTCAATAACAGTCATATCAACACTTTCAATTTATTTAACCAGGAGCAGCAATAACACTGTATTAGTTTAAAATATAGGCCTACACATTTTCTCTGTTAAATTGTAAACTGTCACTTTACAGGGACACAGAGTAATATATGACTCTGGTCACCCATAAGTTGTCTTTGTTTTGGATATTTTATGAAAAATATTGTTTTTATACTCAGTACGTCAATTCCAGCACAGTATTGTTTACACATGCATTCAAGTTTGCCATGAGAATGAACCTGCAAATGTGTAACAAAAGAAAAACATGGGTCAAAAGTCATCTTCATTCATCAATTACAGCCTTGATGTGGGCATGGTGTAGATTTTTTTTTTTTTTTAGGATAAATCTCAGTAAAATCCTGGATGACTTTTTGACTTACAAGAGACAACTAGCTTGTAAGCAGCCAAAAGCTGTATAACTCGGTCCCTTATGTAAAATAATAATTATATTAACATTATAGCAAAATAATATAATTCAGCTCCCTGCACAAAATTTAATTCACTATGCTTTGATAGTTGTATGCAGCGTAGAGAAACATAGGATTTTCAGTGTCACCTGTAAGTCAGCTATATATTGATTGAATTTGTCAGGCGACTTATACTCTATAACTCATACTGAACTTACAATGCAGCTTTCTCACAATAACATTACTCACAATGGAGTCTCAGATCTACTGCAATGAGTTGACACCTCAGCAGCATATTGTGAATGAGTGTACTTTATTTTTATATCACTTATTGTGAACGTTATCTTAATGCTGATATTTTTTACGGCATGCACATGTAACAACAATCATGCAAATAACAAAACCTGCTTAGTTTTATTTTTGGTGCTCATCACTGGATTAGAAAGCACTTGTCATGACCTAAACCCAGATCTCTTGTGTGAAGTGTAACAGACAGAATTAATATAATCTCATGGTGGGGGGCACCGGTAGCCTAATAGTCAGTTCATGCGTCACTTTTAAGGAGGCTATGGTCCTCCAAGCGGGCGGCCCTGAGCAGTCCGACCTGTGGTTCCCACCCTGCATGTCATTCCCCTCTCTCTCTCCCTTTTTTCGGACTCCATGCACTGTCCAATCTCTAAATAAAGGCATACAATTTTTTTTTGAAACACCTTGTGGGACAGTAGTTATTGTAGCGAGTTTTCAAATTTTAGACTTTGGAGCCTAAAAAAAGTTAGACCGCAGCTCCATGCCTCAGTGGAGATTATTAATTCTGCAGTGGAGCTGCTGCTCATGCAGTGCGTGGTTTAATTTTGGGCACAACTGTCACCATATTTAGTGATAAAGAAAGTAAGGAGATCATACCCTAAATCACCAGCTTCTGGTTATCGAAAATAATAAGGCTGTTAATGTCAGCCATCCAAAACTTATTCTTCAAGGCCTTTCAGTAACCCTGCATGCTCAGGATTAGATCTTGCTTATGTTTAGCCTTCTCAGTAATCCCTCTCAGCAGTCCGCCTCAATAAAGACAAAAACATACACTAAAGGAATTGGGCAATCAGTGAGAAAAAGACCAATAAGAGACATAAAACATGCGTTGTTAGTTTATTTGGATCTTTCCAAAAGCAAAGAGAATTTCATTAGTATAGAAAGCACCTCTTATAAGGCTGGGTTCCAGATCAAGGTGCAGGATGGAGTGGTGCAAATCTGTGAGATTATTCAAGTTATATTAAAGTCAGGTCATTAGGCGGGATATGGTCCTTTAAAAATGTAATATTCAAGCCATATGAGACGAGGGGCCTTATAGATGCTGTGAGCTTTTTATTTGAGTTAAAATTCACATTTAAGATAACTCAAGCTGCTCCTGACAATCTTAAAGACGAGTTCTGTCTCAGCAGCTTTCACAGTCTACATCCTAACATTTGAGTTCTTATTTCTCTCTTTCAACACACAGCCTCAAAACAAAGCATGTCTTAGTGGAACATCGTTGTTCTCTAATCTACTTGCCTTTTCTGTACTAAATACTTCTATCCCTCCATCTTTCCCTCTGATGCAGTTTTTCCCTTAATTGGTCCCTGTTTGTAATTTAATTTCGGACTACTCGATGAATTATACTCTCTTAATTTGATTGCTATGTGTGAGAATGTAAGATCATACAGAGACTAAATGAAAAGGGCTTTTTGTGCTGTAATATCTCGCTGGCCGAGCATGTGACAGTGTTTAGCAGGACCCTCACACAGGACTCTTTTTACGCTTTTATTTGACTAAACTGTTTGTCATGGGATTAAGTTAAAGCAAAGTTTGTTTGAGAGAAAGACCAGAAACATTTTTTTATCATGATTTCCAATTTGGGTGTAAAAACTAAAGGTGCATGTGTGATTGTGTTTGCACTTTTTAACCCCCGCAGGGGCTGGTGTGACCACCTCACAGCCTTTGTGCTAAGAAGAGGTCAGAGGTGGCTGTTGTGTTTTCAGGATGACCTGCTAGTGACTATTAGCCATTGATAAATGTGATGTCCCACAAGTGTGCGGGCCGGACCCCTCCAAAGGGGGAGGTGTCACAACACGCCCCGCACTAACCTCTCAGCTAACCCCACCTCGACACACACGCAAAAACACACTCTGTGCCCTGCTGACAGGAGCACAAGGGGGCAGCTGCTACAGATGTCTCATAGAGAGAGGGGGAGGGGAGCTGAGGAGACATCAATGGAGAGTCTCTCTCTAGTCTGGAGTTCTCAGTGGGGCTCATTGTGTTCTCTAAAGACCAAGACGAGGGAATAGGCCACATTAATATAGTAAGCCTATAGTCTCTTATACTGTGTGTGAGAGTGCTGCTCACTTTGACTGCTGGGCTGTTTGGTGTTTGCAGTATTTTCAGAGGGATTTATCTTCTGGTATAAATAGCCAAATATACTCAAACATTAGCTGTATTTTAACAGCTTGATGACGAATTGAAATAAGGAGATTTTCTGCTTTTTGGTTTGCCTATGAGAGGAAACAACGTAGTTCTGGTTTTACTTGATTTGAACTGTTGTGAAGTGGATTAAAAAGTTTTTGGATAATGGTCGACAACAGCATTTTGATTGCCTTAAAACAGAAGGTTTTGAAAACTTCCCAGAATGCAAAGTTTTAAAAAAATGGCACTGTTTCAGTAGTCGTGTTGACATGGTTTGAAACAATGGCCTTACGCACATGCCTATTGCGGTTCCTTACAAAAGCCTTACATGAGTAGGATTTTTGCCCATGTGAATTACGCTTCCAGTCATTAGCCATGTGCAAGTAGATGGATGACAACAACAATGGCGGACTCCGAGTTCTGCTTGTGCTGCTCTCTAGCGGTCTACATTTGTTTGAATTTAACTCTCTTTGTAGTTTAGGGTTTGGCATATAAATTAGAGCTTTTTTTGCGTAGCCGTGTGCACTGCACTTAATCAAGACTTTTTCGTCTCAACGCAGAACTTGAAAAGTTTATAGAGGATTGTTCATGCGTAAGCGGGATGTTACGTCCATCAAAGCGTGACGTTTTCCATGTCAGATGGGAGTTGATGATGGCCTCAGAAAGCAGTACATGACTTAATGGTTCTTTCATACATGCTCAAAATTGCAGGAAACATCCTGTCATTTTAACTGTGAGCTGCATGTGTAAATGCAAACCGGCTAGTTTTTTACTCCGACTTTACCCAGAATTTTTCCTGCTAGCTATCTAACTAATTTACATTTTTCTGAGTGAGCTGATGTGTGAACTCAGTAGGTAATAATCAACTTAATTCAATGCAAGAGAGCAGGGGAGGATGATGACATTTAGTCCTGTGACCAGCACACAACCACGGACTGTATGTGCTTAAAAAATACGATCATGCAGACCTAATGAAACTACTTTATTATGTTTTTGTTTACCATTATGTGCTTTTCCATTCTTTTTGTAGTATTGTGAATAATATTGTAATCCTAGCCTTGGATTCTGATGCTTGTTCCTTTTCAAAATAACAATGACAGATTCCTGCTGTTTCTCCACACATCGTGCTTCCGCAACACCGTAACGCAATATGAATTAACAGATTGGGAAACCAATATTATTACGCCATTGCGCAATCAATATGAATGTGCAAAAGCAAAACGACAGAGGAGCTCGATTACAGCGCTGGTGCAGAATCAAAGCTAAAAAAAAGGGCTAGTAACAAGAAATGAGTGGAAAAGAAAAGTTTGGCTTGTCGAAAGAGAATGAAGCAGCTTATTTGGGAGCATAAAGATTGCACCAGTGGCTTCCGGATCACCTTATATGAACGACATCACCCTTGCTTGACCACTGGCAGTGAATTTTCCTGAATATTGCCTGTTTGCAAAATGACTTACTCAGACTCAACTTTTACGAAGAGGCTTTCAGGGAAAAGTCTGTTGAAGGCGCTGTTGAAAAATGTCCTCCTCACACATGCAGCTCAAAATGTTCAGATATTTTCATGTGTGAAAAAAAATCAAAACACTTTTGTGTAAACTAAACCTAATTCATAGATGCTCTCTGGTGCCTTAGGTTGACATTTCAGCCTCAAACTTTTCATTTTGGGCACCGATCATTGGTTTAATTTGACCTTTGACCTCAGCCAACCTTTTTGTTAGCATGTCTTCAAAGGTGTCATTCACTCCTTTGTAGATATTTTTTCACTGAAATAGAAGGACTTGCTCAAAGCCTATGCTTTTAACCTCTCTGAGTGTGTTGTGAGCTGCTGCTTGTGCTACTGTCTATTTGATGTGATGCAGCCATGTCTGGTGGTGGTGTGAAAGGCGATCACATGAGAGGAAAGAGAGAAAAGAGAGAGAAGACAGAGAGAGAAAAAAAACCCCGTAAAACTCCTCATTGAATGAGAAGCAGCTGAGAGTAACAGCCAAGCATGCACGCAAGTCATCTAACATGAAATCAAATTACATTGAACTAAAACTGCCCCAGCGTGGCAACTTCTGCAGCCGAGGTTTCGTTCCCTGCTGTGTCCAAACACCACGACACACGACACTGCGGCTCTTGTTCAGCTCATCTAGAGGAAGACAAGGGAGAGCTCCACTCGGTCTCGACCCTCCTAATGAAGAGATGCATTATGATGTGATTTCATTTGGGCGCGCTGAAAAGCTGCCGTGGATAACCGAGCAGCCTGAGTAGCATGGTTCATTTGTGTAGTGACATGTGACTTGTGTTTTCGTGAGTCATAAGGATCTCCTGCCCTAATGGAAGGCAGTGTGTGCTCATGTGACGGTGACACAATGCAGGATGAACTGTATAGTATTCACCAGAGCTCAGCTTGGCTACTGTTTGGCACAGCTAATAGGGGCCCATGGGCGTCTTTTTATCCTGTTAATTTTTGACATGGTGAAACCAAACAAACCATACTTTATCTTCCAGTCACTGATCAGATTGGGCTACTAATATTTGTACAACTCCAACAAAACCAAACATTTTTCCAAGATCTGCATATGTGCATTTTTCAGATTACAATATGTGCATGTCTGTGTCTGTGCATGCAGGACCGCATCATGATGTTCCCCATGGTCACGATAGTGTTTTTGCTGGCTCATCCCTGCCTCTCCACATGCCTGTTTAACAACACAGAGCTCCTCCTTACTGGCTTCCTGTCCAAACCAGTTTATCTGTAAACAAGTGTGTTTTTTTCCTCTCCGCCCCATTGTCCACACTACACCAGAATGCACATACAATGGGCGCCCTCTCTCTCTCCTCCGCTGCTCTTGTAGTCCAAAGTGAAAACCCATTATGTACTATCACAAAGTGCAACGCAAAGATATGTTATGCTTTTAGTTTAGGAGTTTGGAAATGTAAAGTTTAAGAGCAATTTTACAACAGTTAGCTTTAACTGTTTGTTTTTTGTTTTTTTAAAGTTGCACCCGAATATTTGCTTATTTTACTTAGGCACACTTGTAATCTAATAGCAGGTTGCAGCCTGGCGGGCCTACTACTGACAGAGCAGGTGAATGTTATGTATTGTTATTATATGTGCATTGGGATGAAATGGCTGTCTCTGTTTATCTTGCCTGAGGTACACTATGCTACAGCAGATATGAAAACAGCAGGGTTATTGTGGCAGAGCCCAACCTGTCCTTGCTTTGGCCGTTGCATGTACACACTACAGCCGCCTGCGCGCGCGTGTGTGTGTGTTTGTGTTTGTGTGTAGGATGTCGACAAGCTTATCTCAAATAGATAAAAAGTGGTTATGCCATGTAATTTACTCAAGGAATTAGTTTCTTTTAAAACTAGATATCCAAATGCATTTGAAAGGTGTTGTAAAGAAATCAGTCAAAAATAAGAATAAAAAAGGGTGCAACTGAAAGGAAAACTTTATTAAAATTAGAGACGGCAATATGATGTCATAGCAATTTCAGATAAGAAAGCAATGTCAAGACAAAGTGGAAGGAGAACTTAACTGCTGACTGAGGCGCAGCTCTTTTACCTCACTGATTCAAATGTAATGCTTTTTTTGCTCTCTGTACCCTCACATCCCAATACAGCTTGCATCTCTTCGGCCGTAATCTCACAGATTCCTTTACTTTTCGACCTCATCACACGCATATACCAGCTGTTATACTCCTGTTATCGTCGGCTGCAAAAACGTGTTTTATTTGGCTTTTGTTTTTGACGGGCCTGTCACTCAAAGACAAGAGCTATTGTGCTAACTGCAGATGTATTCAGTAAATATGGAACACATTTTCAATAGATGTTCATGCACTTCTATGGAGGATGGTATGAAAAGTATCATGAAGTGGGTAATTCACTATTCCTATACGCCAAAAAGTCAACATTCATGCCGTAAGCTCTCCTTATACTATTTGCTATAAAGTCTGCAGGCTTTATGTAAACTGGAAATAGTGGGTTTATATGACAACAGTTAAAAAATGTGTTTTATTTACCTTTACAAAAATGTCTCAATTCATGTTTTTATAGGACACAGAAGTGTCTTACTTACTTAACTTAAACTACAGCAATGTAAAATTACTACACTATACAGTCCTTCATTCAAAACACAATGGTAGATCACCTGAAGGTACCTTATGTATGAAAAGTAAAACTGCATCTGCAAAGAATACCTTGTGTATTTTGATGTCAAATGTGATAAATGATGTGCAGAAAAATAGTACAATATTTACCTATTTGATGTAGTTGAAAAGTGTCTGAAATTGAGGGAAAGGCTCCTGTTAACTAAATTCTAAACACTTTAAGCATACTATCTTCCAAAAATGTCCGGAGTTGCTGTCTGTAACTGGCAGAATGTTGTTTGGAAAAATAATCAGTGGGTTTAAGTGCGATAAAAGGCTACTTTTTAATAAATGCTATCTAAATCATGAACTGTGTATTTTAACCAGGAGGCCAATTGCATGTCTCTGCATTTTTAGTCATGCACTTAAAACCAGGGCTTTATAACTTCACTTATATGATGTTTGTACTTATATGATGAGAGGCTTTGTAGAGTGGGAAAAAACACTTGACAAATTCAAATTCTTCTTGTAACATAAATTCTAATCAATAGGCTACATGCAACTTAACACTTTTTGATCATGTTAAGTACATATTTGGTCGTGTGAATGCAGCTTCTTTAGGTTCTCTTGACGTTTCAGTTGACCTCATTGCACTTTTCACTTATTTCAAACTTCTGGTTTTTTTTGTTTGTTTGTTTTATTATGTGCTTCTGTGGTACCTCTTGTGACTTTTACACAAACTTCCTGGTCCAATGGTTCATAGTTACCAAGAATAGTGGCAGTCATTTCATATTGTAAAAAAAACAAAAACAAACTGGTTTGAACAAGTTTTTACGAAAAGGGTTTTTTGCTGTGGTGGTTACTGTACATGTCGACGAGGGGCTTAAAGGGTTAATTTCTCTCTCCATCTCTCTCTCTCTCTCTCTCTCTCTCTCTCTGTTCAACGCTGCGTGGGCTGCGAGATCATTCGAGAGTGCATTTTCATCGTCCAATCAGCTGCGCGGAATCCACACCGCGTTAAGCCAATAGGGAGAATGGGAGGCTCTATCGAATTTGAATGAGGAGTGTATCTTTCGGCGCCATTTTCGAGTGAGCAGCGATTGCCTCGGCAGCGGCGGAGAGAGGAGGATGCTGCTGCTGTCGCTGAAACGGGAGGAGAAACCGAGCGCTCAAAATTAAATTTTTAGAGAGAGAGGGGGACTCGCGTATTTCCAATGGAAACACAGGTAATTCAAGCCACAAACTATTTTTGCTTCATTTTACCGGACACTGTACGCGGCGGACCCGAGAGAAGAGACCGGCCGCGGCGGGGGAGACGTTAGCCGTTTGGCCAGCCTCTACTTCTCATAGCCTTTTAGCTTAGCATGCTAGCAGGTATAGAGAGACTTTGCTGCGCTGAAACCGTAAAATAGAAAGCGCTCATACTGTCGTCTGTTTCATGCAAGGGGGGGGGGGGGTATTTTTGAAAGAAAAGAGTGATAGGGAAATTACTAAGCATGAAGGAGAGATACTTTTAAGGAAAATGGTTTACATCAGACATGAACAATATTGGAGTAATTTTTTTTTCTCGCTTTGGTTTTGAGCGGGAGGTGCAAAAAAGCAGCAAAGGAGAAGCACAGTCGGCAGTGTCAACAAATGCACACGGCACCTATACAGGCTTGGGAGGAGGGAAGAAAAAAAATCAATAGGAGAGACCGTGACAGACAGTGCCTGTTGTGGGAACTTAATTTTACTAAGCGTGTCACCTATGGCAGACTTTTTGTCCGAGATGAGACGAGGCATATATGACGTTGTTGTTTTGGGGATTCTTTGACGGAAAATGAACAGTCGGTAAGTTTATACTCTTTGACCTCTCAGTCAGTGATGATGCCCTTAAAAAGAGGGGTTTTTTTACTGCGTTTGTGTTGAGATGGTCTGTTTGAAGTAACGTTAACCAGCGCATCCTTTTTAAAAAAAAAAATTTTTTGAATAACATGACACCTTAACCCATCACCAGATAATTAACGTAGTCTCCTCCTACTCTTCGTTTTTTTTTTGCAGTTTTTTTTAACAGACATGCGTATCTTTAATTAACTTGAAATGATGTCTCTCAGCCAAGTGGCAAACAGTCTTGACTTCAGATGATTCAGCTTGATTCGTCTTGTTAGACGATCAGAAAAAAGTTGAATGCATGTTAGATGTGTAGAGAGAAAAAAAGAATCGTGTTGTTCGTAGCTGCTCCTGGTTTGCTGAGAGGTTTTGTTTTTTTTGCGCATGTGATATGAGGAAGGTTTTTGTCAAATTTTCTGCCTTTTTTTCTTTTTTTTTTCTAAACCTCTCATCGCTCCACTTTCTATGTGCCATGTACCCTGATTCAATTCAAGTACATTGAAGGGAGGGGGGGGGTCTAATCGGTTCAGTAAAGAGTGACAAAACGGACCTGGTCCTTAGTTACTGGAGAGGTTGTTTGTGTGGCGTTTTCTTTTGCCTTTTGCTTCTCATAATGACTAATAAAGCAGAGGAGAGGAAAAGAGAGGCTCTATATAATTGTGTCTGAACCCGCCCCTTCTACTTCCTTCTAAGTAGAGATCGGTTTAATGTGTTACATAATGCCAGGCCCTCCTATCTTTAGAATAGCTGCATTCATTTAAACAAATAGCTGTGTAGTATTATGTTAAAATATCTGAAAGGAAAATATTTTGATTCAGATGAACTCCATTTATTAAAAAAAAAAAAAAAAAAAATGTGGCAGACTGCATTGAATTTTTTCCTGCAATGTCCCCCAACCCCCCACTTGGCCGTCACAAATGACAGTCTGCTTACTAATAGCATTTTTCCAGTAATTTTATTTGCCATATATTTTTTTTCTGCAGCAGTAAGGTTAATATTTTTGCTCCACTTTAATTAAATAACACAACCTAAGATGAAATAGGACTAAATATGAGTCAAAGCTGAAGCTTTATTCACTGCAAAATGCAGATTGAACCATTGGTATAAGAATTGCTGTAGAAATGGGACAGCATCTTTCCAATGGAAGTGGACATAGTACGATCTATTTTATTTCTCGGGGGTATTTATTTGATGGAACACTAACTAACATGAAATGAGGTGAAAACTTCTCTAAGTCGTATTATACAGCAAAAGAGGGAGGAATTTACTTGACTGTAACACATGTCCGTCTGAAAAAGCAAACTTGTGGGTGTAGGAAACCTGATTAATAGTATGATAATTTCCAAATGTGATACATCTATAATGTTTGCAGTTTTAAAAAGTCGAATGTGTAAATATTTTTTGTACATCAGCTTGTGTGTTTAAAATTGATAGGGAACAAATATCAATCCAAGTTTATGTTATGCTACATGTCGAGTTTTTTAACTGTCATGTCCTCATATGATGCTTAAAAGTAATTCAGAATAGTTTGTAAGTTTGAATCTTAATATATTGATCTACTGTGTAATGGGTGTCACGGCTCAGACCTTTACAATCAGGTTAAGGTGTATTTGAAAGTATGTCTACATTGCAGTGTAGAATGGGTATACATGAAGGGCAGGGCACATTTACATTTTTTAAGTAAATGTTCTATTTATTTTTTTCTAAAAACAAATTTCCACTGTATGTATATGTTTATTAAAAATAAAAATAAAAAAAGCACTACACCTAACACTCTGCTTTGTGCCCAAAGTCTAAATTGTTTTTCTATCAGTCCACCATGTGAATTCAGAAACATAGCTGATAATAGTTTAATGAAGGAAGTCATTTTTTTTAACACCATAAATGGATAAAGATATTATTTAGTGTTTGGCTGTAAAACTGTAAATATTTTACATATACATTTTATGAGTAAAAAGGCTTCAGTGCATGTTAAAAACAGTACTTGCTGTTTGAATTGACACATCATTGGTGGTTAACTCATTTAATTTTGTTGGCAAACTTTTCACTCAGTTTTACAATATTGTCTGTGGTGTGTGCACAGAGCTGTGACTCTTGTTGGAGAAAAATTAAACTGGGTTTGAATTGGTTGCATCTAGTCTCTAGAGGGTAGGAGGTATCACTTTGTCAAAGATGTATTTTATTGTCAGAAATCTTTGTTAAATATAAACTGTACACTGCACCAGTTTCTTACCTTTAGTTCATGTTGATGTTCTCAAATGAAGAAGGTGTATTAATGTTGCACATACTACTTCTGTTTGCCAGTAGGAAGCACTTGTGAATCTGTATTTATGTATTTTTACAGATTTTATTTTAGTTCAGCCTGAAGTTAATCTCTTTTGAATGCTACAGGTCTAGTCTCCCCTCCGTTCTCTGGTATCTGCCTTTGCACTCTCTTTGCAGAGCACCGTGCTGTTTCAGACTGTTAGCATGACATTGTGTGACTCATCATTCTGTCTTCTCAGACCCCTCCGGCAAAATGGGCTCCCACCCCCATTTCCTGGTGAAACTGTCCCTCTCTTCTTGTACTTGCTCACATGTGTTATAGCCAGGCTGCATTGAACCCCCACCCTCTCTCTTCCTTCTTTCTGCAACACTCAGCACAAACTTTATAGTATTCAAATTTGCTGTGATGGGAACAGGTTTTTGCGAGTCTAGTTGGTTGGTTTCCAGATGCTGGTATTGGTTTTAGTTATTTGCCTCAACAGTGATAAATATAAGCTGTCAAATTGTCTATGTGCATATAAGTGACTTCTCAAGAAAATATAATTGAAGTTTTAGTGTCAGTAGTGGAGATTGAAATGTACTTCAAGTTTACATGTGACAATGAGTTTCTATATATTTGCATGATGTGCATAAAATTTCAGCTGATAAACAGTGGCAGTGTAGCTGAATTTTAGATTGCCAGGTCTCTTCTGACAAGCGTATGTTTTGCATTGGCTTTGGTTTTTGCATACAGCACAGCAGATGACACATCACTGTAATGCACCAGGTTTACACCTGTTTGTCAAAAGTCATGACAATGTTATATATAAAGTTTATTTAGTTTGCATTGATTTTTTTTTTCTTTCATATATATATATATATATATATTATTTTTTTTTTAAGTTAATTTTCTGAGGCGCTGTTGTGGTTTAAATACACTTTCCCATGTTTTCACTGAGGAAAAATCATAAAGTGGTTTGAATTTTGTGGCCTGCCAAAGTGAGATCACTTGTAAACGGTAAATGCAATTTAGTCCTTAATAACTTTTTTTTTTTTTTTTTTTTTTTTTTAATTTAGTTGAGATTTTTAAAAGGTCAAAAGTATACATCATTTTCACTGAAATACTTACTCCCTTTTATTGTTTTGTTATGAGACAGAAGCACCTGGACATGAACTGCATATTCAGAAACAACACGTAAGCTGTTAAAGTGCTGGTGAATTCTCTGCTTGATAATTAGATTTCAGGTAGTAATATGATAACCTGCAACAGCACTGGCACTAAGATCTGACATTGCAAGAGTGTTGCTCCCCTGACTACACACATGGTGTTTTTATTTCTGCTGACGAGCCTTTTTTTCCCTGAGGGTGCTTGATAAGCTCACAATATTAACATGTATGCACTTAGATTGGAAATATTTATAATAAACCTTAAATATTGGTGGCTGGTGGTTTGTGTTTCAGATGCCCTAACCTAGTGAGTAAGTCACCCTCTGAGCCAGGCTGGGTGCTTTGGTGGAGAAAGACCATATAGTTTCTCACTGGGTCACAGACTTTTTTGGGCTGATGTACAGTTCTGCCCTTGTATACAATTTAGTGTGTTTTAAATAATAATATTCAAGGTTTTTATTTTTTATTTTCTGTTTGTGGCTCACAATGATTCTGTGTCTGACTGTACAGTTTAAGTAAGGTTGTCAAGCCCAATCAGAAATGTGATAAAATCACCAGAGAATAATTAGATCACCATTTACATTAAATGAAGCCGTCTCTAGAGCCTTTCCTACATATAAACTATTTTAGCTATTTTTGTGTCGACGTGCAAAAGCTGTGGACAATGTTACAACCAAAGAAAGTCCTATAGAGAATCCTCATTTTTTTGTAAAATAATATTTTCCTTGTTTTTACACCTACTCTGAAGTAGTAGTAGTTTCTACATTCAGGCAGGGCACTTGAGTTGGAATATGTACAGAAAAAGAAACCCAAATATAGTCTGTGTAATTGGTGCACAAGTTTATGGGTGTGCCATTCAACTCTAACACTTTTACTTAGCTTCCTCTTTCCCCTCTTTTGCTAATGTGTGCCTGTACTTTCAACAATGAACACAGTAAATAGGATTTTAAAATTCAGCTTTATTGGTGGTTCGGTGAGTTTACACTGCAACTGAAAAAAAGTCATGTGAAAGTCTGTAGTTCTATCAAGTTTTAGATTTTTCTATTTAATGGTCTTAGCCAGGGCTTTAGAAAAAAAAAAAGTTTCCTCAGGTCAAAGTTTTGAGTTGCATCACAGTGTACTGCTTTGTCTGCATCCTGTTTATTGCTTGTCTGTCTTTTGTGTGAGCTTGATTAGTTCATATGATGTAGTAAATAAGTGGTGAGGCCAGAAATGAGTTGGGTTTGGAGATGTGTTAAACTGAGGTAACAAGCTTTTTTATACATTTATACAGAGGCAGGTACAGACATTGTGTTTGGATTAAATATTACAGCAGACACTTAGTGGACCTGCTTGTGTTCGACACTATTTGTCATGGGGGAACCTTATAATGTGATCCACATTTTTTGTTTTGTGGTTAAAACGTCCTAATCTATCATTAAAGCTATGCAGACAAACTGACGTGATGTTAGAGCTGTTCTCACTTACAGAAAAAAGAACAATGACTCATAATATACTGACTTTACGTGTTAGATGACTGTTGTCTTTTAACCAAACCAGCACTGGGGGTCTGTCACATAGTATTTATATATTTTTAAATTATTGAACCAAACTTAAACTTTTCCAGTGTTTGAATTAATAGATTTTCCTGGATATTGTGTCTCCTGAATGTGAGGAGTCGGTCTGTCACAATCCTAGCTGACAGTTAAGGGGGCGGAGTTTACCTGTAAAGAATGACTCCGAGAGGTCACTGTTAATGTTGCCCTGTGAAATGTGTTTATTCTGTGACAGATCCCTTCCACACGTTTACGAATGTTTCTGTCACTAATTTGACATGATATGTCTTGGGCTTCGGTTTGCCTTCAATGATGGATTTAAAAAAAAAAAAAATGTAGGTGTGCAAATAAAATATAAAAAAATAACTCATCCCATTACTGAGCTATTTTGTGTATGCAACTGAGCAGTTCTTTATCCTCCTTGGTCTACAATGAAGTAGACTCATCAATTTTAATTTTAATTTTTTATATTCACATTCAAAGTAGTTGTGGTGGAGCTCTATTACGTTACAATATGGTTACTGCACGTTGTTGCTTTATCATGCTTTGTAATTGGTTTTATATCTGCTTTTACTACTGTAGAGAACCCATGCTGTGCATACTCTGCCCTGGTAGCCGATGAAACATTTTATCACACCTTATAAACTTGTGCCTCAATGAGCATAACTTCTTTGTACTGTGTGTGTTGTCCAGCCAAACGGAAGACAACAATGTTTGGCCGAGCCTATTACCTGATGTTTATTCAGCTTAAATGTTTCAAGTGGTCGGTCTGTAATTGTGTTGCCTTTGTGTGTCTTGATGCCAAAGTGAAAAAAAGAAAAAAACATTGTGTTCTTACTCTTACCTTCATTGTGATGTTGCTTTAAAAAAATAAAAATGTCGTATTTATTCATGATTTTACTCTTAGGGCTTTAAGAATAGCAATTGTGTCTGCAGGATAATTGTCCTCTGTCCAGGTGGTTATAGAAAGCAAACTTTATTAATGCAATAGGAAATCTAGATGTGCAGTCTTTCCATGTGAATTTTTTTTTCATTGTGAATATTATCAACACTCAAGAGCCCCGGTACATGCATACATACACACACACACACACACACACACACACACACACACACACACACACACACACACACACACAGCTGATACTTTTGTAGATCTCCTTTTAGTTTGTGCTTATACCGGCAGAAGACGGTGTTACACAACAGAGGCTGGCCCAGACAACTGAAGAGGAGGTGATGAGTTGTCATGTCCACATCCCTGTACCCACTGCAGTGAAGGAGGTTACTTGACCTTCAACCCTGGGGTCAGGTGACTGTTTGAGGCCATTGTACAGGGAGCAGACGTCGTAGGAACGGGTTAAAAAGGCTGAGTAGTGAAGGTGACATGTCTGGGCATGCTTCCTTCAAGAAGAGGGAGAAAGATAGGGAGAGGTTAGAGTCATTGATGTGAACAATACTGGGATTTGTAAAGAAATTATCAGCTTATAGGGAAAATACACAGCTTACCTGAATAGCCTTTTCGTTAAGTAATTAAAAAAATATGGACTATGTAAAGTGGATTCATGGCTTGGTCTTCACAGTAATTCATACAAAACTGTCTGAGCATAGATCATGCTCAGCATGTACACTTAAGGGAAGATAAGGAAATGATTCAGCTGAAATTCTGTTTCTAAATTCAAGTACTAAACCGGGGAAGTGCATGTGTATGTTGTGCCTTTTATCACGTTTTCCAAATGTGCATCTTGCAGATACACACCATGCTTTTTGATGTATAACAATGAAAAAGGGGACGTAGCAGGCCTGTAGTCTTCAAGTGAACCTGCGAAGGACAGAAGCTATACATGTTTTTTTAGATATTTTTTTAGATTTTTAAAATTAATTTACTCATAAATTCTAAGCGTGATAATTAAAATCCTTTACTCTTCAGTTCTCTCGCCTGTACACCTTTAACAGTAAATGTTAGAAAAAAAATTATTAGACTGAGTAAAGCATGGCCTGATAAATTATGTTTAAGAAGACCAGCAAACTGACTTTTATTCATTATTTTGTTCATAACATTTTCATTGGCAGTAGTTGTCATGGTTGACTCTGTTTTTTGTCGAGGTGTGGACCTTATTAGCCTGGGCCTGATACAGGGAGACTTGTTGTTTTACTCATTATCGTGCACCTGTTTCAAAAGCAGCACTCCTGCTTATTTATTCTTTGTCCAGTGACGATGAAGGCATTCTATCGATGCACGCCTCACAGATCAGATGAATATTCAACACTGATGTCAAGTTTTGTGGTGGTAAACCCACATTGAATGCTGAAAATATTTATTTACTTTGACATAACATTAACTTGGTAAGCTGAGAGATGAAGGTCTTTTTGTTGTTGAGGCATACAAGTGATGATGAATGTTTACATTTGGCCAAGCTGTATAACACATTTTAATTGTATTTTTTTTGTAACAAGTGTTCACACCCTCTGGACACTGTCAGGTGTGTCTGACTTCTGACAAATATTGCTGAACCCGTGTTTTCTACCAACATGATTTTTAAATATATCTAATATATAATTGTTGTATAATGTCCATCAGTCAGAATTGCAATTAATTTGCCTCAAGAGATGGATGAGTTGCATCCTATACCATACGTGTTACTCCAATGTGTTGTGCATCAGAGAATTTAGTTTGTGATCTTTGCTTTTCATAATTATATAAATTGACATTAATGACAACATAAGAACAACCTGATTTCATTTTCTATATCTTAATTCTTAATTTGCACAGTCAGTCTTAATTCGCACGGTCAGTGTAACTGCTTTACATTTGTTCTTAAGCTGACAGAGGTTTAAGATTGACTTGTGACCTAAAGTCATCTGGTGTTTGAGATGTGCAGTCTATCTGTGAGCGATTAGTGGCTTTTTCAGGGGGAGGGCTCAGTTGTGTTGTTGCATGGTAATGTCATTAAGACTTGGGAACATTTTAAGACTACAGAGTGGTGTTTGTGGTATACTGACATCTGAAGCTAAAGGTCAATAAAAAAAAAAAAACGTTTTTTTGAATGCAAGAATAAACCACACAAATTTATATCCTTTCCATTTTCTTTTATTTATTTGTTTTATTTATTTTTTTATAACCTGAGTGTAATTATCCCACAGAATACCTCCGGAAACTAATACATTTTTTTAGCTGACCGTCTGATCTTGTGCAGGTGTGTTTTATTTTTATTTTTTTTATCATTATTATTTGTGGTTGCAGATTTCTTTCCACCTGACAAAACTCTCTCTGGGACAGAACATTGAAACAAATAGTTTCTACTATTGTGTTTTTTTATATTGTGTCATTAGCCTTGGGTTTTTTTATGGCCATCAGCTCTGAGTGGCTCTGAAGTTTTGGGGCAGTTTTGTAAGCTTGTGTGTTTGAGAACATATGAAAAAAAGAAAATGTGTTTGCACTTTTTTTGGGTAAAAGCTATCAGGTCCTTTTCAGACCAGGGTCACAATTACAGGTCCATTGAGACCTCTAGTGGCAACACAATCATTGGAGCCAATGTCCTACGGGACTAAGAGGACAGACTTTGTTTTTTACACCTTCACTCACACAGTAAGATGTGTTAGAGGAGCTTTGTTTAAGGATCCAGATATGTTAAACACTTTAACCAGGACAGTGTACAACACCTTGCTACTGATGTTGACGCATGTTGTAAATGACCAGGGTGACAGCTATGGAAGTACTGTAATACTGATGAGGTTTTTAGTGACGAACACTGAAGAAAGGGGGAAAAAAAACAAACCTTCACTCATTAGAATTGTGAATGAGTCTTTCATAAGGTTTTAGTATCTTCTCTTTTATTGAAAAGGTTTTAGTGCCAATTTTAAATCAAATAGTGGATTACTTAAGCACAGTGAAAAAGTTTTCAAGGAATGAACTGCTGTTTTTTTTCTGTTTTTTTTTTCAATTTTATTTTATATATTACAATAAAGCTGTAATTGTCATTGTAAGAACCACTGAATGAGATAAGGACCTCTCTCTCTGTAGCTAACTTTACACTTTGTGCTACCGGGAATAAAAATGAAGTCCATAGTGACTTTTAACTCTGCCATCCTGTTTTCATATTGTTACATGCACATCGCATTGTCTACTTAAATATCTAATGTATTTCATCTTTGTGTCACACTCCATTCTGCTTATTCACTACAGTCACCAGTGCAATTTATCTGACCTTAAGGTTTGTAGGAAGTTGTGCTGCTTTTATAACCAGTAAAACCCGAGACTATATTTCCACTGTATTGCAATCAATTGTTTGATTTGACTCGATGCAGAAGTAGTCTGCACATGTCCTGCTAATCTATACAGTGACTTCAGTAACCGATGGCTGGTCATAGGACAAGCTTGGCCTAAGGTTGGTTGGCTCAAAGTTTTCATGGCAGCAGTTTAGGACAGAGCCTTTTGGGGTTCCACCTGCACAGACATTATACATCATTAAGGAAGTAGTTCTCCGGTGTTTGGATGAAATAAATTGTGAAGACTGCAGACATCAATTCTAAATGTCTAAAAAGGTGCAACACTCAGCAGCCCGGTTTCAAAAGATTTAGTCGAGTTTTCACAAAGTGGGGTCTGTTAGACGTGCTGTGCTGTCGCATTGAGCTCTTTAACTGTGTACATGTAACTTTCTGGGGTCCCAAACTTTTGGTTCTATGTAGCCCTTCTGATGCTGAAGTTTCCACAAGCTGACTTCAATCACACTAAGCTTAATTTTGTTATTGTGTGTTTCAGGGGAAGAACCTCCTCGCCTGCTTTTGGAGGAAGACTGCAAACGATGCTGCTGACCATCGGCGCGCCTTAAGTATAGAAATGTTAGTTGATAAGCCTGTGGCCGTTTGGTTGGACCAGAAGTCTGCAGGACAAGAAAAGTGCAATTAAAACTGGAGGATAAGAGCGGGAAGCAGACCGACCGTGGATGCAGTTCTGGCAATGCTGTAGCAGCACGGAATGGTTTGTGGGTTACACTGAGATGCAGGCCATACTGTGCTGCCGCAATAAAGCCTGAAAACACAACCTGTCCATCCACACTGCGTTACTTGTTGCCTGTTTATCACTCATTTGAAGTGTTCTTGTTTACTGTGACTAGTGTGTGGTCACCTTGATTATTGTTCATCTGATACTGAAAAACTTAATGGAGTTCTCTTGTCATCTGCTGGTCGCTTTACTGTAGCAGCACGTAAATATTGGAGTTAAGACTCTAGCTGAAGCCTCCAGTATTGATCGTGCTGCTGAAGCAAAGCTGACCACTCACAGTCAGAGAATCCAACTACACTGTGAACTCCAAGGATCCTTACAGGTACATTAATTTCACAGATTTAAGTAATCTCCAAGACAGTCTTGTTATAAAATGAAATGTTAATTTGTACATCCGTTTACATGTCTGCACACTTGAAATAAAAAAACAAACAAACAAATTGCTGTCTACTGTATGTGTTTTGAATACAACATACGACACTGTTTATTGTATTTTTAGTGAAAGCATTAGTTTTTAGGCTTGCACTCAAATCATTAACATGGTTTTAAATAGTTCCGTCAATCTGCTAGAAGAAGTCACGCACGTGACGGCCTTTACATGGCCTCTGTGCAGCGCTGCTGTGGAGTCCAACCAGTTCACTGCGAGCCGTGGTGCACAGATTTTCGGCAGATTACAATAACAGTCATTTTAGTTAAGACTACATAACGATTTGGAAACTTATCTATATGTAAAATAACAAAAAATTCGAGTATTCATGCTCGGTTTTAGTAATACTGCATTTTGTGATGCGTTCACCCGTTTCTTATGCCAGAGTCTCAATAACATTGTGTAATTATAAATTCCTTCTCCCAAACAAAGTATATGTTTTTTTTCCGTTACTTTTAGTGACATCATCGTGTCTCGGTGCTGTATACATCTCTGTTGTAACAGGACATCCGATGACGATCATCCCAAATTAGACTCCCTAATAAAAGATTAAGATGTTCGTTGTGTCCCTCTGGTCGGCTGTTTAGAGATAAAGTGGCTTTTTTTTTTTTTTGTAAAGATCTGTTTTTCATGACATTTGAAACCACATGCTGTTTTTTTAATTGTATTTTTTTTACGGTAAATTAAAAAATTAAACGAAGAAAATGGCAGTTCTCAAAGTCAGAACTGGACCGAGTTTTCAATGAAACTGAAATGATAAAGTCCTTTTTTTTACGTTATTAACATTTGTCATAGTTATGTAGCTTTTTCTGGTCATCTTAGGCCCTGTAATATTTGCTGCCCACTGAATGGATCCATACCGTAGCTGTCTGTTTTCATTTGGCCTTATAGGCCTATGTAATGATAATTATGAAATCTAAATTTATGTTTTGTCCATAATTAACAATAAGCGGAAATTTAGACATTTGTCAAAGGTGACTTGAATGCAAACGACGTTTAAGAGAAAATATTTGAGTGCGTTTTTGGATGACATCTTCACAATACGCATTCTGGCTGACATTTTAGTCTAATATTGAAAAAAGAACATCTAAAATTCTAAAGGCTATTAACGATCGAGTTGTGGTTACATTTAAAATATTAGCCCACTGTAGTAATACAAATTCTATTATTTATAATAGATGTTGCAGCAAGACGGACTATGTGTGTGTGTGTGTATGTGTGTGTGTGTGTGTGTGTGTGTGTATTAAAAAACAGCAACTTCAATACAATTCTATGAAAAATATTCTGGCGATTTTCACTTTTTCTGCACATTTGACATAATGCAGTTGTTATAGTTTTATTTTTGGCAACTATTCAAAGAATCACAAAAACTGCATAATAAGGTATAGAAGCGTCTTGGTGCTTATTTCCACTGTTTCCTTTCTTTCAAGATACTTATTTGAAAAGTGTTTTTTTTTTTTTTGGTTTTTTTTTGCTTATTCTTTTTTCTAATAGATTCTTGTCTGTTCTTGTTTGGTTTTACAAGAACAAGCCCGTTCACGCTTTAATCTTCAACACTTTCCAGAAAAAGTTAAAAATGAGTAAAAGTAATACTTTCATACCAGAAAATAATATACTAAAAGATGTTTTAATTAAAGGAAAATAAAGTAAGTCTTCTGTTATTTCCTATCACACACTTAGACGCAGTGTGTAAAGGGGTGTATCAGTGCGGGACCTCATCTGGTGATGCGATAACACACTGGACACACTCAAAATGCTATTCACTCATTATCTAAACATTTTTCTTCTTGATTGATTGGATACATCTTGTATAACATTTTATTTTATTTCAACTCATGCAGGCCTAACGGTGGTAGAGAGACTGACAGTGCGAAATAGCTTGACACGAAATGTGCCAAAAAAACCTTTTTATTCATTTATTCCCACGATTGTACTCTTAATTAGAGTTGAGTTGACGTTTTTTAAGCTAAATTTAAATGTGCGTGCCATGTCAATTAAAATATTTATGTGGAGTGCTATATTTATTTCTATCCTATATTTGCCTGGCAACAGAAGGCTATATATATATATGAACGTGCGTGCCATGACGTTCATCCTGAATTATGGTCAGTGCTGACATCACGAATTTACTTTGTGGTCTGATCTCTTGGATTTTTTTCCCCCAAAATGCACTTGTGTCCAGGATAATGAATGATGAAGATAAATGGCCAGTTCACGGTGTGTCCTTTTGCAAATGACCGACTAAAACAAAAAGGGCTGCTGGTGACAAGCACAATAAAAACATCACTGAATTTTAGGAATTTCAATCATTTCTATTTGATCCAAATTGAATGGTGACTTAAGGCTTGCTTCTCTAAATTCAGATAGCAGAAAATCGGTCAACACTGTAGTATCCCAGTATTCTGCAGATGTTTCACTTTATAGACCAAAACGAGTCATGCAATGAACGAGTCACATCCACAAATAAAATCTTGAGCTGCGTTAAAGTGAGTGACCACCAGACGAGCACCCACTTTTATTATCGCTGATACATTAAATAAAGCACCATCTTAAAGGTTATATGGCAATAAGAATCACATGGGGGGTGCTCTGATTTTCTTCTTACACCGTGTCTGCAGCCTGGTAAAAAAGTGCACACGGGCCCTGTTATGCAACGTGTGTAACCTTGAAGAGGTTGCAGCCTCACAGTGGTGCGGGATGCGCTCTGTGGGGAAGAGGCCTGCAGGATTACACTCTATATTTCTCTCATTGCTGACTTCTTCCGTTCGTTAGGCGCCTTTAAATACCTACATCCTTTGATGGCGTGGCCTGTGTCACTAAATAAGAAAGAAACATGGATGTGACTTGATTTTTCTGTTTTATTTATCAAGATCACGTGGACAGGTGAAGATGTCATCGTTATTTCTCAGATAATCAGCACATTCGATGAGGAGAAAAAAAAAAGGATAGTCGTTTTTGTTTTAAAAAAAAAGGTGGCTAAAACCTCTGGATTAAATATGCTTCTATGACTTACTGTAGTTGAACATGTTGTGGAAAAAAGAAAGAAAATGCACCAACAAACTGTCGGTAAAAAAAAAACAACAACCCATGTTTGAAGACTGTTGCTTAAAGGCATCACACGGATCGCTTATGTAACTATCTATCTGTGAGTGTAAAGCAGATATGCCCCAGGCCTGTAATTAATACAAGTTACAGCTGCCAATAAAATTGACAGTGTCGTCGATTAAGTTCATGATACATTCCTGACCTGCACCCATTAGCCGTGCGTACATGTCAGCCATTTCCCGCAGGTACACGCCAGTAAAGTAAACGTGCGAGGAGGCTGCAGCGAGGAATGGTTCTATTTGCAGAGAGACTGAGGATGCAGGGATGTGCGGCTGCAGCAGAAGCACTGTTGACAGGACTACACTGACACATAAGACGACCCATCTGGCTGTTGACATCCGTGAGCCCCCAATTCGATAAGAGCCATTCTCGTGGGGGACTGAGATCTTGTCAACTTCTCTGAGCTTCAGCGAGTCCCACTTTTTCACATCGAAATTACGCACGAGCGGACCGACGTCCGTGTCTTTCCGCGAGGGCAGAGGAGTCTCCCGGAGGATCCTCAACTTGTCCCGAAACTCCTGCATCTGCTGCAGAAAGCAAAGGGGGTCGGAGACGCTCCTGAAAGACTCCGCGATGCTGAGCGCCCGCCTGTGCTCCTCCATCGCTGCGCTCAGCTTCGTGATCTCCGGGTCGTAAGCTTGCAGCACCACGAGCTTCAGTGTTTCGAAATCGGAGAGGATCTCGTTCTTTTTACATTCGAGGGCGCTGATGAGTTTGTCGAAGTAGTCGGTTACCTTTTCTGCGTCCTTGGTCACCGACTGAAGCGCGTTTTTCTTACTGGCTTGCAGTGTCTCCAGGCAGGACATGATGTCTGCGCTCTGCCAACTCTCTACTCCGCGGAGCAGCGCTTCAAATGCCTCCTTCTCCCGCTCAAACGCCTCCTCCAAGGAGCTGAATTTGTGCCCTCTGTGGTCATCAGTCGTGGCGCAAAACCCACAGATGAGTTTCAAGTCCGTGGAGCAAAATATATTCAGAGGTTGTCCGCAGTGTTGTTTACAAACAGACATCTTAGGCATGAACCTGATTTTGCTGTATTTCTCCACGATTCCGCGCAGAGAGTAGTTGATCTGCAGGCTGTTGGCGCCGTTGTGAGGGGTCTCTTTTCGGCATGTGGGGCATTTGAAAGGTGTCCTGAAGGCTGGTCCTCTGTTTCCCTCCAGGAGTCCCTCCAAGCATTTCTTGCAGAAGCTGTGTGAGCACAGCAGCACCCGCGGGTCCTCGAAGAGACCACAGCAGATGGGGCACGTAAGTTCGTCTTCGAGCTGCTCCATGTTGTTTATCCTGCAAACACATTATCCGGCCGTCAACATGATGCTTGATGTAAGTCAAGAATGTCACAAATCAGCACTTGATAAAAAATAGGCTACTGTACAATACGCACCCACACTGAGAGGGATGCTGACCCCAAAGAGCAGCACAGGCAATAAATGACACACGAAAATGGTGTAACATCATAAAGGATACAGATTGTGTCGTCATGTTCCAGCTGTTTCTGGAGTATTCCCATCGTCAAAGTGAAACTGAGTCTCATCGCAGTGGCAGTGCCCGCGTAAAAGGAGATTGGCAAATGCTCTGCCAAGCTCTCCATCTGCCCATTTATCGCTAAGAAACATCCTGCTTCTTGATGTCTGTCTAAAAAAAAAACAAAAAAACAAAAAACAGCTGACGTTGGCAGAAAACCTGAAACCGTGTTGCAAAAAAAAAAAAACGAGACTGGAATAAAAGTGGGAATAAATAACTTCGCAAAACGCTGACTCAAACAGCCAATAAATGAACCTCGCTTTGTATTACATAAAAGCAGGGGCGATGGTTAGCTGTCTGAAGCTCTAAATTCCCACCGTCCAACCAATCCAATGCGACAAATTATCGACAAACAGGCTGCGCGTTTGCGTTGCTCCTGTTGGCAAGCTTCTGGAGTGGAGCTGTGACAGATTTTGCAAGCGCATAGTAACATGCAACTACTGGACCAAAAGAATCACTCACCAGCTGCTGAGACGCACAGTGCAACGCAATCATGGCGCTTGTTGCTGTGCAGACTTCGCCTTTTCCGGGTACAGAATTGACCCTTTCGGTGCCACACAGAAAATTGCAACGCTCTGGTGTGCCTGATGTATGCACAGCGAAAAAACACAAACAAACAAAGACCTTCAACACGATTCCACTCACATAAATGACACGAAGTGTGTTTGATTTTCACTGACTGATTGTGATCATTGAGGGTTTTTTCGTTTTTGTCCCTACTTGGCAACTTGCTGAGGATCCCTGCCAGTGAGATGGGGGGAGGGGCTGTTGCTATGCAAAACATTACAGCGTGAAAAACTGTCAACGAGGTTTGAGTCCCAGCTTGGCACCGCGGGTTTTTTTTTCTTCTGCTGCCCCACTTCAGTCTACTCGCTCGTGTGAGATTCTCGTCAACATCTGTAAACTGGTAACGTGAAAGAGGGCGCAAGTGAAGGCACCAAGTTGCAAAAAAAAAAAAAAAAAGTAAAACTCGATACTGTCCTGCACTGGGCAGATAAGTGGCACATCAATATGGCACCAAGAGCAAATATAGACTCCAAATTATTATGTTATTGCACACAAGGTTTGCTTATGAGGCAGCTGATCGAAGCTGCTGACATTATTCCTCAGTCGTGACTGGGTGTCACCTTATTACCACTTCACCATTAAACCGTTTAACACACATTTTCTCAAACTAACTTTCTTTACACTTCTGGTTATGTAACATCGATACCCAATAGTTACTAAGTCACGTGTAGAATTTTGACCTTGATTTTCTTCCCTTGTTTCCATGCCATCAGGAGCGACTGCCTATCTTAGCCGCTGTGATTGGATACAGTCGGGTACCAGGGGCTTATGCAGTACCAGCTTTTGCCGGTGTGTGTCGCTGTCGCGTGGGCGAGGAGTGCTTGACGTTTGAACGTCGGACGCTCTCTTTGGTTTTGATGGGTGTTTGTTTCCGGGTTTTTTTTTTTTTTTTAGCAGCTAACATTCAGGGTAAAGAATGGCTGCGATGTTTACGTGTTGTCTAGGCTGCTGTGGAGATGGCTCATCTGGGCACATTCCTCTCAAAGAAATGCCAACCGTCCAGTTAGATACGCACCACATGGGTACGTAACTTCACCTTTTTTTCATATTCACGTCCAAACACAACACGATGTAAAACCCAGGTTTGACGTGAGGGTTTGCTACTTCCGCCGTGAAAACGAGCCAGCTAACAGACAGCTGAGTTACATCCTGTGATGATGTCAAGTGTGTTTTCCTGGTTGCAGGTTCAAAATCTTTTTATTGTCCCTGTAAAGCTGCAATCACACACGAGACCACGTAACATCAGGTTCACCTAACTTAACACATAATACGTAAATGCACTCAACACTCCAATGATTGACATTATTATTCAATGTTCATAGTTAAATACTTTTTTTTAATTCATGAAAGCCCATCCTCTCTCACCTCTATGAATAATACACTGGGAAACGTATGTAGATGTCAATCAATCAATCAATCAATCTTTATTTATATAGCGTCAATTCATAATAATACTCATGTCTGTATTTGTGTTTTCTGTAAATGTTTTACACAACCTGAGTGGTTTAGAAAGTTTCATCTTTGGCTTCATGGATGTCAGACTTCTTACTGACATTATTAAATGGATGTAAGAATTGATTGATTATAAACGAGGTGTCATACATTCATTGACATGTTTTTTTTTTTTTTACGTTTATTCTCTTCCTCACTTGGTTCCTGACTTTGTGTTCTTGACTTTGCATTGCAGGCACTGATGTTGTTATCGTGAAGAGCGGCAGGAGAATATGTGGCACCGGAGGCTGCTTGGCCAACGCTCCGCTTCACCAAAACAAAAGTTATTTTGAGTTTAAGATCCAGTCGACTGGTGAGCCCTCCTGCCTCTCGCTTATACTTTTCTTGTTTTCTCCTTCCTTCCTTCACAAATGGACATTTTGGTGCACTCCTCCTAGTCGGAGTAATGAGTCTCACTTGCTGAACTTTTAGTCGCCTCAGCATCTTGTGACTTCATGCTCGCCGGGGGAATTTTTCCCACAAACAAAGACCGTATTGGAAAGCACAATGGATATGCTTTCTGAGAAATATGCCTTGAAGCAGAGCTAAACTTATGAATCACCTCGATAACCCGACATGGTTTCACTTACAAAACAGGGATATTTCTTTTGATCGCAGATCGCTTTGATCAATAATACTGATTTATTGTATTATTGTATTTGTATTATACACATTTGAGTGTTTTGATCGGCGCTGTCCTTGTGTCTAGGTGTTTGGGGAATCGGTGTGGCGACGCAGAAAGTGAACCTGAATCAAGTGCCTTTGGGCAGAGATACAAACAGCCTTGTGCTGAGGCATGATGGGTCTGTGTACCACAATAATGAAGAGAAGAATCGCCTGCCTGCAAACAGCCTTCCTCAGGAGGGGGACATTGTTGTAAGTTGATGTTTGATGACCGAAACAGTCAGTAACTGTAAGTGTTGCTGGCCAGTTGTAAAGCTCAAAAATGAACAAACCTTTAAAGAATACAGATACTTTAATGAGCAGCAACATTCATTTTGCCAAGTCACTGAGTTTGTATTCTGAGAGTAGAGATGATGCCGTCCGACATGGATCCTCACACACTTTATTTTCACTCAGGTCTATCACTCCTGGTTACATCTGGTTTAAATAGTTAAGTCTATGAACACGTTGAACTATCTCATGCACTTCCACTTAATACAGAATTTGTAAACTTTTTATCATTCCCTTTGGACTGATCATCTGCTGGAAGCCTGGTGCAGCAGGCTGTCCTGCTGGTCCCACGAGACCCACAGTACAGTCTGTTTTTAAGGGTTTTTCCATGACAGCTGGCAGTGATAGTCACATTGCATCAGCTGGTCTAACACTGGCCTGATAACCTCGTGTCTGTTTAATGTTACGCATCAATTAGCAGCTTTCCATTTGGTTCTAACTGTTAAAGACATCTGATCTTTCGAAGTCTACAGAGTGTTCCAGTCATTCAGGTCTATGAAACTCTTTTGATAAATATAATTACATGAGTGGAGAGCGGGTACAGCAGAAAGTCCTCCTGGCAACCGCGCAGTGAAACCCCGGCGATTGGGGTTGTCAAAGTCTGCGAGCTGTTATGATCTACACATGGACACGTTCGACACTTCAACATCAACTCATGGAAAATAAAGATGATGAAACACAAATGATTAGTTTTTTGCCTCATCTAGTTTGTGTTTTTACTCATCTAAACGAAGAGTGGGAGGACTCTCCTTCCTTATCTCCACATCGGTTTTAGTTGCATATTGTGAACAACCAGCCTGCACATGCTGAGATTGTGAGTGATGATCTAACCCCTAACCTTTCTTGTTGTCCCTCAGGGTGTCACGTACGACCACGTGGAGCTGAATTTGTATCTGAATGGAAAGAACATGCATTGTCCTGCCTCAGGGATCCGTGGCACTGTTTTCCCCGTTGTTTATGGTGAGTTTATTGCTCTGTACCACAGTTTATCGGTGTTCAAGTTATTTCTCAATAGTCTTCCATTTAATTGTTTTTTTGTAAACACTGAATGCCGAAGTGCTTACAGTGAAGTATTTTACAACTTGCAGTTACATGTTTTACCACTGGAGGGCCGTATTTGTACATCTTTACAAAGCACAGCGCTGCTCATGGAGTACATAGTCAAACGAAACGTTCTAAATAGTCTTCTGTTGTTTTATACATGTACAATGATATATTTTTATTGTAGAATTAATCTGCCTAGACAGTTTATCACTCACAGTCTAGACAGCTATTCTCACACTTTGATTTCAGCTTAATTTGACAGTTTAAAAATATTTAATTTAAGTAGAAAAAGTTTACACTTTTAATGTTGCCAGTTTTCACCATATTAATAGCAAAAGCTGTTGTAACACCATAACATAGTAACACCCCCCCCCAAAAAAAAAAAAAAAAAATATATATATATATATATATAATTATAAAATAAAGACAAAATGAACAGTCGATTTCTCACTAACTACAGTGCTTGCTCTTTTGTGCCTATATGGCTTGGTTTCCTGGTGTAGTATGCTGACATTTTAACCAATAAAAATCGCAGGTCCCACATTACGACCATTATTTTCAGATGATGAGTTTTCATTGGGGCCTGAAAGGATCAACTTCAAGCTGTCACATCAGAAAACAAACCGATGATTGGTCTCACTGTTGATCAATCTTTCCGTGTTTTCATGGAATACATGATGGTGTTGAATAATAAAGACAGTAATTAATGGGCAGTTCAAGTAAAAGGTCTCCCTTTGTCCACAACAGCGAGAGTAAATAAAGCTGAATTACTTCCGTTCAGTAAACTTGGATCAGATACATTAAAATTTAAAAGTGGTTTACAGCTTTTTATCAATAATACAAATAGTCGGCTATTATGAATGGATAGCTGCGGCTCTACTTTGTCGATTGTTTGAGCACACATTTTACTTTCTCAGGCTCAGAAGTAGTTTAAGATTAGTCAGTCACCATGCTGACTGTATGTAACAACAAAAACATTCCTGCACCCAAAGATTTCAGTATTAACGAGCTCATACAAAATGTCACATTGTGTACCAAGAGATTATGTTCAAATAGTTGTTCTTATAAGACATTTGACCTCATTGCTCAAATACCTTCAGCAGGTTAAACAAAGGAAAAGGTTGTAGTGTTTCCTGTTTATTGAATTAATACTTCGTGCAAAGTCGACACAACATCAGTTCAATGTCATTTTACTTCATCACATAGAATTTGAAGGACTCCTTGTAACGTACAAGTGTGATTTGATAAACATTAGAGTGTTCCGACATGCTTTTTGTGGTCCCATTTCGTCATTCATTTGACACCTTGGCGCAGCCTTGGTGTTTCTCTTCCATATACGTTTTAAATACTGTCAGTGTCAATCTGTGAACACATGTCTCTTTGTGCTTCTGTTTCAGTGGATGACAGTGCCATCTTAGACTGCCAGTTTAGTGACTTCTATCACACAGCTCCACATGGGTTTGAGAAGATCCTCTTTGAACAACAGATCTTCTAAAGGACTCGCGCCTCAGCCCCTCTTTCTGCCGTCGTCCTCCCTTGTATCTACTAGCCACCTCTGTGACACTACACGTAGACCTTGATTGCTTTATATCGTTATATGTGGCTTGTTAGCCTCTTGTTTTTGTTCTCCCTCTGATTACTGTGCTGCTGCTCTGGACCGAAGTACCCTTGAAGGAGAAGGGCTTCCTGATCCTTGGTTGTATTAGATGGGCTGTTCCAGTCTGTGCTGATGCAAAACCATTCAAATCACATTACCTTTTGTTAGGAATCATCACCCCATGTTAACTGAAACACGTTTGATTACAGGTTACTTCTGTGATGGTAAAGGAGTTCCATTTTTCATGATTAGAAGCCATGTTTCATTTAAATTGCCTTTTGCTATGATTTGTTTTATTGTAATCTACTGACATCCCAGCATGCACCATTCTATTTATTTGTATTTATTTGAGACAGAGATCAAGTTATAAGTCTGTTTTATGTGGCAAAGCTTTTATTTTTTCTCCCCAGAGGCAAGACAAAGTTTGCATAGTAACGAATGATCAGCTGTCGATATTGATCAGGCAGCAAAATCAACAAACGTTTATGCTGCCTTCATTAAGTAGAAGTGGAAATTAAAGCAAAAGTCAAAACACAATTTAGTTGACTTTTTTTTTTAGAGTAGCCTGTTAACTCCAGTATACTGAAGATGTCAAAGGATAGCCAGTCACATTTTCACTGAGGGACGCTACGGTGTGGTGCTGATTCATGTTCTAGTTAAATAATAATCTCAAATCGCTGACCCTGATGTGTCATAAAGATTGATTTCCTCAAAACTATCTATTCTGAACAGCCCTTTAATTCTTTCCACACTTTCCCCATACTGAAATCTTATCTGGTGTATTTATATTAAATATCAATATTATCACAGCTGGTGCTGGTTGTCTCTGATCAGAGATGTTATGGTTAAAAATGTCAATCTGTTGTGTTGTATTGGCATTGCATTTCTGCTGCTGAAGTGTGACAATTAAATATTTCTAAAGCCTGTCTTTGTTTTGCACTAATGATCTTGTACAAGCAAATCCAAATGTCGATTCATTAAACCTATGTGTCTGGAAGCATATTTATCTTGAGTCCTGTCATTATTGTTAAAGATTGTTTCATAAAATCTTTTCCTGCAAAAAAATG
Organism: Symphodus melops; assembly: GCF_947650265.1. Lineage (NCBI taxonomy): Eukaryota > Metazoa > Chordata > Actinopteri > Labriformes > Labridae > Symphodus > Symphodus melops. Next base: position 6,640,688 of record NC_136702.1, read on the forward strand.
GGAGACTTTTTTTTTTTTCAACAATATCTTTATTTTTAACATAACAAGCCTTGGACTGAATAATAGAGCAATGTATAAAAATGTGTTCTTACCAGTGTATACCAGTTCAAAGAAGGTAAGAATAAAATGCAAGGCTTCAGTATATCATGCAATAAACAGACCAATACAGACAACATAATCAACTACTGCAGAGAGGGAGTAAATAACGAAGTTGGAGAAAATAAAGAAAAACAAGCTAGAAACAGTACCAATTGTTGAATAAACATGCTTATTAACCGCAGGACATTGGAGTATAATAATGTATAATCACTTTATTGTGGAAACTGTGTCGACATATGTTAGAAACCCACCCCAGATCTTTTGAAAACTGTTTGCCCTTCAAATTGTACATAGTCTTTTCACTTGGTATGCATAACTCATTATGACAAATGAAGGTGGTAATACATCTTAACAATGCATAGCTATACATTTGTTGGCAGTGATATTGTTTTTTATGGGAGATTCTATTTTACAGAGGGGGATGTAATAATATTATTATTATTACTATCATTATTATTATCATAATTATTTATTATTATTATTACTGCGTCGAGGAAGCCGGGGAAACCAGGACAGCCCGTGCAGGAGGAGGAGGCACGCATGAACTCCTCCCCTCACTCTGCTGCGATCTGTTACGTCCTGCTCCTCCTCCTCTCAGCAGCAGCAGCAGCAGCAGCAGCACAGGAGCTGCCTTACCTCGTCTTTCACGGAGGAGATCCCGAAAGCCGGAGTAAAAGCTAAACCCCATACACAGCCATGGCAGAAAACGCCGGCTTGGAAAACCACCGCATCAAGAGCTTTAAAAATAAGGGACGAGATGTCGAGGTGAGCCTACATGTCAATGAGAGTACATGCAGCCTGAATCAGCACAGTTTGACTGATGAATCCAGATAAATCCTCTGTCTTTGGGCCTCTTTGGGGAGCCTGGCCCCGGCTGCAGCTAGCCAGCCAGCTAACCAGCTAGCTAAGCTAACGTGAAGAGTTCGTCATCAAAGCTATCCCAGCAGCAAGTACACGATCTTTATCATCATTATCAATGTAACAGGAGAGGTTAGAGTTATTTTTTTGATTTTGAAATGTTTGTATACAAAAGTAAACAACATCACAGTTGTACGGTTGAATCGAGGGATGGGGGGGGGGGGTTTAAGGGCAGTTGGTGTAGCTGTCACTGACAAGCTAATGTTAGCTAACTAGCTAGTTGGATGGACACCGGTCGGGCCTGCCCGGCACTTTAATCTTCACATTTACTCACCTTTACAGCCAGTTAGCATAAAGTCACTCAACATGCTTTTTTAAAAATAAGTCGTCATTATCCGTATAAACTGCCAGTTCAGGTCGAATTACACGTTTGGTTCACACATCCACCCCTGACCAAACATTGCCCCTCCTTGTTAGCTTGTTAGCACTCAGCTGTTAGCTCAGCTTTTAAACACTTCAATGGTCTGCATTGATGCGAGGGGCCTTAGTTTACACACCTCTTTCATGTAAAAAATACATAAATACGCTGTTTAATATGAGTAGAAACGTTAGAGCAAGTGTTACTTGTAATTAAATGAAATACTCGTTGAGCTAGCACTAAACACTGTTAATATCTAACATGGTGCATGGCGACGTGTTAGTGACATATATAATAAGGTTAAATGGGATTTCTTTACTGGTACAGTCACTTGTTCTAGAAGTTGTCGTCGGTGGCCTGATGGCTAACAGGCTGGGTTAGTGTTGCAGCATCATTCAAACTAACAAGTCTAATTATAAATCTCTGTGACAGCATTAGTCTGTAATGCTCATCGACATGAAGGCAAAACCATTTGGCAGGGACTGTTCAAGGCTATTCCAGCTAAAGGAACCTAGCATTGATTGAAGGGGGAAATGTTAGAATGACACAAATCAGTATTAATACACAAGTGATTTATCAAACAAATTGCCGACCTGACTGACAAAGACATAAACGCCTGTCTGAAAGTGGACCTTCCTGTTTGACTATAAAGTGACTGAAAGCTCACTTTGATCCCACAGAGGTTGTTGTTTTGAAACTTGGAGTCAGTGTGACAAAGCACATGGCTACTATGACAGGCTGACTTTGCCAAGTGCATTCCTGATGCTATTTCAAGCATCTTGGATGTCTGACACGGGTCCTCTTTTAAAGCCTCGGTATGAATTTGAGTTTTCCTAAATGGATGACTCAGACCACATGCCAGGGAAGATCTGCCAGTTTGGGTTTTTTTTAATTAATGTAGGTCAGGCGTAACAGATCGCTCTTCATGACTGACATCACCAGGAACAGTTTTGGATGCTGTTTAGTGTTTTACACTGTATGTTAAACGTTCCTCATTTGCTTCCTGATATCATAAGGATAAAGAAGCAGTACTTCTTGTTGTCAAGCCTTTTTGTACCCTGTCTTTCTTGGATTGCAGAATATCAGGTCTTTGTTGTGTGTACAAACTGGAGGGCCTTAGTGGGCCCCTGCAGCTTTGTCCTTTAGGTTTTATATTATTTCTCGAAAGCAGAGGAAAAGCTGATATTTGGTTAAAGAAACCAATCAAATTAGGAAAACTAAGTCAACGTTGGTGTTCTTTCCATTCACAGTAATACGTGATTTTTCTGTTTTTGTTTGTGACTTTGCCTCTAAATAAACACGTGTTGTTGAAGTAAATGGAGTGCCATATTGTTGTTTATCAGTAGCCGGGAGATACCTCTGTGCTCCGCAGCCTCCTGAGTTATGACTGTCCCAGATTACGTAAAAGGCTATTTAGGAAGGCAACATGAACCTCTTGAAACAGTCACAAGATGCTGGACCATCTCAAACTGTTCAGGATGACCTGAAAATTAAAAACCCAACTGGACACACCGACATGGCAATAAGTGAGAGTCATTTGTCCTATCGTTTTCTTCAAGTTTCATTCTTAAAGCTTCAGTCATCAAATCCATGCTGATATGAAATATTATATTGAATTTCTTTTATTATTTGAAAGATTTTTCACTTGCAAATCAATTTGATATCTTTTTTTTTAACAATGGGTTTTTGATTTATTACTTCATTTTCTTTCACATGTAAAGAGCTGAAATGGGATTTTGCTGCTGCAGTAGATTGAGTGAATTCCTCAAAAAGACCACATATTATCTCATTATCGTGCTTTGTTGTCTCTTTTTAACAGACTATGAGAAGACATCGAAATGAGGTGACGGTCGAGTTGAGAAAGGTAAGAAAAGATGCATCATCTGCACGCATACACTCTCACACAAACACACTGCTTCAGTCAAAGTATTATAAAGAAACATGGTAACAGACTGGGGTGATTGATTCATTTTGACAGATATTGGGAGTATGTGGCACTTTTGGGACCAAGCAGCATATTTAGATTGTATCAAACGTGTCAAAGGGTCTCAGAGTAAACGTCCTCACAAACCACGATCACACTGATCAACTGACAGAGCATTTTCATGAGACCAAGTCATTTTTTTCCTGTACTTGTTACCTCTACATTCCTTCAGTTCTGCTTGGTGGATTGTAAGCTGGGCAATTATGGACCAAAACTCATATCTTGATAGTTTTTCGCTGACTGATGATGTTCGATATACATTGATAGCTCCTATATTGACAGTCAGTTGCACAAGTTCAACCTGTAAATGAAAATATGCTACCTGTTTGTGAGACTAATTAATTTTCTGTGTCACAGAAAACATTTTGTTAGTCATTTATTTTTCGATTCGAGAGAGACAGACAGAGACAAATGAGATGAGAAATAGGTGAACTGGCAGCTCTACAGAAGATGTGTGTAAAATTATTTTAATGTAACATGAACTATATTGATATTAATAATATTCTCTTAGCCTATTTCTTGTTTGAAAATATATCGATATATCACCCAGCCCTCGTACAACCCTTAAGCTCTAGGGTTTGGGTACATTGATAACTAAGTGTTCTCTTCAAACACACTTTTGATTCAAATGTCAATCTACTGGCTCTCTATGGATTCCTCTTTGCCTTTTTTCTTGCACACTTTCTTAAATTGAACTATTGTGTCCCAATGTTACATCCAGATGTACAATTTCTCACCCACTGAAACGTGCATCTGTGAAGCTAGCTGGCTACCAACTTAACAGACCCTGTCGTGTCGTATTTAATCATAAAATCCCTTCACTTCAAGTGGGATACCAGGTTCTTACTCTCCAAAATCCTTTCAGGAATAGGTATTTATAGTACAGATGCCACCATGCAGACAACACTTCCGTTTAATGTGGTCATTTGGCAAGATGAGAAAATGAATGTTAAGATTAATTATCCGCCGCGGAGCAAAGTGTCCTCAGAAAACCTCCTTTTTACGCTTTAATGACGTAGCTGTCCTGTAGCCCAACATTGAGTCGGGTTCAAAGTTGCTAGAAAGAAAGCCACATCTGATGCAGCTGTCTGCTTTCTGCTGATCAGTCGCAGGTCAGAAAATGACTCCATTAGTTGCAGCTGTTGTGTTCAAGGCCAATTGAAAATGTTTTGTATGTAATTGCCTTTCCAACGGCGAGTACACATTTTTTTTAAAATAAGCTGCAAAATAGAAACGTTACAAACGGTGATTTACAGGCCTGATGTCAAATTTGCCAACCTTCTCTGAAGCTAAATAAAGTTACTACAACGTTTCAAATCAGTGATGATGGATTGAAAAAAAAAAGAAGAGCAGAATTCATTGGAAGGATTTTTTTTTGGCCAGATACATGCAGTTGGTGCATGCTAAACAGTTAGTCATGTTGGGATCATTGTGCTGCTGCTTTATGTCGCCTTTGCCAAAAACGATTAGCTGAATTTAATTTGATCGGAAAAGAAGACAATGTGTTCATTTCATCTTACTGCTGGCGTCAGCAGCGGCCTCATCAGCGAGCGAGCGAGCTAGTTCCGCTGTCAGATCACCGTGCCCACGCAGAAACGCCACCTCCGCCGCCATGTTTTACACAGGATGTAGAATCGCACGTACGCTGGATGGATGCGTTTACCCACATGCAATTTCTTAAACCCCCCCGTGTGATGGACTGCTATTGCATCTATCTATCAATAACATTTACACAATAACAGTCATACAAGATGCAAAAAAAGACCTGAAAGATTTCCCATTGACGTCTGATACACAGTGCCTGTATCCTACAGAGGGCCTCTTTATTGATCCTCCCTTAATAATAATAAAAGCAAAACGTGTCCTGCCAATACAAGTCAGCTTTAATAAACTCTGGTTTGGGTCAACATACTTGTGATCTCTTCAGAAGGAGCTGAGCTCGGACTCAAAGCGCGTGCTGTGATGCTCTGTCGCTCGGTTGGAGACACACTGCGACAGAGCCCGGTGGGACATTTCCTGCTCGTACAAACAGATTTTCTGGTCAGAACTCGGAACAAAAGGCGCACTTTGAAAGAAACTGACAAATATGTCATGTTTGTTTCAGCATAATCTATAAGCAGATACTTCTTTTATGCTGCTGCTGGGTCACACTTATGCGATCAGGGTTTGCGAGAGGGATTTTTTTGTTCCAAACCGCTGATCGGTCTGAGGCTGTTTTTAGTTTCTCACAGTCGGAGTTGGCTGATTCACGTTGTTAAAAGGATGAATTACTGTTGTGTTAAGAGTTCTCTGATCCTGATTAAATGTGAGACCGGAGAGAAAGAGCATCCCATCACTTTCATTACGCAATCTCAAAGGTCTCACTGTAAGTCTCTGTCCACAGACATGATGACACAGGCTAACTGCTGGTGTGCCTTCAGACTTGGCTGGAACAGAGGTCGGAGTTCTTTCCTAGGAAGTAGTAATTCCTTTCCCTGGAAAGAAAAGCTCCGAGGAAAATTGCCCCTTCCTGGGATGAGAGAGGCATGTGTAGGTAGAGGAAGGCGCACTCTTGCTCTAGGAGCATTGTCCGTACAAAATGTAATAAATAAAAATGAGACTTTGCCAAGACTTTTGTGTTTAAAAAAAAAAAAGAGCCTGGCACAGAGCTGTCACTGTCACAGCAGGTGGAGATCATCTTTAGAAATGAACTATGCAATGATCATTTAAAGGAAGGATGACATGTGGGGTCAACTGGACTTGTAATTTCCCCCCCCCCCCCCCCCAAAAAAAGACTTCAGGCTCCATTTGAGACACTCAGAGAGAACGTCTGATAATGCTGGGGGGAAACAGGAAAACAGGCACGATGGCCCTGGGGTGACAGAAACCGAACGTCAGTGCTGTTTAGTCCCCGAGGTGTCCTCAAGTCTCGCACATTCCGTTTAGTGGGATCAGAGCAGCGAGAAGCACTGCACTGGCTGATTAGTCATCAGTGACGCACATCAGCACGACGCACAGGAATGTAGGGCACGGGAATCTCCTCCTACCACTGACTCACAGGCCCTGTCAATGGACGGGATGTGTGGGTCTCTCTCATTCTCTTTATGTGCTTACTTGCCTCTGAGTTACTGCGGGGGGGGGGGGGGGAGCTTGAGAACATATTGAAGGCTAGAGGGTAAAAAGTTCAGTGTCCTTCAAACAAGACTGTGATGATTATTTCCAACAAGCCCGCACACGACTTCTCTGACTTTCCCCTCTCACACCGGGTTTCCCACCGTCTGTTATCAGACTGTAAAAGTTTGGGGAAAGAAACTATTTCTAAGTTAGGTCTAGATGCTGTTACTTTAAGAATTCATCAATGCATTAATGAGCACTTTGATCTCCTCCCCTCATTGCTTCTCTCTTTTTTTTTCTCTCTCTCTCTCTCTCTCTTTTCATTTTCTTGACAGAACAAACGAGACGAACATCTACTGAAGAAGAGAAATGTCCCGCAGGAGGAGAGTCTGGAGGACTCTGATGTCGACTCCGACTTCAAAGGAGTAAGTGTGGGCGTGTTCTTTAGCGCGAGTCGTGAAGTTGAGACTGGACTGTCTGGATAATGGGTCAGACTGGTTAAAGTCCAGTGGGCGAAAAGAGCTGCAGTTAAAACGTCAATGTTGTTAATTTCTGTTTCCTTTCGATTAAAGCGATTTGCAGTGGATATGATATGAATGTGCTCTCGTGTTCTGAGCCAATTTACTCCAAATCCATCCCGCCTTTCTGACAAGAAACAAGTCTTATCAAGTGGCTGTCAATCATACCAGCCATTCTTACTGAGCAGATGTAGTTTTATCAGTTGTCAGGGAGTTTCAGCTGTTCAAATTCAACATTCACAAGTTCCAATATTAACTGAGTGAACGCTCGAGCAAGTCCATGTTTGTTCCAGCGCTATGATTTTTTTTGTCATTTTCTTCTATCCTGTCGCTGTCAAAGCAGATATGAGTTTAGTAATATCTGCTCCTGAAACTTCCTCCACAGCCGTCGCACAATGATGTGGAGTTTGTGCATGAAACAGCAATGAACCTTTAGCATTCACCCTTTCGATAAAGTCTGCTCTGTGTGCTATGGGCATATTGTTTACTGTATTGATGCCAGGAGTGCAGAATGTAATGAACTCAAAAAGCCATTAATGTCTAATTCATAGACATAATTCTAAAGCAGAAGATTAAATGATCGCCTTAAAGTGACAGCCTCCAAGTAAAATTATCAGACACTCGGACGACCCACAGCAGCACAGAGTCCTGATAGGACCGGGTCCTTCAACACTATTGAGTCCTCTAGATTTCAGCACATTACTATTTTTCTGGCTCTAAAACGACTAAATGTCCCCATTTTCATGAAACTGTAAAGAAACATCAATTTTTAAAAAATCGTTGGAGTGATCCAGTGTGTAAGAAGGTGGGGAAACCATCCAGCCTGGTAACAGTTATTAAAGAAAGTTTCTTCCAACAGCCGCCAAGCACTACGTATATGTAACTGATTTGTCGTATCTGACACTAAAATGTGTCGAGTAAACTCCGATAGTCTCTGAATAGAGCTCTTAAAAACTGTAAACACGCTGAGATAGATGAATCATATTGTGCAAAGCTGTGTTAATCAGGGGTCTGTCAAGCTGGGTATTGTTTTCAAGTATTTTTAGTTTGTTAAGTCGCAAAGTATGTCAAACATCCAAGTTTCCAACATTACATCTGTCTGTGTTTTTTATAGTAAGAAGCCATCAACAACTGTCAAAATACACTAGAGTTACTGCGCCCTAATGACGAGAACAGTCTGACGCCTTCGACTTTTATTTCTGATTGGTTTTCCCTTGATGATAACGAATGCTAAGCTAACTTTGCTAATCCTCTCCTTTTCTCTCACTGTAGCAAAATGTTACGCTTGATGCCATCCTACAGGTGAGAACTCGAACCATTTCAATTCTTTATTTATTTCCCTCTCCGAATATACCGACAGCACATCTGCTCAAGTGTTTGCTAATTAACATGTGCTAACAGTGATTGCTCTTTTTACAGAACGCTACCAGTGATAATGCTGTGATCCAGCTCAGTGCTGTACAGGCAGCCAGGTGCGTGACTGACACAACACACACCCGAGCACTCCAGCGTTTTATAAAGATGAATTACTTCAGCTGTGTTTTGCTCTCTCCTCTCAGAAAGCTGCTCTCGAGTGACAGAAACCCCCCCATCGACGACTTGATAAAGTCTGGCATCCTGCCCATTTTAGTCAAATGTCTGGAAAGGGACGACAAGTAAGTCTGCCTCCGTGACAGTTTGTGTTTGCCTTCAGCCTTGTTTATTCTCCGACGTGACGAGCATGGTTTCGTGGTTAAGACTGCAGACTGCTGTGCTGGATTACCAACACTGCAACTGTGTGTGTGTGTGTGTGTGTGTGTGTGTGTGTGTGTGTGTGTGTGTGTGTGTGTGTGTGTGTGTGTGTGTGTGTGTGTGTGTGTGTGTGTGTGTGTGTGTGTGTGTGTGTGTGTGTGTGTGTGTGTGTGTGTGTGTGTGTGTGTGTGTGTGTGTGTGTGTGTGTGTGTGTGTGTGTGTGTGTGTGTGTGTGTGTGTGTCCCACTGTGTCCACACGTGAGAGTGTGTGGAGGCAGGCAGGGCACTTGGCTGGTCTTCTCAGTTCAGGCCAAGCCAAATATAACTGCATTCCTGCCTCTCAGAGTTCCCAAATTCCCAGGACCTTGTGTTCAGTGAAGGGGGGGGGGGGGAATTGTAGGAAGAAGTTGCAAATATTTAACCAGGGCAGCTGATGAACACTTCCTGCTCGGGATGCAACACTGGATTATTTTGGACGTTTTTAATTTTTATGGAGAGATCAACAGTGCATATCAAACCAGCCCCCGTGTATCCAACAGGACAAATTGTCCACTTGTGTCTGTTGCCATGGCAAGCCAAGCCAGCTCAGTCTAATGACATGGTGAGCTACAGACTCACAATGCAACGTACAGCATGACAATGACCACCATTGAACAAGAATACGTTGAAAGCTTTTGAGGAATTGCAATATTAAGCTTCAAATGCATGCGAGGGCAGAAACTCAAACTTTCCATCCACAGACAGCCACACAAAGGCTGATTACATCACAAAGAGAGCCACGCCCTGTCTCCTGCTTTAAATCCCAGATAAACCTTCAGAGCACCAGTAGGAGCTGCAGATCATGGTTGGTTGCCTGATGAAATATTCAGCAGGGTAGACGGACTTGCCACACATCACCATAATACACTAGCATTTGGCTGGTGGGTGGTGTGAGGATCGCTGGCAATTGTGTGATTTCTATTTTTTTTGTGCGGGTTGCATCATTTTCACTTTCTCCCTTTTTGAGCACAGCCCCAGTCCACCAATCAGCACGAAACCCCGGCCGCTGATCTGCTGTCAGATGTGTTATTTGGTTAAAAAAAAAAAAAAAAACCCTCTCCCTTCTCATGGGTGTTTTCCATTGGTTGTGAAACGGTTAATGAAGAATCCACTTAAAGGAGACAAAAAACAAACTGTACCTGATGATTAACAAGCTTTGGATTTAAAGGCTAACGTTACATCGCTCGTACTGAAAAATACAAGAGCAGAAAAGCCCCGGATACACCGTCCAACATCAAAGATGTAGTTGCTGCTGAAAAAAGGCTGACTTTTGCATCACTTGAGTTCTCTCATGTTTTAGAAGTTGCATGTGAACGCATCACAAAGACAGTCTGTAGCCATCACACGTGTATTCTATTCTGCACCTATATAAGGAGGAGGGACTGTGTAAGGATTGTGGATACCCAAACCAATGTTATGCCACTTTTCTTAATGACTCTGAGGGATTGTTACTTCTGAACTAGAACATGTTCGATACAAGGGGCGCTAGAATTATCAGTCTTGGGTGTTTTGCTTGTGGAAGCGGAAAGAATCCGTTGTTTTCATTATTATGCTTCTCGATTCTCTCGCACTGAAGAGCTTAATGCAGAGAGATTTCTATCACCGAAGGGCTTCATTGCCGCTTTCACACGCTCAATCGACCGAAAGCAAACGAGCCTTCTTCTAACTGGTTTTGTTTTCTTTGCCCTCCAGCCCCTCTCTTCAGTTTGAGGCAGCTTGGGCTCTGACCAACATCGCGTCTGGGACGTCAGCACAGACTCAGGCTGTGGTTAAATCCAGTAAGTTGACACCGCAGCCTGTCCTCCCCCCAGCGGTCTGTTTGTACACCGTCTACAATCTGCTGAGATAGCATTATGTATTTGTGGCAGTCAGTTATTTCACGGATTATGCTTTTATTAGATAACTGTGGACTTGTTGTGCAGAGTGGGGGGGCGGAAATCATCATCAGCATGATCATCAGTGGGATTAACTGGCTGTTACAGAAGCAGCACAATCAAAAAGTAGATCAGAGATCAGCAAACAATTTTTTTTTTTAACTTTTTTTTAAGCTGAGAAAGAGCCTTGAATTCCGATGTGATTATGTAACATGGTGTTGATCAAATCAGAGTAATTGTAATCATTTTTTCTACAAACAACTTTTTTTATATTGAAGAATTAAAATCTCCATCCAAATTTGTATTTTTCTGTTTGGCTGTAACTACAATACATGTTTACAACAAGTGGACAAAGACTACATCTGAGGATATCTATATATTAGAACCAGCTCGCTTTATCATTTCAACTAGTTATGCAAGACCTGATGATCTTAACCTAGATTAACAGGAAACGGGGGGGGGGGGGGGGGATGAGGTACACTAAACACCATCAGGATCAGGAGTTGAACCTGCGACCAGTTCGACAAGGACAGGAGCCTCTGTACACGTGGTATCTGCTCGACCAGCGGCCCAAAAGAACACGTTTTTGAAGCTAGAATTTGCTCAAACTTGTCGACACGAATTCCTTGTAATTCAATTTTTGTTCTGAAACTCCTCCTGAAGTTCACGTCAGCTGTTATGTGTCTTATAAGTTGTGACACAGTCGTGTATTTGTCTTTTTTTTGGCTTTGAGGTTTTCCACAGGAGTTGCTTTAACTCTCCCCGCGGACGAGTCTTTGACCTGATGTTTGTATGTTTAGATGCGGTGCCCCTGTTCCTGCGACTGCTGCACTCTTCCCACCAGAATGTCTGTGAACAGGCTGTATGGGCTTTGGGAAACATTATAGGTAAGCAGTAGCATGTTATTGGGAGTGTGAATATTGTTCTGTGTAGACCGAGTGTTGACCACTGTCCTCTTTCCTTCCCAGGTGATGGTCCACAGTGCAGGGACTATGTCATCTCCCTGGGCGTGGTCAAGCCTCTGCTATCTTTCATAAACCCATCGATCCCCATCACCTTCCTCCGCAACGTCACCTGGGTCATTGTTAACCTCTGCCGCAACAAGGATCCCCCGCCCCCCATGGAGACTGTGCAAGAGGTTGGTGTTTGTGCAAGCAAACTCTCGTGTGCCAGACAGATGGAAGTGTTGTTCTGCAGTCGTCTGTGTCACTGCAGGCTGAGTCACAGCGTTTTCAGGAGCCGATTCAGCCATGTCACCCGAGGAGAATTTCAAGCTACAAAGCTCTATTGGTGACCTTTTGAAGTCTGGTTTTGACAGCTTTAGTCCTCTTCCCTTTGCCCTGTTTCTGCCTCCATCTGATCAACTATTCCTTCGCCAACATCCAGCCCACTCACAACCAGCTTTTCTGTCCTCCACAGATACTGCCAGCCCTCTGTGTGCTAATATATCACACCGATATTAATGTGAGTATCAGAGCGGAGGGCTTTCGAGAAAAAAAAAACGACTTGATTTTATTCACTTATTTTAAAATCTGTCTGCCATCTATTTTTTCCACGTTTTGAATGAACAATTTTTTTTTGTTTTTGTGTCTAGATCCTCGTAGACACAGTATGGGCCCTGTCCTATTTGACAGACGGCGGCAACGAGCAGATTCAAATGGTCATTGACTCCGGAGTCGTTCCATTTCTTGTGCCTCTCCTCAGCCATCAGGAGGTCAAAGTACAGGTGAGAGTTCTATTCAATGAACTGAATATATCAGCTAATACCTTTTTTTTTTTTTTGTTTCTTTGTCTCCACTGAGGTGAGACTTTGTCATGTCAGTAGAGAATGTTCTTCACCTGGTGCACCTTGGTTTGTCTTGACTCTGCAGACGGCAGCTCTGAGGGCGGTGGGTAACATCGTGACGGGGACGGACGAGCAGACGCAGGTTGTGCTCAACTGTGACGTCCTCTCACACTTCCCCAACCTTCTCACACACCCTAAAGAAAAGATCAATAAGGTATCCCGGCGTTTACTTCCATGTTGTTGTTGTTGTTTATTTTAAGTCTCATTACTTGGAACAAAAATAGAAGTCTGCTCCGTGAGTGCAGCTTTGAAGCTCTCTGACTCACTGCCAGGAAGTTTGCTTTCTCAGAAGCAGGTCTACTATTTTCTTAGTCATTATTGTGAGCTAAGATTAGAGCTTGGGATTTGTTTGGGGAAAATGACTATTCACGACTGAAGTCAAACTTCTTGAGCATCGTCAACTTCTGACAGATCTTAGTTGTTTTTTTTTCTTGCTCAAAGTCCACACACTGAAAGTAAGGTTAACGAACGTGCAGCTCACATTGGCATTAATTGTAATCAACGCTCCTAAGATTTATTTAGGATGTACTAAATCAGATGTTTAAACATGTAGCATTTGAGGTTAATACCACAGCTGAGGTACAACAAGTGAGAGAGATGATGAACGTGATGCTTTGGATGAATATCCATGCGTGTGTTGAGGGCTTAGGGCCAGTTTTGACCATTTGTCGCCGGTCTGTTTCCAGGAAGCAGTCTGGTTCCTGTCCAACATTACAGCTGGGAACCAGCAGCAGGTCCAAGCTGTGATCGACGCTGGACTCATTCCTATGATTATTCACCAGCTGGCTAAGGTTTGTGCATGGAGGAAGAATGTGGAAAGAATCTCTCTCTCTCTTTCTCTCTCTCTCTCTCTTTCTCTCTCTCTCTCTCTTTCTCTCTCTCTCTCTCTCTCTCTCTCTCTCTCTCTGTGTTCTCCACTCTCTTCATTTCCCCACCAATCATAGAAGAGCTTGAAGCTGGCGCTCACGAGTATTAAGACGCGTGGACGCATTCAGTGTTTTGTCGACAGAGATCTCCTGATGCATGCAGTGAATAATGACTCCAAACCTACCCGAGATGTCTTGGAGTCTCGATATTCTCGTGTTGTGCTAAAAGCCTGCCGCGTCCACATTTTAGTGACAGCCTGTTTCTCTTCAGGGCGACTTTGGCACTCAGAAGGAGGCAGCCTGGGCCATCAGCAACCTCACCATCAGCGGGAGAAAAGACCAGGTGGGATTGGCTTTGGGACTTGTGATGTAAAAATCTGCAATATTGGGTGTGATGTGTTTTTGGTTAACATCAGAAACCCTTTGTAGCATGTGTGAGTCACTCGGTCTTCAAATATTGTATCATTTTAAAAAAAGAGATTTTTCTTTTTCTTTTTTCTTTTCAAGAAGCAAACTGTCCCCGTTATTGATACTTGAAACTAGGCCATGTTGTATTGTACACATTTAAAGGTCATCCAGGAGAGTCCCCACTTGTAACCATGTACCTATGTTGTAATCAAGTATGGATGTGGTGTGTATGTGTGGGTTTGTGTAGGTGGAGTTCCTGGTTGAGCAGAATGTCATCCCTCCATTCTGTTACCTGCTGTCAGTGAAGGACTCGCAGGTGGTGCAGGTGGTCCTGGACGGCCTGAAGAACATCCTCATCATGGCGGGAGACGAAGCCAGCACCATCGCTGAGATCATTGAAGAGTGTGGAGGTCTGCACCTGATTAATGCTGATGGTTACATTTAGTCTGCACTTTCTTTTAGATCTCCTTTTTTTATTTCAGCTGATGTATTTTTATTAGATTTATTTTTGTCAGTGAGATTCATGGTTTATAGTTTCTGTTCATTCTTATTTTGCTAATGAGTTCATGTTTTAATTATGTCCCTGTTCAATTAAACCCTAACTGTTAAAAGTCGGAGTGAGTTCCTGTTGCTAATGTTGAAAAACCCTCCTGAATATATGATGTCATTTTACAGGTTTGGAGAAGATAGAACACCTGCAGCAGCATGAGAATGAGGATATCTACAAACTAGCCTTTGAGATTATTGATCAATACTTTTCAGGAGATGATGTAAGTTTCACAACATTTTCATCTTTTCTTCTGCTCCCACTTTTTGCTCACTCAAAATCTTGCTTTGATACAAAATCTGTCTTCTTTTTTTTTTAGATTGATGAAGATCCCAACTTGATCCCTGACACCACTCAAGGAGGGACATTCAACTTTGATCCAGCTTCCAACATGCAAACAAAAGAATTTAATTTCTAAAAAACAAAAAAAATCCAGGATGTTCGCTTCAACCAGCTGCACGGGTACTCTGTAATCATCCTAAGACATTCATCCATCTCTCCTCCAACCTGGCAACCTGGTACCGAAGGATTTACAAAACATCACTTCAACACCACTGAAGGATTTACCCACCCCAACCTCTGCACTGCGGGGTGTTTTTTTTGTTTTTGTTTTGTTTTTTCCTCTCTCCATCCTTCACTGTACACCGTTAAAAATCTACATCGGAATCCTGGTCATCCAACAGGCACCATCACAACCTGGCAACCTGCATCCGGAGGATGGTCGGCACTGTCTGCTAGTGCTTCGATAATATCACCCAAAAATACAAACCAGAAGGTAGAGGAAGCCTTCATGGCAAGATGTTATTGCCAAATGTCAAATCTTCATAGAGCGAAAAACACAAGCACATTTTCAGACACACACACTCACATGTACACACGTTTCGACACTTAGAATTTGTGTGCATACTTCTGTTAGAAGTCATCATATCACTTACTGGGAAGAAATACTGCTGTTTGTTTGTGGTTTCTTTTTGTGCTTTCCCTCCCCTGGATTGTCCTCTGGTGTTAACTTCACCTACGTGCACGCACACTGACAAACAAGAACACACATCGACACACTTTAGTCACACAGATCCCCCCCCCCCCCCCCCCCCAATCCACCCCCCCACCCTCTCCCAAACCAGTTTAAAGAGTTAATCCCAGAGCTAAGCCATGACTAACCACGGATCCCCCCACTGCCCTCCCAGAAGAGTCCTGGCGCAGGTGGAGGGAAGAAAGGGCTCCAAGGCGAAAAGAGGACTCCGTGGCGAACTGACTGACGGGACGTTTGACTCAATGACGTCACTTTTTTTTTTTTTTTTTGTAACGTGACCTCTGTTGAATTATCAAACTTATTAATAAGGAAAAAAAAACGTCAAAATGTGAAGAAAATGCCAACATTTTTTTTCCAATTGATGCAACTGTAAGACCCACTCACTGGCCTGCTCCTGATTCAGCAAAGCGACAGCGTCAAGATTTTTTTTTTAATTTTTTGCTGCAGATGTGTGATTACCTGTATGGGGAGGAGTCACCTTTAGGTGAAGGCGCAGAGACTTAGTAGAAGAGGGACACGTCAGCTGTAGTGTTCCCCCCCTACAGGACATCATTTCTGCAGAACGAGCTTGGTCACGTCCTGTGATCCTGTGACCCGTCTGCTCGAGACTCCCCTGTAATGTGAATCTTGAAAGAAAAAAAAAAAAGTGGGGGGAGGGTCAACTAAGATTTTTATTTTTTTTTTTAAGGAAAAAGAAAAGTCGAGCTGAAATCGGCCTGAATCAACCTTGTTTTAATTATTTTTAAACCTCTCCTCAAAAAAAACAAACAAAAAAAAAATCAACCTTTAGGTTCATGTTTCAGCTTCTCCTGGTTGAGTCTGTGGAGCTTCCATTTGTCTGTTTTCTTTTTTTTCTTCAGTCTTATGCACACGTCTGAGAGGCATATTGATGTCTGCCTGCAGAAAGGGACCTATTCTCCTCGAAGACTAGACTTATATAATGAGTACAGGTCCTGACCTTTACAGTACTTAACTACTTTTGATGAAGAGGTAACATGTCATCACTCGATTTGAATAATTGTACAAAAAAATGTGATGTGTATCTCTCCTTTGCCGTCTAATGAATATATGAATATATTTACATAAAGCCTGTACAAAGCTGCTGCAGCTGACAGTCATTGGATGGACGATTAACCTTACTGTCAAAGATGGCTGGGGAGGTTTTCTTTTTCTTTTGGAAGCAATATTTCTTTGTTTTATTGTTTTTATTTTTGACTTGCATATGTATTGTGATGACATGCTGATAAATTGGAACAGGCTGTTTTTTTTTTTCCCCTCTCTCTCTCTTCGTAGTGGTGACGGGCTGTTTAAAAATGTGCCGTCCCATGTCTCAGTTGGTGTGTGGGTGTGGTATCAGGGGGTCAAAGAAAACCCTGAACCTGACCCCAGCCCCTGGTCTCGAAGACTTTATGATCCTCTGGTTGGCTGCTAACTACTGAGAGGGGGTCAGAACGACGGGTGGGGTGGGTTACACTTGGGGTTTTAAATATTGGGTGGGGTTGTTATGAGCAGCCCAGGCTTGTTTTTGGGACTAGCTGTTTATTACTGAACAAAACTATAGAGAGGGTGTACAGTCATGAACTAGCAGACTAGACCGAGCCACTTTAAAGATTTACAATTTCGTTGCCTTGTATTCGCATTGAATACAAGCTTATGTTTGTTGCAAGATTTTTACTTGCTCATGAAAAGTTGTTTTAAATAAAAAAAAAAATAATAGGAGAAAAGCAACAGACAGCGTTTTGGCCTCTGATTGTTTATATCTTTTTATAAATTTTAGATTGAATTCCTCTCTTTAAGGTGGCTCATTGATGCTTTCAACTCTTGTGCATATTAAAGACAAGAACGAGTTGAAAATCATTGTGCCTTTTGTTTTTCATTTCAACTAAAACTACGTTTTATTGAATAGAAAAAAAAGATTATTCTCGCAACTGAAGAATTGAGAAACAGGAGATGTGGCTACAGGAATAAATGTGCTCTCCTTGTTGTTTGGAGTTGCCATGGGAATGCTCAATGCTGCTCTCTGCTGTTGAGAGCAACCGCTCCCCTCCGATCTTATTCACTGAACATTGTAACACACCATTTCTCCCACTCATTACTCCCCTTACCCCAAAACACCACCAATCATGATTGCCATATTACCGTCAGGGGATATTTGAAATGATCTGCCCTCATCTCACCCTCAGGACATAATCTGTGTTTCTGATCCTAACCAAAATAAACTTGCTGTTTAGCCGTTGGATCCTTCGTGCTTGCAAGTGTTGTGATTCACACATACAGTGGCTGTTAGTTCAAATTAAGTTGTACCGCAAAAAGATTTATTAGGTTTTATGCTCCTAGATGTGTTCAGACCTGTGGCACTTCCTCTTCATGGAAACCTAAAAGTAATTATTTTGATTAGTAAGTTTGACAACACATCATAGGATAATTTCAGTGTCACATTACTCTTTTCTCTTGAGGTTAGGGTGGTGTGTGTGACATTATTTGACACCCCAAAAATAACATTTTACTTGTACAGGTGACTCCAAGGTCAGGCAACACGAGCAGAAAAATGGTGTTAGTGTTATGAAAACGAAATGTTTGAGTGGCACAGCTACAGCATGTACGTAACTCACAAAAGAATAATGGTTAACTAAACCTGCAGACATTAAATGTAAATCCACAACATGCACATGCTTTTTTTTTTTTTTTTTTTTTTAAATAACTGGCTTCTATGTGGAGCATTTACCTAAGCTTGACCCAGATCCAGAGTCCCCAATGAACGAGCCTTTCTATGTGGCAACTTCTAAAAAGAACGTTTTTAAATCTGTGTGTGGAAGTGTTATTGAACTTCCTCAATGTTACTCAGGGAATCAATCCGATGTCAGTAAATATTCAATGTGAAGAATTCTGTGTTTAGATGGAAGTTCAATCTGATGGGCCCACTGCCCAACAGAAATGTAGTTTTGCTTATGTAAATTATGTAATCTGATTTTTTTTTTTAAATTTGAATTTGAATTTGAATTTTTTAAACCTTCAAAAAAAAAGAGAAGAAGTTACAAAATTAATCATAGGACAGCCAATTTGAAGTCTAAAAGATTTCTGAAATGATATTTATCTGCAAATGAAGATACCACTTTGATCTTGAATAATAAAAATAAAAAATCCTACCTAATTGAAAGGGAATTTAGGGCAAGGACAGTTCTTACAACTGAGGAGGAACATAAAATATGACAGATTCAGAATCCCCAGTGAATATTTTAGTGAATAATTAGTTTGTTTTCACCCTCTTGAAAAGTATATGATATCGTGTGAAAACCGTATAAAATATGTTTAAATGGCTGAATTGGGCTTCCATAGCTAGGGTTTTACAGTCTATGCTAGGGGGGAATTATCCCCTTATGTAATTTTAATTTATTTGTGTCTGATGTACTGCTTTGAAAATGGTCAGTAAACTCCTGAAAAAGAAAAAGCCCTCATAAATTTGCATTTTAATTTATTTAGTTCCTAGTTAATTTTTATGCACAAACTCATTCAAATGTACTTTTAACAGCATAATAACGATACCATGTGAATAAAAAGTGTTTCATCTTCCATCGACTATGTTGGTCTGTTGAATCACGTGGTACAGTTTTTCCTCCTCTTCACTTCCGGAAATAAAGTCGTCAGAGCAGAGCACGAAGTGAAAACAAAACGGCACCGGACCCGTGTGTCATGGTGAAACCGTCAGCCAGAACCGGAAACAGAACCTTCAGGTTTACAGGTGAGCTCACTGGAAAATGTTAAGCCTTTCTTCCGTAGCGTTAGAAGTATTTTTATTTTTATTGTTGGGGTTATAATGCTAACAGTTAGCCAGTCTGCTCAGATTGATCGAGTACCAACCACAGACTCACTTTGTTGTGTCAGCTGGACTGTGTGCTGAATAATGCGTCTGTAACAATGACCATCAACAACAGTGTAAAGGTTTGCGTAGTTTGATGTTAAAGAGATAAACTCAGGAGTGGAGGTGTTGGGATGAGTTAGTGTTGGTTTAGCAGCTCTGTTATAACACTTAAAGCTTCAGTGACCTAGATTTACTAACACAGTGGGTCTCTGTCCTGACAAAGTCTCAGAGCCTCACAAGCTCTTGTTTACATGTATAAACAGTCCTGTCTGTGGTAGGAACCAGAATTTCCTCAGCTGCAAAAGCTAGTTTGTTGTGTACATCTGAAAACTGTCCACTCACAGCATTATCACAGTTTACTTTGATACATTACATGTTGGAGCTATTTAATTTTTGGTTTGGGATTTAGTTCACTGGTAGTTGGGTGGTGGTGTTTATTTAATTATTTGACACCTTTTCTTTATTTAGAATATATTTTGGGTAACACCGTGGGCTGGGCACCTGTGGTTGTTAAGTTTTCTCTTATGTATTTATCTCATGCACTTAAAGCAAACACAAAATAGATAAAATGAAAAAACAAACCAAAACTGACAGTATGATTAGTTAATTAAATAAAAGGATGCCTTTTGAAAGAAATGTGCTGGAGAAGCCAATTAAACCCAAATGGACTTGTTGGGTGGCTCTCCTAACATGTAACACAGAAACAAGTAATTAAAGTAGTCCAAGCAAATATAATACAGCTCAGCAGAAAATGTACTTAGAATGTAAAAGGAAAGAAGAAGAAGAAAGTAGCAGGTAGAGGACCAGCATGCATCTGGGTGGGCCTGAGGGTTTTTTTTTTTACCACACAGTGAGGAATGACAGGAGCCTCGATTTTCTTAGTTCTTTTGTTTGCTTTTCTTTAAAAACAAGAAACACGCTTGTCAATGCTGCAACAAACTGGTCATTTGATTAAGTTTTTATTTTATTTTATTAGTCTATTTTAGTTTTTCTGGACAAATAGCCGCTACATTACAAGTGAGACTGTTTCAAACACATTTTAACCTCCATTAAATGTAATGAATTCAGTATTCAGCTCATTTTTGAGCTTTTAATGATGTAACGTACTGAGGTGAGCAGCACTTAAATGTCACTTCTTCTTTACAGAGAGCTGTTGTCCTTCCCCTGGCAATCATCTGATCTAAGCCAGTGTTAACCCTGGGCTTTTATGTACACAGTTTGAAATCTGGGTGTTGTGTAGACAAAGTGACGACACCGTCTTCAGAGCAGTGTCGGTATTTCACATCACGATGAGGCTGAATCAAAGTGTGCACCATTAGAAAGCTAAGTAAACAGTCTGTTGAAGGGGCGCCGGTAGCGCACATGTCACCATGTATGGAGGCTAACAGTCCTCACACGGGCGGCCCGGGTTCAACTCCGACCTGTGGCTTCTCTCCCGCATGTCGATCCTCTCTCTCTCCCCGATTTCAGACTCTATCCACTTTCTCTCTCAAATAAAGGCAGAAAAGTAAAAAAAAAAATCTCTTTAAAGATGGACTTTGTCCTTATAGGTCCAAACAAGCAGGAATCCCTTCTGTCTGTCTGCTCAGATGTATAAACCATAAATCTGCTACATCCTGTAATTTGTCTTTTTAATGTTAAGTTTATCGATGTAATTGTAACTTTGCTGTTTTTATATTTGCTTTGTAAGGTGACCTTGAGAGTTTGGAAAGGTGCCTTTGAATAAAATGCATTATCATTATTATTAGATGTGATGTGAGTAATCAGTTTATGCATGGCACATGTTTTTTATCTCTGTAACGTCTTTGACGTACGTTGATCTAAAGCTTCACCTCGAGGAGCTTTCTACATACCAGCCCCGATCTGTAACTTATCTGTAATCTCCCAGGAGAAGTCATGTGTTGGCTTAGCTTTATTTCTCATCAATTATACGTTTGCTTGAAGCCGGTTCGTTCCTGTGTGAGTATGTAGACATTGAACAGTTATAAGAAAGAGACAAATAATTCAAGGATCAAACTTGACAGCAGAGAATTGCAAACTCAGCTCCCTTAACTAACACAATGTTCATGTCGATTGGCAAAGCTTTCTGATGCTTGTGACGCATGATCACAACAGTTACAGCAGCACTGGCAAGTGTGCCGTCCCCCTGGCCGGCCATTGGACTGAGGGTCATCCATCCGTCCCGCCGCAGACTCACAGCCAACTCATGATGGTGGATGTAACCAAGTGGCCCATTTTCAGCCTGATGGGGCCCCAGGAGCTCTCCAGTATACGGAAAGCCTGCGTGTTTGGAACGTCTGCTAACGAGGCCATCTACATCAACAATGATGATGAGGTGAGGTTAAATCAAGCAGGCAGAGTCACTGCTGATGGAAGATGTTAAATTGTGCATTACTAATTGGAAGATGACCTGTTGCTTTTGAACATCTATTCAACTGTAAACTCTGCAGGCCGTACTGTTCTTTCATTTTTCAGGTTTTTCAACTTTTTTTTTTTTTTTTTTAAATTTCTTTTTGGTTTTCTGTTTTTTTTTTTGTTGTTGTTTGTTTTTTAACTTTCAAAAACAGTTCTTGGATTA
This sequence comes from Symphodus melops, assembly GCF_947650265.1. NCBI lineage: Eukaryota > Metazoa > Chordata > Actinopteri > Labriformes > Labridae > Symphodus > Symphodus melops. The sequence continues at coordinate 6,662,439 of NC_136702.1, forward strand.
TTTGCGTGGAGACTTCTACACTCTTCTAATTTTCTTGTCTTTTTTTTGTTTCTTGTTTTAAGTCCTCCCCTGTAGATCGGCCTTATGTCCGATCTTGAATGTAAAGCTTTTCCTTGAAACATGGCCATGATGAGAATCTATTAGTTTGAAATGTGTAACCACTGCACACACATAACCTTTGTCTGGTTCATTAATATCTAGTGTTTCTAAAAACCCAGAGAGCAGGGCTCATGTCTTTTTGCTCGTCTCCTCTCTGTTTCTTATGTGTTGTTGTTTTGTACTAAGCTGTGTGTGTGTGTGAAGGGAGCAGTGGTTAGTCTCATCAGCCCTGTTGATGTTTCTTGTGTCTGCAGTGTGACCTGTTCTCCACTGATCCGTATTACATGATCCCTCTGTTGTCCTTCCTCTCGACACGTTCAGGTGTACGTGTTTGGCTTGAACTGCAGTAACTGTCTGGGCACAGGAGACAGCCTGAGCACCATCGTACCCAAGAAGCTGGACTTCCTGAGCGGGAGGAAGGTGGTCAGCCTGAGCTACGGCAGTGGCCCCCACATCCTGCTGGCCACAGAGGGTATCTGCACAAAAAAAAAAATCCTCCAGTTTACAGTGGGATTACAAAATGCTGCGGAGGGACTAATCGTTTTGTGTGTTTCAGACGGAGAGTTATTCGCCTGGGGTCATAATGGTTACAGCCAACTGGGAAACGGGACAACTAACCAAGGAGTCTCCCCAGTGCTCGTGTCCACCAACCTGCTCAATAAGAAGATCACAGAGGTGGCGTGTGGCTCGCACCACTCCATGGCTCTGACTGACTCAGGAGAAGTGAGTGGCATCATTATTAGAGCAGTGTTACACAATCGTTCTTTTCTTTGGTTAAAGGCAGTGCTTAGTCAGAAGCCCTTGTAACACATGATCCCCTGACCTTTTTAAAAAAATACAAAATAAAAAATCAGGACATTCGACCCTGATCTCTTCCTGAGCATCTCACAGCAAGAGAGCATCAGTGTCCAACCTCGCAATATTCTGTTATATAGACGTGAGTGGAGGAGTTTTCAGTAATGGTGAACTCATTTCTTGTAGGGTCGCGTTAAAGGCCTACGTCACTTTGCCCACTCTGTTGCAGTGATTTTTTTTTGGGGGGGGGATTTTTTTGTTTTGTTTTTACCAGCATGTTGACTTCAAATGAAGTCGTCAGTTTTCATCCACACGTGCAGCCCTCCATCTTCAAAGACTTCTCTCTCTGTCATTTTTTTTTTTTTTTTTTTTGCTTTATCCAGATTAAGACACAGTTTTTCTCTCGTAGTAATTTATCATTCCTGTCATCTTTCAATGGTTTACATTCTTTGTGAGGTAAGGAGTTTAAAGTCTCAATAGAGGTCTCAAAGGTTAAATAACATTCTGATGCAAACTCTTCACCGTCTGTTTGTGCTAGGTGTATGCGTGGGGATACAACAACTGTGGTCAAGTTGGTTCAGGCTCCACCGCCAACCAGCCCACTCCTCGCAGAGTGTCCAGCTGCCTGCAGAACAAAGTGGCCATCAGCATCGTCTGTGGTCAGACCTCATCCACAGCAGTGGTGGACAACGGAGAGGTGATTGTTTTCTAATTTTTCACTTTGCTTTAAACACAATTCATCCCCGCTCTGTGTAGCACTCACGCTGTCCTCGTGTCTCTGCAGGTGTACGGCTGGGGCTACAACGGGAACGGACAACTTGGACTTGGAAATAATGGAAACCAGCTCACTCCCTGTCGCCTGGCTGCTCTGCAGGGTCTATGTGTGCAACAGGTTTGAGATAACACACAAAGTGTTGATAGTTTTTTATTTATTTTTTTAAGAATCTTCCAAATGGATTTATTGTGAGGGGCGAGCCGACGTCAAACCAAGTGTTTTGGTAAAAGGACATTAAAATATGATATTATAAGTTTCTGACTTAGCCTTTCTATAAGACACCATCAGAAGCCACACACTGACAGTACTGACAGAAAGAAAGAACACGTCGGGTATGTTTAGAAAGTTGTGTGTAAAAGGAAAACGGCATCTCTCATAGGAAAATGAAGATGGAGTACATTTGAACCCAGGCTCTTCAGAACAAGGACGAGTATATTGTCTTGTAGTTAAAGCTGAAGCGGGCTCAGTTAAGTCAAATCCTTTTATCTGCAGTCTGTGTATTCTTCAAAGTTGTGGTAGAAACTGTTTTTTTTTTGTTTTTTTTTTAAAGTTCGCCTCCTCCTTCATGGTATTAAAGGCTGATATTTAAGAAGTAACAAATTATTTCTGACAGTTCTGTCATTTGTAAAATAAAACGTAAATCCACACAATCCAGAACATATTCAATGTAGTGTTAGAAACAGACCGAGTCTTTACATTTGATTTGACTTATTGATTTATTTTGGTTTTATAAATGTTTTCAAAAACAGAGGATCAATTCTTGTCTCCATGGAAGGCTGTTGGGGATCTTAAAAGAACCTCGCTGACAGTTCTTCATTGGTTGTATTCAGTCTAACTCGTCCTTGCTAGTTTTGCTAAAAGATTTGTCTGCTTACATTGAAACCTTCTTTGTCCTGCTCTTCAGATTGTCTCCGGTTATGCTCACTCTCTTGCTCTAACCGACGAGGGCTTGCTTTACGCCTGGGGCGCCAACACATACGGACAACTGGGCACTGGAAACAAGAGCAACCAGCTGAGTCCAATTCAGATCATGGCCGAGAAAGAGAGGTGAGCTGAGAGTGTCACCGCCGCAGAGATGATCACACCTGTTCCCTGTTCTCAGTCGTCTCCTGTACCTCCTCCTCTGACAGGATCGTTGAGATCGCTGCCTGTCACTCCACACACACCTCAGCTGCTAAGACCCAGAGTGGGCAGGTGTACATGTGGGGCCAGTGCAGAGGCCAGTCCATCGTGCTGCCCCACCTCACTCACTTCACCTGCACCGACGACGTCTTTGCGTGCTTCGCCACCCCCTCGGTCATGTGGAGGCTTCTTTCCATGGGTAAGACGAGGTACAATGACGGTGTGATCAAAGGGCTTCACGAGCAGTTCCACTGTTTTGTAAAGTGCGTAAACACTCAGATGGCAGATTGTCCCTGAAGGCACCCCCAAGCAGTTGAATGGAGCTTTATGCTCGTTTAAGAAGTTGCATAGGAGGGTGCTTACAGCCCAATGTGAGGAGGATACAGTCCTCCTACTGGGCGGCTCGGGTTCAAGTCCGACCTGCAGCTCCTGTTCTGCATGTCGCTCCACTCTGTCAAGAATTAATAATGCAATAAGAGTAAACTTCTCTAAATACTCAAAAACACTCCATGTGTTTTTCTTTGATCTTTTTTTGTAAAGCTCTTTGTGACATCTGCTCTGAGAGGGTGTTATAGAAATGAGTTTTACATTCTTTCATAACTTTGAAGTGATTCCAATCAGTGTCACCGTTTCTCCATCCTTATGTCTTTGTGTGTGTGTCTGTGTGTGTGTGTGTGTGTCTGTTTTCTCCCCCCAGAGCACGATGACTTCTTGACCGTGGCTCAGTCTCTGAAGAAAGAGTTTGACAACCCGGAGACAGCAGACCTGAAGTTCTGCGTGGACGGCAAATATATCTGCGTGCACAAAGCCATTCTCAAAATCAGGTCAGGGACTGAAACACTCGGCTGTCACTTCATGCTGTGGGTTTTTTTTTTTTCCGACAGAATATTAAACAGTTGTGAATCAAACTGTGGTGCAGGTGTGAACACTTCAGGTCCATGTTCCAGTCTCACTGGAACGAAGACATGAAGGAGGTGATTGAGATCGATCAGTTCTCCTACCCGGTGTATCGCTCCTTCCTGGAGTTCCTTTACACTGACAACGTGGAGCTGCCCCCTGAGGACGCCATCGGTCAGAACTACAAACATTCACCTCACAGCCTGACATTTTCTGACATCTGTACGTGTGCGAGTTGCGAATACTTAAAGTGATGCTGTCTGTGACTGTGTCCTGTCAGGGCTTTTGGATTTAGCCACGTCATATTGTGAGAACCGCCTGAAACGTCTGTGTCAACATATAATAAAGAGAGGAATCACCGTGGACAACGCCTTCTCCCTGCTGTCTGCTGCTGTGCGCTATGATGCAGAGGTACAGACATGTTGGACATCAGTTATTAACTACAGACCTGAATGGAGACCAATAGATACACGAGAACGTTCACTGACAGGAACAGAGATCGGTCTGTGTATCATGAAAAACCCTATTAAACGATTTGTTGCCAGGTAATGAAACGTATCGTCTTAGGGGTGGGACAAAATATTAGTACATCAATAAATCAAATGCAATCAAATCAAAATATCTGGTCAAAAAAAAATCAGCACCTGGCTTCACGACTTCATTATTCCTCACAGTGAAAGAAGAAGTAGACAGCCAGATGAGGTCAAACAGCGGTGAAAAAAAACGTGCAGATGTGGAAACTGACTGATTACAATAAATACATACATACAGTAACTCTGCCACGTCTTCTTTATGAATCATTACTACATTTTCTGCCAATACTTCAATGATAGGGGAATCACTGTTCTTGCGATAAGATCCTCACTGTGAGCCATGTATTATGTAGTGTAGTTTAGTCCACTTGTTTTTTTTTACAATTTCTGTGGAAAAATTCTCCTATGAATGTTACTTCTCATAGTTAACTAAAGAAAGTTAGAAAACACTACTTACACATGGACAGTACATGATCAGCAAATAAACAAATGTAATGTACAAATTAATGTACTATTATGTCCACAGGGGGCGCTAAAATCAATTCAAACTAAATCTGTTTTCACGGATGATCTCGTCAAAGTCTGAAAAATGTGCTTCACAGGAGAAGCTACACGTTAAAAAAACATCAAATAATTAATGTCGTTGAGAGTGTCACTTCTAAAGGAACGGTTCGCTAATGTGTTCTTTCACCTCTCTCATTCAGGACCTGGAAGACTTCTGCTTTAAATTCTGTGTCAATCACCTGACTGAAGTCACCCAGACCACTGCTTTCTGGCAGATCGATGGCAACCTGCTCAAGGATTTCATATGTCGAGCCAGCCGCTGTGGAGCCTTCAAAAACTGAATCCAACCTTGAACGGTTAAAAAGACTAAGAGATAAACGCTGCGGGAGACTGAGCGATCACTCCGAGTGGACTCCACAACCCATCACTGACAGAAGGTTGGAAACCTTTAGGACTAATACCATCACTGTCAAATCTATGATCATGTCATTCCAGACCACAACAGGAGGTGGCGCTCACGTGTAGCAGTCGTTTGCCACAGTGCCTGACCAGCTGAATGAACTCTCCATGGAGTGGTTGTTTTCTATGAACTTCAGAGATTTTTGTTTTGCCAGTTACCTGATATCACTTTACTTTTTCTATTGTTTTGTTGAATTGACCAAGTTGCTTCTTCATTTTTTGCACTCGGATGAAACTTTTTGAATTGGATTTTGTTTCTTTGAAGCGATAGGGTCAAAGTTTGATGTGCCATCTAGAATCCAGGTTTTCACTTTGAGGATTTTTGCACTTGTAAATGTCCCGATAAATCAAGGACTTTGACATACAAAGAACGTAGATCTGTTTAGGTCAAACTCTATATTCTATCTAAGTACTTATTGCTGTACTGAGGCGTGCTCTTCTGTCTGGAGGACTCAAAGAGGGGAGCTCAGGATTATGCGGGTTATATCTAGATCTGCATTATCTGAAGTCTTAAACTGTTACAGATTAAGCTGCATGATGTAAAAATGCATCGTAATGCAGGTGTTTTTATTGATATGATTTTAGAGGCAATTATAATGAACTTTTTTATATTAATAGAAACATAAAGTAGATTCAGGATGTGACAATTATTATTATTAGATTAGATTCAGAGAAACTGGAAAACACATCGAGGCTAGGACATCTCCGCAGCAGTTCAGAACTTTATTTTGAAGCCGTTCTGTTACATTTGACCTTCATTTGAGGGGAAAAAAAAAAAAATATATATATATATATATATATATATATTGCATCAATGATTTTGATTCAGCACTTTGCCTTTTGGGATGCTGCTAGTATTTTGATTCATTACGCAGCCCTTGTTACAGATGTGGAAATGATTCATTCGTTGATTCCACAGACACAGTTTGTGAAGCTACTTCTCATCGCACATTCATTTGGTGTCAGCAGGTTTAACTTATCCCCGTTTCCACCAAGTAATTCTGGTTTGGTTCAGCACAGTTCAGCACTGGAAACTCTGAACTTGGTGTCATTTCACAGACAACCGTGCCCTTATTAGGTAAGCAGAGTGTAAGCCTACAGTGTGACATCACAGCAGCTCAACAGTAGTCAGCTTTTAATGAAGTTAAATGTCCAAGGAGAACAGGGACACCGTAAACAAAGACTGGCCGAGCGACACCCCAACAGAAGGGTACCAAAAACACTATGGATTCCATATTGTTTATACCATTCCCAACTTTTGATGGTGGAAACAACAATGAATTGGAGATGAACCAGACAGCTTTGTGGAAATGAAGCTCATGTGCTTTCAAACTGAAAAGAAAGAACAAGGCCATTAAACATCTGTTTACATAGAGAGGCGTGTGAGCTTGTATACGTTGTTCACTTTACAAAGACATTTCTTTTTTTTTTACAATACATTACCTGCATGTAGAGAACACTATTTAACAGTATTATCACATATTGACTGCACACCTGAGGAGTATTTAGAAAGAATTATTAGCTAATTTCAATGCAGGATTTTTTGTTTTATAATCAATGAATATGGATCTACTGATCAATTTGGAGTTATGCAACGTGCCAGTGACATTTTATGAACTCTGCAAGCTAGTGAATAAAAAAAGGACTTTTGATTCTTGTTTTCTGAATTTATTTGCATCATTAAAAGCTGAGACTTCAAAGTAAGTCAATAAAAAATTAAAAAATACATTTTAGTTTATTAAAAAAAGTATCTTAGAGTCGTATGTTTTTGGAAGTTTCTCGTTTCCTAAATTGAGCAGCAGTGTGCTGCTCATAAACACAATATGGACATTCTTCAAAGGGCTGTGACTGACACATTGATGAATGTGCTCTGCCCTTCCTCTTACTTTACCTGATTAGTCGAGAACAGCTCTGAATTACAGGCTGATAAAACCAAAGAGCCAAGTTCAGAATCCTTCAAAAATATCTTTCATCTGGACTTTACAAACAATTAGAAAATAAACTTAGAACACAAACTATGAGGAAGTTTGTCATTTATTGTTTCGTGGAACAACATGAGAAAAGCGTTTCAGGGTTGTTTTTCTTGACTGAACAAGATAAATGTTGCTTCAGAACGATTTGCTAACTTCTTGAGAGAAACACTCAAGTGAGAGTAAACCATAAACATTCAGATTTGGGCAACAAGGCTTTTGAACTTTAGACATAACATCTCCCCGAACTCTTGCAGATATGACTTTGACATAGAGAAATACACATTAAAAACGCATACATAAAACATTTAAAACTGCTAAATCCTACACTAGTTTTAAGTTAAAAGCTTCAGTTTCACACATCCCAGGTCCCAGTGAGTACAGTGCTGACGGAGCACAACAGTTCCGCCCAATGCAAACAAAAGTTAAAAAAATAATGATAATATGAAATATTATTTGAAATGTATAAAAATGTCAGAAAGACTTGGTTTAGCTCACAGGGTTCATCCTGACGTTAATATCTTTTCATGTCGGTTTGAGTACAAACATGTTTCTGTAATCTCTTTTCTTAGTTTAATGAAAACATGAGACGCCTCCCTCTGTCTCCTTCATCACGTCTCAACTTTGAGATCATGAAGATCATTTTAAAGCTTTACGAGCACATTCATATTCAACGTCGATGAATATATGTTTCAAACTTCAACCCTTCAAACATTTTTAAATATGGACTCACAGTCAAGAAAATACACTGTTTGTGTATATGGACAAATACACAAACAAATACACTATATACAAACAAATGTTCGTATACACAAAAAGGTCCCTAAGAGAAACATGGGAATAAACCAAGGAGACAGTGTCGATGTCGTCTTCATGGCTGCTGACTGACTCATCTCTTCAGGAGAGAGATGAGCTCCGTCATGGCTGCTGCTGCCTTCTCCAGCTCCCTTTGTTTTCGTTCTAAATCTGGAAAACATTGATTTTCCTTTAGATAACATCAGGATTAGATTACAGTGAACATCAGCGAAGTTCAATAGTTACACCTTAAAACAAGCAGAGATCTAAAGAATTCAAAATAAAAGACATAATTGTCAAACTGTTACTGTTACTTTTGGAGCAGTCCAGTGTAAGACATCTCATACTCCGAGTTACACATCAGTCTATGTCAAAAATGAGAGCATGGCTGCATGATAATGTTGCATTGATGTTTAAATGAAAGTGTTACTTTTTCTGCTGTTGAAACTTTACCTTTCTGCTGATTGGTCACCAGCTCTGCAAGTTTCCCAGAAGCCTTAATCACTTTCAGAGCCCGATCATAATCTGTGGAAGGAAGAGAGGGAGCGTTACACCCCAGTGTCTACTTCATAAAGAAGGGGAACAGAAGCTTGGGTTTGTTTTTATCTAACCCTCCCTCACCTTCCTGGCTGGCCTGGTCGGACTGAATTCTGCCAGAGATAAGATTCATGTCATTCATGAAATCAGTGAAGATCGCTCGAGTGCATCCTGCAGCGTTGCAGCTCCTCCAGAAGCTGGTGGAGTCGAGGCTGGGCTCCGGGGAGGCAGAGGGGAGTGCTGTAGGAGAGGGAGGGGGCGGATGGATGGTAATGCTGATGGGTTCATGTGGAGCTGCAGAAAAGGCTGCGCTGATGCACAGAGGTGAGTTAATACTGCCGGGCTCAGAGTGATCAGGGGAGGGAGGCGACGCAGGGGGGCTTTGCTCTGCGACAGAGAGCTCAGCGGGTTGTTGATCAGGACTGGGGACAGGACTCAGCTCGGGACTGGAGCCTGACGAAAGAGACGGAGAAGAAGAGGATTGTTTTAACAGCAACATAAGAGTTATAGTAATAACATGTAGCTATCAGCTACATGTTATGTTACAAGGAAAGATCCAGAACCAAACAAGATAAGAAACACTCGCAATTAAAACCAAATTAAAATAAAACAAGCTGTGAAACAATTATTATTATTTGTAATTTCAATTTATCACACAATGTCAATCGTCAATTGCAATAAATCACATTTTTAATCGCATGTTTAAAACTATTGAACGTACGTATTGATAGATAGATAGATACTTTATTGATCCCGAGGGAAATTCAAGAGAATATTGGTCGAAGCAGCGGTCTTCTATATAACAAAGACGCTTAATTAGGTGCACGGAGAGCGGAGCGGCCGCGTGCAGACATTCTATGCAGTGTGCAGCAGTCACAGTATACAAACGTCACCCCCCCCCCCCACACACACACACACACACACACACACACTCTCTCTCTCTGCTATTGGCTCGAGCTGAATTCTCCTGAGAATATCCTGCTGCGTTCTCACATCAGCTCAGCCAGACTTGCAGCGGAGAAACCACTCGGGGTATGGCAGGAGAAACTGCGAGTGAAAAAGGTCCGAGTGAAATGTGGCAGTTGGCGTTCACACTTACAGCTCGTCCTGGAAATATCAGGAGTTTTTTTCACCACATAAACAAAGTGTGTGGTCGATGACCTGGAGGACGAGGACGTAACGCGACCACAAAAAAACAAAACAAAAACAAAAACATTTTGTTCTCTCACTGCACATTGAAACAGAAGTTCTACCACACTGACTGAAAAATGTTACCTGAAGGCTCTCTCTTCACTTCTGTCTGTACGGTTTGATCAGCAGTCGGGACTGAAAACGACTCAGAATCTATGCACACCATCACAGGAAGCAGTAAACTCTCAGACTCGGCATCCTGAGAGGATGAGAACAGTTCAGGTCAGATGAGTCAGTACTGCTTGTGGTGCAGTGACCATCAGTGAGAGAAGTTTGTTTATAGAGGCCATATGTTTACAACAGCAGGAAGTGTTTGTCTCACGTATTCAATCACAAAGAGGTTGGGTTTTTGGCCTCTCGTCAACAAGTACGTACCTGAACTGTGACCTCTACTGTTCCTAAATATGTTCTAATTATTGAAGGTGAAACTGAGGTTTGCTTGAGGTGATTAGAGAACACCCGTTTGGGCTTAACTCTTTTCCCTGTTTACAAAAAGGATAGAAAGTTAAAACAAATCTGTAGGCTGATCTTGTTGTGGTTTTGTGTGGTATGTGTCTGACTGTGTTGGACTGTGTGCCTTTAAATCTTCTGACCAGTGATGTAGATTTAGCTGGGAGCATGTTGTTTTTTAACCGTGTTGGCTGTTTGGATCTACTTTAATCCTTCTTCTTTTCACTCTCTTTTTCTTCCTTGACACAAAACCAAACCCCCCTTCAATGACGAATAAAGTTGAAGTCAACATAGCTGAATGTTGCTTAGTGCTCATGATGGATCAATGTTGAGTTTTACAGAGAAAATAGCAGTGTGGTGTTTTGTAGTGTCTAGAGATAACATATATACCAATAAAGATTGTTTGACTGACTGAACATAGTCTAAATCTGAAGCTTCATCCTTCTTCGGAGTTGCTCCGATTGTAGACAATCTTTTTGATAAAAGCTGAAATAAAAGAATTCCTTGGCTTTTATTTTGAAGTCTATCATATAAAAGTAAAATAGAAGGTGACGTGATACATGTGGGTTAGTTCAACAGGTGAGCGTCATGCTCGGACAGTAATTCATCAAAAAATATGTAAGAACTCACTGAGTCAATGAAAGTCACGTCATCTTCATTACCGCTCTGGTCCTCCCGTGGACGTTCTGTGTGAGACAGCTGAAGTTTCATTCTGTCTCCTGCTCCCCTCTCTGTAAACACTGAAGCTGCTGACAGCCTACCTGAGATGGATGCTGTGTGGCTCTCAACGTCTTCTCTAGAAAAGAGGAACAAAACCAAAATCATTTTCAATAGCCATCTTACTGCTCCAAGATCAACAGTGATAAAAAAAACCACCACTTTGTAACTTCTTTTTCCTGATGTGAGAACGCAGCTGGATATTATCCAGAGAATTCAGCTCGAGTCAACGGGAGAGGGGGATGACGTTGATATCCTGCGTGTGCACGCACCACTACCATCTCCGTGCTCGTTATTAAACAGCAGCATTAAGTCGTCAGTATGTTGTCCTCCGCTCTTTTGTTGATGATTTGATGTTTAGTCTAACCAGAGTAAAACTCTCCTTTATACCAACGTATGCAGTCATGTGTTTTTGACCGCAGACGATGATCTCACCTGATCAGCTGAGACTCAGCGGGAGGCTAAATGAAGGGGAGGAAAACAGAGCAGCAGATTATCAAACATCCTCAGTCTCTAACATTCATGTGTTACTGAAGATGAAGCACAGATTGGACTTACTTCAGGCTCCTGAATGGAGTTTAAACTTTCGTCTATATCATGTTCGAGAGGGGCACATTCAGAATCAGGTGGATTCTCCTCTGTAGAAAGGAAATGAAAACATTTTGGACGTTCCTCGAAAGCTTAATCTGCACATGTGAAATTCTCTCAGGTATTTAGTCGGGTTTACCTGAAGCTGGGGATTCCTCTAATATTCTCCTTGGACAGCCATTGGATTTACGTTTAGAGAGGCTCTCTTGCTCACTGCGACCAACGAGAGCGATCAGGCGTTTAAACTTGAATCACTTGATTACATTTATATGGACGCCAAATTCAACATGAAGAAACAGCATGCAGATGATCAAACACTCACTCGCTATCTGAACTGATCCGTCTCTGTTTGAAAAGAAGAGACAGGATTAGAAATCACTGAGTCGTTCTGATGAAGACATAGAACCGTATTAAAAACATGTATTTAACGGGGCCGAACGTCACTGCGCGTGCACCTTGGAGGATAAACGTGAGCAGCTGGATGAGTTGGAGTCACTGCCGTAGGTCGACGTCCCGGCTCCTGGAGATCCTCCTGTCGAGGAGAAAGACTTTGAATTTGTAAAAAATTAAAAATCCAAACTGATCACATCTCATCCGAGCAGGACTTACTGCTGGCGTTCCTCTTCAGTGACGACGGAGTATGTTTGGCACAATACAACCTAAAAAAAAAACCGCACACACGCCAGGATGTTAAACTGGATCAGATCATGATGGCAAATGCAGATTCGAAAGTTCAATTGTAAAATTTTGAAGACAAAATCTGAACGTACTTACATGGCAATTCCAGGAGACAAACTTTCCAAGCTGATATTTCCTTCTTTTTTCTCACAAACCAGGCAGTACACCTCATGACAATAAAACATGGATACTGTTACTTCATGAACAAACATCCTGCTCGAGTCACACTCTCTGAAAACTCCACCGTCTGCCCTTTTACAAAACAACTGAGCTTTTTCAACTTTGCGGTGCAATGTGCTTTAAATCTTCACGGTAGATTTTGTTCTCATCAAACCTTCGATAGTGCTGCTTCACCAGGATTTTTGGAGGCTTTGGGCTTTGTAAGCGGAGTGTTATGTCCATTCACAAAACCGTTGTTGTCTGCAAGTGAAGAAGAAGATTCACGTCAGAGTATGGCATAAATTGAGAGAAAAAAAAAAAAAAAAGGTTGACATTAGTAATCCAGTAATCCACTTACTTTGCGATTCACTGTGTTTGAGGCAGTACAACCTAATTCATGAAGGGAAAAACAAAAGTCTGTTTCACACTTCATCCAACGAAAACATTAAAAACAATTCAAATAACCACAATCTAACGTGCAAACAAACGAGTACTGACGCAAATTTCCCCTCCTGTGTGTCATCAAGCCGAGCTCCTTCCTCCACGGCACACGGGTAGTGATAGGACTTCTTACAACGGGAGTTTTCACATCCAGCTGTTGCACCATTCTTCTTACATTGGTGACATTTCTGCAAAGCAAACCAATGGATGGCATAACTGAAAAGCACACCCTCTATTGAAAAGGCCAATTCATAAACAAAACGTGAACTTTTTTTCCTCCTTTTTCTTTACCAGTTTTTTCCCTCGTTTCACCTCTTCTAGCACAGCATCCACAGAAAAACCAAACAGGTCGTCATGTAGTGGGGACTCCTGGCAGAAAATGGCTGAGGCATAAAGCTGCAAAACAACAAGAACATGACTGAAGAAGCTAAGAGGAGGCCCTCTCAAAATTAATGTACGGTAAACACATTTATCCATGACGCAATCAATCACATCAAAGTGTGCAAAATAGTTGACATGAAAAAATAAATTGCAACTGCCGCGAAATCAGCCATTCTAGGCCACAACTAAATTCTAGGCCACAACTAAAGAGACCACGAAATCCTGTAAGGACTGAAAAGAACCTGCAGACCCTGCAGAGCTCTGATTGGTCAGAAACAGCAGGGTGTTAGATCACCTGCTGTGTTTTAAAGACTGCAGCTGAAAGTCCAATGTTTTTACTTTATATGAATCACAGTTTGACTGTTATATTTATAAAAAGGTTCAAAACACTTTTACATTATTATAGACTAAGTAAGATTCAGGAACTTCTCTTGAAGGAACTACAAGTTTCCTGTGGCCCATGGCTGTCTGCGTTTCCACCACTGCCTAAAGTTCTGGGAAGTTTATGCAAATCAGGCTGTGTCTTTGCAAATGGCCTTATTGATTATTGAGTGATTAGTGCCATTAAAGAAAAGAAGACTTCAATCAAACTGTTAGAAGAATGAATTTTTGTAGAGGTCAAACCAAAGATTTTTACCTAGATGAATTACTGAATAATGTAAAATACACTTAAAGTAAAACTAAACAAGTTGAAGAGATTAAAACACTTTTAATCTCTCTTTTTTTTAAAGGTTTCCCCATTGGGGATCAATAAAGTAATATCCTATCCTAAATCCAGATCAAACCTCTGACTCTTCTCTTGCTTGCTTGTCGATTTATTTTTAATTTAGTTCATTTGCTCTTAAAGTCTTGCTTATTAGTTCCTTCATGAGAAGTCCCTGAACCTTTTAGTTCCTGAAGAGGAGTCCCTGAACCTTTCGTTCTGGGGGCTTTTGGTCGAAACGGGACTTTAAAAGTGAATTGTTGAACGTGCCTTGAAAATCACATTTCTCATCTTGTTCTTTCTGCCCTTCTCATCTTTAAACACTCAGCAGGTTTTTCCCCAACCCGTCACATGGACCTAGTCTTCAACACATTAAAAAGATAAAGATACGAGGGAGTGTGAACGTTAACTACATCAATATTTACCAAACAGTTTTGATGAGCTGTGACTTCACATTTGGTCGACAGAGGTCCGGTTATCTTCGTCTCTTCGGACCGTCTGCAGAGTATGCAGCACAGTCTGTGACCGTGAGCCATTTTGTTTACCAACACACGGGAGGCTAGCTTTACAAATACATGTATCTGCCTTCTTGTTGTTTTTTTATCAGGTCTACAAGTACATTTAAAACATCCACGAAAACACAGCGCTGCCGTACTCTACTACTACTCATAAGAACAAGTAAACCCGCCCATGTGTTTGCTGTTGCCAGTTTCGATCCGATGTATCCTCCCTTTGCACTTTTAAAACCCTCTTTTTCCAGCATCTTTTCAGAGCTCATGTTCTGACAGCCAAAATAATATTTGAAGTTCTGTTTTTTTTTTTTTTTTTTTAATGCTATTCTTCTGTAAGACATTAAAACACGAACATGTGTTCATAAATAATACTGTGGGCATGACTTTTCATGTTTTTTCTTTGTTAAAAAACGGATTTTGACCATTGTCCTACCTTGATTGGTTCTCGTTCCTTTTTTTTCCTCCAATTTGTTAGTTTTGCATTTCTTTGATTAGTTTGTTTTATAATTATATTCCGAATAGACTATAGCACATGGGATCTTTGTGTATTTTCTGTACAATTGCATTTTAAGTTCTTGTTTTTCTTCTTCAATATTTAATGGGAATTTATCTTAATACAAACATTTAGAAATGTGATTATTTATCTACTATTACAACTTTGTCAAGAGATCTCCATCTACGAATGAACAGTTTTTTTCTGGCTGTAGAAATTGGAATACCTATTGGAAAGTCCCAAATCCCTGTATTCTCAATTAGTCCTATGCATTGCTTTTGTGTAATATTACTTAAACGCTTGGTTTTAACAGTCTGGCAACCCAGTTGTCCTGTTTCACTTTCATTTCTGATTAACATGACCAGCTCGAATTGTCTTCAGGAGCCATATGTGGCTCTGGTAGGACCTATTAATGCCTGGTCTTTATTTTGTGTCATATATGCTGTTGTGCACAAGACAAAAACAAAAATAAAATAAAATCTAAGTTTTTAGTATCAAAGACCAACAATGTTTTATAAAAGCATTTCATTGTGCAATCAGTAGTTAGCCTTCATTTAGTGACACACACAACACTAGAAAAGAGAGTTTGAGTTATCACAAGTTGTTTATGTAAAAAAAATTAGACAAGTCACAAATCAGTGACATCACCATACTTATTATACAATATAGCATCTCAAATAACATACATTTCATGACATACAGATATTAATGAACAATATCTACATTCATAAGGTGATCCCACCATGGGAATAAGTTAGCACTATACAGTGAATTTTCACATTGAGAAACATTTTTCAACTGTAGCTGAGCCTACATGAAACCCACAAAATGACACCAGTTCAAAAGACAAACGCTCCTAACAGATCTGGGCAGCTGGTGGCAGAAACAGTTTCTAATGACAGGATGACAACAGAGATATGGTTTATACAGTCTATGCAGCAAATAGACACTTCATACAGGAAGAGAGTCAGAAGACGGTAACAAAAGAGACGAGACAAACTTAAATGTTTCTCACAAATAAATAAACACATATAGGCAGAGTTAACTGACTCTCAGAAAACATTCACTTGGGCTAATTAAGCTGTGCGTATTTATCATTTCCCTTTTTTGCGTACAGTAACAGTGAAGTTATAAACTCATGGGTGATATAGTGCAGACAAACAGAAAGGATGATCATCACACTTTGTCCAATTTTAAAGTTAGACGCAACACAAATAGACGCATTAACTGAGATCAGTCCTGCTGGCCCACTCATACATCTATTCCAATATAATTACAGTGATTCTCGTCTTTTAATAAAAATATATACAGACAAGTGTGTGACTATAAACAAAGATCAATGTACTAAACGGTGAAATTATCGTCTGTCCTGTACATGTTTCTGTTCAGTATCTTCACCTCAGCTGAGCAAATGTTTGGCATATTATCTTAAACACTGGTGAATGTGCATAAAAATAATAATGAAAAAAAATCAGATTTTCTGTGAAAATTTCTTGGGTATCAATGTTGGATAACCCAGTCATTCACATGATTTAAGTTTGTTGATGGAGGAGTTGCTGAGGAGTTTAGGGTTTGATGTCAGAGAAGCTGGTGTATGTCTCGCTGCAGCTGGATGATGTGCTGAGATTTCCCGAGCCACTGCCTTCTGGAAGAAACACACACAGACATTAAAAGACTTCGTCGAGTCATGTGTTGAAAAAACTTTATTTCAAAATTGATGTATTGTAAAAGTCCCCAGACAAACGTGTGTCAGAACAGTTCCCACAACGTAAGGAGGAAGGAAAGTGTGTCTGCTCTTAAAGGCCCCCACAACTTTTTCTTTTTTTAGTACCTGAGCTGGTGAGAGACTGGCAAGACTTGGACTTTCCAATAAGTGTGATAAGATTTGCAGCTGCAATCCAGCCCTCCTTAGAAGTACTCAGGTTACGTACAAACCTGCAGGACAGACAGATGCACACACACACACACACACACATTTACTATGATATCAGTGACACTATACCATTTAAAATATACTACTGTGTTGTAATGCTAACAAAATATTCTCACCACTGCTGGTCATCTCCCTCCTTGACGAGCCGCACCATGTCTCCGCTCTTTACTGAGAAATCTTGAGCACTGTCTGTCTCGTAGTCAGCCATCACTGTATACTTGCCAGCACACTGTTCAAAGTCGATTTGGAGAACAGAAAAGAAGGCATACTAAAGTTAGAAATAAGCACCATGTCAGCTGTTATTGTCAAAAAATAATTACCAAACTCTGCACACGCCATTTCAATAAACTTTGATTTTCTGTTTTCTTCCTGTATCTTCATTATTTCCAGCCGAACTGGTTGATTTTTATTTGTTATTCTTTAAATGAAATATTCCAGTTAACCCTTGATACACTTTCTGCCATGAACAATATAAAAGAGTGAAAGCCGAAGTTGAAAACTAGCTGTTGGACACAGCTGAGCTTTTAACAGCTAAATAGATCTTGTCAATGAAGGGTATTTCTGCTAACAGTGATTTTGACTTCGTGGTCTGACACCTGTATGCAAACTGTGTAGATAAGAAGAGAACATGTTTGTCAAAGCAGTGACTCACCAGCTTCTTTCCACCGTCGTCCTCTGGGTCAGAGTTCAGGGGATCATCAGCACTGGAGTAACCGTCATGCTCCTCTGAGGCGTCCAGAGACAGGGAGGTTTTGTTCCAGCCTGATAGGAAGACACACACACACACACACACACACACACACACACACAGGAGTATCTTGAGAATTGTTTTTTGCTTCAGCTCCTGTCAAACATGCGTGACTTGCAGTGAGATAGAGAGAGACTATAAGTGTGAAAGAGTGAGTCGAAAAACCCCCCACGAAAAAAGCTCTTTTAAACAAAGAGGAAACATTCCCAGAAAGCCCAGCATGTCAAAACTATTATCACAAAGACTGCAGAGGCCGGCATGCATCTCCATATTCTAACTACCCTGATTTAAACACAGGAAAAGTGGCAGGCGGATGCTCTCCTTATCAGTGTGTATTTCTATCCTTTCTCTAGGCCTGTGAGGAACAGGGAGAAGTGGGGTGGCAAAGCAACAACTGATGAAGACTGAAGTGCTCATAGAGGGGGAAACGGGGCCTAACACACAGCCGGCGCCAGGCCTTCTGTGTGTTGGTGTACCTCTCCACTTTGTCTGTAAGAGACTAGAGGTGCTGAACCACATGGCCCTGCTCAGGGGGAGCGGGGGAGGACCTGGATCTGAAGAACAGGCGATAAAAACACAGCTAGTCACTCTCCCTGCAGCCACTACAGCTAATGAAACGCTTCGATTTTTAGCAGATACAGAGGCTGTGCTCAAGGGCATCGCGGAAGAACGACTGACCAGGCAGGGAGAGTATGCAGGTATTTGACAAACGAATACCTTTGAAGCCGAATGGCGTGGGGTCGCTCTGGCGTTTCGTCTTGTGGTCAGGACTTGTGGGGGATCCTGGTGTAAAGGAAACAGGAGGATGAAGTGAGGCAGACTATACATTCAGAGGGCAAAATGTGATGATGAGAAAAGTTAAATAGTGAACAGATTTTACAGCTCTGGCTAAACGGACACAGACGCACAAACAAGCGGGATCAGAAAGGTTATGGAAAAACACCAACACAAAGAGGGAAAAAAACCTCATTCTAATAAGCGAGCTTAAACTCAGAGTTGCTTATTTTGGATTGGAGAAGCTACCATAGAAGACTTTTTGATATGTCACAGCAGGAAAAGCAAAAGGTTCAAATATTACATTGAACCACGGCTGCATTTTGCAACCTAATGTCAAGGTCCTGTTCTTCCTCAATGCTGACTCATCGCCACACTCTCATGGCCTATCAGGAACTCTTTTCTAATGCAGATACTGATAGTAAGACCCGTGCTTTTCCTGCGGTGAAGAGTCAAATTTGGGAGACATTTCTGGATTGCTGGGTCTAGAGCTGTGAGATACCTGCTGAAAAGAGGATCGTCATGGGTAACGTAAAGCTTTTGTCATCGGCAGATGTGACTTCTGTGGAGGGAAGCATGGAAGGTTTGACTGAGTGACCAAAAGGCTCCCTAATTATAATATATATATATATATTTTTTTTTAGAAGAGAATGGATCTTTTAAAATGCGGAGAATGTGCTCACAACCCTTCATTTACATTTAGGTGTATGCAAAGAGGAGTTAGCTTAGCATGAATACTCAAAAGTAAAAATTCCATCATTTTAAGTTCACTGGTTAATATGTTTTCTTTAATCCGTACAAAAGTGTAACAAACTTCAAACTGTGGTTTTCGATGGGATACTGGTGACTGCTCATCTAACTCTCAGGAGGAAAAACAAGTGCACTTAAATTAAAGATATCTCTACTTGAAGTGACTCTCTGGAGGAGATGACATGATGTGTTGACAAAACGATGTGAAACTGACAACGGCCTGCTGTTACCTTTCTGAGCTTTGAGGTTACTGAAGCCCTGTAAAGTAAAGCGCTTTTTAGCCACAGCAGCTCTGTCTGAGGTAGGGCTTGTCACAGCCTCGTCTGACACAGAGGAAAAGCAAGAAGAAGGGACAAACAAGAAGAGGGAAGGGAGGAATAAATTTAAGTAAGACGGGGAACAGAGGAAGTAACCAGATTCAGTGGAAATAGTTAAGACACGGATAATAATTAGAGGTAAACTCGATACAGAGCATGCACTATGAATGCCTAAGGACTTGTTTTATTTAATACAAATTAAATGTCTCTTCATCTCTCTCCTCACCTTTTCCTGTGGGCTTTGGTGAAGAAGAGGAGTTGGCGTCAGGGCTGCAGGGCTCAGCTTTCTTATCATCCCCCTTTTTAAAGCTCTTCTGACCAGTCTTAAAGGGACTGCAGATGGACAGAAGTCAGACTCAAACTGTCTTCAGAATTATTCCTGACAAAACATGTTTTCAATAACATTGTTGATGCAAAGTGGGAGCTTGAAGAAAAACCAGTAGGGGAATAGTGTCTTACCTGAGACTTACTGTTCCACTGGGCACAGGAGGGAATTGGAAAACCTGGTCTGGAGCCCTCTGCTGGCTGGCTTTTGTAACACAGAGGTAGACAACATACACTTTACCAGGGAGTTGGGTTTTTTTTTTCTTTTTCCCCCGCTTAATTTTCAGGTGAAACATGAACATACTATTCAGAAATAGATTTGAGAGTCTCAGTACCTCTGCATGCTTCCAACTGGGTTGTCAGAACTTTCCTGATCTCATTCACCCAAGTGGTTTTGACCTCAGCCGACGGCGCCTAAAAGAGGACAATGAAACAAAAAGTAAAAGACTGTTTGTAAACTGACTAAGTTTACCTGGGTGAAGAGTTCCGTGTAAATACTGATTTTTAAAAATGCTTTGTACTTAACAGACCTGCTAATAGTAAAAAAAAATTAGTAAAACATGTTTTAATTGTTTTCCTGAAGATATGTGAACTCATGACTCTCAGTTAGCATTTTCTTGGTGAAGTTGGCTTGACCCAAGCATGAGCACAGTGCTTTTTATTCTGTAACTTTTCTTATTAGTTGGATTTTTAACACAGCAACAATCATTGCCAGCAGGATATTTGGCAAAACAAATTGAAGTGTGGATCCTCTTGAGGTTTCCGTCTGTTACAGGAACTTTTTTTTTTTTCTCATGGGAACTGTTACTTCCTCATGGTGGGAATCTTTGGATTTTATCTCAGTATATGAGATAAAAGAGAGTCCCATCAGTTTAGATCTGCTTTACATGAAATGCTCTTCAGACCCTCAGTTATGATTTGGTGCTGTAGGAAAGATAGTGACTTGACTGAAACACTGTGTAGAACAAAGGAAACGTGCTTTGACTGCATCGAGGACACATATTAAATGATGCGTCATGACTTTTGTTGACAGTTGGAAATGTTCTAAGCAATGACATACCTGAACTATATAAACCTCTTCTCTGGAGTTGCACCAGATTTCAAACTTCTTGTTGTCTCCCTTTGCATTCTCAGTAATACCGACAGCACTCATCTGTTCAAACGGAAAGCAGGGTATGGACGTAAAGCAGGGTGAGAGACAAATGCAAAGAAATTCTCTACATTGCCACATCCGAGGTGCTCACACTCAGAGACTGCTTGAAGCTGTACGATGGAGCTTTCTCGTAGCCCTCCCCGTTCTCCTCCCTCCTCTTGCAGAAGAGCAGGGCCTTCTCGTGGAGGAAGATGTGCCTCTGCATGGGTTTGAAACGTGCTAGATCTTTCACCTTGGCGTGACCTTTCTTGTGCTCCGTCCACACGCTAAATGACCCCTGCATAAGCAGCTTACCCAGCTCGCTCATGTTCCCCTGAGGAAAGAGAGAGCAGAGCTGACCAATCACATGCTTCATATAATCAAATCAACTTTATGGAGGCCATACGTTTATGTTTTTATAAGTCAATAACTGTTAAATCACATTTTTCTGTTATTTGTCAGGTCTTTGTTTATCCAGAGTGACTCTAAATAAAAATGTAATTCTCATAAATATTATTACTGTTTCGAGTAAAGCCTGTGTCTGTCTTTAAGTGTTTCTCCTTTTAGCCGATACACAACATCCTTTCTGCAATTCCCTGATTCCACTTCAATGTCTCACCTCATATCCTGTAATGGCGATGAGATGCATTGAGTCATTAACAGCCTTAAGGATGCCTAAGATGGAGGTGAGCGCCTCCTGCAGGTCAGCAGCCCCCTCACAGCTCTTACTGTACTTCAGCATTTCCTGTCGAAAGAAACTCAGTTATTATCCGCTCGGAGCAATTTGATCATATTCACCCGCAGAACATGATGATGATGATAATCTCTTACTGTTGTGTTTCACATAATAACTCTATTGTAACAAATGCACCACCTCCAGTTTAATAAGCCACAGGAAAGAAACAAGTGCACTTCATGTCACATTTCAAGGTAAATCAACATGGGTCATTTGTGTAATTAAAAAAAACAGTCAGAGTGACTGTTAGCACCAAGCTACTCACTATATTGCGTTACTGTTGGCTACGTTGTGGTTGTAAGCTAATAAGCTAACTTAACATTAACAGGGTTTAATTCATAGCTTGAATTAAACATGCATCAATTGTTGAATTTAAAGACCTTTTAAATGTGGCCAGATTTCCCCTTTAACTTGTATCTTTATTTAGTTGCTCATTTAGGATAATTGCTTAAATAATAACTCTTTATTTATACAATTTACAATTACTAGATTATACAACATAACAGACTTAAAGTTCCCCACCCTGAAGTCACGTTCAAGGAAAACAGCTGCTGTTAGAATACACTGAAAAGCTGAAGAAGATACATTCTTATAAAAAGACAGTTATCAATCCATAAATGGTATCGTACCTTCAGCAGCAGCTGATATTTGGTAATCCTCTGAACAGGCTTCAGCAGATAAGAGTCTAAACCAAGTTTATGCTCCAGCTTTTTCTGACACTCCTGATGAGGAAAAGCAAACAGAGTCAAATAAACCTCACTAATGAACATGTACCTAAAATACTTGAAGCATGCTGAGGTTGTGTTTACCTGGAAGAAGGCGCAGTCTGAACACTGCCTCCAAAGGCTTTCAGAGCGAGGCTTGTTGTGGCAGTACTTCTCATAGATCTGCAGGTCTGTCATCTATAAAGAGGTGGTAAAAACAACTTTAATTTAAAAAAAAAAAAAAAAAAAAAGGCCTCTTCGTCTGCACATTTGGATTGACATTCCGATGTTGAAAATCTCGCTCATCACTCACCCTCTCAAGAAAACACCGTCCAACAAGCTGTGGGCAGTCAGTGTACTGCTCCAACTCCCTCAGGAAAGTCCTGAAAAACCATGAAACATGAGAGAAAAAATAAAGGAAAGAGTATTCATTTTAATGCCAGTTAGTGAGAACGAATAACAGCATTGAAGTCCCAGAACATTGCTATCCTCAATGACAGGCAGATGGCGCTCTTTTACCTCTTGTGGAAGTGGTAGATTTCTGGCATGTTGCCAAACAGAACCTCCTTTTTGTTCTGAAGGGGAGTAGGAATGAGGTGAACCATCGCTGAATTATCCATTTCAGAGGCATATCCCTGCAAACACACAAAAATAAATAAATACAGGAAATTGTAGGTACAAAAACAACCAAACAGATAAATTAAAACCTCTGTGGAGTAAATAATCACCTGCAATACACAGAGCAGCTCCTCAACGTAAGCTCTCTCAGTTTCCAGCAGCTCGTTCATAACGTGCCTGCAGACAAAGAGAGAACAGAGAGATCAAATGAGGGATCTGGTGCATGCAAAAAACATAAATGCACAGCTCTTTACATAATTCAATGTTTGTTCATCAGTCCACCACCATCTGTGGTGTGATTTGATAACACACATAGAGCTGGAGGTGATCTCTCACCTCCTGAGCACGGCCAGGTTCTCCTCCTCCTCCGACAGAGAGGCGTGTCTGCTGTTACCGTCTCCATTCTGAAGAGGGCCGCTTCCCTGGAGAAAACGACAACATCACATCAGCGTGATAAGCGACCGAAAAACTGGTCACATCCAAGGAAGTCCAAACAATGTCTTGACAGTTCTTTGCTCACTTTCTCACAGTTGTTCCCGGAGTCTGTCTCTGAGTCTTTTTTCTCCAGCTGAGCTCTGTGTGCTGAGGGAACAGATGAGGGGGGAAAAAAGTCAGAATAAATACAGAGAAAAGCTTTGATTCCTCAGCATGCGTGTGTGTGCAGTCTTTCTTCTGCACTGCGCACTCCAGGTACATCGCGTCTACCTTTTTCTACAAGACGCACCTCGGCGTGTCTCTCAGGCGTCCCTGATGCGCCACTTTGCTCTAAGTTTATTTTTGATGCTCAGCGTGAAAACTTCCTGGTGTGGTTGTGTGGAGACTTACCAGGTGAGCTGAGAGGAGATTTGATGAAGGCCTCGGGTCTGGGGGCTACGGGCTGCACCGGTCTGGTCTGTTTGGCTGCGAGCTTCTTCAGGCTGATCCTTCTCTTGTCAAACATCTCCTGCATGGACGCCTGCTTCTGGAAAATCTTCTCTACTTGGTCCTGATAAACAGAAGGGTTATCATAGGAGGGTCAATACCCAAAGTTCTCTGCGTCACCTGACGCTATTTTATGTTATGGATTAGGCAGCATGTTAGCCAAAGCATCAGCGACCATATTTGTAGCTTCCATACTTAACATTGTAAAGTGAATATTTGGTTTCAACTTGATTGGCATACATATTCAACATATTTTTTGGGGAAAATTTGCTCCAAATTTGTATAAACTTAGTTGCAAATGGTTGAAAAAACTATCTGTACTAGTCTGTTCCTCACAATCCATCCGTCACAGGGATATCTTTACACGCAACATACTCTTTGGATGCTCGTCTCACCCTGAACTGCTGATTGATCACCGCTTCATATTCGTCCCAGATGGTGCTGAGTTCCGTCAGTTGGTTCTGGTCGGCCTTTTCCAGGTAACGCTCCAGCTCCTGCAGCGCTAACTCCGCCCCCTCGTGTGATTGACACTTGTCCACAGGCTGGGATGCCAGCAGGTAAATACCATCATCCACCCATTTAGAAGCCTGAGGAAGACGGCAGAGGTCAAGAAAAATATGTAAATCTCTTAACATGCGAACTATAGTAGGAGTGTGTAGCTGTACGCGTCTTCTCACCCTTTCCAGCCGATGGTGCAGCTCCATGGCTTTGAGGAGGTGGTCCTTCTTGGCCCGCAGGGAGCTATTTACCGTCTCACTGATCTCTCTGAGCTCGCTGCATTTGGGCTGGATGGAGTCCTCAGCGTAGTGGGAGTTCTGGATCAGTTCTTCACCCTGAGTCGCCAAAGACAGGGCTCTGTCCAGCACCTCCTGTGGAACAAGATGGAAAGACAGTCATTACCTCCAATAGTTTCTGCACAGGCCTTGCTTCAAACTATTTGAAAGATATTAACTTTAACAAAACTTGTGGACCCTGAGCGATCCTGCAAAAGTTTCCATTAGGTGGCACTAAAAAGCCAAAAGTCATTGAGTCATGTCGGGGAAATTCTAAGCTTTTAATGTGAAAGGAGCCTCTACTTACACACACTCTCTCCTCGTAAGTGCTGAGTTCACTGAAGATGTGGTCAGCGTGAGCCGGGCTGATCCCCACCTCAGAAAAGGTTGCGACTTTCTCAGACACCTGATCCAGCAGAGCCCTCACCTGCAGCAGAAACACCACAGTAGTCAGTTACTCAGAACTCTTCAAGTGGAAACATGAGGACTCCTGTGCTGAGAGGCTCAGGGCTCACCTCTCTGTAGCTGTGCTCAAAGTGACGCAGCTGGAGACACTGCTCCAGTTTGGTCTGGTGTCTCACCCAGAACTCATCGAAAGCTCGCTCTGTCTCGTCCAGCTGAGACAGCAGCCTGAGAGAGGATTGAAGACAGAGAGAGAGAGAGAGTAAGGGATGTGGATTGTTAAAAAATTAAACAGTCAGTTAAGGAGTCCAGAAGCAGCTGGAAAATAACAGAAAATTCAGGGATTCTGAGCAGGATATTTATACACTGTGATTACATCTGTCGATGTTATGTAAAGCTAATGCCTGTTGACACGCAAATCACAGCCCTCAGTGTTGCTTAAAATATCATATTGACTGGCCTCGAAGCAAACTAGCTTGCCAACTCTTATTTCAATTACAAGGAGAGCAGAAAAGAGACCACACAACATCAACAACTCAGGAACATCTAATGGTTTCTTTCTTTTCCACATAAATCAATTAGAATAAATTGTTACGCTCTGGAATTCCTGGGGCAGAAAGATGAGATGAACAGTGTAAATGTAATGTCTTTCAATGATACGTACAGTTAAGGAGAAGAAGTCAAGATCTGTAAATCAATAGTATCATATCAAAAAGAGACTCATGCAATCGTCTTTTTTCTTTGGAATTGGACACAGTCTAGTTTTTTTATCTAGCAGCTGCTCCATCAGCTCCAGCTGTTGTACCTTTGCACTGTGGCCAGGTTCTCCAGCTCATCCTGGTTCATGTTGTGGTCCGGGTCACTGACTACAGGCTCATTGATGCTCTCCAGCAGCCTGCTGCCCTGACCCAGCGCTACCAGTAGATCCTCCTACAGAGACAGATCCCGTTCTTTTTTCACACACACTTTATTCTGTAAACATAGATATCATGTAATGTAAATGTACGTCAACGGTGTTACCTTCATCCTATTTTTTTTGCTCGTGTGCGTGCTCAGAAGGAGGGTGGTGGCCTGGATCTCATTGGGGAGCTCAGTTTCAGCCAGTTCAGTCCCAAACAGCTGCAGAGTCTGGGCCGTTTTCTTCACCATTAATGCGAAACCTTCAATTGCCTGATGTGCACAAGACACAATCGAAAACCTCAAAACAGGTATCGGTACCATTTCATTTGAACTACAATCATCGTTCATGTAGAAGTTTAAAGTTCAAGTGTCATGGACACCCTAACGCAGTGTACATACTGTGCGGTGAGAGATCCACTTCTCGTGGCAGTAGTCCTGCGTTCCCCCGAGCTCCTGGGTCAGCTGTGTTTGGTCGATATAAGAGTGCAGCTCAGTGACTGAGCTCAGCATGATCACCTGGAACAGAAACACCCACAACATTTACACCCTTACCTACTCCAGGAACACACACTGTGAAAATAACACGTTCTGAGCGACAGCCATGACATTAAATGGCTTTAGGGAAAAGAAACTTCAGTGGGCGTGAGCTCAGATTTTTTTTTTCCCAAGCAGATTATTTTTCTGATTTATTTTATTTTACATTTTTTTCTTTTTTTCTCCCCTGCCACTTTGAGGAGAGCCATTTAACTTTTGTACGTTTTATCTATGGACTGAATAAAACACAGACAGTCTCAGTGACAACACCATTTGGTTTCTGAAGACACGTTATGAAAAAATATGATGGCGGTCGCCATGTTGGAAAAATGCCATCTCAACCTAACGTTTGCTTGATCTAGTTACAGGCAAAGAGGCTGAGCTGATGAAGGACATAAAACTCCACAAACAACCAAAAGGCATCCATCTCTGAGTCAACGCAACCATAATAATAATAATGATGCTAATTCATGCACTATATTATTAAAAAAAATATCATAACCGTTACAATTTTACAGATAAAGAAATTAGCTCATAAGACTAAACCCATGTTTTATAACTGGCTGTAAACATGTTCATGTCTGCAGTAAAATTGAGATTTTCTTGGTCTTTTACAGTAAACCTCAAGTTTTATCCACTACAGAGTCAAAACTTCTCATGAATACATCAGCTCAATAGAAGCCACACACTGTGTTCTTGTTCTTGGAGGGAAATTATTTGAATATTAGTTTTCGTTGTTTCAGAGAAGGAAGACAATTGTTTTTCCCCATATAACAAATCAGGAAATATTGAACCATTGCTGAGGCGACAGCTCCACTATCACATACAACGTAATCACAATGTGCAGCTTCTGTCTTCCACCAGTTTGACCACAAATAACAAAATTGAGGTGAGTTTGATTTTACCCACCGGCACCTTCATCTTGAACTCATCCTTGTTGAACTTAAAGAGGATGTCAGAGATTGTGCGCTGCAGGAGGGCGGTGGGCCTCAGGACCAGGACCAGCTGGAGGTTCCCTGGGAATGAGCCCTGAAATGAAAAAGAAGAGCGAGTCTTACAACAATCCTCCGATACGTCGCTTCTTCCTGCTAACAGCCTGCACCTCCGACGTCGGATTCCCTGCCTTTTGTCTGTCCCTCTGTGCCCCTTGTGAAAACTCTCGGTCAAACACATTGGAGCTTGTTGTAGATGAAGTGTGTTGAGCACAAGATAAAACTGCAGAGATGTGGGGGATGTGCAGCAGCGGCTGTGGCAGGGACATTAATCTTTACGTCCCGGGATGCCTCGACATGAATAATGAGAAAGAAGGAGACACCACCAACTCATACATTTGTGCAAGTGAATTCATTCTGCATTTTTTTTTTAATCAAACAAGCATGGTGGCCAATTGATGTGCAACACTAAGCAAAAACCATGTTTCATTGGTCGAGTTTAAAACATCACTAATAAGTCTAAAAATATGAATTTAGCTATAAAGCTCCTACACTGTCAGCTAACAGACCCAATACAAGCTAATCAACATGTCCTGATTGACACTGGCTGACAGGAGAAGTAGCTCTGGGAAAGCATTTGGATGATGGTTGTGTTTGGACACTGATCTTTCCTCCTTAGGCAATGTAATCGTTAATGCATCTTTAATTAGCTAATAACCAAAACGGCTGCTGCGCCTGATTGGCCGCACCCCCCGACTGAGTTGGGTATTGCTGGTCTAAGCAGAAATGACGATGAATACACCATTAAAGAAAACCGCCTGGGAAAAGAGCTGTTAATGGAATTAATAAATCAACTCAGTGTTTGTCCTTGTTGACCGGAGGAGCGATGTGAAAAAGGTCGCCCACTAGCTTCAGGAATGAAAACTGTGGAGGGACATTCAGAGCATTTCAATAAAGAACTGTGCAGGTGTGATTATCAGTGTCAAACATGTTTATGAAACTGCCTTCATTAAGAAAAAGTCTTCAAAGGGTTTAAACGTTTTGCTTATTACTTATCAATCCCATTAAAAAAATCACAAATGTGATCCAACATTTATGTCCAGTGATATATTTTATAACTGGTCAAAGACACTTTAAAAAGACATGAATAACTGTGATTTAGGTGAATTCATTCCACACATATCACTCCCATAGAATCCCAATTAATGAAAATAAACATGATAATGATTTATTGTTGGATGACGTCTGCAGCTCCATTTGTAACATGAAATAAAAATAAGATGAGATTCAAAGATTCATACTGTACATTAGCGTGACAAAGCAAAGCAAGTGCATAAAGACACGACTGAGCTCCAGTTTTAATTCTAGGATTGCCTGTTTGACAACAGAGAGTTTCAGTGTTGGGGTTTCTAATGGGGAAGCTTGTATAATAACTTCAAGATATTTCTTCACTGTTCAGAAAAGGCTTGAAGTCAGAGAATTATTGCTTTTGCCACCTTCAAAAGTGTTGTTATTATAGGTTGTCTTGAAGAAGGGATTAGCGAGACAACTATCCATGAGCAGATTTTTAGTACAGCAGATTTTCTGATGAAGATTGTACAAGACTAATACACTTATTTTTTACAAGTGATTTCCCCAAGAGCTAAACTGCTCAGACCAGATTGAGGATTTTTTTTTCAGCATTTTCTGAAGATGAAACTGTAAATATATGACCCAAAATGTTAAATGTTAGTACGAAGGAATCAGCCTAGGGGCTACAGTCACAGTGAAGTTGAGAATACAGAAGGTATAAAGAGACCCAATGTTAAACAAGAACTGTTTGTATTTTTAATGGCTGGACTGTGGGGTATATATATATATATATATATATATATATATATATATATATATATATATATATATATATATATATATATTCAGAGTTAACCTTTAAATTAAGCCTTTAATCATTCAACCATGCAGCCTGGATCTTTGGTGTCTGGCAGTCATGGTCATGGTCGAATTGTTCTTTGTTCTTTGTCAATGGATAAACACACACACACACACACACACACACACACACACACACACACACACACACATATATACACACACAGCCTGAAAGAAGATGCAGAGAAGATGACAAAGAGGAGCGTATGCTTCAGGGACTGACTGTAACTCTGCAGACTTAATCAGCGGCAGTCTATCAACACACTTTCTGTCATCCCATCAAACTCAGCTGTGAGCAACAATGGGACGCTTTCACCTGAAACACAGTGACCCACATTCACACTGTGGCTCGTGTGTGTGTGTGTGTGTGCTCATACACGTGCACACACGAAACGACAAAGGGAGCAATTCCACAGAGTAAACATTGGACATCTTTGCTCGTTCTCTCTATCAAAACACGGATCCACATCCTCATGCGTGTGACACTAACTCACTGAGTGAGTGTGTCACATCACAGCATTGCTCACATGATCTAGTGGGTTCCACAAACATACAGCAGCAGTTTTAAAGCGAGACGGTTTTCATCATCATCCGTTTAGCAGCCGGGCTGAACCACTTCAATCGTTATTGCCTGGATGACTGACTACCTCCTATTACAGGCCTGTCTGCCTGTAAACGTCCCCCTTGTGGGATTAATAAAGCTTGATTGAATTTGAAATGAGTGATGAGGTCTCCCGCATGTCTCCCGGGACAATTGGTGCTGATATTTATCCCTCATTCTCTCATCTGACATTTCATCGTTTTGCTAGCATCCTTCGCGACAATAAGTTTTATATTACTTGAAAACATCTTAAAGAACACAGACAGAGCATTCTTTATGTTCCTGGTTACCAACAATCAAACACATGACTGTACAACCATTCATGGGAGTAAGAACTTAATGCAACAAATGGAGATGGTAAATCGGATGAAAGAGATGCTATTAAACTGTCCACTTCGTCGCTCAAAAATAGCAACAATATGAGAGGTAATCTTAAGAGGTTGATTCTCTCCAGCACACACTTGATTCATCAGATTCCTCCAGGAGACATGAAAGACACGATGAACAGATCCCAGCGGGAAAAGCTTGGAAAAACTTAAAACCAGGGATAAAAAGCAGAGACATCAATTCTTCTAATGCTCTAAGAGTGACTGCATTTCCTTTATCAAACCCCTTATGTAACAAAGAAGTCGATGACATACAAGATTAATGAATACAAAAAAAACAGAGGTGGACAGTTTATGTAACTTTGTGTTTTTTCTGTAAGCGCATGCAGCAACTGTAAAAAAAAAAACACACAAAAAAAACAGTAAAA
This sequence comes from Symphodus melops, assembly GCF_947650265.1. Lineage (NCBI taxonomy): Eukaryota > Metazoa > Chordata > Actinopteri > Labriformes > Labridae > Symphodus > Symphodus melops. Next base: position 6,693,020 of record NC_136702.1, read on the forward strand.
AAAGATAAAAAGTGTGACTCAAACTGTGTAGGCCTGCAAGTCCTGAACAACACAGTATTATTCGTTTATTAATACTTATTATTATACATTATTAGTATTGTTTTTGTTTGTTATTAGTCCTTGTTTATCGACTTTGAGTATTTAGAAAAGCGCTATATAAGTCTTAATTTATTTTGATTATCGTTACATTGAAGCACTATGTGTATGTTGTTCTTACTTTTTATGATGGACGAGCAACATATTTTATAATAAGTTCGTTAGTTAGTTTCATTTATTTTACAACATGTAACAGACAATATGGTTCTGAAATGATTTGTGAAACATTGAATGGAAGGATTGAACAAAGGAGACCTAATCTCCTGCCTTTCTTTTGGCACATGGCTCTGTTTATTTTCCTCTGTCGTCATGGAAACACATGGCAGGCTGTGATGGTGATGGGAGAGAGTTCAAAAGATAGGGCTTATTATATCATCGATCCCCTGCCCCCCAACCTCCCACACATACAAACACACGCACACACACACCTCTCATCACGCCACCTGGATTGTTGCGATATTAGCCACAGAGAGACGCACACTTCCTCTCTCTATGTGTGAGGGGGCAGCCTCCCAAATCCGGGATCCTTCTATAGAAACAGTTACAGCCGCGAAGATGGGAACAGCACAGACAACACAAGTGCCATGTTGCATCAACAAAGAAGAACTTACTGCGATGCGAAGCAGGGTCCCCTTGACAGCTGCCCATCGGTCTTGCCTGCGGTCTATAACCAGGATGAAACCCACGCCTGTCGAAGACAAACTGGAACACAGAGAGGCAACATATTAAAGACAAACTAAACAGTTTCTTGGTTTAAGCTAAGAAAAAATAAAATAAATAAATAAATAAAAAATATTAAACAATCACACACTGCAGCAAAGTCTGATTCATTGTAGCTTATTTAGGGATGTAGAGACCTCAGAAAACACAAAGGCTTGAAAATGAATAACACTAAACATACATGAAGTGTTCCTCTCTTTTTGTTTCACTATGCTCCTCTTTATCTTCCGAGTCAGCTGGTAGAGTCTGTAAAAGGAGCTTCTGTAAAGCAGCTCCAGATATCTTTTGGCCATCAGCCCCCCTCCAGTCCCCTGCACCCCCCTTCTTCCGTCCTCTGCTGTCTTCTGTGGCGGCCCCAGGAGAGAGGAGGTTTACACACCTCCGACAATTAATCACAATGGCATGTGCAGCTCAACAGCCCGGTTAGCAAACATGCTGCACCTGCAGCAGAGGTGCACATGAGCACCTTCAGATATCCCAGTAATCCTTAAATTTTTCATGTCATGTCCTTCATTCTGTCGCTGCACAAAAAAGGCTTGAAGCAGATTAAAAGAGCAGTCCACATTCTAAATAAAAACAGAGCATAGCAGGATGTGGTTCAGAGGTAGATTCCAGCGTGATTGAATGGTAGGAAGCCAAAATCTTCAGACCATCACAGCATCCAGCCCGTCCCCCCTCTAAACTGCATCTTTAATCCAGCCAATAAAACACAAGGAGCTGCTGAGGCACAAGCCAATCCCGGGCTCGCTGCAGAGTGATGAGCAGCTCTAGCAGCCAGTTGGAGGACTGCTACAGAGAAGAGGGAGGGGACAGGCTCAAAGAGGGGGCCACTGGAAAGCAGGAGGGTTTTATTTAATAACAAAATACAGCCTCATTGTCCATGTCTGCCTCGACACGTTCTCTTGCTGTAACATTGACATTCACCTCGTCCCTCTTTCCTCTTTCTTTTTTTAATCATGTGCACGGACTCTCACAGCCATTCTGGCTATCAGAGCATAAAGAGCTTCTCTCAGAGCTACATCTCAGTCGAGGAGGAGGAGAAGAAGAAGAAGGAGGAGGAGGAGGAGGAGGAGGAGGAGAGAGGTACAGGGGGTTTTGCTTCCTCCGAGAGTCAGCTGCTGAGTCAAGATGGTGGTTTATGAACATGCAGCACCTGAGGCTGTAAAAGGAAGGACGAAGACTGCAACGGCCTAAATCTTGTGATGTGTGTGGGAGACGAGTAGATGAGTGTCTCATTTAAATCCGTTTTTAAAATTTGTTGATAAAATTTAAATACACTAAATATTAAGACTACCATACATTACATTTACACGCGTTCAAACAGTCAATATTGATGAAATACATTATAAACATGAATAAACAAACTAATATAAGATAGACTTATTATGAAATCTGATTTTAGACTAATATAGATTTAACTGATAGCTATGGTCTGAAAATAAAAAAAGGTATTTAAAAGGTATAAATGTTAATGGATGCATTGCCTGTTCCTAATCGTGTAACACCTGCTGACACAGTCGTATCTGTTACACATCTGTTAAATATTCATTTAAATATTCATACAATTTAGGAGCGGGTGCTGCTAATGCACATGCACGAGTGTCCTAAAAATAATTGGGTTTCTCAGTGTAAGGTGTAAAGCTAAGCTGTGAGAAGGCCTAATTAAATGCAGTGATGAGGGGAATCTGCTGCATGGATGCAGAATGTAGACATAGAGGCACACATCAACAGACACAGCATCTTCTTTCTTTGTGTTCTCAGATCTGAATCTATTTTTTCTTTTTTTGATGCAATTTTTTTTTACATTTATATCTAATTGAATTTTTCTTCTGCTGTCCTGCTGTAAACACTGTAAATTTCTCCGTTTGTGAGATGAATAAAGGATAACCTTATCTTATGAAAGACAAAGAACATGGTCATTTACTGGCTCTTACTTTAGCTGTATAGAATCCAGCAATAACAATGTATAATGCAGGGAAGTATGTGACAAGATAGAAATTAATTTCATACTGCACACATATGGACTAATATATTCAACATTGGAAATGATGTCTGCCATCATTATTGATCCAAAGCTATGTGTTTCACACCAACAGCAGCTGTTGAAGGTCGTAATACAGGACTGGAGGACATTCGCCTCTGGCTGTGGGCCGCGCGTGCCCTGCCGGGGGGATGTTGGTCCCTCAGGTAGCTCGAGCCATCTGGCTCTGTGATCAGAACAGCTTGAGGGTCAACACTATCTCCCTCCTGTGGATGACCCTCGTTCAAAGACACAATCTTTGCAAACACTTAAAAGAGTGCATTTGGGAATCATGTTTTCAGTTACATTTGGGAAAGAAAAACGTCCACACTGGCCAGAAATCACAATGCTGTATAGTTGTATTCATAATATATCATATTTTAGTCATAATGAAATCCGTTTAACGTTTTTTATACACGTTCAAAAGTAAGTGTGATGAAACACAGCCATGTAGGCACACCAATTTAAATGTATTTAAAACATGTCTACAGTATGGGATTACACAGCTGCAGGCCTTTGTGCTCTTTTACATGTAATACACATTCACAGAGTTTAGTGCACAGCTCTACTCAGGAGTCTGGATGCATTATTCACATTCAAACAGACAGAGTCTCCGCAGTTTTCTATTTTTACACCAGATCAGACGTGATGAAGCAAAAGAGGGACAGTCAGATGGAGCTTCAAATACAGCAACAAATTGAGGAAACTTAAAAAAAAAAAAAAAAAAAGCATTAAAAATGATGTGAGATGGTTATTAGAAAGGGATCATTTTTTACATTTCCCCTCCCCTTCCCCCTGTTGTTAAATCTGCTCCATTCATTCATGCGCACAAAGGCAGTCTGCAGAAGACTGATAAGGTGCTGGATTATTAACCGGCCATCTTAGTAATTAAATAATAACAAAAGATCTCTAATAGTTTTTACAATACACTAACTCTCTCATCTCATCCATTGCACAAATCCTCTTCAGTGTGCATCTTTATGGAGTATAACTGAGTCATTGTATGAAGTGCCCCCTGCTGGCAGTTTTTATATTCAATTAGTGAGGCATCTTCACAAACTAAATCTTCATCTTTATGTCCTACAAAGAAATCCAAGATCCAAGGTTGTAATGGTGGTTCTGATCGTGCCACCGGGGTTCAAGATGTTAAAAAAAAAAAAGTGTTGATAAAAAAAGGGACGAGGTTTTAAAATGAAGGTAGAAAAAAAAGCCTCAGGGGTCTAACGTGTGTTCTGTGTTTGAACGTGTGACAGTCAGTCAGTGAGAGTCTTTACCTGGGCACACTGGTCAGGTACGTCAGCACGTTGTGAAACTCTCTGTCTGTGATCTCTCCAAACGCAGGGAACTCTGGGAACACAATGATGGGGCTGCCATTATCCCCTCTCCCTCCTAAAAAATAGAAGAAGAGGAACATTTATTTAGAGAGAGGAATATAGAGGAATTACATAAGAACACATCTGAGTACAGCTTCTTGAATTTGTCTGATGGCTCAGTCATCAATATTTGAAGGAAGTGTTAAAAATAAACTGGGTAAAACGACAGAGTTGACAGGACGACTCTGTGGCCACTTGGGGGTGCTGATGTCAATGACGTGTGAAGCTTGACAGAAATAAACTGCAAAATTCATTATGTTGAGGCCCTCACCGCTCCCTTTTAGAAGGAACAGAAAATGAAAGCCACAAAAACACAAACATGAATTATTCCAGCACAGACACAAAGAATGTGGCCTGAAAGTGATTTAAAAACACAATCTCCTTATCTTGTTCTACATATTACAACACATCTTCATCATGAATTTTCTTTGATTCCTCCCTCAATGATCCGACTAAATGTTTCAGAGAAGGCATTCACACATCTGAATATATGAGATGCATCGTTTTAATTGGGCTGTTGTCTTGAAAAATTTGCTGACTTCACAATAAACTGATTAACTTTATAATTAACATAAGGATTCCCCCCCCCCCCTGACCTTTTCTCCAAACAGAGCTCCGACCACTTCACACCGGTGAGAAGAGGACAAAAAAAAAAAAAAAGGTAAAATATTAGAAAATGTCTCAACAAATAAGCCCCACTGCTCTAATGTTGGCAGGAAGTTGTGTTTTCATGATCTCATCTTCATCTGCTAAATGGATTGTTGAACCGTTCAAAGTAAAAGGGTGATCAAAAATGTTCCAATGGGTCTATTAAAAAAAAAAAGTACTTTCACTCTCCATTATGGTGACACGTTGTGAAACACAACACTTACAATGTGTTTCAACATGATGATTGTTGCTGACATTAGCACGCTTCATCTCACCTTACACACACACACACACACACACACACACACACACACACACACACACACACACACACACACACACACACACACACGCACGCGCACACGCGCGCGCGCGCGCGCGCGACTGGAATATCAATCTGTCTGTCTAACTCTTCTTCTTCTCATCGCTATGGCAACAACAAGTGCATGGTCATGGTTTCAACGTCTGCTCAGCTCTCCGTTTGCGAAATGGTTCCCAGACTTTGCAGCAGACACAAGGTCACGGCCGTCAGACAACACAGAGCAGACAAACACAGTCAGCAGAGAAGAGGTGTCGCAAATATCTGAAAAGCTCAGGAAAACACGCCTCAGACGGAACGTGAAGGTGCTCTCGGGAGGAAGACGAAAATGATCATGAATTAAACATCCACATGAAAAACAGACATGATAACAGTTGAAACCAGACACAGGTAAAACACAGGGAAGAGGAAACGGTGGCTGGTATGTTGTTTGAATAACAAATCATATTCAACAGGAGAAGAGTTCAGCTAAGCAGATATCTAATGGAGTCATTTAAAAATAAAAAAATCAAGAGACAACGACGATCAGCCCCAAGATGATCATCTGAAATATAATGTCTGCGTTTGTAATCCTTTTTATGAATATACCTTGCGATCACATGCTTGACAAGAAGTACAAGAAGTTTGGAGGTTAATCCAGTAACCAACGCTAGCAGGCAAGAAACCAGCCTCAATGGTTCTGATGTCATCCTTAGAGGCAATTTTGTATGATTAATGTAATTACATTAACAGTGCTGTTTTTTTTCCCCACATGCATGCTTAGATTGTTATTTTTAGTGACTGAAAAGCTATGCCATGCTTCCTGTTTTCCAAACAAACACATTCTTCCCCCAAGCTGATTCACTTTTACAGCGTCATCTTGCTGAATTATTCACGACTGACGATATTTCAGAGCAGGACTTCTGTTTTCTGAAAAAAAACAAAAAGGGATCTTACGCCTCAACAAAGTGGTCCATTTCTATCTGGATGATTCAAATATTGCATCCAGTCTCTTAAAAAAAAAAGCCGTCTGGGCCTGTTCGTTGCAAAAACGAGCACTTTCAGTGGACGCACTTTGCAGTGGACGCACTTTGCAGTTGCCCCGAAGGATTACCTGTTCGTGTCAGTACACTGCAGAGCCAGACAATGTCATTCTGTGAATATGAAGCATTTAGTCCCTCAATAAGTCCATTCTAAATTACGCTTTAATAAACTAGCACGCAGCATATGTACCAGTAGGAAAAGTCCGGTATAAACATTTGAAATGAGATTTCACCTGAAAGGAAGGCAAACTGCTTCTTCAGGTCAGGGGCGATGTCAGCCGCACGGAGAGGACTGCTGTCCAGCTGCATGATCTCATCTGAGAAAAGAAGGACAATAAAACATCAGTTACATCCTGTACTAATATCTGAAGGTGTTATATGCTGCACTTAAGCAACAGTTTCTAATAAGACAGAAAATAATACTTGTCTTTGGCCATAGCTTCCCCGACTACCCTCATCTCCCAACCTGTATTCTGAGAGTACAGACGTTTATAAGACTGACCTCCATTCTAATATGGCTCTTATTTCTTCAAAGCACTTTAGACCAAATGAAGTTTCATTCTTTTTGGAAAGTATCATGTGTTCTCCCGTCAGGTCTACTCTTGCGATGTACCATTATGCCTCTATAGTGTATAAACAGCCCGGAGCGGGCGGAGCCACCTGTCAGTTGGATAGGGAGGGGTTCACCAAAAACAACACATGAATGAAGCCTTTGGGTCTTTACGCCTCTGGGTGACACATGAACAAGGCTGAAGGAAACACTGACATCAGTGTGAACACAGCGCTCAGAACAACAAACCCAGAAGGATGTTTGACTTCACTCGTTTTAGAAAGTGATAACTCAACAATATATATAGAAAGGATATATTTGATATCTGCAATATTCATGTTTAAGAAAGTTGCATATTTTACCCTTATGGAGAGAGCCTAAAGTCCATTATCCATCACTTAAAAATGTTTTAGGGTCACTGAAGCCTTTATAAGATATGACAGTAAAGAAAGGCGGGACGTGTTGGGAAAAGAGATTGGAGGACAGTGTGACTCAAACCAGGGAGACTGCAGCCTCTGCACATTGGACACTCACTCTAATCACTAGGTGTCCCAATTACCCAGGGCTTTAGGGTAGTGTTAGGTTAGGGTTTTCTTTTTGTTTTTCATATTACAGTTTTTGTTTCTAACATTGGAGTTATTTGGCATGTTAAGTCTATTAAAAGTACATATTTGCCATACAGAGAGTTGCTGTTAGATCCCTCAGAGCTGTTCTGTTGTTGATAACAGTTAAGTACTGACACATTAACAGGCTTCCAGCTTAAATGGTCTCTATCCCACATGGACTCCCCTCACAAGGATTTAAATAAGCAGATTGAAGGTTGATTAGCCCAGTTGGAGATGAAGATTGTGGCGATACCAAGATTCCAAAAAGAGGTTCGTAGCAGAAGCTCGTGGGAGTTAAGGCGGATATTTAAATACCTATTGGTCTAACCAGTGAAGTTTTGGCCATGTGGCACATTGTTGACTTTTATACATATATAAAAAATACCATTACAAAGGCCATCGGTTTGGCTGAGTGGGTGGATTGGGCGCCCCATGTTCAAAGGTCACAGCCCTCATTGCACTGTCCGCAAGTTTGACTCCCCATTCTGCCAATAGTTGTTATATATATATATCTACCTCACTCTCTCTCTCCTCATCTACTGTCTGTCTTCAGATGTTCTACCACATAAAGGCAAAAAACCTCTCAAAGAAACTCTAATGTTGGGAGATGTTTTAAATCAAATGCGAATAATCAGCAGATTTCTATTATGAATCCTTGAACTTCCCTCGGGATCAATAAAGTATCTATCTATCTATCTATCTATCTATCTATCTATCTATCTATCTATCTATCTATCTATCTATGTTGTTGGAGTTACTGTGGTGGATAGAGAGATATTTACTGTGACAAACTAAACATATAGAGAGGTTACACTGAGAAACAGTCATCGATATGCAAAAGCAGTCTCCCAACTGCAGAGCGTATGCTTTGGTTTGTATCCAAGGAACTTTTCAGCCGAGCTCTTTGAATGAAAACTGGCCACAGTTCAACTTGACAAATGAGAGCTGCCACTAAAGAGCCAAAACAGATCAATACAGGAAGGTAAACTAATACGCTAGAGGATCATAACATTTCTATTTGTCTGAGCCTGTCAATGAGGACATAAGCTTGATGTTACACATCCTTTTATTTTTCTTTTGGATTTTTACAGGAAGACAATTTGGTGTGCACTCGATGCTCAAGAAAAAAAAAAAGCAATCGACAATTAAACTGCACTGGTTGTATCAGAACATGAAAAACAATTGCAGTTTATTGCCACATGTAGAGAGTGGATTTTCATAGACCTGTACACATTTTACATGTACTTTTAACCATAGGACTCCTTGTAGATGGCCGTGTTGTTAAAGACACACACCTGAAAAAAGAACTCTAAGTTCAGCGTCATAACAACAACGTGACGCACTGTACGTCTGTTGGCAGCAGCTTCTCAGCGCTCCTCGTTTTAAAGAACACAGGACAATATAAATGATGATAAAACAGAGAAAGTAAGTTGAAGGAGCGTCCGGGCAACACAGATATTCAGAAGATTATCAAAGGAGTGTCCCACAGTGACAGAAAGTATCCTGTAATCATTGTTTCTACTCAGACTAAGTCAGTTACTTTAAAGAGCAAATGTTGACTTTTCATCCGAGTCTGACAGTGTTTGCTCCGTTTCCCTGAAGGAAACCGTTGAATGTACTGCAACGCTGGGAAACATACAGTGTAAACGATTGTTTTATTTCACCATACGGAAAGATCCTAGTTATTAGTGAGAAGGCAAATACTCATAACTTTTCCCTGTTGCTTATCATTTTTTCACACCAATTAAAAAAAAAGTCTCCTTACATACGGAGATCATTCTGTCCCCTATAACGTGGAAAAAACGGACTTAAATAAAATGTTCAATTATTGGCTTCTCATTCTCTTTCATCTGTCCGAGCTTGAACTTCAATCATGGAACGGGCTTTTTCCTTCTGTTTGAATTCATGTAAGACTAGATCATTTTAGACCACCGCTCAGACCGTGACAGCTAGAAATAGATGAGGTCTTCCCTCCTCGTGACAACGTTACTTCACACCTTTGCCTGATCAAAGTTCAACTCTGATAAACTTTGACTGATAGAGTTGGAGCCTAAACCAATAAGTTTGTGGTTGACCCCTGACATGGATTAGAAAGCAGCAGACTGATATCCTTGAGCTTCACATCCTGCACTGATCAGATTCAGCATAAACATACACATTTTGCCTCCTGCAGTCTCGGTTCTTGAACAGAATTCCTGAATGTTTAGCTTGTTTTACAACTCTCTAAAATCCATTAAAAATAATACCAAAAAACACATGCACTGCCCCAAACACACAAGGATAAAACACAGATGAAAATATACTTTCCCTACAAAGTTTCCAGTATAGCTCCATACCTGCCCTCTGACAAAGTAGTGACATCAGTCCATCTGAAAAGTAGCACAAAGACAATCCAAAATCATTATGGATGTATGCTCCTTTCTGTTCCCTGAACGTTATCCGGACTGTTGATCCCTTTACAGGCTCAGCCCTCCTCTTCTTCTGACTGCAGTTCAAACAAACCAGGGAGTCTTGCTCTAACTCTTTGTTTGGCAATGAGGCCTATCAGGTGACTGAGCCCAAGGATATCAGTGCACAGACCTTCAATGCTCTTTCTCTCTGACACAAAGTGTTTGAGGACACGATTCGTTCTCGTGCCTCTTCTCGCTCAGCCATTTTCACTCAACTTCCACCTTTGTCCTCAGTGGCCAGCTGGTGCCGTCATTGTTGTGTCAAAATAGCATCAATCAAAGTAGGATTAAGATTTGAATCCTGTCTACTTTTCAAATACCTGAATGCACCCACCTTAAATTGTGAATAAACTTTGTTAGAATTATATGAAATGTATCAGGCTATAGTGCCACCAAAAAAACAAAAAACAATACCGAGATCTGCAAGACAGTTACTTAAAGTTCTTTCGAGGAACTTTTGGTGTGTTGATTTTGGCGCCCCCCAAGGGACAAAGCTGTTATCTGGTTGCTCATTTTTTAAGTACACATGTAATTACGTTTTTTTTAATTTATTTATTTTTTTACCCGTTTTCTTTTAACTGTCAAATGTTTCAGCTACTAAGAATCTTTGCTTTGGCCGTTCTGCGGCGTGCCTACCATGCAGAGATTTCTTTAAAGGTTTGTTTTTGGGCTTTTTATGCCTTTGTTTAGATTGGACAGTGGATAGAGTCATGCAATACACTCACTACCCACTATACAACCAGCGCTCCTCCCAGCATAGATCTTAGGCATAAAGACGGGACATTTAATTGACAGTGCCTGGAACTAAATTAAGTAACACCTTAAAACGTTCGCCTGACCTCGACACAGGTTTTCAGAGCCTCTAAGTCTGATTTTAGAGACGAACACAATCCCTGACTGAAAGGAGCTCAGCGACATCACGGCATCTTAACCAAGTTTATGACATCACAGATGCTTCTGTTTAGCTTCTGTTCACGAAAACAGGTGGTTCTTAAACCTTGGACAACAGCAGGACACCTCAGAGATCAACGCTCAGATTACACTATTCTGCCACACCTTCAAGTACAAAAGACAGTCAGAAAACCAGCCAACAAACATGTTCATATTTGAAACATTGGCTGGTTAAGAAGTTATAGACATAAAAATCATGGTCCTTCTACTTTATTAGAAATACTGTTGTTTGTGATATGTAGAAGGTTACACAAGTGCATCCATTTAACATTAAACACCTTAGTTAACACTGCATTATTAAGCAAACTCATGAACTATGTCACTATGTATTGTTCTGTCTTTAGAAAACTGACTCAACCTTTGTTACTCGACCGGTAGTAGAGTTTTCTGGAATAACCATTTTCTCCATTGATTGGGAAATATTTCCAAAGATCTGTAGCTAACAGAATTTGATTAGAGACCGACTGATTGCAGCCGGTGTTATTTGAGACTCAGCTTCGTCTGCCTCTATTCTTTTAGTTTTACCTCGAGCAAGGGTGTTCACTCCCTCCATGTGTCCTTCACACCCGTCAGGTCAGTGGAAATGAGTCTGAATAAATCACCTTATCTGTGATGTTTGGTAGAGCAGTGTTTACAGCCTGAGGACACAGAGCTGCAGCTGTCTGGTCATCTGCAGAGCTCCACACAGCATCAAGTTCACACAGAAACATGCACTAGTTTCCTTTTTCTGACCCACGCCACACCTTGCCCCCAGCAACTCCCACACATATCAGATCAACCACCACCCACCCAGGTCAGCCATTTGTTTCCAGAAAGAGGCTATTCTGTTTCTGATAAAATCCCCTCTCTGAAGAATCAGGTTAAAGTTTCAGTTCCTTTTTCACATGCACTATTTGTCACATTTCCCCCCGACTGTCCCTTTTGTTTGTCTACTACTTCCCTCCAGACTTCCACTCTCAGTTCATGCAGTGTTATACAATAGTAAACAACCCCTCTAGATACTTAGAAGGAAGAACCAGTTTCAGATACTACTGTTTTTCTAACAGCAGAGAATGGGCACACAGTGAAACCACTCAGGTGTCTTTCCTGGTCTTTTGTTCTTTGTGATTTCACTCGTCACAAAGTATCAACGATGTCACAAGGAACGGAAAAATGTTAAAACAGTCCTGGGAGAAAAAAGTCACAGCTTTTGTCACAGAGGTGGTCTCAATAAAAGTCTGTATATTGACATAATCAGGCCACATCCTCTAGACAGAGATCCTGAAGTGTATTGCATAGGTACAGTTCAGTGACTCAAATGACCTTTAGTGTTCATTTACTCAGACTTGTTTGGATTATTAAACAGGGCTAATCATTCAAACTCCTAAAGTGTTTCCTGTTTTAACCTTGTGTAAAGGTATATTACCTTACAAAAAAAAGAAAACTACGACAATTAGTCAAAACAACATTATATTATTCCCTATAAACACACATATGCACTACAGCTGGTGTGTACCGACTGAGGAGCTAATGTTCTTTAAAAGGCTTAACGAAGGGGATTAGTGCCCACTCGCAGTCACGTTTGTGTGTGACGAGTCAAACATTAGTGGGTCACAGTCACACACCTGGACTGCCCGCCTGCCTGCCATTACTGACACAGATTAGACTGGAGCAGAGCAGGGGTCTGAAACCGGGTTTTATCAGGACAGAAGGAGAGGGAGTAAACAACAACCTGTAACGAACAAGCTGGTTGTAGGACTGTTTATGACGTTAAAGTTTCTGTTTAACTCACACTGTCTTTCAGTCCTTTGTTTCTCTTCTTACAAGAAGCCGGAAATAAATGTAATAATATTTTTTACTGCCTGTATTATTTAGGTCAAAGATTGGGGAGGAGTAAGGGGCATAAACTGGATATATGATCAACCATAAACGGAGGGAATGGGGGAGGGCAAGAAGCGGGAATAAGGGGCTTACAGTCATGGCTGTGGAGGAGTGACGATACGAAGCACTAATAAGGTTGAGCATTAACAGATGAGTCCATAATAACATGAAGAAAGGCGAGGGGGGAGAGGGTTCAAATGAGGGGGGAAAAGGGCAATGACTCCAGCTCCATCCCTAATCTACATTTGGGGGGTTGGGGGTTAAAGGAGGGTTACAAGAAGTCGGGGTATCTCCCAAGTTGACACAGAGGGAGAGCGTGTTTTTTAAAATACTTTTCATGAGAGGGGGTTCCAAACTCTGCCTATATATGTGAGACAGTCAAGTCATGTGATGTTCTTTCAAACGTTATACAAAATAACTGCACTGTCATGTTATAAATCATCACCCACATTAATTTCCCATTACAAATATTGTGATCTGCAATTCTTTCCTAAAATGCAGCATCAACACAGAGATAAAAAGATATTCAAATAGATCTTTAAATGTTTATTTGCACAGATAAGGTCCTATCCCATGATGCACTGCCTCACTTAGAAGTTAGTTTCTCTCTCTCCCCCCCCCCCCCCCCTCTGCAGAGCCTGCATGTGGGAAACAAAGGAAAGGCTTTGAGGGTAAAATGACTGCTACGTCTCCGTCCCAGAAATAAGCGGGACGTTTGACTCTCTGTGGGATCACTCAATCAGAGGGGCAGCACAAAGTGGGAGAATTGGGATGTAGCCGTTGCAACTTCTGTTCTGCTTCTTTCACATCTAGATTTGGTTCAGTCTACAGTCAGAGTGTTGATTACTATCCCAATGTTGTCTACACATGTACACACATCAGGACACAGAGTACCCACAATATATCCTTTGGTGAGTTACAGTTTATATCGTCTTCTACCCATAGAACTGTTTATCATGGGAAACAACCGTCAAGTAAAACTAAATAGCCAAACAAACTTTTTAACAAAATTGTAACCAAAGCAAAGATAACGGCTGGTAAAACGCTTTGTTAAACATAGACGGGTGAACTCAAGCAGAAGAGGACACAGGTGCACATGTGGAGTTAGGATAACAGATTAAAACACAGGAGTAAACTGCCCACACATGCTTTATGTTAAGGTAAGAATCCTGTTTATTTATTTATCCATAAACGATAGAAGAAGAAAATATCTACATACCAAACAGCCAGTGGCAGCAGCGAGAAAATCTGTAGTATCTCTGCACCTCTTCTAGAGAGATCCTAACATGATGTCCTCCCTCATTTACTGGCCACAAACACACGTCCAATTCGCCCTCCGTATTTTCATTCTGAGCCTTTTCAGCTTGATTCTCCACCTCTTCTTTTTGCTCTGCTTCCGTCTCTTCATCCTCTATTGGCCGTGCATCAGCCTCGAAATCCCCTACCTCTTCAGTTTGACTCTCTCCTTCACTCCTGCTTTCCTCTCTTTGCTCATCAAATTTTGAATCTGGGTTTGCTGTAATCACGAACCAGTCAAACTCCTCTCTATCCGTGCCTACAGTCCCCTCTCCTGAGTCCACCTCCATGTAAAATCCAGAGTCCAATTCCACATCCTCCTCCAACGAGAAGCCTGAATCCTCCATCTCCTTTCCTCCCATCCTTATTTGCAGCTCTATTTCCATGCAGCCAAGCCAAGCCAAAAAAAAAAAGCATCACGGTAAAAATGTCCCTCTCATTCTGAATCCACCTTTCACCAGACTCTGCATCCAGCCTCTCACACCCACTCAGGCTGCAGATGCATCACCGCCTGCAGGATGTCACTCAGTAACTGCGGGGACTTCCTCTTGCAACCTCAGGTTACTTTCCCTGCAGACAAAAGCTTCAGTGTAGCACCCTCCCTGCTCACCCAGGTACCCTTACCCCTCCCCTGAAAGGACAATTACCTCTCCTCACCCCTCCCGCCTGAATAGCAATGCCTCCAAGTTCCCTGATCTTTAAAAGAGATCCAGCTGTGACTCAGACTAGTTTAGAAAGTTAGAACAAAACAAGAAATGTAGAGTTCTGTCAAATGCTGTGTCAGAGCAGTTAGCTTGAGCGGTTAGCAGCTTCCAGCCCTAATTTACCTGGGCTAACACATCCCTGACTTGTCTTTTGCCTTATCTCAGGAGATGTGGGCCAAAAGTACAAAGGTTTCATTCTGACCAGCCCATTCAAACAAGGCCTGCATCTCCATTTAACCGACCACAGACTGTATCTATTCAAAGCCTCTGCTCTTGTTTACAGCACTCAAAAGAGCCCATTCTTAGACGTAACTCTAATGAGACCTCTCACAGAAAGCCACTGTGTCTTAAATGAATGTGGTAATTTAGATTCCATTTCAATGCGTCGTAATAAAGTTACATGTCAGTCAAAATGAGCCAACAGACACCATTCGGACTCCTTATTCAGCCATCAGTCTGTTTAAACATTTGTGCAGTAGGTTGTGTTGCATGTGTCCACATGGTCTGCTTGTGTGTTTGCTGTTTAGGGGGAGGTTTGGTGTTAAACACGTTTGGTCAATGACCACGAGCATGCACGGGGTTATCAGTGCCATAAACCTTGGGAGATAAACACAAGGGCCATTAGGTTGAAAACGTGCGCGGTTCAAAGTGAACACGGGGTCAAACAAAAGGAGTGATTGCTGATGAACTACCAGTATAAGTCCCACATTTAACACTGGTAAATAGAGCTTAATCCCAACGAGCAACTTCCAATACTGAAAGCCACTATTGTGCGAGACGTTTTTGTCCTCAAACTCAAAATGCATGTTTTTTTTCTTTAAAGAAAAAAGGAAGACACTTAATTCACCCTGAAGGCGAACTACAACAATCTTCACTCATTCTGATGTAACTGATGTTATCTGGGTTAAATGTGCATTTCATTTCCAGGGAAAATTAGTTGAACGTCCCTAAATTCCACTCATAGTGTCTATTTTTTAATGGAAAAGTCATTGTGTAGCTACAGACTGAATTTCTAAAAAGAATACTAATAAATTACCTGAAGCGATGTCACTTGAGTCAGGGTTTGTTTGTGGCATTAGAGTACACCTTTAAAATCTAGAGAAGGGTTAGAAGGAAGTGAGAAAACCTGACCATCTTTAGCAAATGCCCTAATCATTTCTTAAGGCTAGCAGCTAGCGGCTAATCAAGCTACTCCTAGCATAACAGACCGAAATTCTGTATTGCTGCTGCTGCAACTCCGACCCCCCATTGGTGATCAAAAAAATAATATCTCATCTTATTTTAACAAAACCACTGAATTTCAGAGCTTATTAATCAGATTGTGGGTAATATAGGTGCCAGGATTTCAAAAAAAGAAATACAAGACGAGCTCTTTGGCTAGCTGCAGTATCTTAATCAATTGGAGTCTGACAGTATTGTCACTACCAACTTTAATATAAACTGAGGATGTCGGCTAAATCCATCACTGACTTTCAAAACACTCTCAGGCATGTTTAGGTCATAATAAGTTTCATAATGAAGACAGTTGTAATCAGAAATGTGGGCCTTAACTTTTGTTATTTGGTTTCTGCAGAAATGAAAGTCCTTGTATTGTTAAGTTTCTCAATTTAAACTATAAATATAAACTCTAGAAACAAAGTCTCACTCATGATTATAACGTGTTCTAAACCTTTTTTTTTTAAATGTCAATGATCTACCAACGCAAGCATCCCAAAACTATTATGAATAGACTATCTCTTCTGTGGCTGACTTTTGGTAAGATTCAGAGTGAGGTAGCTGCAGTCTGTAAAGGCAAACAACTGTCACATCAACAACATACTTTACTCTTGAATGAATTCACCTTCTGGCTTCCAATGACTTCAACAGAGCTGGAAGGAAAAACTTTCCATGACAGCTCACAGCTGGAGGTACAGGAAAAGAACCAAGCAGACAAAAACAGCATGCAGGTATGGTATGCCGAACAAACGTCTGAACATATACGACACATAATACTGCACGTAAAGACACACAAGTACAAGCCATAAGTGCTAGGCACAGCAATATGTTTGCACATGCGGTTGCAGACATGCAGGGACGACCTTGGTCAGAGACGAGGCTGCCTTGTGAAGACAAGGGTCACACTGGAGGCTAGCATGCACATTTATAGGAAATGAATAATTTTCACATGTGTAAGTAAGCTGTTGGAAAATAGGTAACACAAATACTCAAAAGTAGCCTCATAATACATCGAGACACAAAAATACCATCCATACGTCTCCTGACTCACGGTTTTTCAGTGGAACCATGGGCATACCACTGTCCCATTGAGAAGCACTCCTCCTCCTGGTTTTCCTCACCATCCTTTGCTCTCTGCCTTAGCGTAACACCGGGGAAAGTCCCTTTTCTATGCAGATTCCGAACCCGAGGTCTCAGAGTGTCAACAACCATGCACCAAATTGAAAAGTCAGCAGCTATGATCAGCACTTCCTGCTCCTCTGTACAGACTGGTAAGATGCTGTGTGCTGCAGTTTCGAGATTTACTGAAGAATCTCTTACTGCTGCAGAAAAAAAAAAAAAAAAGTGTGCAGCTGCAGAGATCTGTTTGTTGGAAACTGAAGCGGCTGTTTAAGCTACACAGGCACGCACTGACACACACAGACACAAACTGTTAGACACATAAAGACAGAGAAACTGCTCAGTGGGGAGTGATTCGAAGCTCGGAGGAAACTTTGTGAGGCTCCGGGCATGATGCCCTGCGGAACTCGGGCCAAAATTTCAATCAAGAATCTATTACACACACACACACACTCTCTCTCTCTCTCTCAGAGGTATGAAGTTTTATGAACACAGCAAAGTTGTAAACATGCACACTCTATCCTTTCAGTTTTTTTTAATCTCACCATCCCAGTCTCTCCAGGAACTCTTGCGGCTTGAGGGGCTGGAGGGGTAAGACGAACCTTGTCCAGAGATGTCCAAGTTCTGCATCAGATGACTGAGCCGGTTTATGATCCGGCACGATGCCTCCCCACCCTCCCGCAGAATCTCATGCAGAGACATGAGAGCAGGCTGCTGGTCTCAAACACTCAAACGAACTCTGTCATCCAGAAAGACCCCCCCCCTCCCTGCACCTGCAAAGCTCCGCTGCACACTCTAACAGACTCCAAGATGCACACTCCAGATGCAGGCATGGGACGGAGCTTCTTTGTGGTAAATGTGCAGGGACGCACAGAATCAAGGTTTCACATGAAGAAGTCTGCTCGGCGACAAACAAGTCCAGCTGGGTGTCCTCTCCTCTGCGGAACCAAATCGGGGGGGGGGGGGGGGGGGGGTGACTCGATGAAACAACTCTGGTGCAAAGCTGGCAGGAGCAAAAAGAGCTGAGTCACAGTCTGCACAACCTCTGTGACAAAAAGTGTCCACGCTGGAGGTGAGAACGGGTCCAGCTCCGCTCTGCACAAAACGCGCGCACACTGACGCTCATGCAAGCCCCGTCCCAAGCGCAACTATCGACAGCTCAGGGAGGGCGAACGAAGGGAAGGGTGAAGGGGGGGAGAAATAGAGGGCAGCCGGTGGAGCACAAATCCCCTTCTGCTGCTCGGGCTAATTATATTCCTTCACTCCTTAACTAATCTGCCTTTTCTTTCCCTTCTTTCCATCTTCCAAGATTCTCTCATGCATTCATTATCCGATGAATTGAGAAAGAATGCAAGAGCGTGAACCTGCAAAACTCAGAAACTGATAGTCTTAAACTTTATGGTGGCCGTGTTACAACTCAGGGTGTGTTTTTGCTCAATGTGTGCCCAGTAACTGAGGCAGAACAGCAAATACAGAAGGTGCTTTTTAATGGGAGAGAGAAGGAGGCTGATGAAAGGCTTCAAAGTGCGCGTTAATATGTGTGTTTGGCTGCGTTTGTGTGGTTTAAGCTGGCAAGCAAAAGGCAGCTTTTAGTGTATAGGCTTAGAATAGAGATGAGAGAGGAGCTGCACTCTTCCTCATACTGATCAGGCTACTGCAGGAGAACAAGAAGCACACATCAACCATATATCAGCCAATATGTGTCAATTCTCTCTTCTTCTGCTACCCAGTTAATCTCTCCTGTATGGCACCGCCCACCTCCTGTGACCTCCCTCTTTATTATAGCCCTGCATCACAATGTTCTACCAAAGTGACTTCTGGGTACAGAGTCAAACATAAATAGAACAAACGCTCAAATCACCTGACTGTCCTTTCATTCTGAGCGAGGTGTTAAAGTCTACCCTGGGAAGCAGACAGTTCCACAAGGTGAGGTTTTCTTTCTGGGGGAGTGGTGTGCAGGAAAGAAGCCACAGGTCAGATTTGAACCCAGGCCGCCCGCTTGGAGGACTACAGCGGTATTACGGTGTCCGTGGCTGTAGCTGAGATGACTGACAGGTGTAAATGTTTGCTTGGGTGCTTAAGGCCCGCCTCTTTGTGGGTCACTGGTTTGTTACGTTGAGGTCACACTTTCAATATGGCGACTCTTATTGTTAGGTTTCAAAACGCCTCTTCAGAAACTAATAGGTGACATCACTGATACTACGCCCATGTTTTATACCGTCTAGGCATGCTGCACTGCAGTGCTTTGTTTCATGTTGCATACAAATGCTAAATGCTAAGTGTGGGATGCTACATCATGTAATGGCAAACTTACCGTCATGTTGTTGACTGGAAACTTATTTGAAAATAATGTTGGAACCAGCTGACTAACAGCTTAGCTTCCCACCGATAAATCACTGGTTAATTGTTCTCAATGGTGTGGAATCCAGAAGCATCTTGACCTGCTCTGATTAACACTGTAACTACCTTTGGAAAGGGAAAATGAACTGAGAGGTTTGATGATGTCCTACAAGTTCAAAGAAAGAACATCAAGACTTACATCTTTAAACTTAAACTAGTGTTATGATTAGGATGCTGGGAGCTTAACACCGACATGATGATACTAGCATACTATGTTAGTGTGATTGGCAATGCCATTATGAATATTATTCCTAATAGCATTGCTAATACCTTGTGTAGTGTTCCACATTTCAATCAGGGTATTTCCAGTTAGTATGCCAACATTTGCCGATATAAAATGGAGGAACGTACAAAAAAGAGTGATGGAAATTTGCAGATACGTGTCCATGAAACAACATTTCAAACCTGTGATGATGTGGCACTCTTTCCAATAGGCAAACAATAGAGCAGAAAGATATGATACATTCAAAACCGAATGGGGACACTTTAAATAATAGTATTTTGACGAGATAAAAATGCAATTAAATGACCGGAACATGTCTAGTTCTTAAGGCACCCTGCCTCTTTCTGGAAACTGGTGTCTTCTTAACCACTGCTAGAGACACACAGCAACCTGTTTTATCCATCTGGCTCTACACCTGCTCCACCTTTTGGGATGGATGTGAAAGAAGCCATCAAGCTAAAAAAGGAACAAGACACTCCCTGTTTAGTCCACAGTAGTGTCTGGTGCATCTGATTGATGAGAAACATTCATTAATGTGACTTCGACACCAAACAATGCAGCAGAGGAAAGACTGATCCATGACAAGTCACTCTGATCAAACAGCCACTCTGAAGAGACAGCTTGACTGCTTGTAGCTCAGACTCTCATAAAACCTTCGATCCCTGTCTGGATCACAAGCAAAAACATTGCAAGACAGTCTCTCACTCACACAAACACAGAGAGAGCTGTATAAAAAAAACATAAAGCCATACTCAAGATATGAAAACCTCAACAACATGTCAAATATGCCACTGCTGTTTTTTGCCAAATAAACAGCTTGAAGCATCCTGAGCTGCAGATGAACACACTAAGACCTGTGACTCGCTGAACTGGATGTGTCCCTTTAAATCAACTTGAAGTAGGTCAAATGCCCAGTTAGAGACTGGATGAGAGGCTGTGAATGATACTGGCTGCAAGTGACAATTATTCTCATTATATAATTATCTGCTTTGTTTACTGGTAACTGGAGATGAAATTACGTTACATAATTGTGTAGCCAGTGCTGGGTTTTTTTTGGCAGTTACATTGCAGGGCACACTTCTTTAGTCCAGACTGAAATATCTCAGAGACTTTATATCAACTAATCGTGATGTTTTGTACATATAATCAGGAATCTAAAAGGGTGAAGGCAACTGAAGTTGGGGTTCGGCCCTGGATTTATTCTAAGGATACCAGTTGAGCAGAGATTTTACATATCCAAACCACCAGTTCCTTTATGTATCCATAACACTTTTCAATTATTCATAGTCATTTTTCAATAGATCTAATCCACTATTGCATGACTTGCCGTGTGATTTGGCATAAACAAACATCCTCTGTAGGCCGTAATGACTTCAATGAAGCCTTATCTTTTCGCTGGGAGGAAATAATTAGGTTGTAAATCAAATACTTGCAAGATGGAACAGATCCCAACAAATCTCAAATGTACTTTGTCAGCATGAATTAGCCAATGTTAGCATGCTAACCTCACAATAAATGATGCATTTTATAGTAGATTTGCTTGTTTTGTGTGTTCAGTAGTCCACGTCAAAGTTATTTATCGATACGAGAGGAAGAGATGCACATTTCCTCTGAGCACAGAGAAGATCCGCCCACTCACCACTGACCTGACTGATAGATGGGGTTGGGTTGGATTGGCTGTTTTCACCAAAATGCCTGCAGCTGCAACTTATAGCACAACACCTTCATTTCAGCTTAGAAGTAGTGAGCAGTTTGCAAGATTAGACAATGCTAAATCCTTTTTCATCCCTGGTTGACTTTGTGTCTTCACTCTCTCCTCGTCTTTGCCGTCTTCTGTGATCAGCGTTAGAGTCTCTCCTCTGAGCCGATTACTGCTCTCATCCTCCTGTCACAGCACATTCCTGTCACATTTCCTCACAGTGCTACCAGTGGTCCCATGTATGACCCCAAATTAAACGCTCAACACTTTGCGTAATACATGAAAAACTTTCACCTTTAAAAAGAAATTATATATATCTGGAGAAGATCACTGCAGCAAGATATTGTTTTTAGAGCTGTAGTTCAGCTCAAGCTGAAAAAGAACCTGTTCGGTTTTATTCCCCAGACTCTGTTGTTGCTAAGCCCCCCTTCTCACTGAAGTCCACCCACTCACTACTTCACCAGCTCTGGTGCTATGAAGAAGAGGGTGCAACAAGAGCACACTGTGCTCAATGAGAGATTGAAGGAAAAAGCTTTGCCATCATAAATGATCGGAAAATTATGCTAAAAAACAAAACTAGAGCAGAACAGTGACAGTTGTATTTTTCCCTTCATCTACGTTGTGTAGCTGTGAGTGCATATTGACTTTAAATTCTGCTAAAAATTAGCAAAAAAAAAAAAAAAAAAAGCATTGTATTTTCATTCAGTTATCACTAAATGGGTAGCTGTGGCATCTTTAAATGAGACCAACCTACAATGAAGCATTAGCAGCACAGCTTAGAATGAAATATAGTTTACTCAAACATGCGTTGTGTGTACATTTGTGGTTGTTTGATTGGCTATGCGTTAGCAGCGAGTGGAGTAAGGGGAGATTGGCAGATCTCCATAAATTGATCAAAATAAAAGAGATGCATCTATAATGTCACTCATATAGCTGCTATTAGTTTGACAATCGAGAAAGAAAGGTCAAAGGGTTCACAGTGGTAACTGATTTGCGAGGCTGCAGGAGCAACATCCTGACATCACATCTTCAGTTAGGAAAAAAAGGTTATCATTTCAATCAATACAGGCTCCAAATAAAGACTATAGGTCATAAATTTGCATTATTAGAAGTGAAGGGCTGTCGACTTCACTACAGCAGCGTTGACTGTCTCGAGGAAAAATGAAAGACTATCAGGAGCTCGGCACTAGTCATACGTGTCTGGACATGGCAACCAAATCTAAGAGAGGATGTTGTTAGGTTTGGTGTCATGTCCATGTCATCAGGTAAACTGTCCATGGTAACTGTGGTAATGTAGGTCATTGGATGTGATCGAACAGTGAAACAGTTAAGGGTGGAGTTCTGAAATAGGCCAATGAGATATAATAATGTATCTCAACACAAAACAAAATGTCTGCAGACATCCGCCCAAGTAAGCACATTTCAAAAACGCAACATTTAAATCAGTTAGCTTCTTAGTAATAAGGTTTTGTACTTTTTATCCTACTGGATTTATTACTATGTGAGTCAATATCACATTTTCCCCTGCAAGCATAAACTGTACAAAGAGGACTTGTAATAAAATCATCACTTACTGTCCAAACAGCTGCTTCGCTCGAGGCAGAAACAGCATGAAAACAATCATATTAAACCTGGTCTGCTCTTCTGCAGAAACACAGCCAGCCTTCATAAGCCAGCTTCTTCCATATCTGTTATGGCCTGTTTTTATTTTTTATTTTCAAAGAGAACCAACAATCATCTCTTTTTGAGATTAGCATGTGATCCATTAGGTTCTTAACAGCATGTGCAATCCCCTGTCAATACCAGTAATATAATAGCCAATTCAAAAACCACAGACTGTGCTATCAAGTGTGTTGTTATCTCCTACCTATGCTTTTGGTGACTGTCCTCAACCGCTCTAGCAGCTCCCCCAGCGCCATCTCTTCCGTCTTCATCCACAGTATCATCCTCCACAGGGACAGTGGTAGACCAGCTGTCCAGCAAAGAGACACTTTCACTGGAAGATGAGACAGCTTGCCTGCTTTTTCCTGAACAGAGCTTTGGAAAGCGGATGATTGCGAAGAAGACGAGCCGAGTAGAATGGGAGAGGGGGGGGATCGCAGAAGGGTAAACGAACCCTAGCGTGATGTGACTGCGTGTCTGCTATATTTTGTCACACTGATGCTGGAGGACAGAAATCTGAGAGAGAGAGAGGGGGGGGGGGGGTGTGTCCAGCTTCAAGTTGCAGTGATGCTTGTGAGAAATGGTTGCTGTAGGGATGGATGCTGGAGTGATGCTGAAGCTGCTCTGGCTGCAGTGACGAGTCCTCCAGCCGTAGAAGGATGTAGAGCGCAGGAAGCCGGTGATGGAAATGAAGAGGAGGAGGAGGAGGAGGAGGAGGAAGAGGAGGACGCAGACTCATTTGCACTTGCATGCTTCAGCATCAGCACACATGATGGTGCAAACCTGTGCAGACCTTTGAGGCACAGAGGGGGAGGGGAAGTGAAGGTCAGCAGTGGCGGTTTCACACAAACCACTAATCCAATAGTGACATCCAGTGTGGAGGAAAGGGATAACAGTCACGTCGTGAAATACTGTCAGACCCACTGTTCACGCATTCATTATGCTGCATTGCCACCATGTGACGACACTTGGTCATGACAGGAGGAGGGATTCACTCTATGTATGCCTAGAAGGGTCAAGTGAACCAACATGGAGCTTTAGTCATGTAGGCCTAACACAAATATGTTATCACATGTGGCACCTTCAAAGAAAGCACAACTCAACAAAGAACAAACAACCTAGTAGGGAATGTCTAATTTCTAAACCCAAAGACAAGCGTCCATTGGGGATTCTGTGAAAAGTGGTAGTGTGAAAACTTCCAACAAAGTCCCTTCATTTAGCAGACAGAACAGACACAGACCTACACCTGAGATTTAGAACACAAACAATCATTTAGAAAGTGCAAACAGATAGCTCTAAATCCAACCACGTCGTGCTAATTAGCAACATGAGAAACTACATAAACAATCGAAGCGATATTTCTCCCGAAATAGCCTTCATTTTTTTTGTTCGTTAGCCTACAATCTTTCATCTGTTTCTGCCGAGTCCTACTCCTAAGTGTACTTTCCTCAGCAACTTTACGACAGCAACCTCTACTTACAATTAAAAGGTCCATCTGTCAAAGTAAGAGCAATTATGCAAAAGTGGATGCAGGCGTTTATCAAGTCTTTCTCAGAATCAGTAGAAAAAGTGGTTTCTAAGTGCTTGTTTGTGTGGCTCGCAGCAATTATTAGGCCTAATGTAGGAGGTCAGGAAATGATGATCGGTCGCTGATTGGCTATCGTGATGCGCGAGGCAGGTTGTCCTCTTCAGATGAAATTTTCAAACTTCCTCAACTTCAATAATTGAAATCTGAAGGAAAACGGTGAATACTTGAAGTCCCATCCTACAAATTAGTTCTGTTATAAAAAGAACTTTGACTCTATATATTTAAAAACATACATAGCCTATATATATATATATATACACACACACACACACACATATATATAATGAAGAATAATCATCATACTCGGGCAGAAATTATTATTTAAAAAAGATAACATCGTTGAGTTTTTTGGGAGGTTTGTGTATGGATGGCATTTGTTTAATGCAAAAAGCTCTTATTTCTAAATCTTTCCATCTGAAAATGTCATACCTGAGGGCAATACTATACATCTGGAGAACTGTCCTTATTGCCATATTTAAACAGTATGTCACAGGTCTAGAGTTTGAAGATTTAATGAATAATAGTAAATAAATAGGAGCAATATAGAGGTAATTGGATGACAGACGGTTGACACAGGGACAGTGAGAAGAAACAGTGCTGCTGGGTGGACAGGGAGTGACAGGGTCTGAAATGATATGAAAGGTTAGAATGAGCAGATATGAATCATGAAAATACAGAAGAGAGATGAATGATCTCCATAACTCAGAGAAGTGTTTTCACTCTTTCTTTAATACAAGCAAAATGACAATACAGTGCTTTGCCTTCATTTGCTACAGACAGGCTGGCAAAAAGTGAAGGTGAACTTTTAAAATGTATCAAAAAAAAAAGAAAAAAAAAGAAGTACAATTCTTGAAACCTGTTTAGTAATACAAACAGTGCTGTACTGAAGGTATGATATGAAATGTGCTGCTCAGAGCACAAAAGTCAATATTTGCCTCCTCTGCCAAGCTCAGGAATGACGGGATGAGCTACCGCTGTCCTGCAGATGGACTTAGAAAAGAAGCAGTTTGACATTCTGATCAGCAGTAGAAGGCTGGTGCGATAAACCTCTTAGAGACAGACAGTCCATTCCTAGTCAAGTTATTTGGTCACTTTTTTTTTTTTTTAAATCTCACCCACTACATTCTTAGAAAAATAACTTGTGAAGAAGAGTGAACACGTATAAACTCCAGTCAACGGAGAATAGACCTTGTTTTTAGGGGATCTGTTGTGGAACAAAGTGCAGTGTAGTGTAGACCTATTGGTGAATCTCTAATGAATCATATATTGTTATTGACGCTCTCATTTTGGTTATAAACTTGAATACACATTCTAACAGAGATAAAATATAGTCTCTTCTCTGGGATACAAAAGTAGCAAAAAAAATATTCTGAATGGAAAACACAACAATGACATAAGGAGTACATTTTTGTGTGTAGAATTCATGAATGTAATTTAATGTAAAATAGTCCTAACAGCATTATCCTGGTAGAAACCTATGTATCTAGACACAGTATGGCAACAGCACAGTGAGGTGGGACGCTGCATAACAAGCACCTAGGCTCCTCTATTTTTACT
Organism: Symphodus melops; assembly: GCF_947650265.1. Lineage (NCBI taxonomy): Eukaryota > Metazoa > Chordata > Actinopteri > Labriformes > Labridae > Symphodus > Symphodus melops. Next base: position 6,719,097 of record NC_136702.1, read on the forward strand.
GAGGTCAGGATGTTGAGCCCCCCAAGTCCAAAAAATAAGTGGAGGGCTTTGAGTGAAAATAAAAGAGATAACTCCAGACCTCTATCCAAACTTATAAATCATCTGTGCCCTAGTAAGAAAAATAACTGTTACTAAATCTATACATGCTGGCAGATGGGAGTGTGTATGAAAAACAACAACAACAAAAAAAAAAAACTGTATAAAAACACAAAAATGCTTCAGAATCTGACATTCAAGACTTCCCGAGTCAGCCACTTGCTGTACGACACCAAGAGATAAGCTTTGGACAAACTGGACATCAGATGTAAGAAATGCAGAAAAGACGTTCATCCATAATGAGCTACAATCGTGAGCTGGAGGACATGATGGAAAAATCTGTTCTACATTCTAGTGATTTGATTGTAACATCGCTGATACAAGTCTCCCTCCTACTTACAGACAGACGCTAATACTAAAAATAATAATATAACAACCCTCCTCACGAGAACATATTTAAAATCTTAAATTACATCCATACAGACACTGCCATCAATAATTTTCGAACTCAGAAAAACGTGTGGATTAATGCAACACCAAGTAAAAACTCTTAAAGTGTGACATGACATTCTTATTTTGACTTTTTTTGCATAACACAGTGCATGGCAGCAAACACAGAAGCACAAGAAAAGCAAGTCGTTCAGGGCATCAATAAATAAAGACAGCTGTTGTTACTCCACACGGCCACTTGAGGGCATCATCGTGTACAGTGTGCACGTTAGGAGAAAGGAAAAGGTGTCATGGTGTGACTTTACGATGAATGATGTTCGGGGACGATGGAGGATAAAGGAAGACAAGGGAGAGGAGCAGGTCAGCATGCAGCAGAGAGATACGACATGCTTCACGAGCAGATAAGAAAACAGACATCGACACAATCATGAGTGAAAGGAGAAGAACAATAGACACACTGTACCAGACATGTATGCCCTCTGAATGATCTCTCCTACTAATATGATCGACAAAAAATGAGCAATTATGAATTAAGGCAGGGCGGCTAGAATACTGCACATTCCCCTTCAGATTTTCTAAATGTCTTCCTTTCAGCCAATTGGTGTGTGTAAGTGTAAGGCTTGGTAATACACCACTAAGTCTTTTTATTTAACACCTTTTTTCCTTTGGCTCCTAGCCTGCTGCTGAGTGGTTACCTGTAAGGCAAAGTTGTGTCAAATACAAACATATAGAAACAGGCAAATATCATGCATACACTCTCGCACATGCACTCGCACGCACACCTAAAGGGCTGAGCTTCAAACGCCGCCCCTTACTTGGCCAGACCACAAACTGTACATAAATGTTTCTCTGCAACCATTTTACAAAGGAGCAAAATGGGACACAAACAGTGAGGGAACAGGCAAGGATGAAAGATGGAAAATGAAGAGTACGAAAAGGGCTCAAATGTGGATGTGCTGTTCCAAAGTGCATGAAACGATGCACGTGGGCACATAGTTCCCCTTTCGTTCTTTGACTTTTTCAAGTAAAAGTTTGGGTAGGAACTTAATGAGCCACGTGGATGGGGACTACACTGAAACCAATAGAGGTGAAGATTAGGTGTGAGTGCGATAGTATCTAAAGGGTTTCCACATGTGTGGCACAGAAAATGCACATGGTGATGATACGATTTGTATTTTGCTCTCTCAACCCCATTTGAGGTGTAGATGTTGTTCGCGCTTTCCGTTTCAGCCCACAACACACAGAGTTTCAGGGTCTGTGTTCTTCACACGGAGGTCTCTGGCCCTGGAGCGTAGTAGGCGAATCCCGCACCTGACAGACGGACCACATAAGGGCTGAGCGAGCACAAATCCGCCCCTCCTCCTTCTGCCAAGTGGGCGAGGAGTTTCTGGGGAAGGGGATCAGACCTGCGGAGCGACAGCATCTCCACAGTGCTGAGGTGGAGCCGGGAGGAGTCCGGGCTCGTGCCTTTGCAGGGCCGACAAGAGGACAGTGGAGTCCGCTCTGCCACGCCGCCCCGAGACAGCTTCTCCTGATCCTGCGGAGAAGGAAGACGTGATCAGAGGGAAATCTAAAACACAAAAGTTGGAGAGAAGAACCAAAAGAGTTGCAGCATGCAGATCAATTAGTAAAAGTTGTGACGGTAATCAGACATGAGAAGGCTTGATGCATAGGACTGAAGAGCAAGGTTACATTCAGAAGGTTTGATCAGTTCCCTTTAGAAAACCAGAGGTTAAACTTTTCTCAACAAACTGGACAGAATGATAAATCGTGTGAAAAGAGAGCCGAATTAAATGATCAAAAAAGAGTAACCCTCTGAAAATCCCCGTTAAGATGTTAGATTAAACGAGCTTGTGAATTATTTCACACTTGCAATTCAATCTCCCAACACTAGAGGTCGCCAGTACTCCTGCCGTGCTGCCAGGGTAACATGGATTTTTCCACATTAGTTTTGCCTTTGACATCAGTACTTAGCTTAGCGATTGACTGTGACAAATTAGATCTGTGATATGTGAAAAGGGAAGGACATATAAGCTTGAGAAATCACTCTCAAAACAACATATAAAAAGTTTGAAAAAATGCGTTGACATATACTATTAGTCTAGAGATTAGCTAAAGTCAAACAGTATGTTTGTCTAAAGAACATCCTGTCAACAATTTTACTAATCATGTATGAGTACAGGGACACATTAAGTGGAGGAGTCTAGACTTTGTCCCTTAGAATATTTTGAGTGTCAAACACTCTCCTGGTAATTCTTTAAGGACAAGTGTTACTTTTCTGTTTCATATATCTCCTATTTAGAGTCACTTTTTAAGGAGGTAATTTTAAATCAGAGTCTAGTGCCTACATACAGTACTCAAACAATACATTTATTAATTTTTGATAACAGGGTGGTTTACAGTTGGTGGATTAGCTCGGCTTGTGAAGCGGACGCTCCGTGTAAAGAGGCAGAACCCTGAACAAACTTGTACCTGGTTCGTCTCCCAGCCTGTGAGTGTCAGACGCAATTTCATCCCCACTCTTTCTACCATGTATCTTCTCTTCAGTTGTCATATCTCATGAAGGCAAAGGCCCAAAAAAAAGTATACATGTGTGAACCTCAAAATCCTGACAGTCCTCTTAGTGTCCCAACTAAACCTCCTCTTTCCCAGATCCTTCGTCTTCATCTACAGTTCAGGACCAAAGAGGCATCACAGCAGGCCTCCTGCTACTTGTTGGAGCTCATATGACAGGTGGCGGTGGATTTTAAGCAGCCTGGGTTTAATAAACAGGATAAAATACCTAATTTGGCTACTACCCAGATCAAGTTAATTCCCAATCCCTCATGCAGTCAGAAGCGCAGCATGCTTTGGATGCAGCACAGCAGAATTAATTGGTGATGGTAATTTCTTAAAGTAGGTTTGACGGAGGTACATTTCTAATGTTGACACAGTTTATCACCTCCCCCAGCCAGAGCCGGAGCACGACAGCACACCCCATGCAGAGCAGAACAGCAGGAAGCATCACGGCAGCAGCATTAACAACCCGACTCCCCACTGACAACGCCCTCTGTGTGCTGCTGTTACCATGGTGACCCTGCCCCATCTAGGACAAGGTGGGGTTGTACTCTAGGGTTTGCTGGGCGGGGGTGCTGTGGCTGTGTGACATCATGGAGTCATAGCTCTTAACAGCTTTTTCTCCACTGTCTCCCTCACAGGTCCTAGAAGGGTGGAGCGGCTCCCTTTCATTGTGTCCCTCTCCACAAGCAGACGTGGGGGCCACACGGACCTTGAGGGGCCCCGCCGTCCTTACCTTCTGTGGGTGATGGTGAAGGAAACAAGGTGATAAAAGAGTCTGATTTTTGTTTTCTTGTATCCTACAGACTGAGTTACTTGAGTTATTGATATATCTACAGAGATGTGTTTCGAACATTAGGCTCATCCTCAATGATCTTAAAGCTTTAATGGGAAGTTTTTAGATCCTAATGAAACAGACACTGGTGCCTCTACGTGACCCAGAAAAGCAAACAAAACCATCAGCAACAAGATTGACCTTTTCTTCGTGGTAACTTTTAACCACTGCTGGAAGGGGGTCAAGTGAATTACATAATCTGCTTATATGTTCAACAGCAAATATTCACGAGTGATATGTGTGGCTGTTAAATTACAGCAGTATGACACTTTCAGGAGAAAACACTACTCACACATGACAATAACAACAATCTTTACTGTCACAGGTGATATATATGACGGCTTACCTCACCAGTGAGGGGGCAGGGTTTGGAAGATGAAAAGTTATAGCCTTGTTTTCAAACCTCACACTGTGTAAGCTTGATATTGACAGCATGCTGGTTGTTAGTTTTGAAATGAGTCCAGATGTTGAGACTGTGATGAGCACTTTTACAAAGGGACATGCCACCATGCGTAGAGACGAGGGCTGAAAAGTAGAGAGTCACCTCATCTTCCTGCTCGTCTCTCGTCTCTCTGGGCCAATCAGAAACTCATTCTGCTGGAGGACTGAGAAAGCATGAAGATGGTGGATGGCTCCACAGTAAGGCACGGGCGAGAGGACTGCAGTTTCCCACAAAAGGCAAGTGAGTGCAGAGGACGGGGGTGGGGGTGGGGGGGGGGGGCAGAGTGAGGAAACATGAGAAGAGAGGAGACAGTAATGTGGAGGGAGAAAAAAAGTAGTAAAAAAGGCCGGTGAAAGAATGGAAGAGGGAGCAAAGAGTGGTTGTGAATTTGGTTTATGGTGGTCCATTAGGTTGCAGAGAGGAGGGAGAAAAGAGCAAAAAGAGCAGAGAAGGAAGAAATCTGTCAGACCTTTCGTTCATTTTTAAATTCATAGCGAAGTTTGCTTTGCAGGAAGGTGACGCTAAGCCACGGGGAACTGGAGGTCACTCTAAATCACAGAGGCCCCCCCCCCCTCCCCCCTCCCTTTGGTCAACAAGTATCATGGAGAATTAATGCAGACTGTAACAGTATCAAGTTATTTCAGTGTGGAAACTGAAATGTACTGTAAACTTGGATCAGTCGTTTTGGTTAATGTTTTTGGTAAAGGAAGAGGTTAACACCATCAGAGATAACTCGGGGGGAAAAATCTTCAACCTTATTGAGAAACAAGAAAGTATATAAGACAAAGCAGCAGTTTACCCTGAGAAAACATGTACCATAACCCTTTAAAGTCAAAGCATGATCAGTCTAACTCGTTGACTTTAGGAGCTTTTTTTCCCTGATTTTTATGTCTTACTGTTACTCATTTAAAGGAACTCTAAAGAAGAGAGGGGCACCTGTCCATATTTATCACAAAGACTAAAGCTTCACTGTGTACTTGCTACCGTGATCCTACCTGTGCGCGTTCGGTGGCTGTGGGACAACAAGCCCTGCAGAGAACCTTCTTAATGACATCTGGCAGCAGGCTGACTGTAATGAGCAGGATGATGCTGAGCCAGGCCGGGCCGCTCGACAGCATCTGCATGAACACATAATACATCCTCTGGTAGTTCAGGAAGGGCCTGGAAAGCACATACAGAAAGGGATCCATTGTTTTAGACGAAGAATCGTAAAAAATGAAAGTTATAGATGCTAAATAAGCAACTTGTATTATACCAAATGATGCCTCCCCAGAGAAGAGAGAAAATGACGTAGAAAAGCAGTGACCCCCAGATGACAAAATGATTGATCCAGGTCCAGTGGTGTGTGTCCAAGGCAAGCTGAAAAAACAACAGAATATATACACAGTAAACACTCAACTAGTCAATGAAGTCAATGGCTTTGCCTCCAGGATTTACTGTGGTACAAACTGGGCAGTCGCCGTAGTCGATACAGTTATGCAACACGCTAGTTAATGCTGCAGCCCGTCCAGGCGTGCGATCGGGCCTCACGTGCAGAACCTAAAGGGATTACGCAACACAACGGGCGTGAGTGACATGTGCCCACGCACCTTGAGCGTGACGGTGAACACCAGCACAGTGAAGACGAGAGTCCCAAAGGTCCAATTCCCAAACATCTGTGTGAGAGGAGAGGAAGAGAGGAAGAGGGTGAGTGGCTACATCAATCACACACAGGTATCTTACTGTTTCCTGTAGGGGTTGTTTTTTTATAGTGAATATAAGAGCTCAACAAGGAAGGAACAAGAAACCTTCCACATCAAATCTAAGGTGTTTTCCAGGATTCATTTTTTTGAAGCTGTGGAGGTCATTTATGTATTTTCACTTCACCTCCTTCTAGTTTCCACGTTTATCTACCTTCTGAAATCCTAGAGAGCTTTAAGAGGACATCAGGCACGAACAGACGGGATGAGGGTTGGGAGGGAGTTGATAAAAGAGAGAACTGATAGAGATGAAGAAACTGCAGAAATTACGCAATAACCACAGCTGGGGGTTGGCAGCAGTGAGTTTATATATGCTTCAATCATTAATGAATCCTTCTTTTTCCCCGAGGAGAAAGTAGGAAGAGTTGTCATTTTGAACCTGTTTTTCAATGTTTTTTTTGTTTTGTTTTTTTCTAGTACACAAAGAGGAAAGTTTACAAAGATCTGATTACAGCTGCTAACTGTTCTTGTGCTAATGATATTTCATCGCACACAGATTTATATAGGTTTCCAGCACGTGCGTTTTGCTTCTTCTTTAGGTTTGATAGTTGAGCGTAGCTGTCGGCACCTCCACTATTTTAATGCACGATTCAAGCCCTCATGCTCAGAGGTAATGAATTGTATCAACAAAGAGATGTTGAGCTAAGAGGAAGGTGCAGCTCTTCTCCAGGTTATTCTTAATCCGACACAAGCATTAATGATAAGGGTTTCAATATCAGTTTTTTTTTTTTTTTTTTACCATGGTCGGAAAAAAACCCAGAAAGAGCAGCTTTGCCTAATATAAAAAAAAACATTTTGAGTTTGCAAAGTTGCCTCTTTGAGACAAGGATGAAACTTGATTTGAACCCTAGGCTGATAATAAACGTGATATCAAACTTATTTGATATCACGTGATATTAAATTATTTACAGGCTGTATTAACAGAGACTTTGATTTCTTCTGTGACAGAAAGGCCGAGTTGTTGTCGTGATCACTGGAAGGATTGAGAATGAGAATTAGGATCATCGGCCAGGTGTGTGTTCACATATTGGTTAACTTTGTTCTCTATGTACAAGCATTAATAAAACAACAGTAAACTCACATCAGCTCTGACTGAACCCTTGGAGATATTGTCCTGCTGTTACTCTAAAGACATGAATATTTTCACTCAGTAGTTGACTCCTCTTACAATTAGGCTGTTTTGATAGAACCAGAGGACTTTCATCATAGCTATTTTTAATGTGTAAACATTACAGGAGCTGCTTCGCTCTGTCATTAATGCTGCATTTCCCCATTTGTGTGGGCTTTAAAATTGACGTGTCAGTCTCGTTTTAGGTTTAGCGTCCGCAAAATCTGGACATTCCTTTCATTTATTCGGCCCGAAAACTGCAAGATAAGAAACGTCTGACAACCCCTTGGAGGCTAGAATGGTGGTATGAAAAGATAACCTCAGAGAGCCGCGACCACATTAAGATGAACGTACACATACACAGACAAATGCACAAACACGTCAGACAGAACCACTAGGAGGTGTCGGATCTGAATCTACAGCACATACTAGCATTAATCTAGTTACTACCACAGCAAAACACACAGGAGAATGTGGGGGAGCATCTAAGGTTTCTACTATGTCAGTGGAGGTGTTAGGATCAGGTACTGTGCACGATTCAGGGCTTTACAGAGATTAGGGGGAATAATGGAGTACTGGGAAACTACACATTCAAATGAGAGTGCATGGATGCTGTAAAGTGAGGAGGGATGAAAGTGGATGAAACGGTCAAACGGAAAGCTTAAACGGTACGACAGGAACTTAAAAAAAAAAAAAAAAAAAAAAAAAAAGCATGAAAGACAGAGAAAGCTGACAGGGAGGGAGACAGGCTTACCATCTGTGTGTTGGTGGTCATAAGCTGAGGACGAAGAAGTAGAAGGAGGAGGAGGAGGAAGAGGAAAAAAAGAAGCAAAATAAAAAGAGAGGAAGCAGAGAGAAGGAGGGGAGGGGAAGAGAAGAGAAAAGAATCAGGACAAAGGGTAAAATAAATGTCAGGATGTTTCAACTTAAAAAACAGGACCAGAGGCAGTCAAAAACAGTTGACATGATACAAATTAACAATACAGAGAGAGATGCTATTGCGTTGTCGATATGAATGGAGATCCAATGTTGCTGACCTATTGGGGGCCTGGGACAGATATCTTACTGTTACAGATCCGTAATGACAAAAACATGAGCACGAAGTAACATAGACGTCCTCTTTCATGAGAATCCAATGGAGATGAATGAGGGGGGTTTTTAATTAAGTACTAACTTTACGTACATTATTCTCTTCCTGTCGGCAACATAGAACACCCAACAAAGTGTCGTTTTACTGTTTCTCAAACTACTGTGACGCTGAGACTGAGGCTCACCTGGCCGTTGCTGGTGAAGGTGGTGTTGTCAAACAGAAAGTAGGCACCAAAGAAGAAGATTACAGCGTCGAACACACCGAGGCACGTCCAATAGAGGAAGACCGGCCAGCGAAGGAGGGAATTCTTTGCTATGTCCCTATAAAGATCGGAAAAAAACAAACAAACAATAAAAACATTGAGCATAACTGTCACACTTTTAATCTTAAAGGTAGAATATAAACCATTGTGCCTTTTCTGGTTCTGACCTGTACAGGGAGGGATCTCTCTTTAGCGTCTCCATGGAGAGATGCTGCTCCACCAGGCTGTACAGAAGGATGGGGAGTGAGGTGAAGCTGATGTTGTACAACGTCAAATAGGCGGTGTCGTACAGAGGCTGCAGAGGGACAAAAACAAGTCAGACAGCATCCAAAATCAAAACTGTGAGTCCAATTTTTTTAGAGAGTTTTTGGGGCAGCAGAATAAACTTAAATAAAATGCATCTTCTCATAAAGTTGTTAAACATGTTCAGGATAAACTACATACATTAAATGTTTGCTTCATGCTCTTTGAAAACGAAACATCAAGTTGAGTGTTCTGAATACGTTTAGATCCATCTTGGCCGACACAAACTTTAAAGATAAATAAGCATCCTTCTCTTTTAGCTGCTAAATGCTCAGCTGATTGTTTAACTTGTTTTTTTTTTGCTGGGCAGGTCGTCTTTGTTAATTATTACAACGCTGATGACGGAACGCGTCTGTTGTTGATCTGTGTGCTGCTGCTCTGCCCAGATAATACATCCTTTAAAAGGACATTTAATGTGCAGACGTCTCTGTTTTCTCTTTGTCGTGCTGGGAAGGTAACATGACGTGTTTATTCAGTCATTCACTCAGCTGATTTTTAAGAAGTTTGACAGGTCGAAAAATCAGCTGGAGTGACATTGTTCCCCTAAAAAATACAAATGAAAGCTTCCTTTAAAGACAACATCAAAAACCTTTACTTTGGTGTGCATCTTATTTGGTGAAAAACACCAGGAGGACGTGTTGAGCACTTGCCTGCTGGGAGAACCCACAGAAGAACTGATAGAGGAACTGAGGGAAGATGAAGCATACATTCTGGAAAGATTTGAAAGAAGAAAACAAAACAGAGAAAGTGATGAGCCTGTGACACGCAGAGAGATTTGAAGAATCTAAAAATGCTACTATCTACACATTCCTGTTTACACTTGTGTGCTATAAGCTGACTGAGTGGGCCGGGAGGAGCGAGCCTGCCAAAAAGAAAAAACTGCATCAGTTGGCAGGTCACTGCTTGCTGTAGAAGCCGCCCACACTGATCGTCGTAGCCATGAATCCAGGAGAGAATGTTACATCGGGGATTCATGAATCCGGTAATCTGTCGGAGTCGCTGTGAAAATCTGGTTCTTTGTATCTCAGTGTCTCACTGGGAATTATGATAAAGTGATTAAAATGTTTGAATGTGAGGAGCACAGAGGGCGGCATTGGTCTTTTACCTTGTAGAAGAAGTACTGAACAAGTTCAGCGATTCGGATGTAATAATAGTGGCCGTGAACGAGGAGCATCTTCTTCAGGTGTTTAAACTTTGGGATGGCGTAGTCACTATTCCTTGCTGCCTGTCGGCCCTCTTTACCCATAATGCCTTGAGGAAGAAAAAGAGGTTGTTAACATAAAATCCAATCCAGGATGTGAAACTGCCCTGATTTTAAATTCACTGAAGGTTGTTTTTCAGAAATCCATACATGGAAACTAAGATCTCATCGACTGCATGCTATCACCATACACCTGAGCCAACATGCTCGCACTAATGCAAAATCATAAACATTGTAAACACATTCACTTACTAATCATTTAGAAGCAGAATCGGCTTTTATTTCCAAGTACATTTACATATACATGTCTTTGTTTATTGGTGCAAAAACAGTTAAAGAGCATATTGCAGGTTAAAGACAAAACTTAACTAATCATAGGAAAATACGTTAACAATACTGTTTTTAAAGAAATTCTGAAATTAATAACCCACAGGGTCTCCTGGAGACGTTTTAGTACGTGTTCGCACGTCTTTGCTTTTTACTTCCGCATTCGGCTGTGACGTAACATGAGGGAGTCCCGCTGAATCCCCGTCTGTTTAACATAGAAAATCATGGATCCGAGTGTCACTCCCGTCAATAAATGGGAAGAAAATATGTATTCCTTTACATATAATGGTCCACTGGCTTATTATTCTGAACCTGTTAGATGTGATAGAGAGCAGAAACAGGCAGGATTAGAGGAATAACGGCCTCAGGAGAGAAGTGAAGCTGTGGTGTGAGGAGAGACCCGGAGCAGGCGTCCTGCTGAGTGACAGGTGTCAGCTCGCCATATATGGGCGAGTGCTGTGTTCACATCAGCATATGTAAAGTTTGTAATCACATTCAATCAATTAAAAAACTATTTGTAGAAGGTGCAAGTGCCGATCATTCACCTTTACATTGTATGGGAGTTGCTTGTAAAAACGGCAAATCTGTACAACGTATTACGGTGCCGCGCTGTGCGCGCGCGCGAGAGAGAGAGAGAGAGACAGACAGACAGACATAGAACCCGATTACACGGCCTGTGCAAATGCAGCTCTATGTCTTTATTGTTTATTCCTCATGCAGCCCAGTGCTCACGTTGTTATAGAAAATACAGTGTATGCTGCAGGATTCTCCTGACGTGAGTTCACAGCGCACGTAATCCACACAAACATGCACAACAGCGCACACACTCCACAGTTTAATGTGTGCACATATATTAGGCTACTACAAAAAGTATAAAGTTTTAATGGAATAGAGGACCGACAGACGTAAAGCTTGTGTTTCTGTTTGTTTCCAAACCGCGCGTTCCGTCTTTCCCCACTGCGCACACACAAACACACACACACACACACACACTCCACAGTTTAATGTGTGCACATATATTAGGCTACTACAAAAAGTTTAAAGTTTTAATGGGATAAAGGACCGACAGAAGTAAAGGTTGTGTTTCGTTTCGTTTCCAAACTGCGCGTTCCGTCTTTCCCCACTGCGCACACACACACACACACACACACACACACACACACGCTCTCTTGTAACAGAGTTGGATTTATAATAAATCTATGACTACATATATTAAAACAGACTGTCCGGTGTCTATTACGCTCACACTAGAGAATATAACAGAGGATTCCAGCAGATCAAATCATTAAACGCTTTCTGTCTGCGTATATAATATTTGATGTTAAACAGCCAGAGATTTAAATCATTAATAAGGAAACGCTTTTGTGTCTGATGCCGAAATATTCAACATGTCTGTTCGATCGTTTCTGAGGTTGTGGGAATAATTCACCAACACACACTATGAATAATCAGCCACTTACACTGTGCACCTGAATGTGCGCAGCGCAAATTACAAACTATTGCAGGGAGGCATCCTGTCTGTTCTCACTCACTACCACGTATCATTACTCCTCTTTAATCATGTTTTAGCCTGTTTTTTGTGCTTTAATTCTTTTGTGCTGCCTTCTAAATGTTTGTTTGTAAAGTGTTTGATGCTCTCGGTGCAAGACAAGTTCCCCCAGGGGCAATAAAGGCTTCATTCATTCATTCATACACAGATGCATGAAGCCGATCAAAGCAGAGTCAGAGAACGGGAGTCCCTTATGTTACGTCATATGACGCGTTGTTGAAAAAAAAGCACGTTCTAAACGGCTATGCTAAAACAGCCACTTTCTCCTCTAAATTAGAGCACTTGTGTGTTGTAGAACATATTAAAAAAATAACCTACTTATTTTACAGCCATTAACAGACTATATAAAATATTAATTCAAAAAAAAATTTAACCTGCAATATGCTCTTTAACATAACTAAAGCTAGTTAAAATAAAGCTAAAATAGTAAGTACTTTAAAAAAACCCCAATATAAAATAAGTAATTACCAATATATAAAATTGAATTTAAAACATGTTAAATATAAACAATAATAAAAAACATAAAATATACAAAGGGTGCATGAAAGAAAATACATTGAAAGTCCAGTGAGCATTAATGTAACACATAAGGTTTATAAATGGTCTATAAATGGTTTATTAATAGTTTATTAATGGCTTATTAATGTTTTATCAATAGTTTATTAATGGTTTATAAATGGTTTGTAAATGGTCTATAAATGGTTTATTAATGCTTTATAAATGGTTACTTAATGATTTTTTAATGGTTACTTAATGGTTTATTGATGTTTATTAATGGTTACTTGATGGTTTATTAATAGTTACTTAATGGTTACTTGATGGTTTATTAATGGCTAATGAATGGTTACTTAATGGTTTAAAAATGATTTATAAATGGTTTATTAATAGTTACTTAATAAACTATTTGAATAAAATTCAATGGTTTATAAATGGGTTATTAATAGTTTATTAATGTTTATAAACGGTTTATTAGTGGTAAAATATTTTTAAGTCCATTTAATGACGCTATGATGAACATTAAAAACAGCAACATGTTAACATCAGTCAAGCTGTTAAATATCAAGTCTTCTGTATCATTATGTAAGATGTATTAAAGCCTCGAATTATTTGTTATTGTGTACATTCACTGATGGATAGCCACAAGATGAATTATCTGGTTTTCGAGGGGGTTCAAAACATAAAGCGACACAGAGACATTCAACCACTCATAAAAGACTCTCACACACCAACCCACCAGCACATTAACCCTACATTGCCACGACATCCACACAATGCAAACAAGCTCAATGTTTCACATCACATATGACACTAATGACATATCTAGTGTGTGTGGCGTTGAAATTAGCTCACCAATGCCCACATGTGCTTCCAAGATCATGCTGACATCGTTTGCGCCATCACCGATGGCAAGGGTGATTGGGTGCTCCTTGGAGGCTTTAATTAGCTTCACAATCTGCAGAAACAGAAATCCATTCAAGTCATCTGATGTCTCTCAAGTGTATCTTGTTACGTTGGTTGAAGTTTTCTGTTCTCACCTGTGCTTTCTGCAGCGGAGCCATGCGGCAGCAGAGCACAGCACTACAGTTGCGACAGATCTCCAGAAAGATCTCTCTGTAATTTCCCGTCCCGGCGCTATCCGGGTTGGGCCTCAGTACTGCCGACAGAGTGGCACCGTCGATGATCAGACCAAAATCAAGGCAGTCCACTGACAACCTGGAACATAATGCCTCAGAAAAATCAGGAGGGGGCATTTTCACACGTCACAGATTTCTCACAACAAATCAGTCAGGAGTCTTGATGTGAGGTGAACACGCAAGATAGATGAACACAATGCAACCACTTTCAAACTGTAGCTCAAGCAAATAAGAGAAACTTTAGCAAACACAGCAAAGTGGTTGAAGATTATTTTAAAGGAAAAAAAGTCTCAAATTTGAAAGATTTGCTGCTTTTTGTCTTTAATTTTAAGAAACATAATCTGATTGTTAATATTTGGATTATTTGCTTAGTTAAAGACAATTACAAATGTTGCCATGGGTTCAAAATGCGAAGAGAATCGGCAGGTAACTCAGCTCTTCTGTATATACACATACATTCACTCATCATACCCTGAGATAGAGCGTTGTCTGAGAACAGTCCTGTTCAGTTCAAAGAGAACATCGTGCAGACTCTGCTCCTCTGTGCGTTTCTTGGTCAGCTCCAGGATCTGGGTGCTGCGGCGGAACAGTTTGCTGGCGTAGCAGGTCGCGGCAGCCGTCTCCATCTTGTCGCCTGTCAGTACCCACACTTTCATGCCCGCCTTGTGCAGCGACTCGATGGTGTCCGCAGCTTTCTCCTGTAGCCTGCGCATCAATAAGTCAATAAGTGATTCCGCCTCCACTGGGTCCGGTAAACACATCCGTCAAATCTTCAATCAGTCAATTACTAACGGGTGATAAGTTATCAATGCATGACCACCACGGTCCCTGACCATCACCAGATTATCTAATAGGAAGTCAAACTGTCAGGCAGCAGATCGATCAGGGAGGGAAAACTACCTTTACAGATCAATGCTGAGCTCCACCTTGTTGATGCACGAAAACAGTGAATACATTAGCAGAGAAGAACATAAAAAGGAGAAAAAGAGGAATAGCACTGCAATGAAAGTAGAAAGTCACCTATCGGAGCTCAGACTGAATCTTCTCTGCCCTCATGAGTCATTACAAGACTTTAAAGGCGACTTCATGACTCATTAATCTTCCCTTCTGTTCCCCTGCTGCTGCTCTGTTTTTAAACCTTACCTTTCCCCTCCCTCACTCAATCCCTCCCCCCTCTCTCTCTCTCTTTTTCTCTCTGCATGGCGACAAACCTGTCCTCCACTGCCGTAGCGCCCAAAAGCACAAAGTCCCTCTCGATGATGTCATAGGCCTGGGCCAGTCTCTGCTCCCTGTCCTGCAGGGCCAGCTTGGCTTCGTTAAGGCGATGACAGACTTCGTGGTATTCGGACTCTGACAGCCGTCGATAGGCGACACAAAGAGTCCTCAGCCCCTCCTGTGTTACAGTGAAGAACAGGAAAAGATGGAGGGTTAGCCGAAGATTTGATCCTACATGTACACTTTCTTACACCCTGGAAACAAATAAGAGTTTGCTCTAGTTTGGCGATTATGGCTTTTGAAGGGTGAATAGCAATACTTTACAAAAATAGAGGGGCATCAATTATTTTTTTTATTGCAACTCACAAGTGGAGTTACGAGCTGTTAACACAACACTGACATGTTATCACCTTGTAAAGTTTTTATTGTAAATGTGGGAGCGAACACAGAAGCAGCAGACAGACAGGAAGTGAGTCACTTATTCTCCCTTTCGCTCTGCTGACAGTCGCTGCTCACAGTCTCTCCTGACTGTTTTCTATTATTATCATGTACACGTCCTTATCTTTGTCACTTATTATGTGCTGAGCCAAACTGGGAATGTTGTACCTCATCAGCTGTTCCTTATTAAACCAAAAGAAGCAGCTGAAAGATGCTAAAATATGATGTCGAGCTGAAAGCTACAGAGTCGGCTGCTTGTTATTTAAAGGTAAAGAATTGTATCTTCTGTCATTAATACGTAAAATTGATAGATTTTTATGGTGAAAAAAACAACAACATGTATAAGAAAAACGACACTTTGATTTGATGAATCCAGCAGCCGATTTCTACAATTTTTTCCAACATATTTTTGTTTATGGTTGAGTTTTGATTCATGATTCTTTGCAGGAGCATTTAAACCGTTGTGGAAGAAGACGTTTTTTTTCCACCATATTCTCTATTTTAATATCTTATATTGAGCAGGTTTTCACTTTTGTGATGATCTGTTGGTTTGCTTACCTCAGCATCTTCAACAAAAACAGACCGGGAGTGAAGCTAGTTAAGCTTGTTGGCGTTGACTTGAATGATCTTGTCCATATTTGTCAAATAAGAGCCACTCAGAGGCCTGGAAGACCTTCAGCACTTTCTGAGTTTAGACTTTTGCCAACATGGAGGAGGTTCACTTATGTTAAGAAGGTCTGACGCTGTTGTCCCATCAGACAACATACTTCTAGGCATTGTCATCAGTACACTTATACTATGGACAGTAGGTCCTTTAACTCACTCCCATCCATACATAGGAGTCATGTTTGACATGTATGTATTTATGTCTTTGTGCTGTTTTTAGGATGTGTATTGCCTGACATCTGTTGCAAACACAATTGCCCCTCAGGGACAATAAACATTTTCCAATCCAATTTAAAAAATCTTCTCCAAGACCCAGAGGCTTAGAAAGACTTATGGACTATCCCTCCATAATATGTCTGCCAAATCAGGACGTGTGCATCAAGGTATCATGTAGTGGTCAAACTGTGCACTTACTACAGCATTCTGCTCCACTCGGGCTTTCACCTGCTCCACCTTCCCCGACACCACCCGAGGAAAAATGGACGAGTCTGCCCCCTTACAGAACAGCAAGTATTCTCCTACAACAAACAAACACACAAAAACACACACACACACACACAAATCATTCCACCACAGGTCACAGATAAAACATGTTAACATATCATTGTCTGTATCTGACGTCTGTGTATGAGCTCATCTCACCTGAGCTTGATTTGACTATGACGCTCATTCTCCTCCTGACAGAGTCAAAGTTCAGCACGTGGAGAAGCTCGAACCTGAAACACACACAGTGTTCACATGAAGCAGGTTTGTTAGTTTGTCTTATTTCTGGTTTCTGACAATATTTTCATTAGTCTTCTGAAGTTTTTTTCTAACAGGTTGCGAGCTCAGTGAAGCAAGTCCACTGCTCCGTTCTGACCTTGGGACATCAGAGATTCAAAGTTGTATACTTCCGATCCCAAAACACTTTACTTGCATGAAATGCCTTTTGCTGTTTCACTCTTTCCACATTTAAGTGAAGGATCCCCCTTTTTCTGATTCAGATTCTAGCCCTTGTTTAAGATCCTTCAAGTCATTAAAAATGAAGCAACGATAAAGAATATTTCAGACAAACGTTTCAGATTTGAATCTTGTACATTTAAGTAGTGGTAGTTTTTTTATGAAGGGATAAAACAAATCAGATTCCCAGATAAAAGGTAAAAAAAAACAAAACTGTGAAAACACCCTTTAACCTTTTCTTTCCTACTACCTCCAATTTGCTGGATAACCCCCCCCCCCTCTCTCCAGCTCCCCTGCTTTTCTAAAATAGCTCACTATTGACAGGCCACTGCAGAGAGCGATGCAGAGAGAGAGGGGTGGTTACATGAACACTTCCCACGGATCAAACATTAGACCCTCTCCACAAACCCGCTCTCTAATGGATTCTCGCTGCCTTTCATTCTCACAGATCAGTCGGGGCATTTTGATCTGATCGAGCAGTTTCTAAAAACAACCCCGATGCCCACTCTTTTGTGGTTGTAGCTTTCTTGTGGACTGAACATGAAACTCAATCTGAGAGCACTTTCTCCCTGCAGGCAGCTGATGTATGACCACAACTCCATCAGCTGAATTACTCCTGTTTTATCCCCTGTGGTGTGTAACCGCAGCCGACCAACCTCTCAATCTCATCATCTTTGTTGAGGATCTCCATGTAGTTGTCTCTCAGTCTCAGATAGGTGTAGCCCAGCCTGGCGACAAGAAAGCGGAAGAGAAAGACAAGAAGGATTATTTGAAGTCTGACAGAGAGGATCCATACACACACGCAGGATTACTGTCCTGCATCGCGCTTGAAAAGGCAAAAGGACGCATTTAGAGTAACTTGAGCACAGTGTGTACAGATACTCTTCACTACTTCACGTGTAAAAGCAATAAATCAGAGCAGCACCATGTGGTCAGGCCGTTTGAACCATGTTTTTACATGTTGCTCCGGCTGAGAAATATTGATTTTACCACATGCCTGTTTATTTAGGGATGGAGATGTCACAGCAGAGAGCAGACACAACATCGGAAAGACCCGTTTGGATACGAAAGACGTCATTCAGCTTGGAACTGATGTGATGTAAAAACTCTGCACAATCGTTTCTTAATGTGTGAGGATTTGTCTTTTGTTTCCAGTTTGTCTGTTCATTGTGTGGTTAGGTGATGTTTCACTGCATTGCACGGCAGCCTGGTTGGGCCTGGTTACACTACTTTGTTTGCAGACTCTACAGTTTTAAACAGGAGCTTTTCACAAAAGCTGCCTTGCTGACACAATGTTGGTCACGTTAGCAGGGAGGACAGCATGAGGAGGTCTGCGTGTGAGCGGCTTGATGCAGTGATTAAAAACAAAGTCAAAGTCAGATTTATTTATATAGCACATTTTCATACGACAGAGACTCGCAGACTCAATGTGCTTTAAAACAGAAAAACAACAAAGATCAAATAGTTTCAGTGCATTTTAAATGATTTCTGTCGCATCAAATCTTTATTTTGATTCAAACTGATGATTAAAGACAGAAAGGGAAAAGTTCCCAACGTTAATCGAATCTTGGCAAAAAGCTTTTTTGTATTTTGCAATATAATAATCTGGATAGAAAAGCAAATACAAACTTAAAAAAAAAAAAAAAAAAAACACTTTCCAATTCGTGTTGTCGTCTTACCTTTTCATTCCCTCCACCAACGCCACCTCATCCGGCGAGGAGGAGATGTAGAAGGAAGTGGGCCGGCCCTGATGGATGCCTCTTTTGATGCCATCCACCGTCTCCTCCTCCTTCACCTGCACCGTGTGACACAGACACAGCGCCCGGAAAAACAGATCCTCGTGTTCCTACGGACACAGAGCAATGTCACGACAGTAATCCTGCAGTGTTGGAGCCTTTTTAGGACATGTTTATTCTGCATTTACTATTTTTTGGAACTTCCCGGAATTGCACGACAATAAAACAGCCTGTGTATTGTTTTTAAAGTCATCTACGCGTCTAGGTTTTTTTTTCAGCGCCCGTCTCTGTGGTCGTTTGTTGTTGCTGCATGCTGACGACAGATTCTCTCATGAAATCTGAACAAATCTCTGTTCCAACTGTCAGTAAAGGAAGTGATTCATCAAGCTTCTTCGTACCAGTTGATGTTTTTTTTACCATGTCTTTAACATTAGGGATTTGTTCATATCAAAATGTCAAACGTAATTTACCGCCAGCTTGGAAATATGACACGTTCCTCTTCAGTTGTGTTTCATAAGTTTCTTTTTCCTTGGCTCTATCTGTTGCTGAGTTAGTGCAGCCAAGAGTCTATTCAGGCCGGATTTAGAAGACGGTTTACTTTGTCAAACACACACAAACACTTACTCTCCTGTATCCTCCAGGTGAAGAATCAATCATGTCTATACTGGAGGCAGCGCTGAGGATTTGGCCGTTGCAGATGGCATGTGGGATGTAGACATTTCCATCCACACAGCATTCAATAAACTCCATGTTGTTCTCTGTCAGAGTGCCCGTCTTATCAGTGAACACATACTCCACCTGGGAGGGAGGAATACAAAGCGGGTGAGGTAAGGGCACGTCTGCATATAGCTCAAAAACAGTGAGTGTGTAATCGCGTACCTGTCCCAGCTCCTCATTAAGGTCGGAGGTGTTAACCTGAGCTCCCTCTCCCAGTTCCTCGTCGAACATTTCCTCGTCCCATGTGATGAAATAAGAGCCGAGGAATTTCTGCATCTCCACCGTGACGTACATCGACACGGGGATGATGTAATTAAACAACACCATGAAGGCCAGGAAGTCTGTGAACGCTCTGATCACCTGGAGCGGAGATGAAGACAAATGATTTGACTGTTGATGAGAAGGGATATGAGGATCGAGGGTTAAGACGATGTTTCTGAAGTTCAGAGGTTGACGAACGCACCACAGGGCGCTGCCGCTCATTCTCAGTCCTGTGGTTGTACCAGGGCTCGTCTCTGTCGGGGGACCACTGCCAGGCGTATTTCAGAACAGTGTTGATCACTGCTTTACTGATCAGGATGCACAGGTACACTATGAGAAAGGCATTCATCGACCTGCAAAAGACACAGAGGACAGATCAGGGAGAGGAAACCGAGAATGTGGAAGTCCTGAAGACACTGAACTGTGCAGTTATAGAAGTCAAGAGGTCATCATACTTCTCTACAGCAGAACGCTTCTGAGATTTAGACTGGTAATTAAGCGCCATTTTGGTCTCCATACCAGTGTAGACTGCAACAGCTAAGAGGAGTAAAAAAACAGAGTTATAAAGGCATTAATGACATCAACATGCCTTGAGGATGAAGAATATTCAGGACAAGTAAATTAGTTTGTTACTACCATAAATATGTTGCGTGTTCTTCAGTGTCGCTCCTCTAAGGAGCAAGTTTTCAGCGCCAAGTGGTCTGCAAAAACAGAGTCTTACTTTTTTAGGAAACACATTAAAAGGTATTTGATTAATCGAGAAATATAATTGGCCTTGGAATACAAGATAAAAAAATAAAAAGGCACACTCACCTCGCCACTGGCTCTTCTTTGTCCTTGTAAATATTGATGCGTCCCACAAATCTGCAGGAGAAAAAATAAAACAAAAACACAAAACGGAACACAAAATATAAACAGAGGCAACAGAAGAGGGTTTGTTTTTTTAAGAGGTTGCAGCTGATGAATTTAGTGCAGAGCTTTATCAGGGAGCATATGTCACACTCACTTGTAGAGGTCAGGCTGCGGTTGTTCACATTCAATAGTGGCATGTAGCGAGTTCACCTCCTGCTCTGTTCTAAAGGCCATGGTATCAGGTATAGCATAATAGGTCTGACACAGAAAGGTGGAGGAAGGGGGGAAAAACGAAGAAGAAGAAGAAAAAGAAGAAGACAACAGAGGAAAATGTCAGCGACACAGCTACTAATGAGAGCAGGGTTCATCTGACTCCTCCGCCCGGCCTCCAGCAGATTCTCTAAATGACAGGTGAGCTGCTGCAGAGGGTCAGGAGAGGACTGCATGCTGGGAGGTGGGAGCACATCAGTGGGGGTCGCCTCGAGGGCATGTCCAAGAAGGGTGGGTGGAGGGTTCTGCACAGTGGGACGTGTGTGCGTTCAGCCACGCATACGGTCGTATGAGTGACACCAATGAACATCAGAGGAGAAGTGGAAATGTGAAATCTGCTGTGTGACGGTGTGGCCCCGGCATTATTATGTATATGTGTTCATCTGTTCATTGGTGGTTGGATTTAGCAGCTACTGTTGGTATATTTGCTAAAAAAAAAAATAGTGTTCATAAAAAAACTTGAAAGGCCGTGAAATGAAGCTTTAAAGACCTCCGGAATCATAAATCCTTCCTGTTTAAGTTGAATGGATTTAAAGTGAAGTTCAAATACATCCAATGTCAGTCATGCACTCTTCTTGGCACCTTGTGACTCGACTCCCCGTCCAGGCTGGCAGTGGTAACGTAGCAGGTCCCGTCATGGCGGCTGGACGAGAGCAGGATGAGGTCGCAAGGGAAAGTCTCGTCCTCCCTCACGATGACGATTTCCCCCACCTGACAGAGACAGACACATCGCACACCACCTTGAATAATGAATGAGGACTGTTTTGACGAGAGGTTTCTTGTAAACACGGAGAGTAACAGACAAAGACACAGACCTGCTGGTAATCATCTGCTCACCCTTTACCATTCCTCTTTTTTTTTCTTTTTTTTTTTTTCAAAGGATTGAGAAGTTGCATAACGGATTATTCTAGCGGAGCAGCTTAAGCTCTGATAAATCCCATCTCCACGGTGACCGTACACATGACACAGGCTCTCTGATTTTGCATGATTAATATACTCATCATTATTCCTGCTCCCAATTCACACTCTAATCCTCTGTGTTTGATCTATGGCTGTGAGAAACCTTGGTACAAAAAAACGCAGGGAGACAGACGGAGAAGGAAAGCGACAGAAGGTACAGAGAGAGAGAGAGAGAGAGAGAGAGAGAGAGAGAGATGGGTGGAGACAGTAACATAGAAATAGAATGAGAGACTGTGTGCATTTTGATGTTGAAAAAAACTGAACACTACCAATAACACTCAGTGAAAACTGCTATTGCAACCAAAACGATATCACTGTGTAGCTATTACCTCTAGGCAGAGGATCCCTGTCAAGTCTCTGCACACTTGACAGTAGTAGCAGATGCAGCAGAAATTAAATATACCTGCACCCATTATATACCCTCCCGCACAATAGTGAAACAAGCCTGTATCTACTATCTTTAGATCTATATAGGAGCTGCTGAGCTTAGCACATCTTCTTTCATTCACGCTGGGATGATGTGAGATTTCTGCAGAGTCGTGTGTTGGCACGGTGAAGCCGGCTCATGTGATCCCTCAGTCCGCATGCCAGGAATCAGACTACTCATAGAAGTAGAACAATATTATGGTGGTCTAATTGACGCCTGAATTTGCAGCCATTGTAAATACTTTACCGTGTTCATCAGTCTCTGAAATGTATGACCCATTCATTAAAGCTAGTATGAGGACATTCTTGGCTGGTTTTGGAAGTGTCTAGCGAAAATTCCACTCTGACCCTTTTTTTTTTTTTGATCATGCCTTTAAATCCCTCTATTTCAGCCCTGCTCAGAACAGGCTGTCTCTGTGTCTGTAGCTTTAAATGCAAATAAACTGTGTCTGACCACGCCCCTCTCTGGAAGGGATCACGTGGCTTGGGCTTTTCTCTCTCCATGCTGTCATGGTTTCAATGAGAAGGCAGACTCAGAGGGCAGAACAAACACCACGCTGTGGGAGTGGCACCCACCTGGGGGAGGGGTTACTACACTTTGTGATGTCATGAAGTGAAAATCTGCAAAAGACCTTTTTGAGCACACATTTTCTGAAAAAAGAGCAGGCAAACGATGGAGGACGGATTTTTCTTATAATTGGGGAGTTTGTTGAGTCTCGGGATACATGAGAAAATATATGAAAATATGGTAAAGTGTATTTTGAATAATATTTCGCCTTTAAAAAAAAAAGTCAATTTAACATGAATTTCGATAAAATATAGTATTCATCAATAACAGTAGAAACTACGAAACTATACAAACAAACTCATATCATTTATATTACTGCTAAAACAACACATGAATAGATAGTATCATGCATGCATTTTGATGTCTAATGGATGACTAGGCATGTCCAAGAATGACAGTGAGCCACACTGGCAAACAATAATCTGCTGATGCATCAGAATGACACAAGATAACATCAAGGGATGATGACAGGAGTTACTAAACTTTTGAAATACATCCGTCCTGTTCATTTTCAGAAGGGGACTCAAGCAGGGTGCTCCAGGGGACACTGTCACTGTTCCTCTACTACAGTTTCAGGGCCATTAATTGGTTGGAAAGTCAAAAAGAGAGAGCAAGACAGGACGCCAAAAAAGTTAGAGAGGAGGGCTGCAGAAGACAGGAAGGGGGGGAGTGTGGAGGCAGTTATAGAAAAATGGAGCTATGCAGCAGCTCGCTTTGTGGCCTCAGGTGCTGCACTGCTCTAATGAGGCCATTCTTACCCGTAGCTTGTGACTCTGCGTCCTCACCACCTTCCCCTGCTGCACCACGTCCACTGGACACTCGTTTATAGAACAGTCAGCCTTGTGCCTGAGCCAGTCCTCATAGCCCTGAGAGAGAGAGAGAGAGAGAGAGAGAGAGAGAGAGAGAGAGAGAGAGAGAGAGAGAGAGAGAGAGAGAGAGGGGATAGAGAACAAGATTTTGAGGGGCAAACACAAAGAGGGAGCCAATGTGTTTGTTGGCAGCAGGGAACAAAGGATATAGATTATTGTGCAAAGAGAATTGGGGCCAGAGCAGAGTGCGAGATCAGAGGGGGGAGAGGTGAAAGTCATACTCAGTAATTAATTAGCATTGTGCTCTCCGAGTTTAGTGACCTGTTTCCTGGATTTCTAGCCAACATGTCATGTTTTAGATTTATGTCCCAGTAAAGCTCTGGCTTCCTTAGCCGGAGCGGCTCCATCTATCACTGATAGTACCCCATCCCTCTGTAGCTGGACATAGCAGAGGGGATGCATCTCCCTGGGGCCTGGGATCCTCAGCTAGACTGATTAACAGAGGAGACCATTCATTATCATATTTCTCACATCACCAGACATATTCAATGGCATGTCCTTTCACTGAGAGTGGAATGTGTATATACAGAGAATAGTAGAGAATGTGTAATTGAGGCCGGGAGTGTGTGTGTGTGTTAAGGGGAGCGATCCTTTTTAGGAAATGCACGCATATGTTTGCGTTTGCGTCGTACCTGTTTTATGGCGGTGACAGTTATAACAAAGAAGAGAGGCAGGCCGCTGGTGACTGGGCTGGTGGGGGTGTCGATGATGAGCTGTGGGAGGAAGATGCAGAAGGGGGGGAGAGGATGAAGGGAGGATGAGAGAAAAAAAAGTAATGGGGGGAGAGGAAGCTGATAAATGCAACGCTGAGTAAGGAAGTGCAGCAGGGAGAATAATAAGGAAACAAGCTGCAGTCCAGCAAAGTTCAAGTATCCATGTAATTGAATCTCCTTTGATTTCCTCTATCTGCATTAAGAGAAGATATTCTGTGAGAGCTTTAACTTCTTAAAGGTTGTTTGTACAAGATAATGTGAGCGGGTTGTTCGAGTGGAATAGGACTCCGATGGCGTGAGCAGGACCCTAACACAAACCTACAGCCAGAGCTGTTACCACAGAGACGGCCAACTCTGTAGATTTCTCTATCAGAGCATACCGGTTTTTTTGCACGTTTTAACGTCTTTTGTCTGCTGTTCTCGTCTCCTTTCTCCTTTTATGCACAGTAAACTGCACAACATCTAATTAACTGGACTTTTGTCCACAGATTAAAATGATCTCGAGTCACCAGAGGATAAGTCGTGTCTGTGCTTTAGCCAGGCCAATCAGAATCAAGTATTTAACATAGCATGGTAACAAATATCCTCAAATCAGTTTATTTGCAGTTGTTAGGAGGAATAAAAACTAGACTACACAAAAAGAAGAGAACAGTATCGCTCCTGTCTGCCATGCCTTCTTCGTGCCATTAAGCAGGTGAAGTATTTCACACACAGCTGATAAAACCCACAGCACACAAACACGCAGGCCGTGGCAGCAGGAAGTGACTCTCTGGTCAACTTAGGCCAGTTAAGATATTGTTGTCCTCTTCTTCCCTCCTCGTCTGTGATGAATTTGTTCTTGCGTGATTACTCAACGTTTGCTGCACTGTCGTGGCTCAAGGAAAAAGTTGTGTCTCTTTGACTCTGATCGAGTCGGACAGACTGAGCAGTCCACAACTCATCATTTCAAGATATTATGAGATACCATGATGTCGGCAAGTTGAAATGATGTTGGAAATCTTCATCAAGGTAACTTTCGAGTCAGCTGAAGGGTTCAACTGTGAATATTTGATCGTTATAGTATCATAGTTTCTAATTCATTTTTTTTCTCTCTGCGTGTGTTTAAGTGTGGCTGAACAGTGAGGAGTGTATTGTTGTTGTGTTTACATGTATTGATGAATATTTTAATCATGTTGTTGTTGAAATCTTGTTGACCCTCAGCTCCTTTTTAATTGGCTAGAGCACATGATGCCTGTTTTTTTTTATTTAACACACCCAGAGACGCAGAGTGAGATTTAGGATGGGTTTTTTTGTTTCTGTTTAAAACAAATGGAAAGCTTGGAGAGTATTTCAGATAAGAATTCATTATTCTTAAGAATTAAGAATTTGAGATTACAAATTTACCAAACAGAGGTGGCAAAGTTAACACAGCTTATTGTTTTCTTAAAAATAAAAAAATAAAAATAAATTAAAAAAAAGAACTCACCTGGACTAGAAATATGACCAAGAAGTAGAAGTTAGCTATTCTTCTGAACTGCTCAAATAAATTCTTGGGCACAAAGTTCCAGAATGTGTACTGTGAGAAAAAGAGAGACGGCAGCATTACTATCACACAGACACAGACAGAAGGAGAAGGAGAATGAGAAACAAAGGCATATCATCCTCCAGCCCCTCTGGCAGGAGAACTGGTGACGCACCGCTTGACGAACCCAAGGAAAGTAAAATGTGTCATCCTTAAAAACATGTTCACAAAAGAGATTACATGGTTGTCTAAATATGAAACAAAAGAAGAACAGCATGATGATAAACAATGCTTCGGCACTGACTCACACAGGGGTTGTGGATCACTCACCTTGGAGGAGACGATGCGGTTGTCGGGGTAACGCTGAGGGATGTAGGCCTCAGCTCCCGGAGGGGGTTCTTTATGCCCGATGTACACCGTCCGACTGTCCACCCAGATCTCCTCCCCCACACACTGACAGAGAGAGAGATTTATGGAGAGATATAAATAGCAATACAGGTAGGGAGAGAAATGGGGTTAATTCACACTGTTCATTCTCAAGAGCGTGTTACCATTAGGCGTACATCATCACGACTAAAACGATCCAACATTACACTGAGTCATCCACACTCACTTACACCTTCAAGTCACAACACACATTTATTCATAAGCTGGCTGTTAGTAACTGCACAAACATAACATGGACTATATAAGACGTGTTTTTTGTATTAAAGGCCACCTGATGTGTGCTATTTTCTTTTCTTTTTGTGTGTGGAGGGAGGGCTGTTTTTGCCTTTACTTGATAGAGCAGTGGATGGTACGGAGCGACGGTGAGGAACGACATGACTGAAGAGAGCCACAGGTCCATTTTTTTTTTTACAATTCTCCGTAAGTTATTTATCAAACAGAAATGTGGAGAATTCAAGTTTCTGTTCTGAAACAGGACAAACGTACCCTTTTAAACTAATACATATTGAATATATACCAGCTTTAAGTATGGGTGTTTAGAAAATTGCAAATCGGCAGGAGATCTATTGGGGGGAAAAAAGATGAATTTAATAATCAAAGTCGCAGCTCTTTAGTGTGCTGGTGTGGCTCAGTCGGTAGAGCTGGTGCCTCGTGTACAAAGGGAAGGCTACAGTCTTTGTAGCACTGGTTGCAAGTTTGGCTGCAACTGGTTCTGTTGCTATTTGGTGCATGTGCACAGCACTCCCACTCTCTCCCCCCACGGTCACTGTCTCTTTTCAGCTGTCCGCTCAATAAAGGCGAAAAACAACAACGCCAAATAGAATATGTTGTCATATTTTTGTCATTTATCGACACACTTTTTCTGCAGGAGCGTACTTTAGCCTGCTCTCAGTTCCATTCCATGTTAACTTTTTTTTATGAATGTTATTCTTTTGTTTGCCTCTAACAGTCCAATGACTAAAGATAAAAGGCAAATAAAGAGTGTTTGAAAACCTGCATCCAAGTTCATCTCTGATCTATATCATCATCGTCAAAGTGGCTCCCCAAGGAACAACAGAGTGCATTCTGGGAGTTTAGCAGAGCAGATATTTTCCCAAGGTGTCCCCTCTTTACACAGAACTGTTGGAAGAAAGATTTCCAAGGAAAAAAATAAACAAAAGTCAAGAGTCCACTGCATTCAGCTGTTTGTTTCCATCTGGCCTCCTACATGGCTCCTAAAGCGTCACTCTGAGTGGGCAGTGTGAGCGTAGCCTTTGGCAGAGCAGCCTGCCTGACACAGCTCAAACCGAAGTGTTGACCATTAGCAGAAAAGTTCTGGAACAAGCACTTCAGAGGAAGCAGCGCTCCACTGCTTAAAATGTCCTCAACTTTTTGGCAGAGGTGTAGCTAACCGCTGCCAATGAACAAATCTTTTAATGTTCGCACGTCCCCTCACTAACCTTGTACATCTAAATGCAAACACTTTTTAAAAAGTTTACACTCGAGTACAACATTAAACACACATCCTTTGTTGAGCTTGGATTAAAGATAAAGGTAAAGCAGAGGGGAATGTAACTACTCCGAGTGACATCTGAAATAAAAGGAAAAAAAAGATGTTGAAGTCTTTCTAGATTTTGCTGCTTTGCAAGCAGCAAAATCTCAGCGTCACAAATCTAAACTTATCCACAGTGATCAACAGGCGCTTGGCAGTGGGATAAAAATAGAAAATGAGCCAACAGTGGTAGCTGACTTGAGACCCCTCCAAAACGTGTGTGTGTGTGTGTGTGTGTGTGTGTGGAGGGGGGGGTGTTTACAGTCAAACGGAAAGAGAGAAATGGAAAGTTGTGCGTAGTGTAACAAGAGTAAAAATAAACACAATCACAGCGAGTGAGAACTTCACTGTCTGCACCAGCAGGAAAACAACATTCTTAAACAAGGTTTGAAAAGAACTGCTGTCTAGTTAAAATAGTCCAACTGTTATTTAATCTAGTGTTTGTCATTTAGTTTCTTTCATTGGTATATCAGCAGTTCTTGATGGGTAATCTCCTCAAATTAAATGAGATGTTTCCAAGTGTTCCTCTGATTTAAGGAGTCATTATTTAAAGATGACTTCATTAACATGGTAAGCCTTGGAACAGGTTTGGTCATAATGTAGCTAACAAACTATTTCCAGCAGTAACAATAATGTCTCCGTGAAGATACCAGAAACCACATTTTAAGTCAACGCAGAGACAAGACTACGACTGTGTCCCTGAAAATCTTGTATAGTCAGACAAAGCCGGAGATATTTATCCACCTATCCATCTTTTCTCTGTACAGCTTTTCCCGTTCGGGGTCTCGGGAGGCTGGAGCCGATCCCAGCTGTCACTGGCTGAGAGGCGTGGTTCATCCTGGACTGTTCACTGGTCACTCAAAGGCAGGCTGACATACTGTACGTGTATAGACACAGACATAGCCACAGTGATATTCACACCTATGCATGTCTTTGGATTATGGGAGGAAGCCGGAGTACCCGGAGAGAACCCACGGATGCGCAGGGAGAACATGCAAACTCCACCCAGAGACACCCTGTTCAACGGGGATTTGAACCAGAAACCTCCTCAGGGCGAACCCTTGCACCGCCATGCAGCCCAAAGATATTCAGTTGAAGTTAAATGTACAGACAAAAGCAGACATCTAGCTTTATTATCACCATTAACAATATCATAATAATGGTGTAAAGCATATCAAATAGCTTTGTTAATATATCAGATCAACACAAGTCCACTCGTACTTTCATCGAAACATTTTCCTCCTTCATTTTCATGTCTTTGATTTCATCATTTGTATCATTTGATGTCCATAGTTTACTCCGCATCCCCTGCCAGTGTGTGTGAGTGTGTGAGTGTGTGTGTGTGTGTCACACTCCTGACAGTGTGACGGAGGGAGAGAGATGGACAAAGACACAGAGAGATTGCATTGTGGTTTGCAGTTATCTGATCATTAATCCTCACTGATCCGTATCAACCCTCGGCCCACTGTTCCCTCTTCACTCTGCAGCACTATCAGACAAAGTGGCTGGCTGGTTGGTTGCTGGACACCGAGGCTTTGTCTTTATTAACAACACTAAAACAGCCCCCGAGCACAGAGGCTGCTCTTACATCACCATCAGTCATTAATGATGACGAGATGGATTTGATAGCAGAGATGATCCCACCATGGAAACTTTTACTTTCCTGTTAGTAGTTGTACAGTAGTTGACTCTCTGAGGGGGGATTGTTTTAAACTCTATGAACTCTGAATTTAAACTGAAGTAACAGGCTTAATAATATGGCTTTCTACTTTTGCACTTCACAGGACAATGGACGTGTATAGTTCCATTGTGGAAAAGCCACCCCTGACCCTGCAGTCTAATAATCTAGCCTCACTGTACCCTTGATGCAGCTCCTTTAAACCCCTAGAGATGTAATAAAAGGTACACACCATTAACTGCTCTGATTAAATGGTCGTGTCCCACCCCTCCCCCACTGGCCCGCGAGCAGGTACTGCTAATTAAGTCACAGATCAAATTCGTCTGACTGCGCTCTTCCCTGATGAACATGTTAACAGTGCACAGGATGTTGATGCACACACATCATGATTACACAACACATGTGTAAGATATAGTGTGTATTTTATAAGCCTTAGCTTGGAGATTTAATTCAACAATTAATGTTGTGTGAAAATATAAAATAATAATTGTAACAAATGTTTTTTTATTGTAAGTAGGGCTGTTAATATGAGCAAGTTAATAGCACTACATGAAGTTCTGAAAATTCACGCATTAATGTTTTAATCTGGATTAAAGGCATGCTATTTTGTTCCTTGATGTGCATCATTGATAAGTCTTTGCATTGGCTGCCTGTAGTAACAGTGATGGAAAAGAACAACACTGTTTGCCGCATCTTTGAATGTCACTTTAAAAACTCTTAGACAGCTCAGCTGACGAGTCAAAAATGTCCACCTCATGTAATCAAACATTTCACTTTTTTTTACCGTTCCTTTGAGCTGTTTTCATTGAGTTTTTTGATGCGTGAAGAGTTCCTTTTTTCATGGTTGCGTTAATGCCATAATCTTTAATCAATAAACTGCCCGGTATAACTTTTATGTGGCTATATCTGGGCTCACTGACAAAGCTAACATTAGCTCGTTGATGTCAGAGCAGTGAAAGTTTGAGAGAAAAAAATGTCTTGAGATGAACCATATGCCTCATAACTGACTTATCACATATAACATTTTGTTTTAAGATGATTTCAACAAGAAAGATTTATGAAAAGTATCACACAAAAATCCCTCAAATAACCAAGAACGATGCTATAATACAAAGCTAAAAGATTAGCAACACAGTTAGTGGTTAGCATAATAAGGTATTTCCACCCATTTCAACCTAGCATGAATAATACTAACTTTATGAATAGCTATATTTGTAAGTGAAACAACTTCATGCTTGCATTATATATAAGAGAGAATT
Organism: Symphodus melops; assembly: GCF_947650265.1. Classification (NCBI taxonomy): domain Eukaryota; kingdom Metazoa; phylum Chordata; class Actinopteri; order Labriformes; family Labridae; genus Symphodus; species Symphodus melops. The sequence continues at coordinate 6,749,675 of NC_136702.1, forward strand.
GTCTTTCAGTTAGATCATATATCACTCGCCACAGTTAAAACCTTTATTTTGTAGAGCTTCTGATACTTCTTTTCTCTGACTTCTTTTTACAAAATGTACTGCTTCTCATAAACCATTTTCTTGCTTACAATAGTTTTATAGGCTCATTTTAATTTAATTCATTACATCTGCAAACTTATTTAATAATAAAAAGTGTAACCAAGAAGTATAAGCTAAGTTTTACTAAGCTAACAGACAAAATGACTTTAACGCTGTAGCAGCCAAGAAAATCTTTCCGGGGT